>NC_139721.1:65110328-65814692 GCF_964211835.1 Anser anser
TCAGCTCCGTTTGGTCCCACCAAGGCACGTCCACACCAACCTGTGGTATCAGGACCAAGCTCCTGGGGCTGTGGGCCACTGAGGTGCAAAGCAGTTCCCATCCAGAAATGAGAGAACCTAGCTCAGCACCATATGCATGCCCACATGCACTGCCCAGCGTCGAGGCGAGCAAACCACACTACCACCACACACCATAGCTCCCCAGCCAGGGCCCAGGACCTGTGTCTGGTTTCTCAGTGTTCAAACACTGCAGCCCTAAAGACGTGTATCTGGCTCTCTTATGTTGTATCATTCTGTGTCTTCGGAAATATTTCTGACCTGTTCTGCACAAAACATCCTTCGCACGGTTTTGAAACCTAGATATAAGATGAAGGACAGCGTTTGTTGTCCCACGGAGTTATCTATATTTATTGAAAAAAGAAAATTGCCAGGATTGCAAGTATAACCCTAGATAAAGATATGACCCTACTCCTAGCTCTTCAGGAAATTGGTTTCCAGCACCGTCTCATATTTTCTAAAATGACATCTTATATAACATCGAGTGCTACATGAGAGAGAGGAAGATGTAAATCTACCATGGTACAAGAACATCTAAACGATGGCATAGACTTGAAATAAATGCTAGTCGTGTTTGATCAAAGTGGTTTAGAGCACAATCGAGATTTCTTGTTTTTTTCTCCTAAATTTTATGCATTTTCTTACAATCTATTTTGTTCTTTTCCAGGTCATTTGATTTCCCTTTACGTCTTTCTCAATACCTAGATTCTAAGCCTTTGGAAACAATTGTTATTTTCTGATATGTTTTGGTAGAGTGCTTAGGACAGCTGTGGCTGCAGCCTCCCCAAACCTGCACACTGACCGGTACAGGAGACTGCTGGATCATATGAGTAAAGACATACACTACACAAAGTGTCAGTAACAAAAGAGAAAAGTACCTTCCTTTGTCCTCTTCCCTCCCTACGCCCTTCTATTTCGTCCTTCAGAATTGTTAATTCCCATTCATTGACTGTTTTCTAAATATTATCATAATATAAATCACATTGACATGTACAGATATGAATCTGTGATTCATATTAGAAATGAACCAGAAGCACACGCACACTTGGATGTATAATTTGGTGTGGTCAGCTAAGTTCGTGTCACTTAATTTCAAAGACTGCCATCTGTCTTCTTCAATACAGTAAAGAGATCGGACATCAAGGGTCTGATAAACATTTTTTTATTCAAAGCCGAGTTATTAGCAGAGGTTAACAGTGAATTTTACAAATTTTGACTTCACGTTGAAAAGGAAAACAAGTTGGGTATGAAAAATATGGTAGCAAAATAGCAGTTCAAAAATCATTTTCTACCCAGTTTGGATGAATGATAGAAACATTACAATGACTTTCTGCAGACAGAAGTCCTGTTCCCAATCTGCCACTCTCTATTTCTGCTTTCAAGTTGCTTTCACTAGAGAAGCAACATTAGTGGGCCATGCTAGTGACAAGAAGGTTTCATTCTCCCACTTCTCTTCATGTGCTTTCAGTACAGACATGGAAACCACACGCTCTGCTTCTGGGTCCTGTGTTGGGCAAGCAGAATGCATGCTGTGATGGTTTAATTTAATACATTTGAAAAGCTCTAGCATGCTGCAGACTAACATGTTTGAAGACTTCTTGAGGAGATCTTCAAAAATGATAGCCTGGAGCCTAATTGTGTTTTTTTTAATTATGTTGAGACAGTTTGAATAAGCCAGTGTGATAGATTACAACCACACCTTTGGCATGCCAACACATACTTCTGAGGGAGCACTCTGAATTTGCAATGCACAACACCGGAATGCTTTGCATATGAATATTTTCATGTGATGGATCCAGGAAAGCAGCAGTCCCTCACCCCAAAAAGAATGCCCCTCACTCCTGCAATGCAGGAGGTGTACTATCGGCCAGTTTCTGGACAGCTACTACCATTTAGCTCTGCTTTTCATATGAAAGGCTTTTGAAGTACAAGGATAGAGGACAAAAGTAACACCTACTAGACTATACTTCTAACTTCATAAATTTGTCAGTGATCAAAGGGAAGGAAGTGATTCATACCTTCATAGCATTATGATCGTGGCAATCTGTTCCTCCTCATTCTGTTTCCAGGCTTCACTCAGGGATGTGACACCTTCTGCTCCTCTATCCATGATCTCCCACAAGCTTGGGTTCCCACACAACAGGTAAAATAGCTTTCTCTAATCTAGCTCTTCACCTTTTTTTTTTTTTTTCCTATCTGAAGCAAGTTTTTTTAAGAGGAAAGATTAATATCCAATACAGTGTTGAGCCAAAACACTATCTTTTCTCTGAATTAATATCCCCCACACCTTGACAGTGACAACACTCTTGAGAAGGAAGGCTGTTTTGAGCTTTTGTTCATAGTTAGGCTTCTGACCATGAATGTTGGTGTCTTAGCTTTGGTGGGACTGATATGAAATGTACTAATGAGCAGGCTTTTGTTCTGTCTGCACCGTGGTTTGTCTACAGAGGCTGTCAGCCAGCCTCACTTTGGTGATCTAGCACCTGCTTTTACCTTCCAGCTAAGAGATGTGTGTTCCCTGGTCTGTTTAAAGCAAAATGAGATGTATAACACTGAAAGTGTTTTTGCTAATGTGGCCATTTTGACTGGCATAAGGTCAGTGGCCAGGGTTGAAACCTTTTCCACTGGGAGAAACCTTGTGTCTAACCCTTAGGAAACAGATTGTTATACTTGTGACACGCGTGCTGTCAAGGCAGAGGCAGTAATACAGATGCCATTGAACCAGTCAAGACAGGTTTGAACTTGTGTTTTGTGAAGAGGAGCCTAAAAGTTTCTGGCCACAGAGAGCAGTTGGTCTAGGAAACACAAACTGCAGGGAAAACAAGGAAATACTGGTAAAGACCAGCTGATGGGATCAAAGGGCTTCTCAGTAAGTTTTGATAATGAGCATTTTTCCATGCATACTTATAAGTAATCAGATAAGATGTATAAATTATCTAAATTAGTAACACTTTGAGGGTGAATTCCAAAAGCAGGTAATTGTTCTTTATCCTCCCATGGAGAACATCCCAAATATCCAGGGGTGAGAGGAAGTAGTGCCACCGTTGCTTCCTTATCTCACAGCTGCAGTCTGGAAAGCAGAGCTGCGTGGGCTGTGTCAGATTGCTCACCTTCAGCTCCTTTTCTCTTTCCTCCAGGTGAGAATAAAGCAAGAGGAGTGTGGGAGGGGAAAGCACTTCAATCATCTTTCCAGATGAAATTTAGAAATCGACTCTAAAATTAAACTTTTCCCATGATTACCTCCAGTTGCCTCTATCACTTGACAAAGTAATATTTCTTTTTTGTTTCGGTGTGGATGCTTTAGAGTGAACTCATGAAATCAGTCATTTTAAAGATGACTAAAACTTTTAGGCTTTTCAGAAATGTCAAAAGATGGGAGACAAACATTGCTTGAAATGTCTAATCCTGATTATTAATGGTTATTAACTCCAAAGTACATTACTTTTCTTTATAAAGCCAAAAACTCTCTTATGTTTACTTCTTACCCTGTAGTAAAATACTTCACTTCACAAAAAAATAGCATTTTAAAAAATGGAGAGTATTTTATGTGACTATGTATTTACTATATATGTTTGTCATTTTCTGAATTACTAGTTTTGCTACATGACTGTAACATTTATTACAGGGACTATTAAGAAGAAAGGGATGTAAAAATAATGCATAGAAATATTCCAAGGACTACAGCTAGTGTCAATTTTTACTCTGAACGTTTATTCAGGATGCCTGTGTGCCTATACAGCCAGAGGATGGTTTCAGACCGTGTCTCTGAGTTTACAAGGTTGTAACTGCCAAAATCTTCAGCAAGCAGCAGCTATTTGGCCGTGCTACCAAATGTAGTACCCCTCCGGAACACTTCTGTTTGCTATGGCTATCAGAAATAAAATAAGGAACCTTGTTTGAATGGTCGGATATTGATAACCCATCATGGATTGACTACCTCTTTTACAGAGCACCCAAGAATACAGTTCCCCCTGATAGTTCTTAGAGAAGTCTAGGGACTCAACGTGGTTCATAACTCCTAACACCATCAAAAGACTTCTGCAATCAGTAGCTCATTTTTGAGAATTGGTATACAGTGTAAATTACCTGTCACTTGCTGACTGTGAAGAGCGCAGAAGTTTCAGTTAACTGACCAGAATTATAGAAAAATAGTTAAAATCAGGGTCTGGAGAATAAATCCCACCTTCTCACTGAAGTTTCTTATCCAAAGTACTTAAAGTCATAGCAGAAGTATGTCTGAGGTAAAAAAGAGCAAAGGAAAAATTTTCAATCCTACAACATGTTTTTTGTTTAATGTTACTATGAGACTTTATTGGCAAGGAAAGGTCGACACAAGTGAAGACTGCTAAAGTTGCCCAAGACTTTCTCCTGTAAAACCCATGCTTTCGGTTTTATATGAATACACTAAAATTCAAACCTTCGGTGTGGTTATCTGACAGGTGTTTGTCTCAAAAATTATTTGTTCATTTAATTTTCAGAAGAAATTACATAGGTTGTTTTTGTTTTTGTTTTTGTTTTTAAGTGAGGTTAGCGAAAAAAATGCATTTGCCAAAACTGAATGATTCTTACCCTTGTTTTGTGGAGGAGATCCAGGCTGATTCAAGAAGGTAAAATTTAGTGACATGGATGTAAACAGGATGAAACAGTCAGAGAAATGCCTTTTGTCATCTCTTAATGAACAATTTGCCTAGATTTAGATGAAAAATAGTTTTCTGAAAACTCTTTTTTTGGAGACATTTTTGAGAATTTGCTTAGAGGTTAACAACTAAATTTTCTGAAACCTCCACGTAGTTTAAGCAAGACTATTTTTTTGAGAGCTTAATAAACAAGACAAATATGATGAGTTGGAATAAATGAAAAAAATGACAAGCTGAAGGAGGGCACAGCAAATGATGTGAGAACAAGGGCCAGAGTATGAAGGGACTTTGTAAGAGGAAGTAACTGTGCTGGATTTCAACATTCTCCAGCTGCAGGAATTACCTTCAAAAGACTCCTCTGTGAGACAACCAGGGACTTCTGTCTCTTCCACAGGTACGAGATACTGCAGAAGAAGTTGAAACTGTTCTGTAATCAAATATGGTATTTTTTTTTTCCTTTATTTTTAGTTTCCCTGCATTGTCCTTTAAAAGTATTACTGGTATAGGGACATGAGTCTAGCATTCACTGAGAGTGGTGTGACAGCTTTTAGAGGTGAAACGCCTCTTTAGTTTAGTGTCACCTGTGAATTTGGCCTTTATTCAAAAGGACGTCTGAAAAGTACATTTTCATCTTGAAATGTGAGTAGGAATTACAGTGCATTTTTATAAAATCATATCCTAGGAATGGTGGAGTACGAGACCTTTTTGAGACTAACACTATATAGATTTAGCAATGAGTTAATGTACTTTTCAAAACTCTCAATGCTGCTGTAACATATCAGGCAAAATCAGTTCTTGGATGGTCTGTTCCTGGATGATAAGCAATAATTTAGGCTTGTTTTCTTTGCAGTCTATGAAATTCTTCTTTCATACATTTTTATTTTTCACAGGACTGCGGCTGTGGCTTGTTACTTCTAGGATCCTGTTCTAAACAATAGCTGAGAAACTAGTTTTAGGAAAAGGTATGAGCAGCCTCACAATGCAGGATGATCATCCCTTTGGAAAGTCTTAAACAGGCCTGTAGTTAGGGATTAGATTAATCTTTGATGCAAAATGTTTTCTTTCTTTCAAATCTTTTATTATCCTAGTACTGAGCATTTTATTTTAACCATTCCTGTAGGCTATAAAATATATATGGAGGATTAAAGGTTTGAAGAAATCTCTAGCCTGCAAAATCTCTAAGAGCATTTGCCACCTAGCAACAGCCAGGACCATGTGTGTGCTTAGAACAATCAGGAATTGGGTGATTCACAAGAAACCTCCACGCTGCTTTTAAGCACGACTGTAACTTCTGGAGGAAGGAAAAACATAGCAAAAGATTTGGGTTACATCACTGACAAAGGGATTTCATTACCATAAGAAGTCCCTAACAGGGTGACAAATAATCAAGATGAAAAAGAATGTGTGAGAGCAGCAGAAAGGGAAACAATGACGTTCCTATTACAGCAGTGGCCTTTACAATAAATGATATGTCAGCTTTTTCATTTTGAATTGTGCTGAATAAGTTGGTCATTTCAATTCATCAGCAAATGAATACTTAGATTAGAAGCTATTTTCTTTTCAAATTTGCATTTACTAGCTTAGTCATGCAATAAATACCACATTCCTTGAGAAACTGGAATTATCTGCATATTATTTTTAAATGTGCTGTTTGCAAATGTTAACGATTCAAAAATACAGGTACTCTGTTAGTTTGCATGGGGATATGCAGGGAAAGTATGGGAATATTATGAGAGGGAGTGTAATTGCAACATGCATGAGCTGGCTATCCAAATCCCATTGGTCTGCATTTTGTGATGCTAATGAATACGTAGGAAAAATTACACAGCTGCTAAGGCACAAGAATTCTTCTTAGCCTACTCTTCTGCATAAGCTTTTGCAACATCTATGAATGTGTTTCATTGTATATCAGTTATCCCATTTGCTCTGTTTTCCTGCTTTTTTTTTTTTTTTTTTCTTTCTTTCTTTCTTAGAGGAAAGAAACAAGGGATATCCAAGGACACTGTGTCTTTCATGCCTCCCAGACCTCTGAACTGTTGATACTTGTTAAGGAATTTTACCCATGTGACATTGTTAAATTAACCTGGATCTGTTGTGAAAAAAAATAAATAAAATAGAAAAAAATAAAAATAAAGGCAGCTTCTAGACTTGTGATCGTATTATTTAAACTTCCCTATTAGCAGGGTACTAAAAAATACTTTATTTCAATACATGGTATTTTTAGAACACAGGCTATAGTGTCTCAGTTAACAAACCAACGCCAACCCAACAAATACATGATTAATATGCATTGCTAACAAACTACTTTTAATGCTTGAAGATGGTGCATTGTTCCTAAATTAGACTACTTTACTGTTTGGAGAAATCATTAGCCTAGCCCCTTACAGGCAGCTGGTAGGATTCAGTTCTCTTTCTGGCAGCAGGAGAGTACACGCTGGAGTATCAGAATTGGAGCAGAAAATTGTAAGTGCAGCTGAAATGGAAAGGGAAGCAGCAAGCTATTGCCAAGGGAACACAGGGATTTTTGTAATAAGTGCGTACGCTGAGTTTATAACAAATATAAAAAGCTCTGGAAAAGATCATGTAAATAATGGAAAATTTAGTACTAAAAGTGTTTCATAAAGCTTGACATTCGCACTGAATTGCCAGTGCTGCATGAAACGTCGTAATATAGGCAGGCCCTAATAGGCAAAAGTTTTCAAAGCTGAACAAGGTGTTTAAGTGTAAAGAGCATGTTGACAGATTGTTTTTGTGTTGTACTCACTAGCAGTAGCCCCTACTCGGCAACATGCCTACTGATGTAGGTTGGTGCATTGCCAGACAAGGACTGCATGTTCAGATATGCTCAGGACGCTGTAGATGTTCCTCCGAAAAGAGCAAGTTTGCAAAACACAGAAGGAAGTCGCTTCAGAGTCCAAGCTTTCCTGCTTCACTGTTAGTCTCTTCCAGCAATTAATCAGGATGTGAAGTCTAGTTGTGTTTTGGTTAAGAAGAAAATAATTTTATAGTCATACGTTTCTTTGATTCTGTTTATTAATGAGGAGTGGTAAAAGTCCTGCTTCTCTGAAGACAACAGAAACCAAGCAATAGGAAACGGTTTGTGCTTTCAGAACTTCAGGTTTCTTATCAGCTGCTATTTAGCCCACAAGTGGCTTCGGGACCTCATCCAGTGTTTTAACCTAAATGTGTATCCATTTTGATTTCTTATAATACCTAGTGTCATAGTAGAGCAGCATAATTAGAAAAATATTCTTAAAATGGCACATTTTTGGAAATGTAAAATATTACAGGGCAATATATACTGATGGTTACATGGTGATGGATTGACCTCTGTCATGCTCAAGTACTGATCTGCATTCAAGCAGGGAATCTCAGCCCTTTCAGCAGGAACTGTGCAACAGCTGTGTTTTATCTGCTTCTCTGGCCTTCTCAAAAGTGAGGATTGAGGGAATACAGCAAACAAGATAATGTTTCTATTAGCTCTAGCAGAGCTTGTCCTTGATGTTGAAAGAGAACGGGTTAGGATTCATATTTTTTAAAGAAACGGGCAAAGCAGAGACAAGAAGGAAAGTGAAAGAAATTCACATTGACCAGTGTAGTCTTATGTCCGGGTCACATACGTAGCTCATCCAGTTTCAGATCAGACTCTTGAAAACAGACTCTCTCTTCCCATGTGAGTGCTCAGCTGTGGATGTTTCAGGGTGGTGGCCTTTTTTCAAAGAAGTCTGAGACAGGTTTTGACTCCATCCTGGTACAAGACACAGCTTTGTTCCCTTACAAATCTTACCTAACCCTAGAAAAAATAATAGATGCAATAACAAATTGAATAATAATAATAATAGACAATAATAAAATTTCAGTATTGACATTTTACCAGTATACTTATGATTTATGCTCTTTTCACTTGAAAATAGAACTGGAATTAAAACATGTGATGTGGAACAGTTCATAATATGTTGAGCAATATTTCATCCTAAATAAATGGTGCTACATTCCACATAAGGATTTAAGCATAAATGCTTATTTTTTTCATTCCTAATATTCTCTTCAATGTCTGAAGATACTTTAAGATACCTCTTCCCCTTTAAACACCTTCTTAGTGAAAATTGAATGTATACTCTTGACTTCTAAATCATACAACATTTTGATTCCTTCCCTTAAAACTTTCCCCCAGGTAAGTCATATTTGAAATACGAGTTTCAGAAAAACTTCAGCATTCCAAGAGTACCTTAAAAAAGGCATGAGCACTGTTCTTCTGCCAGGGATTTTGTGTATCTGGGCAGATTACAATGGACTTAATGTGCATGATGAAATTGTATTATAGCCATGCAGTTTGCATTATATTGTTACTTATATATCTCCCATCACTTCTTCATCCCAGTTAACATTCTCCTCATTTACACCTCGAGACTGTTATCCCTCAGGAGATTATTTTCCCGTTTTTACAGAGCAACATGTTCAAATGATTAGAATCACCAGTTTTTCATACTCTTCATTTTTAATAGAGAAACCCTAGAGTTGGTTCTGTTATACTTGGCTGCAACCCTCTAGCAAAAAAAAGAGTAAAAACCAATTAACTCTTTCAGTACCTTACACCTACCCCATTAGGATTCCACTGAATGAAAGTCTTTGGCAAGAGCTAAAGACTTGGAAGTCAGCTCTCACTTCCTCGGTGCTCTGGGAACAGGCATAGGCCAACAAAAGGCACTTTTGTTAATCCCTGAATCCTATCACCCATCTTCTTGTAATCTCAAACTCTCCTGCAGAGACTTGGCTGTATTCTGGCTTCCTACCATCCGATAACTTTTCGTGTGTATCAAGGTATTCTCTGTTTAGCACTATTGAGGCTCTTGTTTTTTTGGCAGCTTAGTGTGAAGGAATTGTTAGAAGGAATTAGGTGCAGGGAACCTTCTGAACCTTACAATATGTACAGTCGTTGTGACTCTACTTTTGTCCTGTGCTACTACTGTTGATAATGAGAGACATTTCATTCCTACTTACTCAGCTTTCTTACATTTATTTCCTTTGTCATGAGAGGGATGCACACTGGGGGTTGTGGGGCAGGGGAGGTGAGGGATCCTTTCCCTGTTATCTGCTGGCTGTGCGCTGCAGCTGCTCACCCTGGGTAGGGCTGAGCACCCAGTACCCCAGGGATGGACTTCACCTCCTAATGATGAGTACCACTGATGGAGTTGCTTTGCAGAGGCACAGACTCTTCAAGTCAAACATCAGTAGCAACCTCGCAGAGAGGGGAAGTAGATTTGTTTCCAGTAAGGAGACAACTTCTTCTTCTTGTCCTGTCTTGGGAGTTTTGCTTCAGAAGAATTGGTTGCAGATTTTCTGGGAAGGGTTTTGGTTTTTGTTTTGTTTTGATTTGGTTTGGTTGGTTTGGTTTAAAGAGTGTTTTCCTTGTTCCTAAAACTGTACTGATAGATCATCCAACCAAAGTTAGCGTTTCCTTCTGTGGATCATTTATGTGAGGCTACTGGGAGAATTGATGTTAAAAGCTGGAATTAAATTCTCTGGCTTTTACTTTCTGTAGATCCCACCCTTAGAGAGCATCCTAGGACAGAATAGGTCACACATAACCCTATACTATTCCAAGAAAGAAAGGAAATGCATGATTCAGATGAGTAAGTGCTTTAATGATTTCTGGTTGAGACATGCTGTTGTGCATAGTTTTTTCATCTTCCAAGGGATAATAAACAAGTTTTTGAAACTGGCAATTGAAGGGAAACTTAGAAGAGCTTTTAGCTGAGAAGGTAAGACTGCATTAAGTTCAGCCTTGGTAGAAGACAATACAGGGAACTATGATCAAGTATAGAAAAGCTAAATTTAGCCCATTCCCTTCAAATTTTTATCTGAGATCAAGGTCTTATTGTTAATCGTTGCCTTTCTTTGTGCTAAGTCTTGCAGTTTAGGTTATGTTCTTCCATTTAGAAAGAAGGAATGGAAGAAGAAAGATGGAAATGTTCAGTGCTTTTACAAACACGTATAAAATATAAGCAAAGAGAGATAGTTGAGTCTCTGTTCCACAGCACTAAAGCAAAGAGAACATACAATACAGGCATCCTGAGCAGGTTTTTAGCACACAAATCTTTCTTTTTAGAAAGATTTCTCTAAGATGTTTTGTTAAGTTATTGATTGAATATATATGGAGCTTGTTGCTCCAGTATAACACATAGAAAGGAAATTTCAGCTATCACCACTTCTGGCCTAGGAGGTAAATACTTGTAGAGGGCTGTGAATCACTACATTTGATTCCAACAGGAATCCTATGACAAGCTGCGTTCCCATATAGTACATGAATATGGATCTTAATGTTTATATGTATGCAATGCCTTAGTTCAACATAATAAAGAGATATTGGGTTAAGTTTCTGTATCTAGTACTAAGTTACAAAGGTCCTAAAGTTGCCTAAAATGCCTCTGCATCCAAAAGTCTCAGGAACTATGTAAAAGTTGTGACAAGGAAAACCTGAACTAACCTGTTACATAAAAAGAGAAGTGCCTTTGTGCAGCTGCATCTACTTATGTACCAGTAACACGGCAGAGAAACCTGTGAAAATTTAGGGAAGACTATGAAGAACGTTAGTTTTGTTTGCTGACAAGGTGTCAACGGATACAATGACTATCACTTCTTTCTTTCTTTCTTTCTTTTTTTTTAAATTAATTAATTAATTACTTTTTATTTTTTATTTTTTCCCAGTGTAGCCTTTACTGGAAAATGTTAAAAAAGGCTTCCTTGAATTCCTCGTCCTCTGCTATTTGGAAGCTCAGAATTAACCTGACTTCGCTGCTTATAGATTCCCTGCTCATCCCTTTTCCTTGGTTGAACGTAGAGCTTTTATCACATTACTACAGAGAATATTTTCCAAAGTCAATTCAGGGTTGCTTTCAACAAATATTTAATTGTGTCACTGAAATTCATTTTATGCAAACATCACAGATGGTGCTATTCAAATGAATAGGTATAGAATGTAATGTAAAAACTGATGTATTAAATTAACTTAAATTTAAATATCTATGGGGAAAAATGTATTATCCATCCAATGCTCTTTTCTACAGATTTTGTATTCTCTCATAAAAATTAGCAAATCCCACCAACTTTTATGACAAGGGATTGGAGTGATTTTGTTAAAGAAATATGTCTTTACATCACTAAGTATAGACCCGCAACTCCTAAGCTTTCCTTCTCTATTAATTTCTCCCACAAATATTTTTGAAAGCTCATAACCTGTGTTTCTTCTCTGTAATTATTTTCTGTACGTGGAAACTTCATTGCAGGGCAATATGAATGATTCAGATATGTAGACTCTATTTTGTTATAATTTTAATGCCATTAATTTGATATTTTCTGTATTACTTTCAATACAGCTATACGGATCCAGATATTCAATAATGCAGTCTGAAATCACTGAAAGCTTGCTGAAGTTAGGGAACTGGAAGAAACTTACCTGTAAAGGGCTACTGCACACGCATCACATCAAACTGATCCCAGTGCTCACGCTCTTCCAGGCATGGCTTTCAACTTCCATGTCTGTTTTTAATAAAAGCTTTGCTCAAGTTCTACACACTTCCAGCTGATGTAAATTGTAACTGTTTAAGAACAGGTTTATGTTCTTATGTTTATTTATTATTGTTGCCAAGTTGCAATAGATGCTTGTTTATTTACTGTAAGAAAATTGAGATGGCTTTTGTATATTTTAAGTAGGTAAAGGTCATGAGTGTTTGTAAATGATACACCATCCTGTACTTTTCAGCCAAACACCACTCGATAACATTTCAGTCTTTACACAATTCAACTTTTCATTTACCTTTCATGTCCTGATTCTGCCAAAGTAATGCCTTTTTTTTAATTCGCATGTGAGAAAAATGCATAACTTTCAGTTTTAGCCAGATTTTTTTTTTAACCAAAATAACACAGTCTGCCATTCCTTCCAAATGAATTTCTCAGGCTGCAAGGTGATCTGCAGAGTTAAAATGTGGAAATAAAACAGTCTTATAAATTCATGTACAAGATGTTCCAAGAATGTAGTCAGAGCTCAGAAGAGAAGGAGACAAAGAGGACTGGTGAAGGATAAAAAACTGTGCAGACTCATTTGCAGTTCTACAGTGAACGCCACGCCTTTATATGCCTGGTGCCTTTCCACTCCTTCTCAAAAGTGTAAGACTTCCAGGAGAGAGTGAACTTGAAATTATTTTTGGCTTTTCTTACAAGGAGAAAGTTACTAGTAGCTACAGCAAAAAGAACTAGTGATTTAAAACTAATTTCAAAATACTCGCTTTTCCTTTAACTCCTTAAAAGCAAGACTTTTGTTTTACAAATAACTAGATATTTATTTTTGTCTCTGGTTTACAGACTGGATTACAGGAACATAAAGAATTCAATTTGCTAAGACTTCCACAACAAATCTGTAGCCAAGGCAGAAACAGAAGCCTGGGTTCTTCAGGCCACTGCTCTAACAATTAGATTTGCTGTGTGTTTTTGCTGATATATATGTGATAGCTCATGGTTTTTGAACAGATAACATTCTGGATAGTTAGAAAGCAGCCCAAGTAGAAGCTTAGTCATTGCTAGGTTATATTTTTAACTGATGTCATCATCTCACCATTCACTCTACCCAGCGTCAGTTTGGCTGTACATTTCTCTTGTAGGCCATCCATTTTCTTCTACTCTATTATTGTCAGAGAGGATTTCTAAGCTGGTCCGCAGTATCCTTCTCTACTGAATGCAAATCTCTCGTGATATTCTAACACACCACTTAGGAGAAACTGGCAACCTAAGAGCAACATAAGAGGCAGTTAGAAATCATTTACAACTAAAATACAATTCTGACTGTAGAGGCAAAATATTCCAAAGATAATATATGTACAGTAGATGGCTCCTTGGCTCCTTAATAGGCATGTTGATAGTACGGTCCAAAGATGCTTCAGGCTTACTTTCATGCTGACTGTTATTACCATTAATGCAGTGGGAAACTATACCTGCCATAAAAAGGGGATGTTACCAGTTCCAAAACATTTAATGAAGTTTCATAATGAAAGAATACAAGGATCACAACAAAGACAGATAATGCCAGTGAAAGCAGAGAGACTGAACAGAATGGCAGGGTTTTCTAGTTGTCGAGCATGTATGAATGTTGACTAATATAACTGTATGTTGCAGCACAGTGCTAAATGGAAAAACACCCTTCAGACACAGGTGTTGAATCTCATAGGGGACCACTCCAATCCTTGCATAATGAAATGAAGAAACTTTACTGCACTAAACCAAGAACAGATACTTTTAGCAAAATGATTTAATGTTTTTTTTTAAAAAAAACAAACAAACAAAGAAACAAACAAACAAAAAAAACCAACAACCAACCAAGAAACCAACCAACCAACCAAACCAAACAAAAACAGCCAGAACACTGTCTTTTCGCCAAGCAATTCAACATACAAAAAGGGGAATTGTAGCTACACCGCCCTAGGAACTCTGACTCACAGTGTCACACGTCCTCCTTGTTCCAGAGGGGAAACAGTTTGCACCACCCTTTTTCCTGGCACAGCTTGCTTCCTCCTCTCCAGCTCTGAATGCAGCCCAGCCCACTGACCCATGAGACCACAGCTCTCTAGTTTCTTTGCCCACTTCAGGAAGAGGATGGATCCATCCACCAACATCCCCTTGCTGTCTCATACAGAACAGCAGGTAGTCCTTGCTCTTCTGTGCAGGCATTCAAAAGGGCTCACAAAAGGATTTCACATATTTGTGCAAATGTTGACATTCTGGATGATGTTTTAGCTTCTTAAAATAAATCAAAATGTTACTGATTCGACCAGTTCTTTAGTGAGTTTACTGTTACCTCTTGACACATTTTCAGCAATTTCAACACAGTGAAAACTTCTGTTGTTCATCTTATCTCAAAAATACTGTTAAGGTTGCCAGAAAAGGTGTACTTACCACTTAAATGCATCAAGTATGGTGGATGACTCTGAATGTACAGACAAGGCTTTATGCTAGCCCTCCCAAAGCTAACCATCAGTTCTGATTTACTGGTTTCTTCTCCTGTCCATTCATGGAATGGATTAAATTGAAGGGTGCACTCTTAGTAGTTATGCTGTAATTAATTTTTAAGGTCTAGTAAAGCATCAGGAGTTCAGCTACTGATGTGGTACTGGTCCTTTGTGACACTAAATATCACTGGATCTTGGTTACCTATGATGTTATTAAATGCACCCCAATCATGTAAGTAGCCCCATAGTTTCAATGACACCACTTCCATGAAGAGGCAATACTAAAAAACATTGGTTAATTCCTTCCTGAAATAACACAGTACTAATTGTTTATATAGATACCTCCTTCTATATAGGATACTGCTAATTTGCTCATGGATCTGGGAAAGAACGAAAACAGGACTGTTATGAGGCAGACTTGTTTCCTGAGACATTCAAGACACCTACTCTGAATGACAGGCCCCTGCATATTCTGCCTCCTCAGATTACTTTTAATTCACTTCTCTCTTTTGTGCAGTGCTTATAAGAACACTGTTTTTAATGCACAGATAACTAAATATTCTGTTGTGGCTGGATGTAGGAGGGACAAGGGTAACATCTTCTTCTGCTATTGAAGCAGTTACATGAGATGCAAGACAAAGATGTGACATGTTGAAGAAAAAAAATTACTTCAGACTGGTGGACTGCAAGGGGAACTAATAAAGACTTGGGTATAGACTAAGATGTAATGTTGTTTTGGTTAGGAATACACACAGCAGAAGAGTTAGCACAGCATGTGTATCCATCACCTGAAATAGCTTGTGGGATAAAAGAGAACATCACAAAGAAAGTTAGAAGATGCTGTCGTCACTAACACTAAGACAGAGGAACGTGTATCATGGTAATTTGACTAGTAGTTTTACTGTTCCTGTTACCATCTTAAGAAAACTTGCAAGTGGCTAAATAGCAGAGCCTTCTTGAGATCCTGAAGAATTCTGTATCTGTGAAGTGTGAGCTAGATGCTTTTGGGGAAAAAAATGCAGGAAGTAAACTTGGCAGGCAAACATGCTTTAAGAGTGGAAAGAAGCTGTGATTGAGAAGGGATAGGTTCTCTGTATGTGACAAGAGAGCAACTTGTTTCTCCAAAGAGGCAACTGAATTTGTTGGAGGAAGTAATGTTCAGGGGAAAAAAAAAAAAAAGTAAAAAAAAAAAAAGTAAAAAAAAAAAAAAAGTAAAGTAAACGGGCTACTTATATATGCAAACCCAGGAAAAAAACATATTCTGGATCTTGACAATGTTACTTGGAAATTTCCCTTTCCGTTGTGGTTGGGGCACCATAGTGCCCCCTTCACTTCTATCTAGTCACCTAACAGAGTACGACCCAGGTCTGCAACAGATTTCTTCATCTGGTCCCTAATTCTGTAAGTTGGACCTCAACCTCTACAAGTTTTATCAGTCTCTTCTTGTTCTCCTCATACTCAAAGCACTGGAAAAAGTACTGCAATTCGAGCCAGATCCCATGCTTCTGGAATGGCACTCTCTGTCCAAAACTAGTTTCAAACAGCATCCTCCACTTTCTTGGAGGAAAGAATCCACTCCACTGCCTTTTTCTCCTACCCCACTCCTTCATGAGTCCTCCTGAGATCTCTCTTCCCTCCTCCAATCTGCTGGTTTATGTAGTGAGTCAAACTGGGGACAGATCAGATGCATATGGTGCTCCCCTTCAGCAAATATACACACATTGCCTCTGTACCTCAGAGCTAGACTGCTGCAACAACGCAGTTGTAACTGTTTCCAGTCCACTCGGAGGCTGAGGTTGTTACAAGATGTACCACTTCATTGAGCAGGATATTTTACTGTGAGTGAGAGAGCTAGTACTCTCTGTTCTGCAAAAGCTGGTTGAGGATTATAGCTGGAGATTCAGAAGTATTGCTTTAAATACATGAATCTCTAGCTCGCCCATGACTAATTTTCATGAGGCTGTTTTCTCCTGTGTTGTGTGACCTTGCAGCTGTCAACTTCAAGTCAGAGACTTTTAGCTGAAAGACTTTGATACATCATGAAGTATCAAAAGAGACAACGAAAAAAAAAAATGAATTAATTCACAGAATGGTTTGGGTTGGAAGGGACCTTAAAGCCCACCCAGTTCCACCCCCCCTGCCATGGGCAGGGACACCTCCCACCAGACCAGGTTGCCCAAGCCCCATCCAGCCTGGCCTTGAGCACCTCCAGGGATGGGGCATCCACAGCTTCTCTGGGCAGCCTGTGCCAGTGCCTCACCACTCCCTTAGTGAAGAATGTCTTCCTTATATTTAATCTAAACCTACCCTCTTTTTGTTTAAAAGTGCTACCTCTTGTTCTGTCAAACCATTCTCATTTGCCCGCTTGATGCTCATGGTGTGCTTTACTTATGAAGTACTAAAGCTATCACATAGCACAACTGCAATCCAAAAGTTTAAAAAACACATGGTTTATCCTGATACATATTTATCCATATATATAATTCCTTTATCAATGTAATATTAAAGGGGACTTATCAGAGTGAAATATTTGCATGTTTCAGAGCCCTGCTAAGGGCTTTCACTGAGACAGCTTCATGAAGTCGATAAAGTTGAAAGTATTTAATGGGATGACTAACTTTTGACATTCACTTCTATTACTCTTTTATATCCTAACCTTATCAGTTTCAACCCCCCACCCCACCCCCCAAGAGACTTTCTGCATGATTTGGGTGGGTGAAGAGTCAAGTACTACAGCCATATATGTTTAGCACGTACTTCATTAAGTTCTTTACCATATCCAGGTGTGTTAACTTTAATATTCATTTAATATTCATTTTACACATAATGAAGCAAAAGGTTTCACTCCGAGCGTGGTGGCCTTCAAGATTCTGTTCTGCTACTGAAACAGGGCCACCCTGGCACTGCAAGACTTTCTCCTTTGGCAGCCTCTCATACCAAGCTTGCAGATCCCCACCCACAAAGTTTGTTTAAGAGATAAGGAGGAGCACGCTGCTCAGCTCCCCTTTGCCCAAGGCCGGTGCTTATCAGTGACACCAAGCCTGCCTATTCTCCACAAGCAATATTCCATTGCTGTTATCTTTGCAGGGAGTTGATATCAATGACGCTCTCCAAATCTCAGAATCTTATTTCTGTTGTTTCCTCGGAAGGGGAAAAGCTCCTAAATTTTTTAAAAACCTTTTCCTTCCAGCTTATATATCCTGTTGGATGATCACTAAAATATACCATGGGTATGGCAATGACTTCACAGTCACTGCTTCCCAGGTTAAACAGTAAAATTTTTGACATGCTCCATAAAAATGTCTTGTAAGTTTTTCTTGTACTGCTTATTTTCATAATAAATTGCTTTGTAATTTCGTCATGAACATAAAAGGAAAAATCAAAGGAAAAACTGTGCACAATATAAGCTGTACTTGGCAGCTGCACTGGGTAATATACATGACAGAAAAATGGAAACAGAAAAATGAATAGGCAGTGGATATGAACATGAACTATGTCAGAGTTGTTCTAAATCAGTAACATTCGACAAAAGATTTCTTCTTCTCTTTAACTTTCAAATTATTGGGTATCCATCATGATAGTATAAATTATTATTCTTTTGCATATCTTTTTGAAAGAGAATGTAGAGATTAAGGGAAAATTATCAGATTTTACTTATTCACAGACCAAATTACTTCCCAGTTAAGCTCCAATAGTAAAACACATCTAGAAAAACATTTCTTTCTCAATGTAGGTCAGGCTA
The DNA here is from genome assembly GCF_964211835.1 of Anser anser. Lineage (NCBI taxonomy): Eukaryota > Metazoa > Chordata > Aves > Anseriformes > Anatidae > Anser > Anser anser. The sequence goes on from NC_139721.1 coordinate 65,128,763, forward strand.
GCCCAAAAATTCACTTGATTTATTTTATTAATAAAAATTATCTAGGCAAAAAGAAAAAAAAATCATTAGGAGATTTAACATGTGGTTGACTTGAATTGAGACAGCTTGTCTTGAAATGTTTTTATTTCTTAGTTCAAATTAGTCTCAGTTAGGCAGTCTCCCTTCTCATTAAGCTGATATAATGCACTGCAGGAGCCATGGGCAACTGCAAAGGCAATCTGAGTGGGGAGCTCAGGCTGTTGAGAAGAACAGGAATACCACTCGCACCTCAGGTACCAAAGTAAGGCCAAGGGACAAGTTAATTTCAAGCCAAGACAGATTTATGTGTTTTTACATTTCTAAACCAAAAATGTCTAATTGAAAATGAATAAATCAGTATTTTGGCTTTGGGGTATTCAAGATGAAATCATCCATTTTTCAAGAGTGGAATTCCCAGAACCTACAAATTCTCATTTATAATATACTATAAACTAAAATATGCAGTGGACCTCTTAAATACCTTTTACAGGAACAGTTAACTAAGAACAATGTCTCATTTAGACTTCAGCTCTACAGGTCACAGGGGCACAAACGTAATAGGTTTACAAATTAATCAAATGCTAGTGCTGATTCAGAGGATTTATTTCAGATCTGTGAAAGTTCTGGGTCATGAGCAGCTGGGCTGTCATACCAGTACTCTGTCAGTACTGTGGAGATCGGGGTGACATGAGTGCGTGGGCTGAGATAAAACAACAGGTCATGGTGTAAAGCAGTGGAGTAGGACACAGGGAGCCTGGATTCCAGTTTTGCCTTCCTAGGCTTGGCTGTTTGCTGGATTCTTCAGCTCATATTTCATTTATAGAAAGAGAAATTTCATATCCAAGACGGTGACAGTCAGCATGCCTTGTTTGTCGGAAGAAGCTAGCAGTACTCCATGTACAGCAGATTGCAGGGGGTCCCAGAGTATTTAGGAACAGTGCATCAGCAAAGAATTTCTCTCATTGCTACAGACAAAAGAATCCCATCAAAATAATTTTCATGGTTTAGAGTATATTCCTTCAGAATTTAGCCCTACAGGTTGCTTCACTTTCTCCAACGAGAGAGGAGAGGAGAGGAGAGGAGAGGAGAGGAGAGGAGAGGAGAGGAGAGGAGAGGAGAGGAGAGGAGAGGAGAGGAGAGGAGAGGAGAGGAGAGGAGAGGAGAGGAGAGGAGAGGAGAGGAGAGGAGAGGAGAGGAGAGGAGAGGAGAGGAGAGGAGAGGAGAGGAGAGGAGAGGAGAGGAGAGGAGAGGAGAGGAGAGGATTTTTTTGCATTTTCGCAGCAGTCCCCGTGGGCAGTTTCCCCCAGCTCCACTGACTTAGGGCAGCACTACAGGCCCAAGCTGCAAGGTATGGCAGCTCACCTGAAAAGATGCTGGAGCTGATCCAAGAGCAGCAGGACTGCTGAGGCTCTCACATTCCCCAGTGTGATACAGGGGATACCAGCACCACGAGGGAGGAGGAGGATGGATCAGCACTCTTGGCTGGGGAATGTCTTGCCCCCAAGCACAGGAATGTGAATTTGTGGATTAGTGTGATAATGAGGTAGTGAATTAGTTAGGCTAGTCCATTAAAAGCAGATTTGTCCTCGTTTGAATTTCACCTAATGAGCACATGAACTCAAATTTGATTCATGGAGTACGTTTTTCTGGCAATGTGAGAGGTCCAAACTGTGCCATTAGGAACTGGCACAGTGTGGTGGAAGGAGACAGGCTGCCTTTGTTTTCTTGTTGGGGGATGTTCTCATTGGTTGACTGGTTTGACTTTGCATTCACTGTTCTTGCCATTTTTATGTTTTTGTTTGTTTGTTTGTTTTTCCTAGTGTCCAGCAGCATTTTTGCTAGGTATTTTGGACTTTGTCACTTCACTACATTAAGTTTATCGGTGTTTTATATGAACATAATTTACTACTGGCAGGTCATTCTGCACAAGCCTAGTGAACAAATTCCACGCATTCCCCATGCTCTCATTCTCCTTTACTCACACCATGTAATTGTTTTTATGGATTTAAATGGGACTTCTTCAGAAAAAGGGAGAACACAGCATGGGAAGATGTAATAGGAAATAATGTGACCTTACAGTGATTGGGGTACTGTGTTATTTTTTTTTTTTTCAAATATATTTCTTGTTGCTGTATTTCTGGGGTTCTGGATATGATACCAGATACTTCAAATTTCCAGGGAATGATTACTGTAGAGTACATACTTATTTTTGACATTTCTGAAATTAACTTTGCCTAGTCAGAGGACTAAGGCTTTTGTAAAGGGTCCTGACATTTTACTTTGATGAATACTTTAACCAGTGCTGTATTCTCATTTACATTAAAACACAAACATCTTGAACTATTTATACCTCAGAGATTAAAGAGTAAATAAACTACCGAAAGATAAGATACTTAACATTGCTCTGACAGAGAAAGGAAACAAACACAGGTCTCTGGGCTCTTTGGGGATAAGGCACTGGGACACTGAGGAGAGGCATGAGTACTTTCCAAGCACCCACTAATTTATGCATCCAGATAATTATCCCTATTTTTTTTTTCATATTAAGTCTCAAACTGTCATTCCTTCGTATTCTTGTCCCCCTCTGAAAATCCTTACAGTAGGGTAAATCTTCTAAATAGCATTTTGGGGCAAGGCTTGTCTCATCAATGATGATTTTTAAGATTGTTTAATGTATTTTGATATGATTCCAACATACTTCCTCCTACCATTTAATAATTAATCTTAAACCTAAGTTAAAGATAAATGACATCTCAGACAATAAGTGGCAATTTTAAAGCAGCATTTGAGTGTCTGTTTTAACAGTACTGTTCCAGTCTAAGTGCTGTTCTTTAGAATCCCAGATTTTTTCCTTAAAGGCCTTTCTGCTAATTTCCTGTTGTGTCATATTGTCATCTTTCTTGTTCTACAGAAATAAATCATCTTCATATAACTGGCTTCTGACAGGACACTGACAATATTTAAGAAGGATCTCCAGGTCGGAGCATTACTATTTATCATTGTCTCTTGCCTTGATGACTGATACAGCTGATTAGTTGAATGGATGGCATAACTATTCAAAGCACCAGGAATAGTAAATGCGAAATCACTCATCACCCAGGAGACATGCAGAGACTGATCTTCTTTCAAACTGATACAGCCAAGATATGTGAAGTTAGGATTTCTGCAGGTGGTGCCCAGCTAAGACAGTTTCAGTAGTCCTCTACTCTGCTTTAGTTGCTGCTGAATGGTATTTAGATGTTTCCCAGTCTGCTAGAGATAATTGCCCCTAAATCCTGCCTATTTAACTTTTGTTTTCATGGCTCCTGAACCTGGATGAAGGGTGGTTTTTTTTCTGTGTGGTTTTTTTTTTTTTTTTCATCTTGCATAACTCATTAGAGGAGAACAAAGTGAGCAGCTACAGTGACTAAACCAGGCCAGTAACAGAGCAGCTCTGCAGACAGAGTGGAGCAGCTAGAGGCAGCAACCTCTTGATGTGAATACTCAGCAGCAGTGACAGTCTGCTTATGCCTGTGGGGCCATCCTGCTACTCTACCATTAACGGTTTCTAACAACTCCTGTTGCTTGCATAAAAGAAACTGTTTGCTAGGAGATAACTTACAATTCTTGTTGTGTGGTCAGACTGAGGTCATTACAGTGAAGTATAAGAGAGTAGGAAAAGATGTAGCTCTTGGATCCTGGAGTCCAGACTCTGACCTAAACTCGAGTTGTCTGAAGGCATGCTATCCGTCAGAATATGAAAAGTGCAATGTTTATGTCACAGCTGAGCAGTTTTAGCTGCACTTATTTTTCTTGTACTTCAAGCGCATAATAATGCAAGCACAACTGAGGACAAGTCAGACACAAGCTTTATGATCATGGTGAGAGCACATGTGGACAGCATCTCCCCCTCTGCTTCCCGTCACTGCCCAGTGAAGGCAGAGCCCTGACCCATACACTGTTTTGGAAAAAAAGAAAGTGGTGAGGAAAACCAACCATCCCAATGTTAACAAGGCCAGGTACCCATCCCTGGCAGGGGAGGACTCCTGCAGTGGCTTGCTAAGTGCCACAGCTCTGGGAAGACACCGAGCAGTGGCTACACAGCAGCGTGGGGAGATGGCTTGCTGCCACTCGTGGCAGTGGCACACCCTGTGTTAGCTCAGACGTGGTGAGTGGTAGCAGTCATGGACTGCTAGCTTTTGGTTGAAAGAGATTTTAGTTTGGATAAACTTCTCAGCCAGGCCTCCCAAAGCTTAAATATTGCTAATTTTATTACCACAGCCTCTTGTCCTCGCTGACCTGGGTTATACAGCAGCAGTTTTGCTGAACTTCAAGCACTGCTCTCTCAGTGGCAAATTCCAGGTGATTTTAGAGAGCCTTCTCAGGGTTTAGGAGGTTGTGGGTTAAATGCCCCAGAAGCTGGTGCTGTTCTCTTCTGAAATTGGAATTAAAAATGAAATTGCCATTTTCTCATAGGGTAAAACAGCTTCTCTTGAAGATGTTGGAAATCTGCCACAAGGTCTATGCAGCAGCTGTTGTGAAGTAGGGGAAAATGGTAGAGAGATGGAAATTGAGACCAACAGCTGCATAATTATTTTTTTTTTACAGCTGTCTCATGCCTTTTTTCTTTGATACACATCTTTTTTTTTTTTTTTATTTTTGTGATATTTATGAACTCCTTCTCATGACAATGCGTCACTTCTGGGTCTGGGGCATGGGGTGAGCACTCATGAGTGACAAGAAGATTGCCTGCTCTTTTGTGATGAGCTGCCTGGTGAGCAGTTCCACTGGGTTGAAAGAGAACAGTGACTTTGCTTTGGAAAACGAGTGCAAGAAATAGTAATTGCACTTTTGGAAGACCCCTGGTAGTTGATACTACTGCAGAAGACTCAGGAGGGTGCAAAGGGAGGGAGGACTGAGCCAGGCTCCTTTCAGTGGTGCCCAGTGCCAGGACAAGAGGCAGTGGCCACAAACTGGGACACAGGAGGTGCTGTCTGAACACCAGTCAGCCCTCCTGTGCTGTGCGGGTGACAGAGCACTGGCACAGGCTGCCCAGAGAGGCTGTGGGGTCTCCTCCTTGGAGATCTCCAAAATCTGCCTGGACGTGGCCCTGGGCGACCTGCTCTGGGTGTCCCTGGTGGAGCAGGGCTGGGACCAGGCGGCCTCCAGAGGGCCCTGCCAGCCTCAGCTGTGCTGTGATCCTGTGATTCTGTGACTTCCCAGTGAGAAATGAAGTGCAGCCACCCCCTATCCTACATCTGAAAAGGTACACCATTCGATGAGATCCTAATGAAAAGCTACTAACTCCTGAACTCGAAAGTAAAGTTCTCATCCTCACCTCCCAAGTATCACTCGATTAAAGTAACCCTCATGCCATGACAGAAGTATTCAGATCACTCCGATCTCCAAGTATTGAAGCCCATATGTCTTTTCTATGTGTAACCTCTCTCTCTCCTCCCATGTTGGTAGAATTGTCAGGCAAGATTAAAGAAGACTGGTCTTTGTAAGAGCAATTGGAATGCCGTGATCACCTCTGGAAGGGAGGAAAGAGGATAACTATGCAAAAAATGTCAGAAAATGTTTTAAGCTGGAACTCTGTAAGCTTTAGGTGTATGTTCACAGTTCCCTCAGATTTATAATCCTCTACTGAATCTTTCAGTGTGTATTATTTTTATACATATTATTATAAAACAAAGCAATGCCAGCCTTCTGTCACTCTTCAGCCCTTCAATCATACTTATGGCATGCTGAAAATTGATATTTTTTCCACAGGAGGTGGCTGGAAATTCGTTTACTGATACCGACTTGTGAAGTCAGGTCTCTGAGAGCTGAGGTGTGTTATTGAATTAATCCCTTCTCACACCTTGTGCTTTGTTCTGATGTGTTTTCAGATAAGAGTTACCATTATGACAAAAGAATCTGTCATCAGTTCTTTGCCATAACACCATCTGCAGAGAACGCGTCACTTCAGAAACCTCGGCATGTAAAATGAAGCTGCTCAAGGGTTACACAATAATAAAAAAAGATTTTAACACGCTGTAAAAGAAATAAAAGTCGTGTTCAGTTACCAATGGCAGTTTGCCATCATCCATACCTTCATCATCTTTAAACAATTCAAAGGTTGCATTTGAGAAATCCTCACCTAACATAGAGAAGAAAGTTATAGAAACTGGAAAACAGGTAGAAGTTGGAAAAGCTTTCAGATTCTTTTCAATGGCATGGCACAAAGACAAACTTTTTTGGTGAATAAGACTCAGAATATTTGTGTATTCTGCTGACAAGGTGATACATATCCTGAAATTCCTGAACTTTTTGGTCTCTGAGAGATTTTTATGTAACTTTCAAATCAAGAGTTATCAGTAACATTCTTTGTTGTATCACACAGCATATAATCTGAGCAGGCAGATGGGAGCAAGTATGTTTCAATTTATTCACACTGATACTAGAATATTCCCCTTGTTAACCTATATTAAACATGACTATAATAACTACGTTCATTCCAATTATCTAAAGTATCAAAGGCCACTGAGAAAAGCATGTCCTTTTCATCGAAGTCTTTAATTATTTTCTCCTTTTATTCAAAGATTCAAAGATCCTAAGATTCAAAGCCTGCACACATCTCACACCCTCCAAGTTATAGGTAAAAGAGTCACCCACTTCAGATTGAATACTCCACTGCCATAATATTGCCTTCTTTGGTTGGCATACTTTGATTGCTTCTGTAGCAGTCACTTCTGCCTTTGCTCTTTCTTACCAACAAAATAAGCTGTTTATCAGTAGAAATGTTGGGACAGATTTTATGATTTTCTCTTTTAACTTGCTATCTGATGTCTGACAATCCAGCATGAAAAATTTGAAAACTCTTGTCTTTTTTGATCTATGTAGAATTATTCTACAGTGAAAAGGTGTCTTTTATTTTGCTAATGAGAAGTCTCAATCATTTTTAAAGTCATGGCCATCATGAATAGAGGCATATAGTTTATCAAAACATAAATATATGAGTGATGCAGCCAACCCTAACTCATCTCTTTGGTGCCTGTATATCTGTCCATTAAATAGGTAGGTGTCACATATAGCTGTATATGAGATTTTAAACAGGTAGCATAGCATACTCTTTATAGGGAGTGATTTTAGCTTTACATACTGAGAGTAGAGCTTTTTCTGGATGACACATAATGCATCTTAAATTTCAGCAGCAGGTGAAATCCTTTCCATGTGAAGTTTACAAACTTATGAAATCTGGGGTTCAGGATTTAGTTCAATTACAAGTCTCTGTAGGAGTGAACATTTATCATATACCTCTCAGCTACTCCTAGTCTTTGGAAAAGAGGAGCGATTTCCATTTCAGGGTTTTTGGAAGATGTGTTGTCTCTGGATCTCACATGTGGCCTATACTGGGCTCAGAGGGATCCCAGATCTCTTTCCAATTCCCTCAAAAGACCATAGCTCTTCTTTGTGCAGTGTGTGCGGCAGAATATATCAATGCCAAAGCAAACCCCTCAGTGATTGAAGTTCTCCTTTATTTATAGGATGCTGAACCTGTTATGAAACTTCCATAAAGCTTTGGTAAAGTCATAACTTAAATTATAGAAACCAGAGGGGATGGTTTGTTTCTGCCTTCCCCACAGTATTCACTGCACATTAGCAATAAAACATATAAGACTTCAAATAACATAAGTATTTTCCTTTCATGTAGCCTGCATGAAGCGTTTGAAAGATTTCTTTCTTGCATGCCATTTCCCTCACTGGGTTACAGATGCAGAAATAAAAGTGTGGGAGAGCATCTGTCTTTAATTGGCAATGGCTCAGATTGATACACCACCACAACCATCACCTTATATTTCAAGTCTGCAGTTCAGGATAGCCACAGGAAAAAAAAAATAGAAAAGGTTATTTTTTTCCTAGGCTTTGTCTTCAGATATTTTTACAAGATTTCATTCCCTCAGGCTAAACTCCAGCCTGAAACAAGGTTTAGTCAGCAATTAGATTGGCTGGTATTTTTTTGGCAAAGCTCATCCCAGTAGCATTTGACTGAGTGTTTCATTTTTTTTCCATGGCCTTCTGACAAGTAAATGAAAAAACAAAAATAAAAACAAAAACAAAAGCAGAAAAGAGATGTACCTTAAAATTAAGGATAGAGTGTACCCACGGTGAAAAAGTTCTTCTGCCAGGAGGGAGTGATGACACTTGTAGGTCTCATCGGCCTTTACAAATTTGAGTGCATCAGTTTGCCCTTTTTTTGACATTGTCCTTTAAACCTACCTCTGCTTTCCTAAGCCCAGACAGGTGCAGTGTCACTCCAAATGTGTTGTCATTAGTGCTATAATCCAGATCAGAACTATGCTTTTGAGGTGATTCTCCTGATTGGGTCCACTTACTTCACTTTGGTCTGCATCACAGACATGACTTGGAGTACATGAACTAGGTCTTCCTAAGGTTCTTGAAACTTCCTTTTGGATGAAATTAAACCAAACATGTGCTTTAGGACCACATTAAATGTGCTCTAGCCACTTCTCATTCCAGATTCCCAGGCAGAGCAAATTTTATAATTGAGGAGGGAATGTGATGGGACACAGGTATTTAGCAAAAAACAGTGCAGCATCCTTTTGTCCCCACTGGTGTTGAGGTCATCTCTGGTAAAACAAAGTGACAGCTGGATATGTGCATCAGATATTTTTGGCTTCTGGATCTCTCTGCTTGGAGAGTTCGCAGAGCCCGCAACGAGAGCTGGGACCTCCAGCCAAGCCACGGTTTCTCACTGCAATCCCTTCCCAGAACTGGTGATAAGGAGGAGATTGAACTTGCAGTTTGATCCTACCTCTGGCTCCTAGAGGCTTTGCAAGGGAGTCTGAAGATGATCACTTATAAGAGCTGGGAAATTGAAGCTAGCTTCACCTCTTTCAAAATACGGAGTCACTGCTCTGGTTATGGGGGATGTGAGACCAGCCTGGTTACAGGAAAAGAGGGATGATAAGAGCTCACTTGGACTTAATCCAGTCCAGCAACAGAGAGATGATGAAATCGAGCATTTCAAAACAAAATTATGCACAAGACAGCAAGCTGCGCCAAATGAACAAATTCTGCACCAAAATTTCAAACTCTGCTTGATTATGTGCATGCAGGAACAATTCTACATCAAAACAAATTTTTTTTATTTTTTTTTTTGGTGACTGAGTCAGAAGGCAATAGGATTTTCTCTGCAGAGATCTGTACTGCTTTTTTCTTCTCTAAAGAGAGAGGCAAGGTCTCACAAAGATGGCATTTAGTGGAAATCAGGAGAGCTGCTGGATCAAGAGATGCAAGAAGTGGGATTTCTTGCCCAGATAAGCCCGAATGTGTTAAAACCTATCATGAGGCTGTAGCAGAGCAGTGGGCTAAAAAGCAAATTACCCTTTACAGCTTTTACAGGGCTACATCAGGTAGTTCCTACACTGATGCAGTGAAATGAAACAGCAAGTTTCAGCCCCCAGTGCCACAGACAGGTTTTGTGGTACAGGGCTGCATTTCTCAAAACCTCATTTGTTCCCTTTGAATGCATGAGGCTGGCACCTCCAGGCTATTAAGAGCTGAGGACTGTGTCTCAAATTTAATATGACTTCAAGGAGTTTGAGAAATCTCTATCTGCCCATTCCTTGAGCAGGCATATCCACTACTCCGTCTAGGTGCTTAATAAGTAACAGCCTCCTTATCGGGCTTACTTTCCTGAAACAAATTTTTGAAGGCAGACTCGTCTCTTCTGCTAATCTGCGCTGCCCTGTTCACAGGCCTGGAGGGTTACCAACCCTCTCTGATCATATGTTAATGAGTCATTAGTAGTGACTGTCTGTTAACGTGAATAAATCACCCCTTCTTAGTCACTCTCTGTCCAAATAAAGAAATCTGCTCTGATAACAAAAACGTTACAACTAGCCAAGAACCAACGTGATAAAATTAGAACAGTTCTTTCTCAGGCCTGCCACAAAAACAACGCTTAGCTTGTTCTGACTGATCTTCCCTACAGCCTTTTTGTTTTTTTTCTCCTTGTTTCATTTAAGTATACCTATTCAATTCCCAACACTTTATGTCTAAGACTGCATAATTGCATTTCGGTAAGGTTTTAATGTACGTGGATGGCTAGGAACAAAAGGTCGACACTTGTTAGCTGCGTAGCTTTACAGTACTGTGACTTTCCACCAGAAAACTGGCACACGTTGTTTTAAATTTATTTTATTTATTTATTTATTTATTTTTACAGTTTCATTAGCAAGGGGGAATTACCTCCACTTCTGGGCAAGGTTAAATAGCTGACAACAGCTACAGGTTAAATATTAAGCTGTTGGTCCTTCATTTCAAGTAAGAAATTGTCGTTGTTTTCAAAACCACTTGAAACTTCAGGCAGCATCTTGGCACCAGTGCAAGGAAAGACCACTTTTAATCAGCACGGGGGACCGTACATGTCTTGAGCCAGACCCTACTTTCTTGCACCTTCACATAACCTTGCAAGAGTAGGAAAGGCAGCTTTCTGCCTGCCATATATTGTGGTCTGAAAACTCAGCATAATTTTTTACCAGTGTTTGTGTGTGTTACATTCAGCAGGACTAACAATGCAACCACATGAGATGACTGAGCTGACTTCACAGTCTGTTATTGCTAAAAAAATAGGTCTTTTTCTTTTTTGTAAGTTAATTTCTGTCATTTCCATACATTCAGCTATCTCTTTAAAGGTCATATATTGCCACGTTTGCTCAGGGAAGATATTGGGACCATTGGGGTGAGATGGAGGGCATCAGTGACAAAAAAAGAGGAGGAGGAGAGGAAGAAGTACTGCTCCTTTCATTATCCTTGAGCTGTGGGATCAGCATAGTCTGTATGATCAGCCTGGACCCTTGGTGCTCTCCACTTGATTGACAACAGACCAAAGTATCCATAGCTAAGACATTTAGACCCAGACTTACAAAACATGTGAGCTCCTGTTATTTTATTAAACTTTTAACTTCCTGCTGATTTAATTGCTTTTTGGAGTTTGGTAATGGTTAGGATCTACACCTTATTGATTGCTGTTATGGTGGTAACCTTGACGATATGAACCAAGTTTATGTCACCCATTTGCTTCCAGCTTGCAATAATAGATACCATAGGGGGGTAAAAAAGTCATCTGCATTTCAAACAGGAACTATGCACTTCTGGAGTGCATGATTTTGACTTATTTATTTATTTATTTATTTATTCTAAGATAATACTGAACTCAGTATTTGTACCCTAAAACCCACCAGTTTGTTGCATTTGGCCACCAGCCATTTCTCACCCCTTTGTGTATCCAGGACGTGCTTGCAGCTGAGTTTCCCTTCCTGGTTTTCCTCACATGGCATTTCGGGCTGCCTGAATTACAGCACATGACTCCTGAACTGCTAAACCTTTACCTGAGTGAAAGCACGTGCCCTAATTGACTGCCCAGCCACACCACCAGCCCTGGACTGTAGCTCGCTCTGGCTTAGCTCTTGAAATGCCCTTGGGGATACGGTCCAGAGCAGAGGCAAGAGACGCAGCCAGCATTTCTACAGGTGGCCACGAACCACATTCTGCATGCTGCGTGGCTGGAATGAGCAAGTCATGCAAGCATGGAGGCTACAAAGCCGTGGTCAGTAGCTGTGAAGAGTGAGGGGATTTTTTTTTTTTTTTTAACTGCACTGAACTCATGAAAGCTCCTAATTCACATCAGCTCAAAGTTGCATACATTACCTTACTACAGTTGTGTTCAATTTTACCTTCTAAAGGACTGGAAAAGTTTAAGTGGCCTGGGGAGGCCAAGAGGAAATTTAAGAAGACGAAACGCCTCAGCTCATTTACACGGCCTCCCAAAACAAATGTGATATGGACAGTGTAAGTCCTTCTAGTGTCTTTTAGCTCGAACTGAAAAAGATGCTTTCCACACACGCGCTTCAAACTTGTGCTGAGAAGAAGAGAGAACTTCCAAGAGATGTGGTGACTGTGCAAAGACAGTTCGCAAGCTTTCCCCACTGGCACATCCCATGTTAGTGGTGTTGGCTGAGGAGTACCTGCCTGCACGTTGATGTGGCTGGAGCATTGTGGTGAGGCAGCACATGGGGAGAAGCTCTGGTCCAGACCTGTCCAGTGCTGCTGCAGACTTCGTGTAGTGGGGAAAAAAACACTGAAAATTCATTCTTGTAATGTTTTATAAAAAACATCCACCGTAGCTTTGATTTTGGTAGCAGGTCCTTGGATATTAATGTTAAATTCCTATTGAGGCCTCCCTTATACTGTGTTTTATAGACTCCAGCGCAAGTCTGATGAACCATGAGAGATGAGGATGCACTTCTTTCCAAACTGTGAGGTACCTGTAACGTTTGCCAGCTGCATCAGCCTAGGTTCTGGGGTGGCGATCACAGCTATGTGGCTGCTTTTTACTAAGTAATACTCTAATTCATTTAATAATGCAAATGCAGTCCCAGCAGTGCAGCTTTATTGCATAATGACTAATCTCTGCTACAGCAGGGTGCCGAGAATGAGTTTCTCTGGGAAGCTGTGGGTATGCATAATGAGCAGCTATCCCCAGTAAAGTCTTTTTTAATCAGGAGTCCTTCTCAGATCAATTCAGTTAAATGAGTTTGCACTTTGTAAACACAACGGTTCAAGTCTTTGACTTGGGTAAAACACCACGTATACTCTCAAGTCAGTCAACATTGAAACAAGATGACATCCTGGCCCTAAGAGTTAACTTTTCTCCTCATATGCTTGACAAGGAAGCCCGTATAAATCTAAAGTGCCCCCTGTTAATGTACTTAGAATATGTGGTATTGCTTCATGTCTGTTTCATTTTCCCTATAGCAACTTCTGAACACAAGTCACAGCCACGGTCAACATATCTGTATGGATATTTCAACCAAATTTGAAAAAGCAAAAAGACAAATGTTTCAGAGAGGTGTGTTTCCTACAGGTTTGAAGAAATCAGGTGAGAAAGGAGAGAGGCTGTATATACGGAGAGCATTCTGAGCGCACTTTTGAAGAAAATTTCCCAGTTGCCCGCTCTTGCTGTGTGCCATTTCATGTCATGGAGTGGTCTCTGTGTACGAACAGGATTCCTCTCAGATGCAACTCAACTGGGAGATGCTCTCCAGAATGGTTTTTAATGCACTTCAGTCTCATATGGGCATATAGTCTGTGGGACTAGGCAAGCCATGCTCAAAGCTCCCTGAAATGTTGATAGCAGAGACTGTGATATCCTGTTGCTCTCTACAGACCCAGCACTATTTGTCTGCAGTTCCTTGCTAATACAGACATGGTCATCAGTGCCCCCACCTTATTAGATGCTGGGGAATCTAGCCTGCTGCCAGTGTGTCTTTGAAAACTGCACCTCAGCGGGGAGATCAGATGGCTCCCAGTGCAAATTCAGGCAAAAACATTGGTCAGACCAACAACTGTTCACAGGACTATGTGTTTAATAGAAACAGATCCGCTTCCAATGTTGTATTTATATAAGTACTACTGCTAGAACACTCTGGCCTAGGAGAATGGACTTTTGCAGTTGTTCTTATGCATTAAAAGTCAATTCAGCAATATATTTTTGTGTTTGGGAGCCTATATTCCCTCAGGGATTTGCAATTGATTGTTGTAGCATTATAATTAGACATGTAAATCAGTAAGTAAAAATGACAAATTTGCCTTTGAAGGCCATCCTGAATGTCAAGACCCATCCCATAACCTTTTAGAAATACAGGTTTAATTCAGGTATAATAGACTAATCTTTTATTCATAAGATCCAAGGAAATAAATTTATGTATCCTAATATGGCCCACTGACTTGACAAGATTTTGCAGGCTTATCCTGCATGTAGGTGTATCTTTTTCTTATTTTTCTTGTTAAGGACAAGGTAAGTTTCCAGCAAGAATAATCATCTAAATTCCGAGTACAGACAGACATGGGAGAGTAAGGTATTTTTTTCCTTGACTGTTTCTATGTAGGTTATAGAGGTCAGAGCAGCCAGTCACAAAAATTTGGATACTATTGTGGTTAAAGTCACTTTGTAAAAGAGGCTGGTGGCATCTTCTCACATTTTTTACCTTTTTTTTTTAAAAAAAACCTGCATATTTAATGAAGTAAAAAAGATAAACTATTTTTATGCCAAAGATGCAAAGTAGATAAGCAGAATCTGCTAATAATTTCTGCCTACTTCTAGCACCATTTGCAAATACTGTCTCCCTAGAATTTCATACCAAACAGGTTTTGTAAAAATCTAAGTCTCTAAATCTCATCTCTTCATTTTTTTATCAAATGCTATGTGTCTGGGAGAGGGAAACCCCACAGTGGAATATCACACAGGTTGTGCAGTTCTACTGTACATGCACAGATCCCACTTTGGTGTGGAAACATTCCAATCTTGTCATGAAAATCAAGCATAGAAAATTTAATTATTCTGTTAAAAGCATTTTTTTTTTGCCTTTATGTTATGGCTATAACGATGTTATTCATTTTTTCTCACATACCAGTCCAGTTAAAATTTTAATTATCATAAAACCATATCTGGGTCCCCTGGCCCTGGAGTTCCATAGAGCAAGTCACCACTAGGATGGGAAAAATAAGATGGTCTGTTGAAGAGGTAATAAAAAGTTGCCTAAATTTTGTAACACACAAATTCATAAAAGAAAAACAAAGGGAACCCTCCTGGTTTACCTTCTGGATTTCTTCTTCTGATGCTTGGTGGCAAACAGAAACCTGGGGACTGTTTCAGAAGGCCAGACCTTTTTGCCTGAAGTTTTGACCAAGCCATCTGGAACTAGACTTCCTTCCTGTCATGTTAAATGAGAATGTATATGAGAACCACAGTGATGCGTCACTAAATATAATGTGGTGTCAGTGGGCAGCAAGAAAATCTGTGAGGGACTACAGGATAATACTAAGAGAAGAATTAACCATAGATTATAAACCCTTTTTTTTTTTTGGCTTACTATAAAATCAAACGTGGTATATTCACGATAGGGAAAATTAGCTCATGAATAGCATTAGTTTTTGTATCTAAGAAAAACTGTTATCCATTTATTTAAATGTGGAAAAAAATATGAGAGAGAGATAAAGGGAAATTATTTCTAGTTTCCTCATTCAATCTTTCCGCCTACCTAATCTGAGAGACCTTCAAGGGAAAATAGACTTAAAATTGCTATTCTGTGAATGTGATAATTGATAAACTGGTCTCAATTTAATAACCATTCTTAGCTATCTGAAAATGAAATAGGGTGTAAGGGATATTTCTCATAAAGAGATCACATGAATTTTGCCACTGGAGTTAAGAGAGCTAAATTAATTTGTTTGGAAAAGTGTCAGCCAGTGCAGAATCATTTGTAAGTTGCTATTTTTCTGTTCACAAACCTATACAAACCTACCATCCATGTAGCTTAAATCGTCACTGCAGCATAAATCAAAGGCATTAGTATATTTCTGCTGAGGGTAGTGTATATGTCAAATGTCTCTGCTCAAGCACATTTGGGCTTTTTCATCTTCCAGGGCCTATCTCTTCTGCAGGTTCTCTAAAATAATCTCTTTTACGTAATTTGTTCTCTAAAGTGATCTGAAAACCATTGGCCAAAGGCTGTATAAAGAAGACAGCACAAGCACAGTAGTCCTGCACATCGATTAGTAAAATGAGAAAAGAGACCTACATTGTTAAAGCGTTCACATTATTTTAAAAATTGTCCCCAAAGTACATTAATCTCAAGAATTATAACATGGCTGTTCCATTTAACCCTAAACTACCATGAAGTAGTACCATACCCGACCCACCTGTATCACGTGTCTCTCCATTATGGACACAGAAATGTGAATATTTTCAAATTGCCACACCCCAACAAAGTGAACACAGTCTGTCTTAACTTTTATCAAATCCCAGGAATAGCATGTGTTTGCTGCATGCAATAGAGTCCTAGGTTTTAAATTAAATGTACCCACTATGTGACAGAACGCATAACAACGGGCAATAGTTCTAGGTGGGAAATGGTGTTTGCCTTTGAAATACTCCAGACTTGGTATAGCTTTTTCAAATTCTATCACGAAAGCAAATAAATGTTAGCACTCTAAAATAGCTTCACTGTTTTACTGCCATAACTCATTCTTACCGTATTCTTTTTTGTTGGATACGAATTGTATGTTTTATATAGAAAGCCATGCTCCTCAGGAGAGGAAGCAATTTCCAATTACATATTTCTCATAAGGAAAACATTAGAGTGATAATGGTTCCTGTGTTTAAACTGTCAAGTAATTTTCACTGTGAGATTAAAAAAAAAAAAATGAAACTGTCTGTAAAACTGGGGGGATGCTAATACTTGACACTGACCTCAGGCTGGGATGTGTAAGACTTCGCTTAAGAAGAAGGGCTAGTGATGAACTTGAATATGTGTGCTCTTTGTTTCCAGTTCTCTCCATGTTGTAGAGGATTGAGTGTTTGGAGTGGCACTCTCCCTTTTTTATACAGTTGCACCCAAAACGTTCTGCAAAGTCTGCAAAGCTTAACACTTTGAAAACTCAGTTCATCTCACATGTCGTGGGCAGTGAGTGAGTTACATGCTACAGGCTCAACTACAACCACACACTCCTGTGTCTCTATAGAGCTGATTTGGCCACTCTGTTCCTCATCAGGGAAGGACTTGGCAAGAGCATTGTACTGTTTCTTACAAATGGGAAACCAGACAAATCTTACAAAAATAATGGGAGATTTATTTCAGGTAATAATATTAGGAATGGATAAAGATAAAGCGTTTGAAGTTCTTCTGGTTTTCCACGTGTTTATAGTAGCAGATGGTGTAAATCAATTTGCCATTAATTTACTTTCATGTCAAACACTCAACATAATTAAGCAAAGTGTCATCTAAACTCTGATTACTTACTTTCAAATTAAAATTATGTGTAAAACAGACTCCTAATTATCATGCTAATACCTGTGAAATTCTGTTTTCGGTTTCAAAGCTTCACAGCCTTTATAGTATCAGACTTCAAAGGCTCCTGACAGGAATTATGGGTAGGAAGGTTAGGACTTAAATCTAGATTTGTTTAATATTATTCCTCATGTGGGAGCACTTGTTTCAGTTGTTAATGCCCTTTTCTAAATTTCACGTGTGCAATGAAGCATGACTATCAATGTTATACCCAAGGGTACCATTTGTTCCACCTGCACCCATAAATAAAAAGTGGTATTCTCCCTAACACTAAAAGAAATTGTCCAGATGAATCATTGACATGATTTAAAACCTCAGTCCAGTATACATCTTTGGTTTTATTCTGAAACAAAACAAAGCAACAACACCACAAACCAAAAAATCCAACACCTATTTGTGTTAGTATTAATTACAGGCAAATTAGAACAGAAGAACAAATCTGACTGAGGAAAACACAATGCATGCCACTTGCTTTGTAACTGTGCCCACACCTAATTGCCCTTCCATAGGTGTGAGACATCAGAAAGGACTTTCAAGCCATTTTGTTTATTACCTGCATTGCCACAACATTCTTCCTCTATAAGCTATTGCATCCAACCTTGTTTTCAACATTTCAAGCCACTGGTAAGCTTTTGTTGTTGTTGTTGTTATTTTTGTTTTCCTGGAGAAAATGTTGTTTAATCTTTTACAGATGTTGTGGTTTTACCCAGCTGGGCAGCTGAGCTCCACCACAACCGCTCTCTCACTCCCCTGCCTCAAAGGGAACTGGGGGGGAGGAAAATACGATGGAAAGGGCTCAAGGGTTGAAATGAAGACAGGAAGATCACTCAACAATTATTGTCCCAGGCTCAGCATAGGGAGATTAATGTAATTTATTACCTATTACTAACAAGCTAGAGCAATGAGAAACTAAAAGCAAACTAAAAGCACCTGCCTCCCTTCCACCCTCATCCGCCTCCTCCCCCTGAGCATTGCAGGGGAACAGGGAATGGGGGCTGTGGTCAGTCTCTAGCGCTTCGTCTCCACCGCTCCTTCACAGTCACTCCCTGCCCCTGCTCCACGTGGGGTCCCTCCCACAGGATGCCGTCTGTCCCAAACTGATCCGGCATGGGCTTCCCACAGGCAGCAGCTCTTCAAGGACTGCTCCCACATGGCTCTGTACCACAGGTTCCATCCCCCAGGAGCAAACTGCTCCAGCACGGGTCCCCCATGGGCAGCAGCTCCCCCCAGACCCCTGCTCCTGCGTGGGCTCCTCTCCACGGGCTGCAGCTCCGGCCCGGGGCCTGCTCCTGCGGGGGCTCTCCATGGGCCGCAGCCTCCTCCAGGCCACATCCACCTGCTCCACCGGGGGCTCCTCCACGGGCTGCAGCGTGGAGATCTGCTCCGTGTGGGACCCGTGGGCTGCAGGGGGACAGCCTGCTCCACCAGGGGCCTCTCTCCACAGGCCGCAGGGGAACTGCTGCTGCGTGCCTGGAGCACCTCCTGCCCTCCTGCTGCACTGACCTGGGGGGCTGCAGGGCTGTTCTCACTCCCCTCTCCCAGCTGCTGTTGTGCAGCAGTTTTGTTTGTTTGTTTGTTTGTTTTGTTTTTCCCCTTTCTTAAATCAGCTCTCACAGAGGCATAAACGGCATTGCTTATTGCCTTGGCTCTGGCCAGCAGCAGGTCCCTTTTGGAGCCGGCTGGAGCTGGCTCTGATCTGACATGGGGCAGCTGCTGGGCGCTGCTCACAGAGGCCACCCCTGCAGCCTCCTGCTACCTAAACCTTGCCGTGTAAACCCAATACAACAGACTGACCAAGAAAAGGTTTCCTGATACACGCACAGCCTTTTAAATCTGAGTCATCCAACCACTCCTGTTTCTGCTGCTGGACTTCAAAGTACTGACCTCAGAGTCTCATTTGTGGCTTACTGACTGCAAGCTGGACATAGGATTAGTCATTTTAGCTTGATCCCACCTGATAAACTGGGAAAAAACAGCAGTATGAGAAGATAAGATTTTCCAGGTAATATTGTTTCCATGTAAGTAATGTCTCTTTAGAAATACTGGTGCCTCAAATAACAGGAGAAAATGGTAACAACCACTGTGAGTGGGAGGGAGGATAAGCCATGCAAAAATTCTTTCTCATTAAATTTTTTTTCAAACGATTTGAAAATCCTTGCCTCAGCTGAAGACTAAGGAAGAAAATCAAGGAGTAGTGCAAAGAACAGCAAGGCTATCATACTTCATTAGCAGAAAATGTGTGCCTTTGTAGCACAGCAAAAAGCAACCACCAGGCTCAGCTTAAGGCTCATCACCAGGCTCATCACCACCAGAAGCTCATCTTAATGGGAATAAATAAGGAGATCCACATGCCAAATTTTAAGAAAATTGCCCACATAGGGTTTTGACCAGCCTGTCAGTGGGAGGCCAAAGACAGCCTGTGTAGACCGTACAGAAGAAGCTCTGGAAAGTTTCTAGAATGTGTCATAGAGAGTTGGGTGATCTGCATTTTATGTAGCTGACAACACTGAGGACTGGCTCTGCAATTCCTGAAACCCCAACTTTTAAACAAGTGAAAGGATTTAGGTTCTACTTTGGAGACTAAATGCAGTTAAGCTTTGCCATTAGCAAAGTTACAACCTCAGTATACTACCATGCTGAAGGCTACGCAACTAGTGCCATACACACAAGGTATATAGTGTAGCTTACACAGTGGCCATACCCCCAGATGTAGGGCTCAATGTATAACACATTCAGATATCTTTATTGCCTCCTTCCAGGCCTGTATAAATGATGCTCAGCTAAACAAACCAAATGTATTTTAAACCAAACTACATATATAAAACCTGCACTTCTTAGGTGCTACCAATACGATTTGTATCATTGACAGTGTTTTTTATTAGAGATGCAAATGTTAAATGTAAAAATATTTGCTGGACCCTGGAATGGGACCAAAATACTTTCATGTCGGAGCAGTAGGTGTCCAGGTAATGCAGATCAGAACTGTATCTTTCACTTGCATTTTTGTAGGAGGGCAGTTGCTCAAACAGATCAAACATCTCAGTACTTAAAATAGAGGAGAACATTGGTGTCACAGTTATTACCTAAATGACGCAGAATGACAGAAATCAACCACTGCTTGAAAACAAGTGATGTTGAAAGGATGGAGCTACTTTTGAGAGTTAGGCATGCTGGTGCAAATGTGTGTTACGTGTGAGAAGCTACATAGACTCTGAGACACAGGGGCCCTGCAGTACCATTCTGTGAGTAGTACTCAAATACCTGGACCACTGAATGCAAACCAGACCAAAAATACATTATATCTTCTTCACTTCCAACAATGAAAACAAATGTATGATGTTGTGCTTTAATGGAAAACATAACTACATCTTGCCTCAGAGGAACTCTGTTACTTACGTCTTGCTTACTAGATGTAGGAATAGCACAATAATTCATGATAAAAGATGCCAGTTCTGAAACTCTGGATCTTATTATGAGGCTGCTGAAGAAGAAAACAATACAAAACATAACAACATTTCTGACAGATAAGAAGCTTCCTCATTTAAGAATCTTGTGGCTTGGCCTGATTCTTATATTAGCTTTTGGGGCTTAGGGGATTGATCAAAAAAATCAGGCAAAACTTTCTGCAGCAATTTAAGAAATAACAAAATGTACCAACCCGCTGTACAGCTACAGGCAACAGTTCTCACATGCAGAGCTGACAGGGAAGAAATGTTTGCTCAGAAATTTGGTGCAAAGCCTGCCATCTTAAGCTGCATTTAAGTTATAAGACTTCAGGTCACTTTCAGACTCATGGGTTAGTGTGCATATCCCTGACTACACATCAGGACAGCCTTGTAGAAGTGGGCGAGGCAGAAGGCAGAAATGTATTATCTTCCATTGTGATCCCAGTGCTACAGAAAGGAAATTTGTATGTGCAAGTAATACGGCAGGGATGGGGCATCTACAGCTTCTCTGGGCAACCTCTTCCAGTGCCTCAGCATCCTCATAGGAAAGAATTTCTTCCTTGTATCTAATCTAAATCTGTCCTCTTTTATTTTAAAAAAGGAACATTAAGACCTTTTAAGGGTTAAAAATGTTGGTTTCTCAGAAAAACAAAATGGAGAACCCCAGTTTCACTGGTAAGAGCTGGAGGCTATCCGAAGAAGGTAGATCTGATTAATGCTGCCACCATGAGATGCTGGGGTGTTAAGCAGCACACAGTTCGGTGGAGTATTCCTTGCTTTCAAAATACTTTAGAGTGAGCTTTTGTTTTCTTGCTAACTACAAGATGTAGTTTAGGTTAAGAATGCTGATGGTCACCAACTTGTCACTGACACCATAAGAGAAGGACTGCAAATGACCAAACTCAATCAGATTTACAGGATGGAGAGCATTTGTCATGGATTGACACAGGCAAGTGCTTAATCAAGTATTTGCTTAGACAAAAAAGTATGATAGTCTGGAATAAATAATTGTCTGTAAAGAAGTCAAAATGGAAAATCTTTTTATAGAAAGAGAATAATGTAAATCTCTACATAGGATATGTGAGGGGGAAATAAATAATACACCATGGAAAAAAAATTGAGATTATGGGAGGACAGACTATGAAGTCATGGTTATGTTTTACTATGGTCATGGTTATATTTTACTTGCTGGCTTGACTTTTAAAATTCTGCATGGAATTTAAAATGATATATAAGGATACCGAGAGTTTTGCTGAAAGATTTTAAGGAGAAGAGAGGTTTGGGGTCAAAAATTGAGGGAAGAGAATCCAGTGAGAGAATGGATGAGCAGAGAAGACATGCCACACGTAATACAGAGCAAAGAGAACAAGACATGAGGATTTTTGTGGGACAGCGTGATGAAGAAATTGTCCTGAAGAGCACAAGGCTCCAACACCTGAGTAGAAACATCTTATGTCCACACAGGCTAGGAGTTAGCACCTTTACAAGGGAGGTCACCTCTGTTTTATGGGGATTAACTTGGATTTGGAGCCCAGCTTCACCCTCCAAAGATGCAAAAACTTAAATGTCTTTAACCTGCCTGTCCTATACCTCAAAAAGACAGTTTATCTTCAGACAGAGACCTTCTTGTCAAGAGAAACATAAACCAACAACCAACAACCGAGCAATGCACAAAGTGTAAATCCTAAAACAGATTAACTCAGACTTGAAGATCCAAGAGGACTGTTGAGTTAAAATGTGATTCTCCTTTTATGACTAAATGATTGCCATATTACTCAATTATGTAGGTTAATATATTTTGTAACGGTGCATATGATTTGGTTTGCCACTAGATGTTATTTAGAATTCAGTCATACTCAGAATGAAGCAGATTGTCAGTAAAGCAAAATGCACATTAACATATTTAATCCCCTTAGACACAAAAGTAATTTATAAAGTTTTGAAATGCCAAAGTATACACAAGCTAAAAGCAAAGGATATTCATGTACTGAAAAATAAAATATTCACATGAAAAAGTGCTTATAAGAATCAAGGTAGGACATAAAATAGCTAGAAAGAAACTACTATATAAGAAAATATGGACAAAAACACAAATATTAACCCTACTCTGCTTATTTGAACAAGCCAATAGGCTGTTCGTACAAATAACTTCCATAATATTTTCACTTGGAAGATAACAGTGATATGAAATAATGGTAAAAGCCCTGTTAGTCATCTTTTATTTACTAAAGCTTCTTCCAACATATTGTCAAATTGTATCTGATAATCCCTCTTGAAATAAAGAAGAATGTTCTGGACAAAAGCAAATAGCAGTATCTAGAATAATATTGATGCAGAAAGCAGGAAAAAAACAAGTATTTTACACAGATACATGAAGATGAGATATTTTAAGTATTTAGAAAGATTTGGATGCAATTATTTGTCACAAAATAGGTAAGGCAGATCCTGTTTTTATGTCTTAAAAAAATATGATTAAAAAACCCAAACCAAAAAAAGCACACACACACACATTAAAAAAATTAAAAAATCAGCCAGTAATAGAAAGGAAAAACACAGCCCACGAGGCCTCTGATCCATTTTTCCTACTTCATGAACACCCACCTAAAATATATGTCAATATGCCAATTGTTTTTAAACTGCAGCACTGAAAATGGTAGCTCATACTCCCAGAACTCATTAGATGTTTTTATAATATAATCTGGCTACAGAAAGATATCAAAACTGGATGATGTCATATTTTACCAGGAATACCGAACACTTACTAAAACTAAGAATACAATGCCATTTTCTTTTCATGGTTCTAGAGGCAAGCCCTCAGAAGATGTATGCAATTAAAGATTTGCTCCAATGGAAGTATAACAATTTATATCAACTCTTATATGCCTTGCATGTCTAGAGAGAGATTAGGTTTATTTTAGGAATTCTCTGAGTCATGAATTGATTGAATAAGGGAAAATAACATTTTCCCATATGTGATGGAAACAGCGAGAAAGAAAACATATTCTCTTCACAGATCTCAGAAAAAAAAAATATTTAAAACATTCTTTGGCATTTTCTAGAACATCTCTCGTATGGTACGAGAAAATCTGTTTGCTTCCTATCAGAAGTTACGTATTTAAAAGGGAATCAGCAAGCACTGTTTAGATACAATGTTTGATATAGGAACTGGCAAACATAAAAAACAGAGATCACAATGACTCTTATCTATGCTAATCACCACCTCACACCATAATTTTTTATTCACACTGATGCCTTTTATCAGGAAAACTTGGGGCAGGTTATGATAACCATTCCATTGGTATAAATGTGGACAAAAAAAACTAAGCATGACAGAATGATGACAGATTATGTCATTCAAACACAATGAGAATCTGGCTCTATGGTTTTATAAATTACCTGCTAGTATTTTAGTTGTTTTTATACCATATTACAAAGTAAGTTTGTTGTATTTTTTTATAATTATATTAGTCATTCCTTTTACTAAAAGCTCGATAAAGATGACTAATCTTTGATGCAGTTGAATGCAAGCTGTAATAAAGTCCAAGTAAATAACACAAAATGTTTTTTGGCTCCAGTAAGAATGTGCCTGTTCCTTTTTCACTTTCCCTTGAGGCTAAAGTTTTATCCTTTATTGCTCTCCTTGGTATTATGCCCCGGTGTTCACAAGGCAGAATTGTGCTACAGGTGACAAGACAGTCTATTAAGCCCACAGTGTGTGCAGACTGTTACAGACTACCCAAGGGGCTGTGCTTTTCCTTTTTCCCAATATGCTGCCATACCTCGGTGACCTTGGGTTCCCCTCAGTCCTGCAGAGCATTCCTTTGCTGAAGAGCTGTGGTTAAATAAATAAATAAATAAAATCCTCATTAAGAATAAGGTTTTACCATCTGTTGCAAGTCTTGTGGAAACAGCTGAACTAAAATGCCTTGGCTTCCTGGGGTTCTGAATGCTTCCAATACAAGTCAGGTAATGACTAATGACAGGCAAAAAATTAGGCAAAAGGCCTTTGGAAGCAGAAGAATGTAAAGCCATTCTCACAAAGTGCAAAAAAAAGAAGCAGAAAAGAGGGCGGATAAAAGTAATCTCAGCAGCTCCCTTTTGTTTCTTGCTTTATATATGCTTTGGGGTGACTTGACATCATTTATCAAGCACATGTACTACTCCTAGTCTGGGAAAAATATACAGCTCCCCAGCTCAGTATAGCTGATATTTGTGTGAAGAACCCATGCAACTTGTCAGCTCAGATCTCCCAACTTCTGTAAGTTTTTTTTTTTTTTCTCCCTCCAGTATAAATACTACTAATTCACAGCATTTTGGGAAGATGGTACTATCTGAGAAATGTAAATGCAACGAATGCTTCTTGAAGTGGGTCATGGGCTCTTTCAGCCCATGGTTCGTAGGTCAATTCCATGCTGGGTCATGAGCAGCTTTACAGTCTGCACTAGCTCTTTGGGCTGTGGCATGGAGCCTGAACTAAGTATGTGTAAATGTGGAGGGCTGAGAAGGCAGGGCTGAGGAATCTGTCATTTGGGATGAGGAAAACAGAGGAGGCTGTTCTGCACCAGGATAGAAGAGATAGATGTAGATGAAGAGGGATGGAGAAGGGCTTTTCCTGAATGTCTGTGAGAAAGGCCCAACAATAAACGGATTAATAAAAAAGCTGTTTTAGGAAAATAGAGTAAGAAGAAGCATATAGACTGTGAGTAAATCTTCTGGGGAGAACCCCTTATTCATGCAGCAACAGATAGAGCCTGGATGGATTTACCCACTGCAAGCTGTTCAGATCCCATCCATGGAGAAATCCTCCTTTTTGGTCATTTGAACTATTATGTGTTGTTCTTACAACACAAAAGCTCTGTTCATCATTTCTAACATCAGACAGAAAGGACGTGCATGTGGGAACTCCTTGCTATGTTGTCAGATAAAGGCAAGGCCACGCAGGTGGCATCACCACCAACACTGCATGGGAGCTGCCTGCAGGCTCCCCTGTTAGGAGAGCTGGCTGAGGTGGTTCTGTGGTCCTGGGGCTTGGACCTGCAGCACTGCACAGACCTGTGCCAGCACAGCTTAACCATGATATGGTCACTGCATCCTCAATGTGCAACAACCTCCCGGTCAGTATCCACCCCTGCATTCACACAGTTTATCTATCTCAAAATTACTATAAGTTACTCATTATATTGGTTGGCTGTTCAGCTACCAGAAAGTTTCCTGGCAGGTTGGGAGGTTATCTCGGTGTTAACACCCACTGGCACAGCTCCAGCAGCGTGGGGCAGCAGGTTCCCATACAGCAGCTCTCATGCCTGAATGCAGGCTGCAGAATATAGGCTGCTCAAGCCCCAAGTACGAGGCCCAGTGGAGCAGACATGCTCAAGATCACTAGATCCTTGTATAGGCCATCTTCTGTGAGGCTCCCAGTACAGAGGCAATGGGGAAGGAAACGAATGTGAGAAGGAAAAAATGACTGTAGAAGGTAAAGACAGACTAGAACTAGTAAGATATAACCACAGGGAGAAGGTGGCAGAGAAGAGATGAATAGACTTAGGATTTAATGGCTGTAGAAAATACAATTGGCTGATAAGACAGCTATGAGAAGCATACAATGGCTTAGGCTGGATGGGATCTTTGGGGGTCACCTGATTCAACTGCTGCTATTACAAGAGGGCCTACTGGAAGAGAGGATAAATTATACAGTCAGGAAAACACTGTATGAAGGAGGTGACAGAAGCATCAAAGAGATGCAGCAGTTTGTGCAGAAGGGGCCAGCAATTCTGAACAGCACCCATCTCCTCAGCTATGGTGGTGGTGCACAGAACAAGGTTCCCAGCAGACACTGGAACAATTTCCCTGTAATGTCAGAGGCCTTGACCCAGACAGAGCTGTAGGAGGATGCAGCTGTCCATGTCTTGGGATGCAGGGAAAGCCTAGGGCCTGCTGAGGAGGCTGGTGCAACAGAAGACGGTCTTCTAGCCTACTGAAGATGTGTGCTCATGTTACCAAGTCAAGGGACTGCAGAAGATCAGCAGGTGTTCAGTATCAGAGGTGATGAGAAAAAGATAGACTGGATGTTCTCTGATATCCTGCAGCTTCAAGTCAACTCACATCTATACCAAAGGAGGAACAGACAGAGTCTACCTATCAGATCACCAAGTGGAGACTTGAAGACTCCCCTCGTGGTGAAGGCCAGAAGCTGTTGATTTCTGGCACCATGAGGGAGACTCCCTCTCCATCTGAAGATCTGTAGCTGCAGAGTAGTTTCATTGCCATCATAGCTGATGAGGAGCTATGTCTGCTGAAGCATCTGTGCTGGCTTGGTCTGAGCCACATTACAAGTTAGTGACAAGTGTTAGCAGTGGGAGACTCCTTGCTGTGGGTGATGGAGGCACCTGTTTGCTGACCTGACCTCTTGTCCAAGTCGGTGGACCCAGGACTTTGACAGACTGCTGAAGCTTGCCCCTTAGGCTGTTATCCCCTGCTGTGCTTCTCCACGGGCACCAGCAATACTTGCAGGGGAGCCCTGGAGCATATCAATCATGACTACAGGGTTCTGGGGGTGATAGTCAAGGACATGGGGCCAGGTGGTCTTCTCTTTTATCCTCCCAGTGAGGGGGAAGAGCTTGAAGAGAACTGAGAAGGTCCTGTGGGTCAATAATTGTTTGTACAGCTGTTGTTGGCAGGGTTTTGTTTTCTATGACCCTGCATCCCTCTTTGAAGATGAAGAATTGCTTGGAAGAGATGGGACTCAACTGGTAAGTTGAACACAAGAGTATTTGTTATTAGGCTGGCCAAACTGGCAAGAAGATCTTTAAATTAGGGATGATGAGAGAGAGTGAGGATAACAATCAAGTGAAAAAGTAGAGGACTCGGTTGGCAGATAAAGGTTTGTAGGGTGATTTGATCAGAAAGGGCTGAAGTGGGTTCACCCCAAGCACGTGCTTATAAATGAGGAACTGTCTAAGGACAGCATTATGGGGAATGCTCTCATATCCATTATGAGAAACCAGTACAGCAGGATGCACAATGGGACGGCAGGTGACCACAGAAAAATACAGGCACGTTGTCCAAGTATGCAGAGGTAAGGTTAGGAAAGTCAAAGATCACCTACAGTTGAATCTGGAGAGGGATATGAGGGGCGATAAGAAGGACTCCTACAGGTCCATCAGCAGCAAAAGGAGGGGAAGTGTGGGCCTGCAGCTGAATGGGGCAGGGGGCTGGCACTGTTTTGGCATCTTCTCTTTCTCCAAAGCCAACCTGGCCAAAAAACTGGGTTAATAATACTCTTCTGGTGAGCTGAATTGACTGTCATGTTGAGATTAATCCAAAGCTGGTCCAAGTAAGAAGCTGGAGCAGAGGTGGTGGATGCAGGTTTCCACATCCAGAGAAGGTGGTCTGAAGCAAAAGAAAAGTTTTGCTGTTGCTGTTTGCAGGGGAGATGGACTTTTTGGATGGAGGAACCGAGGAAAGATCTATGAAGAATGCTGCAATCCAATTTGCCAGTATTACTCTGTGAAATGACAATTTTTCATGTACTCAAAATGAGGTAAAAATTCACTCTAGCCTTGCCTAAGTTTGGTTATGTTGCAGCATGAAAGGTAAATATCTACTCCTTATGTACTATTACTGCTGACTGTGCAAAATTTTACCTCACATTGCTTCTCGTGAGTGAATTTCAGTGTGCGCTGCAGGCTGTATTTGGCATATGCTGCTTCTGCTTGGTTCTTTAATAAAAAGCTACTTGCAAAATGCCTGGTAAGGTTTGCTAGTGCAGAGATTGCTTTTGTCCTCATTTTCTAGACACTCCTGCTTCACTGTTCTATTTCTTTGTATTTGCCACTGAAAATGTAAAGAAATATGAAACAAAATAATTTGCTTCAAAATGCATTAGCATATGAGAGTTAAAGCTCTCATACCTGGAAATGCCAGCCTGAGTTATGTTGTAGGAAATTGTCTAAATGATTAACCTGCTACTTCTTTCACTGTTTCTATAAAATGTTTTTTCACAGTTTCTCCATTTCATGGTGTTTTCCTGATGCAAACTCACTTTTTTTTCCCCTGTTTCATCTGGTAATTCAAAATAACTATGTCACTTGCAGATTAAGCTAAACAAGGCAGGCATGGATCCTCAGAAGCATTTAGGAAATTGAATAGAAATTAGGTTCCTAACTTAGTTTGGTGATTTGGAACTTGGTCACAACAGTTCTCTTCACATCTTCAGCAGTTACTTGGACAAATCAGGCAGCTTTCATCTCTTGGTGGAAACAGAATGAGATGCCTAGTTTGTGGCTTTCTCCATTTAGGAGGTGGAAAACAATAATAAAATAATGAAACGTCTTTGTTCAATAATTATGTCTGATTTGCAGTGTACTGTCTGGCTGCTTGTTGTTTAAAGTTATTTTACCTGTATATTTTCACATGTGAAAAATACCTGCATTTTCATAGACAAAGTAGTCTTATATAAAGAAAGGAAGAACATAGATTTGAAATTTATTGATTGATGTCTTATTATTTTAACTATTAAAACATTTAATCAGTGTTCAAAGGCTATGTTTTTTAGAACTTTTAAGCCTAAGAGGGAGGCTAAATTCCAGCTTTGGGTGCAAAGCAGAACTTACTACCTTAAATCTGAACATATATCAAGAACTTCTATTCAGTACACTGAAGTTTCCTGTATCTGGAGTAGTTTGATTTACAGTTGGGATTTTTTTTCCTCATGTTCAGTCGATATTTGTCATTTCTAAATTTTTTTCTCAACAACTATTACTATTCGGTCTCAAGTTTTTGTAAGAAATAATGCTTTTCTTGTTAGTGTTTTCTACAAACTGGTGTGGCATGAAGTCTGCTTTTGAGCTGCTTATTTAATCTGGGCCGTATTAAATGGAAAACACTTCCCAGCTCTGCTTCAAAACGTAATTCCTGAACCCAGGAACCATTTCATAGCCACCATTTATACCCAGTTTCTCAACCTCCTCCTGGCACTGAGCTGCCTAGCATTGAATGAAGTGCAGTCTCAGTTTATCGGTATATAAAAAAGGAGTCATTATGTCGCTGTTCAGTAACACAGTGTCTCTGAGTGAAGCCCCCGGCCTCTTTGTGCCAACAGATTGCATTACAGATGTTGCCAAGTCCAGACCACTTGGCTGCAGGCAGGCTATGCCAGGAACTGCTGCGGCCGGTCTTTTGGATAATAGCGTGGATGGTACTGCCAGCTAGGAGGGGGGAATGTAGCCTAGATAGATGCAACGTGATGACAGGGAGGAAATAAGACCAGGTACCTGCAATTCATGCTCTTACTTTAATGGTTATGGTCATTTTGTGACCTCTGTGCGGGACAGACTCGGACACTCCTTACAACCTCACTTATAATAGGTGGTAAATCAGTCCAAGAAATTCTACAAATAAACTACTGCCTACTACAGAGACATTGTATGTTAATATTCCAATGGCAAAAGAAAAAAAGTCATTTTTAAAAAGAAAACTGTATTTTGACAGAAAATGGGGAATTTCTCCATTACCTTTTTTGGGAAATGAAGATTTACCTAACAAAGGCAGGCTGTTCTGTGACAGGTCAATATCCTGTACAGTATTCTTCTTTCCCCTGTAGCTCTGGGGTTCATTAAACATTTGTCTTTCTGCACTTAGCACAGGCAACTGGGCTTTTCTAATACAACTCCATCATGCTGTTTGCATTTCCCCCTAACTAAAATCTGTGAAAGATCCAGACTTGCAGGCTGGAAGTGTACTACTTTCCATACCTGTATTTACTAAGTTACTGTAAAACAGCAACAAGTAGCAAGGAAATTTGAAATTATACAGATACATTAGGCTGCCAGCATCTAATGTCAGTAAGCGGGTGCCCGACTTACAGCTTGATCAAATAATGGACATCTCTTTGACCATTGAAGGCTTTGGATCAGGCTCATTCTTCTGGAGTTTATTATATATCACATAATTTGCGCAATGATCCTACTTGATCAAAGCCATCATAAATACACATAGAGTGGATGTGGTTGCATGCATGCGTGTGTACAGATAAAACCCCCGTATTAACAGGGTTTTTTGATGCCTTTTTTTTTTTTTCTTTCTTTTTAATGAGCATGAAGGGATGTGTCAGGAAAATATTATATATATATATATTTG
The DNA here is from genome assembly GCF_964211835.1 of Anser anser. NCBI lineage: Eukaryota > Metazoa > Chordata > Aves > Anseriformes > Anatidae > Anser > Anser anser. The sequence continues at coordinate 65,159,262 of NC_139721.1, forward strand.
CAAGATGTCCTTTTATAGAGTGGAACAATAACCTATCCAAGTCATACAAAAACTGCTGCTAATACAGAATTTAAGTGTAAAATAGGATTTTAGCTACTAAAGATTGCCTGATTTTTTTTTTATTTTTTTTTTTTACATGCCCTCTGGAATGCATGCTTATTATCACATCTTCTTTTAGACCTTCTGCTTCAAAAACATAATGTATAATCAGTTTGATTGTGTGACAAGCTGTTTCATCCTTTTTTCTGTTTTTCTTTCTTTCTTTCTTTTTTTTTTTTTCTTTCCCAAGTAATTTTCTAGGTCATGTTTGCATCACATCTTCCTTTAAAAAAAAAAAAAATCTGAGATATTTTCTGTGGAATTTCTTTCCGCAAGCAATTACATTCATTGTTAGGAGAGCTAATTTTCATGATATTTCTAAATAATTAGTTTCCTTTTTCCTCAGAAAATCAGAAATACATTTAAGCAGTCGGAATGTGAGGCATTCATAGAATATTTAAAATACATTCTGAAAAAAAAATGGAAATAGCTATAGTTAACATTTGTTCAGTTCAACATTTTTCACCAGCATCATTAAACTTACAGTCTTCAATAAGATGAATTAAAGGAGAAATTGGGTCTAAAACTTATTCTAAACATTTTTCATGAACTCTATTCAAGCAATAATATCTGCTTTTTTTTTTTTTTTTTAATCTTGAGACATGAATTTGAAAAGGATGCCACAGGCTTATATTATGCTCAAGATACTGCAGCATTCTTAACTTTTATTGAATGTAGGACCAACAACTCCAGAATCAACCAATGGCAGTTAAAAATCAGTCTTAGAAAAATGAAATCTGACACTGAATTTTAATGGACCCAGACAGCAATGTTGCGAATTACGTTTGTCCTTGATCATCTCTTCTGGCAGTGAATCTGGTAGCTGTAGGTTCAAGGGAAAGAAATTCCTTCAGAAGCACATCACGTAGCTGGAAAAAAGGGAAAGGCTGAGACATCTATGGCAGTGGAGTTGTTATCATAGAATCATTAAGGTTGGAAAAGACCTCCAAGATCATCTGGTCCAACTGTCCCCCTACAACCAATGTCACCCACTAAAGCACGTCCCTAAGCACCACGTCCAACCTTTCCTTGAACACCCCCAGGGAAAGTGACTCCACCACCTTCCTGGGCAACCTGTTCCAATGTCTGACTACTTTTTCCAAGAAGAAATGTCTCCTAATTTCCAACCTAAACCTCCCCTGGCACAACAAGAGGTTATTCCCTCTTGTTATTTGCTGTTGTATAGGTATCCTATGTGAAGATGCCAAATAATTTAAATTCATCTTTATGTTTTTGGTCACTGCTGTTTCTCATTTATTTTCGCAGCCCTTCCAGCGCTGATCCCTCAGGTGAAATCCTGGCCCTGCAGAAGCCATGAAAAGTGTGCCAGCTGTGGGATCTGTTTTCCAAGTTTTGAACACTTGCAATCACAGCCAAAGCTGAGGGGTGCTGGGTTCCCCTAACCTTTCTGTGAAAACCATTCTGTGTCTTCCACATTGGGCACTCATCACTGAGTAACTATTGGGCTTTTGTTAGTAATTCTAGTCCTAGGAAGAAATTGTAGCTCAGAAAAGGAATATAATAATACCCCTTTGCCTAACAGTTATATTATATAGAAAAATATAGTTCACACAGTTTTTCTGAGACATTCAGGCTCTGCAGTAGCAGAAATCACACAAATAATAATAATAATAAAAGTCTATGAGGGAAAGGATAATTCTTTTTTGTCTACAAATGATGTATAGAAAATTAGGCCTAGGGCCACAATATAATTAATGAGGAGAAATTGAAATATTGAATAGCTGCCTCATTCGCCAGGCACTATTCATCCAGGTTGCTATTGGAGGCAAGCAAACTACAGTAAAAATAGCAGGCAGTAATTTGAGTACGAGGTAACTTCATTAATGATTACTTCATAAGGCATGTATACCATGAAGACAGGTTAACACAGGTTAAACACAGACAGGTTAAGTTCAACAGCTACAGGAACAACTAGGCTGCTAACTTTAAAGTACTTGGCTTTGCTAGTGTAACAACATTTGAACATTTTTTTTTCTATAGAAGTAGACTGGATATAATTAAACTTTAAACCTAACATACAATTGTTGCTTTTCACAGTATCATGCAGAATGATCTGTTAATACATAAGCCTTTGCACCAACAAAACTCCACACGATAAAAGCACAGAACTTTGATTTAATCTACTGAAGATCAGATTTCTTCTCAACACACATTCAATTAACAATGCGTATAATATATACCCAACACTGTTTTCCTCATAAGACACGAAAATAAAGATGAGGCTAAATATGCTGTTTAATAGGTTGGAATGAATTCTGCAGGAAGTGAAAACATATTTAGACAGAAAAATGTTTATATTCACGCTATTCCTCAGTTTTTGATGAATTGTATTTTCTTGATCTCTGTATAAAAGCTAAAAACAAGTTAATCTAGTGTAACTGGTGAATTTGTTTTAAGCTAAAAAAAATCCTCTTTTTTTTTTTTTTTTTGGTGTAAGCAGTAACTCCCTTGTTGGGATTTGTCACTATAACCCCTGTAACCCCATTGGCAGAACTAAACCAGGACATGTAAAACATGTAAAGAAGGCTATAGAGTGACTTCTAAAGTCTGCTTAGGCATCACAACCTTTTCTGATATTTGGTGAATCAAATTCTTCCTGTACCAGAAAATTTACACCAAAGAGGGAAAAAAAAAGAAAAAATATTTTTACATATACTTCTGAAAAATGAAGAAGTTATTTTCTAGGAAGGAAAATAGCAAGGACCAATTTGGATTCAGTAGGGACACTAGATATGAATGAAGATCGGCAGTTGGTGACTAGCCCGTAATATGACCTCTTCCACCGTTGTACTGACCACCAGCAGTACTTTCTTACAATGCATATGTTCTTAAAAAGTGTATTGGCTCTGCTGTAGTTATCTGTTCTTCTAAATTTCTCATATACTATTCCATAGAGTAAAGTTCATATGTCACAGAGGAGCCCCCAGCCCAAATCTGTCTTGAAGAACATCATGCTTATGCCCACTGTTGCACTCAGATCCAGATTCATTCCCACAACAACAAACAAAACTCCGACAACGTGCCCCAGCTCTTTGGCAGCACCAGGCCTCCTCCTGCTGGAGCCCTGACTCTGGCCTTGGCAGGGCACGCTGAGAAGGGATGCTGCAGCACAGCCATCCTCTGGACAGCATTTGTCAACTACAGCACTTCGATGACTGTGTCCATGCATTTTTGTTCAAGGAGCCATTTCTTCTCTTAGCAGCTAACGTTTCCAGCCGTAGATTGTATGTGATCAGGCACAGATTCCTTCCTCTTGCACCCACTGGCAAAAGCTGTGCCCAGCTGCAACAGTGTTCTGTCAGGTTACAGCTGACAGCCAGTATTCATGAACATGCAGGCACACGGGGAGGTAAAAGCCACGCAGGGGTGGTTTAGGGTCCAAAGTATTCAGTGTGCAAAGCAGAGGCTGCCTCCCCTGCATGCCTGCTTCTTTGCCTTCTGCTGCTTCTCTTCCCACCCATCCCTGTTCTCTGCACAGCCATGGAGAGCTGTCTTTTCCCTCTGCCATGGGCTTTCCAGCTTTTCCAGTTCAGAGCAGCTTCACTTATTTCAGGATGTGGCAGGTACTCTTTGGGGACAGAGGCCAAGAACACCTTTAGGCAGTCGCATCTGTATTTCATATCCCTTTTCTCACTTTCTGTCTCAGTGTAGTTCATTTATACTCTGCTCCAATGATTCCATTTTTTTAAGCCAAACACTGTACAAAGAAAACTATAATACTAAGGCAGTATATATATATATATATATATATAAAATATGTATATACATATTTTGGATGTCACTTGATTAGGTTTCAATGTCTTGGGCAGGGAGGGCAATAAATGTAAATAAATCAAGAAATAAAAATGTAATGGATGGAATTCTCTAATCTACTATGATCTCATCTTTTTTCTTGAAAAATAGGTGTACTCGGACATATTCAGATCACTCTGTTGTACGTCTGCTGTTGCTTAGTTGCAACTTCCTGTGATTTCTATGGCAGTTATTCCAGGACATCATAATAAACTGCAATATTAAACACGGTCTGTACCCAGTGACTTAATTTGGTAATCCTTTCTTGGAGGGATGCTTCACAAGTGACAGGTTTGATCTGTAATGTGTTAATGTACATCTGCAAGGACAAACAGGCCTGGAACACTTTAGAAGCAGGAAATCACAGAATCACAGAATGGTTTGGATTGGAAGGGACCTTAAAGCCCACCCAGTTCCAACCCCACTGCCATGGGCAGGGACACCTCCCACCAGACCAAGTTGCTCAAAGCCCCATCCAGCCTGGCCTTGAGCACCTCCAGGGATGGGGCATCCACAGCTTCTCTGGGCAGTCTGTGCCAGTGCCTCACCACCCTCTGAGTAAAGAATTTCTTCCTAATATCTCATTTAAACCTACCCTCTTTTAGTTTAAAGCCATTACCCTTTGTCCTATCCTTACACTCCCTAACAAAGAGTCCCTCCCCAGCTTTCCTGTAGGCCCCCTTTAGATACTGGAAGGCCGCTATAAGGTGTCCCTTGAGCCTTCTCTTCTCCAGGCTGAACAAACCCAACTCCCTCAGCCTGTCTTCATAGGAGAGGTGCTCCAGCCCCTTGATTGTATTTGTGGCCCATGATTTCCAGTGTCCAAAATATGAAATACTGGGAAAAGGATACTTCACCAAAATATCTGAAATAGTTCTGAGAAGGAAAATGAGAAAAAGAGATGGTAAGCTATTAAGCAGTCTGCCAACTGAAAAAAAAAAAGAAAAGAAAAAAAAAAGGATAATAACCACAGGAATATGATTTCAGATATTCAATTTAGGTCTTTCCTAGCACACATGGCATTAATTTATATGCACAAGATATCCAGTTAATCTGGCCCACTGCTGGCACTTTGTATACCACTCGTGGATCTGGTAGTCTGGTAGACTCCAACTTCTGCCCCTCTTGCACCCATTTCTTCTTCAATTGATGTAATTTATTTCTGTTGGCATAAAAAATGACTTTACAGAATGAAAACTTTCAATCCTAGTCAATCCTTTGTACCTATTTATGTACCCATTTTGGCCATCTGATGGTGTGCAGGCAGCCACAGTGATACCGAACCAAAAGGACATACAGTTCCCCCCTTTTTGATAGAGCAAAATTTGAAATGCTTTATGAGCAGATAGATCTAACCTTTGCTATGTTTAGTTAGACAGAAGGAAGTTTAGAAACTTTCTATTACCTTGCCAGCTTTGTCTGTAAGAAAATACAGACTTGTATCTCTAAGTGAGAGCAAGAGGACCCAGCCCTGGAGGATGTGTCATGCTGTGCATATGTCCTTGGATGTGTAACCAGCTAAGCTCAGTATGCATGCCTAAGTAGAAACAATAAGACAAGAAAGAATGAGATGGCTTGAGCATGCACAAGAACTGGGTTCAACCAGCGAACACAGTGTGGAAGACTATCGATGGCCACCAGAAGACCCCCAAAGACCACCAGTAGAAACAAATGCACATGCCCCAGGGACATTTGCATATTTTAATGAGTTATGGGAAACAATATGAATATGTCAATTATTCCTTGGAAATCTAACGAGTATGTATGTTTTGATTGCATATAACCTTTGCAGTTGAGCAACTCATTACGTACACTAGGTGGAGTGATCCCCTGTGCATCTGGCACTGCAGTTAACTAATGCCTTCTTTATAATACTCCAAACTGAGTCTTGGAGAGTTTCTTTGACCAACTTTTATGGTATGAACAGCTCCCGGCCGTGACGTTAGGCGAGGAGCCAGGCAGTTATTTGAAACAAACGAATGAACACACAGAAACAAACCCAGAAAAGTTTTAACCTTTCACAACTCCGCAGTAACGCGCGGGCTTTTAATGAAAAGCGTAATAAAGGCTACAAGAAAGAGCAATAGTTTTTATTTTCAAGCGGTGCCCGGCTGAGGGGAGGGGGGAGAGCGGAGGCCACCACAACATGGCGGCCCCCTGGCGGCGCGGGGTCGTTGCTATGGGAACTGCGTGCGGCCGCGCACGTGGCCGGCGGGGCAAGATGGCGGCGCCCGTGTCGGTGTGCCATGTCGCCTGCTGCGCCAACCGGGCGGGCGGCGGGGCCGTCTCCTGGGGGCGGCGGGGGCTGCTCGCCTTCGGCAGCTGCCGAGACGTCGTCCTCTACCAGCCGGCGGTGAGCGGCCGGGGCCGGGGGGAGGCGGTGTGTGGTCGGGCGGGTGGTAACAACAACACCGACAACGGCACCGGCGCTATGGCGAGCTGATGCTCGGTGCTTTCTTCCCCCCCGCAGGCGAGGCGGACGGTCGCCGCCCTCCGCGGGCACACCGGCAGGGTGAACTGCGTGCGCTGGGTCCGCCGGCGGGACGGAGGTGAGTGGCCCAGGGTCTCCGGGAGCGGCTGCTTTGAGCTTCCTGTTGCCTGAAAATAATACCTCTGCTCTTGAGGTGTCGTGTATAACGCAACTCGTATTGGTCACGCTTTATTTTAATGGAAACTTTGTTTACAATTCATGGGTGTGATGCTGTGCAAGCGGTAACCGATGTCACTGGTATGTGGTGTTGGCTTCTGTTACAAAGTTCACAAAACTAACACGGATGCATATTTCTAGCAACTGAAACGGAGTTGGTTTCTGGTGGATCTGATAAACAGCTCATTCTTTGGGAATGGAGTGGGACAGGAGTGTGGAATGATCAGGTAAGTAGAGATAGCATCCTTTTAAAACTTTTTTCCCCCGTCTTGTTTCTCATGTACCAAAAACTATCTGTGAAATGAAAGTATTTATTTTATCTGTACTTCCTATTCGTGCCTCTCATTGTACCATGACTGTTGAGTCCAATGTGTATTTACTCCAGATTGTTGTCTTGCCATGTTTTAATCTAAAATGTTTTTTATTCTTGTGTAGTTTATCTTTTAAAATCAGACTTCAGTAAGATACTAACTAACCAGTCATCATCTGATTTGTCTACCATGTCTAAAGGAACCTCTTTTGAGTCTTCAACTTTCTGATCTCATGTAACACTTTTCTTTAAATGGCCTTGAAATCCTGATACTATGAAGTTCATTTTTGGTATATATTTCCTTAGTTCTTCCTCATTTCTTTATATACATGTCTAGTGATTTCTGGTCAATCTACATAACAGTATAGTGTTTACATATAGGCAGTCTACAGGGATGGAATACAAGTTGGAGTAGGTATTTAAAAGTACATGTGCAACAGTTGAGTTCTGTCAGAAAAATTGAGACAAGCGACTTACCTAACTTATTACTCATACTGTAGAAATAAATAAAAGGGAAAAGATGCCGTATGGCATAAGAATCTTCAGAATAAACTGAAATTTAGAAAGAAAAAGATGCTTTATATAATTATCTAGTTTTTAAAATATTGATTATTAGGTATTAGCTTGTGAATGGCTGTGTAGGTAATCCATTTTACAGGCTATCTCAAACTAGCGTAGACTGAGTTTTCAAATGTGCAAGAGCAGAAATGTACTAGGGAAAAGCGCACATACCATAATCATCAGGCTTGTTTGATGAAGGAATGTTCTTTGAAACAAAAAGTTCCTGTCCTGTTTTAAATCTTTGCATACTTATTTAAAATTACTTACGTATTTCTTTTTTAATTTTTTCCACTAACATGGTACACAGCCTCATAGCAGTCTTTGAAAAAGGATGTGACTAAACGTTTATACTTTAATGACGCTTCTATACTAGCTTATATACTTAAACAGGCTAAGTTCTGCATTGGACCAATTGGAAAATGGCAGTGGGGCTTACGAGGGCTTTGTTTTGTTTTCTTTTTTGAAAGAGATGTCAAGTGCATTTAGGACAAAATCTGGATAAATGCTAGGCATCTTTTAGCCAGAGAATTAAGATCTTGTTTTGTTGTTTGTATTTATGACAAACAGATTACAAAGTGAATCACCTGTATTCATTCACTGAGAAACTTAAGTTTAAGTTTAGAGGTTTTAGGTTTTGTGTCAGTATTTTAAAAGACAAAAAGGTGTTCTTGCAAATTAAAATATACTAAACAGAGCTGCTATAGTTGCCATTTATTCCATTGTGTTCTGCTCAATCTCCTTCACTAAGGTTCTCCAAACTTTTATGAGATGTTCCTTAGGGTTAGGGGCAAGAGAAGGAGAGAAAGGAAGGAAAACTACTCTTCCTAACCTCAGTACTGTTTCCAGCTTTCCTCAAGGAATTTGTATAGTGTACACAGGAGCATTTAATTCTGTTCAGCTTTGATTCAGTCCTGTCAAGTTAATGCTTACTACTGCTGTACCCCTTCTCTGCACTTTCTGGAATGTGCTTTAGATTAAGCGTAGTTTGACAGAAGCACCACTACCACAAACATACAACTTGTTTTCAGTACTAAGTGTTTTTTTCCCCTTTCCTTAAAATGTCTTTAAACTCCATTAACTTTTCTGAGAGAATTTTCAATTTTGTTAGTTTTTATGACTTTGTAAAACTTTCTGATGTGTTCAGCTTGTGAAAAGCATTACTCTCGAAGGTCATACTGAAGCTGTTTGTGCAGTGGATGCTGTCTACCAGTCAGATGAACCTGATTTAGATGTGTTAATAGCTTCTGCAGCGTCTGACTCTACTGTGAGAATCTGGTCTCGGCATGGTTCAGAAGGTAATTTTTTTTTGAATGTAGCAACAACATACTGGCTTAATAAAAATGATATATTTAATAGCTTTGGGTCAGATTTGTTCCTCAGAATATTTTATCTTTATTTCTTGTCAGTGATATGTTGGCTGAAATTACCAGTTTCTTTTTAATGTGTTCAGAATCTGGTACTCTGAACCACTGTTTGTCCTTGGTAACTGGGAAGAAACTAGTTCTGGGTCTGCTTGTGTAAAGTGTGGGATAATAGATCTTGACCTTCTGTTGAGCTAGTCCCTTGTATGGACACATCGGAGAATTGCTCTTTGAAATACATAAGAAATAATTAGGACAGATAATCTAGGTTTAAAGTGTTATTCTAGTAGTTGATAGTTGAGTTGTACTGACTACATCTCTCATGCTACTTTTTGTTATCTGTTGTACTTGAGGATTTCCCCTTGCCCTACCTAAGTGAGATTAATAGATGTGAGTTGTCAGTCTTCACCTCCATGTTCTAGAAGGCATTTCTTATGCTCCCAGAGAAGTTGTCCTTTCCTTTCCATTTTTTTGTTTTAATTCTACTTCTGTAGGAAGGTTGTTCAGCCATCTTGCTTGTTACTCTGATCTTGATGTGTCACCAGTTTAATTACTTCTAGGGTCTCAAGGGTGTTAAGAGGAGGTCTGTTTTTTGCTTCTATCTCTGTCTGCTCTTGTAGCCAGTCCAGTTTTAGCTTTCTGTGTAGTGAATGCTGTTTGCCACAGGATGTAATTTGCAATACTCATTACTTCACCAGAGTGAAACTGTACAACTTTAATATTCAGTGAAGAATAGTGACTTATCTTGTAACTCAGCTAACTGTGGATGGATTGCCATGACCCCTTAAAAGATAACACTATTATTGAGGGTTATTTTCTCTCTAAAAATCAATGGATTCTGAAAAAATGTAGAAGTTTTGCAGCTTCTTAAAATAAAATTGAACGGGGAATTCTAACTGGATGATGTAGAAGGAGATGACAATGTAACAGTAATATGATGAACAAGTTCAACACTGTCTGTTCTCATTTTCAGCTAAATGCATTGAAATTCTGCAATTTGGAAATGGATTTGTTATGGATGTCTCCTTATCCTTCTTGCCTGGCAGCAGTGGTAAGTACAGCTGCATATCTTGAATATCAATGCAGGAAAAATAAAATCTAAGAAATCTTCCAACTGTGTAACAGGATTTTCATTTAACCAACTCCAGACCCTTGTGTCATATGTTTTGTTTTTTAGGGAATTAGCCTAAGTTGGTGCCTGTATTTAAATATTTCACGTGAACGTTTCATAGGAATTAGAAAACTACTGGCTGATTGTAGCATTTTGAAAATGCTGATCAAAGTTCTTTAGTTGAACTATAAGACAGCACAAAAACGGGGTAACAGAGATAGAAGTGAATGGGATAGGCTGATACAGATGGTTTCACTCATTGCTTGTGGTGCTGCACCTTACATTTTTTGTTGTTTGGGTTGAAGGGCAAGATACGTAAAAAGAATCTGTAGGGCTGCATTAGAAATTACATGTTAATGAGCAGTGTTAAGCATGTATCCAGTCTTAAACATGAAAAAACGGTGCTGGACAAGTTTAACCTGACTTTTCAGTATGGCTTACAGAGTTTTCTGCTAATGTAAATGTTCAGAACTGAATCTCTTTTTTTTTTTTTTCTCCTGATAGTGAAGCTGCGTTCATGTCCTACCAGAGACATATTCTTCTGTTGGAAATCTGTAGAAGTCTTTTTTTTTTTTTTTAAACTAAGTGTATCCTCTAGCAAAATGCAAGCCAAATATTTATGTTCAGTTAGGTTTGTGTTTAAATGTCATTAGAGCCCCTCATTTGGATGGAGGAGCGAAAGGCTCCTAAGAGGAAAGACATTGAAACTTCTTACAGTTTCTGGAGTTCCATCTACTTGCTGCATGTGTTCCACACTGATGTGTTTTCAGATTGCATGCCTCCAAGGCAGTTACAGAAGCTTATTTTATTCTTTGGCTTGAGATAATTCTGGGAGATACGAAAGCTGTTTCATGATGTGTTGTCCCATTTGGAAATACTTATCAGGCATGCTCTGGAAGCAGATATATCAAAAACAGTGTCTACACTGGTGGTGTCTACACTTCAAACCTCTCTCTCTTATTTTTCTTGTAAATATGCTAGTAAGTGTTTGCTGAGATGATGTTAAAAGGCTTAGGTTAAATCATACTAACTCTAGTGTGAATTTTCCTTAGAAGTGAGGTGTCTGTGGTACCAGTTTAATGAGGATAAAATTCATACTGTGAAGTATTAGATTATTTCTTCACTTACTGTACTGAATCTTCTTGAAATGGTGGAATAGCAAACACTTTGCTTCACTGTGGAAAATCTACTGGAGTCCCCAAAGCCCAGTTTTGCCTAAAGTTGCGTTCAAAGCAGGGCAATCCTTTATTATGGCCTCTTTCCCATCCTGACTTAAATTAGTTATCCAAATAGCACAATGCTCATAACCTGAAAAAGAGTACTTTACTTTTCTGAAGAGATGGAACTAGTTTTAAATCACAAACTCTTAACTTACTTTCTATAAGGAAAATTAACAAAACATTAAACAAAACAAAAAGCCTCTGTATTTCTTTTGAATACCAGTTTCAGTACAAATGATTTGCGTTGCTAAGATTGTCCAGAAACAGTTTAAATTTTGAACTGTAAATATATATTTAGAAATATTTCCCCAGAAAAGAAACTTAATAGAGCATAATCGTATTCTGTACTTTACCGCCTCCCCCAAAAAGTCTGTGCAATTGAACTGGTTCAAAGGATTGTTATGTATGATTATGTATGAAATTAAATAAAATAGCTTAAAACATTAAAAATCTAATTGCTGATCATTTAGTCAAACATTAATATATAGTGGCAATTCAGAAGTTTAATGAGTTTCAGGAAAAAATGATGTATGATAACTTTTGGAGTTGCTCTGAAATCTTTATGAAAGCTATGCTGACACCTGTATTAAGATTTAGAGAAGCTTTCATGTTGAGGGCAACCTGCAGCTCTGAAGTCACGAATTAAACAAAGAATTAATTTTCTGAAAGTCAGAGGCTACACTCCTGATCTAGAAGCGTTTACAGGAAACTGATTTCACCAATCAAAGAAATTTAAAGCTCACATTGAAAATTGATTCATATGTAATGGATGCTTTAACTTTCAGAAGACATTGAAGTTCATGATGCCTAGTATTTTAACTGACTGTTGCTGAAATATATTTAAAAAAAAATGTTGAGAACCATTCATCTCTTCAGAATTGAATTGTAACCGGTGAAAAAGAGAGCAAACTTGAAAAAGCATTGCAAATCGTCTTGTCTCCACTACAATTGGACCTCAGTTTCCAACTATTATTTTTTCATTTTCTTTTGCAGGACTTCATTTCATTCAATGCAAATTACATTACTGTAGAGCATTTTTGCGAAAAATGTATAATAGGCCATTTTTGCCAGTTATATACTTCTTGATAAGTCTTGATAGAACTTTCTGAACGAGTACATTTGCATTTGTCTGATACAGCGACTAGATCACAATTCTCGTTTTTTTTTACTCAAACTTTTATTCAGTAAGTATGTAATTACTTTAATGGCCAATAAAATGTATTCCTCAGGAAAGCAGGATACAGGCTTCAAGAACATGTATTGTGTTATGTGGAAAGAAAACTCACTGTTGCTGAATTTCTGTGGACCTGAAACCAGGTCTTCTTTCAGAACAGTTTATTACCTCTAGTTCAATGTTTTCAACCTTGTGTAAAGGCAAGGGCTCCATAGCCTTTGTGTGAACAGGGAGCTGTGTTTACTTATATGCCAAAATAACTTTTGAGTTTTGTGTTCCTGAAATACTAGTTTATTTTAAAAAATATAAGGTGTGTGTCTGAGAAAACAGTTTTTAAAAAGTGATATCATTCCTTCCTATAAATTTATATTATTGTATTTGTTTTTTATCTATGTAGTTTTTCATATCCTAGAACATCAGATTTTGTAACTTCAGTAATGGACTTTTTTTTTTCCATTTCAGTACCAATACTGGCTTGTGGTGGTGATGACTGCAAAATACATTTGTTTATACAGCAGAATAGTCAGGTAATCGCAGCTTTCGTGTCTTGCTCAGAACGTTACACAGTTCTGCTTCTTTTCTTTTCGTATGTGCTGCTGATTTTTTTGAAGTTCTTTAATAGCTACTGTCTCCAGATAATCATCGCACCATACCCCTGTTCAAATAGTTCATTCATTTCCTTGATAATGCTGAAATGCTTGTACAGAATGCTGAAGTGTATTCTGTTCGTAAAAGTGTTATTTTTCCTTATTTTTTCCCTACTTGAAGATACCCTGTGTTTCTATCCCCACTGACATGAAATAACTATGACTCTGTCTTTATTCAGTATCCATGCACTGAGTGTTTCACATGGAAATGTTATTTTCAGTCTATAAATTGTTACAGAAAAACTGGTATGATTTTTATTTATTGAACTGTATTTTTGTTAACTACGCCGTTTGTGCTGAATGCTTCTGAATGTCCAAACAAATACTTGAAATAGTATCTGATCTTCTATAGCCATACACATTTTTCATGTATTATTTGGAAGCTGACAATCTTTAGTTTTTCATACAGTTAAATGTTCCTGTGGTGCACTACAAAGAAGTTCTGCTCTCTCTTGCAGCTGTTCTTTTGTTAGACTCTAAGGAAGGTGTTGCATGACTTGTCTTCCAAAACAGAAGTCAATGTCTCTTATCAGTCCCTTTAAAAAACAAACGAACAGGGATTCCACCCTTCCCCTCAACAATGCACAAATGAGCTTACCAACCAAAAACCCCTACTGAACTAACATGTGTAGGAACCAATTATTTTTCTGAGTTTTCTGAGATTTTGAAAAATAGGTGTTCCTTTTTGCTTGTTGAGACAAATGAATGCCTCTTACAGATTATTTTGCTTGTTCAGGCTGTCATGTACATAATAAGACGTTTTTTGTTGATTAAAAAAAATGCCTCATCCTATTATCTCCTATGTCAGCGATATCTCGACCGCTAAGCAGAAAGGGAGGGTTGGTTTCTTAGCTTTATTTTTTCCTATGAAGGAAAAAAGGAAGCTCATGAGTTAAATCATTTTAATGACATTCTCTAAGAGCTAGCAGTGGCAGAATCCCTCTCATGATTCGTAGTGTGCAGTGGTGCTGAAGAAAGACTTCTATCTCTGCCAATGTGCAGCTGATTTTCCAGATTCAAAATCTGGAACTTGTTTACTTCTGTGGTCCAGACCAAACTTTCAGTTTGGTTCTCCTGTTTAGTCAGGTTCTATCAGATCTGTTGACACCTTTTGTGGCTTCTGTAGCTCTACTTTTAGAGGTATTTGAAGAAATTAACATTGTCCTGCCACTTCTCAGTAAAACATGATGTAGGAGAGTGACTAGAACCAGAACTTTTGCCTTCTTCCCTCTGTGGTAAGGTTCCATAGCTCTGTCCTGTTAACTCTTGGAAATCTCTTCCTTTAGTTCATGATCAAAGACTGTAGGAATGCAAAGGTACAATGTGAGTTTGTGGGAAATACAATGCTGTCTGAATTTCATTAGTTATACTTAGAGGAAGGATGAGGTATTTTCGGGTTTCTTTCACTAACTGATTCAGGCTGCCTTTTGGGTAATCTCATGAATCTTACAGATGAAATATATTTATTCATAAAAATGGTTTTGAAATTCAGAGGGCAAACTTCACATCCGTAAAGATAATTTATTTGAAGATCCCTTAAAGCATTTAGTAGAGAGAAAAATTGTTTCTCTCTTTACTTTTCTGCATTCTTGAAAGAGGGTATTGATTTATAAAAGCACTCCGGGAAAAATCTTCAAAAACCATTCCGTCTTCCTGCTAGAGATATTATGGCCCTGTGAAAGGGAAGCAAAGCAAACCAGACTGTCAAAATATAGCTTTAAAACAACATCTGTATGTTGAGCTTGGCTTATGTAAGAAGATTTTGCTGCGTATGTTTGAGTATGTCTTCCCTGAAATAATTCAGTCTAGTTGAAAAGTGAAGTAAGAGAGTCAGGAAAATTTGGGCTTTTTCTGATTCCACAAAGATTGTTAGCTGTATGGAGGAGGGAGCTCACATCTAGTGCCTGGCAGAGAAAAGCAGTAAGACTTGGACCTCTGCTACCTATTGTCCTGTCACTGGACACCACTGAAAAGAGCCTCTCTCCATCCTCTCTGCACCCTCCTTTCAGATACTTGTATATATTGATGAAATTCCCACAAGTTTCCTTTTTGACTGAACAGATGTCTCAGACTTTCTTCATAGGAGAGGTGCTCCAGTCCCTTTGTCATTTTTGTGACCATTGGACTCTCCAGTAGCTCCATGTCTCTGTTGTACTGAGGAGCCCAGAACTGGTCACAGTACTCTACATGTGGCCTTACCAGCTCTGAGTAGAAGGGATGGATCACTTCCTTCAACCTGCTGGCTATACTTTTTGCCTAATACAGCCCAGAATGCCGTTAGCCTTCTTAGCAGCAAGGGCAAACCGAATCACATTCAACTTGGCATCCACCAGGGCCCCCATCTCCTTCTTTCAAGCTGGGTGGCCCTGAGCTTGTGCTGATACCTGGAGTTGTTCCTCCCCAGGTGCGAGACTTTACACTTCCCCTTGTTGAACTTCATGAGGTACATGTCAGCCCTGTTTTCCAGTCTGTAAAATGGTAGTATTACAAATGTTACAAATGAAAACATACTACTAATGAAATTTCTCAAAAGAGAACCTGGACTGTGTGTGTTCCTGTGTTCATACAGAGGTTTCCATCTGCAGATACAGTTCTTCATGTATAACACCCTTTGAAACTTAGTAATAAATTTAAGAAGCACAGGGAATATTTCTAGTCTCATAAGTTGTAATTCTTAACAGCATCATATTAAAAAATAATTATGGAAATAAATTAAGGTACATCTAGCCTTTTATGCTTGATTTTTACCTGTATTCATTCTTCACATCTACAGTAGCATCTGCTTTGTCTAATACAAATTATTTACCGTGTTGTATTTGAATTATGTTATTCTTTGCATACCACTGTCAGCATGAAAAAGCTAAAATAAAATACATTCAGCTCCTTAAATTCTTATGCTTTCCTGCTCATATGTAGGAAGTGCCATAACGTAACATGTTTACACAATCGTGACAAAACCAGAAAGGCCTATTTAGAACCTATCATTACATTACAATCTTTTGTAACAGGTTATTTTTCCAATTTCAAATAATAAAAGCTGTAAATATAGAAGACCTCAAAATCCAAAGCTAATTGACCCTATGTGCATGGTAACTAAGTCTATTTCTATGATCTAACAGGAAGTTTTATTCAGTTTCAGAAAACATTAATCCTCCCTGGCCATGAAGATTGGATAAGAGGCATTGAATGGGCAGTGTGTGGTCAGTATGAAAGATAAATAAAGTGGAATACTGGTTTAACAACATTACTGATATTTTACCACTCCAGCAGATGTTTTTGATGCACTGTAGCTTCTAAGCTCTTGTGATTGAGCATTTATTTTTTTTTGAGTTGGTGATATAAATATTAAAAATCAAGGTAGAACTTTGTGACTTCTTAAAAACAGGAATTGTTGAACCTATACTGCAACCATTTTTCAGTTCTCAAAATTACCACTACAGTAAGATTGAAACAGAAACACTCGTGTTTGCATTCCTCATTTTATTTTGCTTGCTTCAAATGTATTTACATAACTGCTGCCTAATGCAAACAAATAGGATTTTTAGCAACTTGTCTTTCTCAGTATGGCACGTGTCTATATCTGAATGAGGAATACTTTGCTGCTTCTTCAAAGGGGTAAAAATAGAGTGAAAGTATTTTTCTTCTTCCCCCCCATGCATGTTTTTTTTTTTGTAGGAATAGGAGATTAAGAAGAGAACCTATTCAGACATTAACTAATCAAATATTTATTGCAATGGCAAAAATAAAATAGAGAGCATTAGAGGATGTTACAGTCCCAAAGAAAGAAATGGATTAAAGTTCTTATCAGTATTAGGTTACTCGTTGTGGATGTTGGAATTGGGAGAGCGAAGGCCATAAGTAACAGGGAAGCTCATGTATAGTGTTACCATGAGACATCTTTCTATCTAATAGGCAGAGAAATGTCTATAGTCAGTATATTCTAAACAAGTGTAGAGTTTGAAATGGTAGAATAAGTTGATGTTGAAATAAAATAGAAGTATTTATAATATGTGTAAAATGGGGAAAATGAGGATAATGCTGTAGTGAAAGTTTGGAAAGATAGTAGTTTAGTCATGGCATTGGTTGCAATGAAAATACGGGTCTTTAATTATTATCATGTTTTTAACCAAATAGATGAAGACCTATTCTTAGCAAGCTGTGCTCAGGATTGTTTGATAAGAATTTGGAAAGTGTGTATGAAATCGAAGGAATCTTCAGAAACTGAAGATTATTCCATAAGACTAAAAGAGAATGTTTTTACTGTTAAAGGTAGGTATCAGCTGTAAAATTCTCATATATGGCTTCTTGTGTATCTGTTAGTGGTTTCAGGGGGGCTTTCAAGCTGGTTACCATCTAATTTGTTTTGTTTCTTGTTTTAAAAGAATCAGAGACCAGTTTGACTGTATTATTTTGTTCAGCTGTTAGAAAAAATAGAGTTACTGTTGTAAAGCAATGATTGTGTAAAGTTAACAATGTGTTACAAAAATGGTAAAGCAGTGAGAGAGCTTAATATCAACCTGTACTGTTACACATATTCCAAATGCAGTACGTAGCCAGGAGATATATTTTTCTATGGGAGGTATGCTGTTAGGCAGCTCTCCTCCAGTTTAATAACATACTTCTTGCTTTCTTTTAAATTCAACGCATTAAGAGGTACCACTGTTACTTAAACCTTTGGAAAGGATTGGAGGCAACAGATAAGTATGTGCAGACTTACTTTGTGGTTATTTAACATACTATATGAGCACTGTAATGTTAGGGCGTCGCAATTTTGACATAGTGAGGTAAGTTACTAGACAACTTAGGTAATATAATGAGATTTGTATGATGCGTGTAATAAGTGCTCATGTTACTTTCTCCAAATTCTAATGGATCATTGTTTTTACAGTTGTTTGGAGATGTAAATATGTCTAAGAATATGGGCAGAGATGATGTCAGAGAGTTTACTTCAAAATTCCTTGAGAGCTCTACAGGAGTTCTGTGATACCACTTTGAGGCAATAGGTGACCTGTTGGTGTCAACATGGTATGCAGGGCTTGCAGCAAAGTACGTTTTCAAGGACCTGTTCAATGTCAATAGGCTATTGAAATACTGATAGATGATGAAAGTAGTTGCTTTCATCACTGAAGATATCAGAAATGGTCTGTTTTTTCTTGGCTTTTAGAAAGAAATGTGCTTTTCTCTGATTTCTGGTAGATACTGGTACAACATATGCAGTTACTTTGGAGTCTGTGTTGGCTGGTCACGAAAACTGGGTGTATGCAGTCCACTGGCAACCTTCCTTTTCCAAAGGTAAACCGATGCTAACCACCGTAGCAGTTATATTAAACATTGTACGCATGACTAAAGTCATGTGTCTTTTCCTTGCGTTTGCATGTTCACTTGTCACTGTGGACTATGAAAATGTTTAAATTCTGCAAATAACATTTTATAAGAAAGTGGATTATTTTGGCTGAACGTGCCAGTAGCACATCTGCTGTTCATGCTGCACAGGCTCAGTCTGTTGCAAGGTGCTGTATTCTGCTTGCTTCATTGTAATTGATTTATTACAGGATAAAAAAAATAAATCAATTTATAACTATGAATTAATAGCTGCAATATGTTCTCGTGATATATGTATTTGAAATGTATGCTTTTTGGAAGGTCATTATTAACTCAAGAGCACTCCTTTTTCTTGGACTACAAAGGAACAAATAGCAACATTCGGAAGATTAATCTCCAGTCTTCCATGCATTAATTTAACATGCCAGGAATTCCTTGAGTATCAGTTTTCTCTAGCTAGCGTGTAGCTTTAAGGCATTAACACAGAATCTTATTGAAAAATTATTTAGTTACTTTAATTTTGCATCTTGATCTAGTCTTTATTTTTCTTTTTAAATCCTTAAATTCTGACAGCCTTGTTTGCAGTACTGATTTGCTGGTGCATGTCTGCCTGGTGTGAAAGGGATTGAAATTCTTGACTTGATACGCTTGCATCATCAAAAGGCCCCTGTGTATTGTTATTGGCAAAGCTGCCTCTTTTTTTTTTTTTTTTGAGATGTCTTAGTTGCTGGTGGCAGGTGGCTTAACCAGTACAAAGCACAGCTTTGACAGTATGTATACAGCACTTGAACAGTAGAGTGCAGTTAGGATGGTTAAATATCTGTAGTGAAAGACATGGCACTTGCTTTAGAAATGCTGCCTTAGTCTGTTTTCCCTACCCCACCTTTTTTTTTTTTTTTTTTGTGGGAGGGGACAGCGGGGACACCAGTCAATACAATACAATATCAGTCAAGACAATACAAGGTTTTGCCTCGTAAGTCAAGGTTTAGGCAAAATACAGGCGTGCAAATCTTGCATTGCAATCCAAAAACCTTTGTCATTTTAGGTGATGAAGCTTTCCAGGTATCTTACACTGCACTTGTATGTACATACAGCTGCTTGTGTTCTGTGGTCCTACCCAACCTTGCATTCCCCAAAATAGATTTTCTTGTTCAATAGAGGCAGGCTGAGTGGAGAGACAGATCCAGGGCATTGCTTACGACTTCTCAATGCAGCAGCTAGGAGATCTGGTGCTGACAATAGATACTGCCTCAGGAGATGCCCACCAACGTCTCTGTTCTGAAGGGCTCCTCAACAGTTGTCCTAGGTGTTTCCCCAATGCATGGTGAACCACCTAGCTCCCTGGGGAGCTTCACTGACTTCTGGGAGCTGTCCTTACTGCTGTATTTATTGCAAGGTGCTATAGTCAACTGAAATCCGTTAGTGAATCTAACACTGAATTTGAAAAAAACAGTGAATATTGGCATAGAGATTGTTTTAAACTGGAAATCTCCTGGTAAGAACTTATGTGAAGAAAAGAACCGAGGACTTCTATGTGGTCTCTCTGTGAAGCTCTAGCTTTTCTTCTGAATAAGTTTTTTCAATATCTGTTGATGATGGAGTGAATAAACAGTAGAATATGGTTGTTCTCATGTATGTATTTTACACTTCATTTGGGAGATTATGGTTTTAAAAAATGCAATACCTTCTAATGAAGGCCTATAAAGAGTGGCATTTAAGTGCTGCATTGCACGTCCCCACTACTGAACTAATTTCTTAGCTTGTTTGCATTTCAGTATGAGCAAATTCTTTTAGAAAGCATTCTCATGGTGTAGGGTAATCTTTTTCCTTGTACTGTAGGTGGCAGCATACAACAACCAATGAGGATATTGTCTGCTTCAATGGACAAAACTGTGATCCTTTGGGAACCTGATAAGGAATCTGGAGTTTGGCTAGAACAGGCAAGTGCCAGTCTTCCTCACAATATATAGTGTATTAAAAGTGGCTTTTCAGCGTTGTATGTATACAGGAAGAAACATAAACTCTGTACAGTGCTGGGAGAGAAGGCAACAACTTTTTTTTTGAGGAATACTCATTCTGACACTGTGTTGCAAGTAAAACTATGTTTATCAAAAATGATGTGGTGCAGTATAATTTTTATCACTTGCTTATTACAACAGTGGGGAGTTTCTGACAACAGTTTGCGCTCAACTGTCATTCACAGAATAGGAAGTCAGGTGCTATATGGTAACGCACACTGTGTACTCAGACAGAAGAGGAAGAAATCACCCTGAAATATTTATAGGTAATCCTTGTGGGAACATGCATGGAAGCAGTTTCTCCAGAGCAGCTGACACAGAATTCACAATCCGTGTTTTATTCACAGTAACTTGTTCATGGGTTGTGACATGAGGTTTTTCTTCCATTTGAGCTGGGTGCTCGTGTTTCACTGTATTATTTTGAATGCTGTTCTAATGTGGATCATCTTAAATAAACAAGTAGTACAACCAGATTGATTTAATGCTTTGGTAGATGCCTTTGGAAAAGCAGATTAACTAAAAACATATAGCAGTGTTTCAGCTGAGTTTGTTTGTGTTGGATTATGCCAACCATTGTTTATGACTTCCGGTCACAAAGAAAGTTTTAATACTCTCTCGAGGGAAAGAAGAGAATTAGAGGAGTGGATGTATTTTTTCCCCTGTTCCATTGAAAAGTCCATGTGCCTTTCTACTTGAAGTATAAGTTAGTTCATAATAGAGTGATTATACAGAGACTCTATTTGTTGTCTGTGTTTGTGCCTAAATTTACAAGCTTCTAAAAAGCAGTTGTGCTGTAAAGCTTGTGAGTCGTTACTTTCTTTTTAGATTCCATTTGCATTGATTAGACCTCAGACTGAGCAAGATCCCCCTCCTGAGATGTTTATGAAGGGAGACCGCGTGCAGCAGTGGCATGCAGCTTTAATTCCCATGATATTTTAGTGCTCAACTTTACAGTTACACAAAATACGCTTGAAGAATATTGTATAATGTAAACTCTTGCCTATAACTAAATTTGCATCTCAAGAGATTAGGATGAGTTTATATGAACAGAAGGCAATTTTCATGGATATCTCACTTCTGTTCATTAATTCAGGTGCGGGTAGGTGAAGTGGGGGGCAATACCCTTGGATTTTTTGACTGCCAGTTTAGTCCAGATGGTTCAATGATCATTGCTCATGCTTTTCATGGAGCATTTCACCTTTGGAAACAGTCTTCAGTTAATAAGGTACGTTATTTATTTATTATTATGAATGCTTAAAAAATTACATTTGTCACTTCAGTTGAGTTGTATTGTTAACAGAAAATATCAAATGTAACAGTGCAGCTTAAAATTAACAATAGAAAAGTGCACCCTCTGAATACAGCATTCTGCAGGAGCCTCACTCCTGCATAGAAGGGAAGTCGGAATTACCCAAACTGTAAATCTTATGCCTTCTTGCAGCAACCACTAAGTTGGTGGAGTAAACTGAGTACATCCGTAGTTTTGCTTTGCTAATAGCATCTAAACCAATAACACTAATTTATTCTAAATTGGAGCAATGAATCGGCATATGTGTCCTTGTAGGCACTCTGAGTTCTATTACAACTGTTTGCTGTTTTCATTCGTCCTGTTTATTTCTTTCCCAATAAGGTCTTTGTTACTTCTTTTGGTTAGAATATGCTAATCAGTCAACTGAAAACTTTTTGCTTCTTTGGTGACTCTAATTTTTATAGAAAGAATGGACTCCAGATGTTGTGATTTCAGGACATTTTAACAGTGCAGAGGATGTAAAGTGGGATCCAGAAGGAGAATTTATCATCAGTGTTGGATCTGATCAAACTACTAGACTATTTGCTCCATGGAGGAGAGAACATGAGACAGAGGTATGGTCTTCAAAGACTTCATGGGGTTGTTATAGAAGTCTTGCCTGTCCTGAGTTTGGAGCAAGTATAACTCTTACCTCAAATTTCCCTAAACCTTCTCTTCAAAACTGCTTGTGTAAATGTTTGGTTTGGTCATTCAGTATGTGTTTTCACTTTAAAAATACTAGTGACAAGTTTTAGTTTCAAATGACTTGACTGCTGTTTAATTCTGAGTTCACCTCTGGGTTACCTTCAGTTAGTGTTCTTGTAGGCTCTTAAAAACCAGCCTCTGCGATAAGGCAGGAGGAGGAATACCTGCCTGATTCTAGTAACCATTTATTGCCCTCACTTAACATTTGGTTTAGCACTGTGGCAGGGAATTATAAAGATACTTCTTTTTTCTCCCCCTACCCACATGCTTAATCTAACCAAACCTCTCACTGTATTTTTTTTACAGTATTTTGTTTATGAATGTGACTGTTTTATCAGAATTATTACCTGCCACTGAACTGCATTTGGCACTTATGTATGCAACTTTTCAGGAACAGCTATTCCTAAACAACTTTGTTACAAAAGAAGTCTGAAGTTTGATGTGGGAAACCCTGTCTGGGAATGCAGAACTTTCTGTTTCTGGTTGGTCATGCATTTTGGTAGTCTACAAGTATGTTTTTTTTTTTTTTTTTTTTCTGGCAAGATTGTACTAATGTTCCATTTAGGCAACTGCCAGAAACTAGAGTGGTTGAAGTCACTGTGCAAGCTGTGCTATTAGCTGGGGAAGGTAAAGGGTAGCTGTTAAAACTGTCTTAGCAAAGCTTCTGTAGTGTAGACCAGCACAGGGTGTCTTATGTTTCAGGGAAGAGTGAATTTGGCACCAGTTCCTTGATTTACTTCCAGACCACACATAAGTGGTAGCAATCCCAGCTCAAGTTCTAAGCTTTGCATTGTGTTTGTAGGAAGGGCATCTTAATTTCCTTCCCTGCCTCTTCCCCTAATCTCCAAGCTGGAGGGTGCAACACCTCTGTGGAAAAGATAGTATGTTGGATTTGACATACGGAAGCCAAGTCCAGGGCTAGCACGTTATGTAAGTTGGCAGCGTTCAAAAGAGTTACTGATAGCACATCCTCTGTGACCTACTAAAGTACCACTTTTCATTATGTGTACTGTTTGATAAATTTTTATCGGGAAGATCTGAGGTTTATATGATTTACTTGTGCAGCTGTTCCTGCTGTCCCTGATTTTTTAAAATTAATCAACTAATGTAGCAGAGTGATGGTAGTCTTCATACCTAAGTGGTCTGAATTATTTTACTTCCCCTTCCTGTTCTGACAAAGAGCAGCCTTCTGGCTGGATGAACCACATGAAAAGCCAGGTAGTGCCAACACTTTGTGTCATAGGGTCTGGGAAAAAAACTGTAGTATCTTGTAGGTGGAGTGAGGTGAAGGGTTGAGGTAGAAATGGGTCATTTGAAGGGGAATGGAGTTGACGTAAGCTTTTAAAATGCCTGCCTTTCTTTACCATACAGAGTTTAGCATTTGAAAAATTGCAATAGGTAACACCTGATGTTTGTCTTAAGATACAATGGTTCAGATATCTATGAGAAGTTAGTAATAAAGCTCAGTATTCAGGATTTTTTTTTTTTTAAGAGTGCTTAGAGTTAAATGAGAATTATCCCTTCTTAAAATTCCAGTTCTGATACTGTACTGGGTTCACATACCAGAAATAAGGCATAACAGCTAGCTTCAATTTGTCATGAAAACTTGTACCAGGGTTTTTCTGGATGAAGTTTATTGTACAACTTAGGCAACCCTCCCTTAGTTTTGGTGTCTTTTTTCTTTTTTTTTTCCTGTTTGTTTCATTCCTATTGTGTTCTGTGTTCTAAAGTATGTGAAGATGCATGTAATGAAGGGGAAGAAGGGTTATTGTACTCTTATTTTTTTTAATCAAATGAAAAAATCTTGTGAAAAATGAGGTTTTTGTAGGTTTTCTCAAATACTACATTCATGTGGCATGGAAGTTTAAAAATGAAACTCAAATGAATTTTTAGTGTGGTATAGGCAGTTTACTGTAAACATAATGCCTTTTCTTATGTTTGTATATTTAGTATAACGTAAATTTATTGCATTGTATTTATTGCAGTTTTTCAAACTTTAATTCTGAAGTAATATAAAGTAATTCAATTTAAATAACTAGCAGAACTAGAATTAACTCAGAAATGCACACTGTATTGTTCCAACTGAAATACCGCATATAAGTAGCAGCAAGTAACACTTCCTAAAAATCTTTTCATGAAGAATCATTTTTTTCATGTGTAGAATAAACTATTTACATCATTTTTTTTCTAAAAATCTAATACTCTTGCTTGGTTTTCAGTAAGAAAGGTAAGCAAATGCCTTGGAGCACCTGGGCACGGACACCATTTACTAATTATAAGAATTGTTTAATGGAAGAATGAGATTTAACTGATGTATGTGTGCATACATCAGTAGAAGGTTGTTATTAACTTTACTTGCTGATTTTATCAACGTAAAGAGAAGTATTAGTACTTTTTGCAACTCAAAATCTTGCTGCTTCTCTGGTTAAAAATTGTACTTTAACTGCATTTTTGTTTGTTTAGGTAACCTGGCATGAAATTGCAAGGCCTCAAGTACATGGGTATGACATGCGTTGTCTGGCAATGATTGGCCGGTTCCAGTTCGTATCAGGAGCAGATGAAAAAGTGCTTCGAGTTTTTCGTGCTCCCAAGAATTTTATAGAAAATTTCAGTAATATCACTGGTATTCCAATGGAGAAGCTGTACTCCCAGGTAAGAGTTTTACAGCAATACAAAACGAAGGCAAGCCTCTTCCATGTAGATAAAAATCAATGCTTTAGAAAATATCAGATTGCACTAAATTCCATAAAAATGCTTTTAATGGTTCTGAAACTTAACTTTATTTCTCTTTTCCCTTCTATTGGCTTCCTTGTATGTTATTTCAAATGTATTTTTATGGTGCTGTCTTATAAAACAGGTTGTCTTTGAAACAAAGCAAGGCCTGATGTCTAAAGATTGTAAAGACCATTGGTAATTTAAAAAAAAAAAAAAATCAGCCCAAGTAGACTACTGTATGCAACTGGTGATTTGAAAACAAATAATAAAGCCTGGAAATGTACTTCTCCTTAATTTAAGGGTGTAGTAGACTTGTCTAGATGTAATTATTATTGTGTGGTTATGTGTTGTTGTTTTTTATTTCCAAGCATCTGATTAAAAAAAGCATAAAGCTTTCAGCACTGTTTTTTGTTGCTATATATATAAATATTTATAAATATGTACTTGTTCATGCTTTATTTCCTCTTGGCTGTGGAAATTTTCTTGTGAGTCCTTTAGATTTCAGTTCTTAGGCCTATAGCTGTTTGTAGATAAATATGCTTTTCTACTTTGTGGAAAGATAAGACTGCAGCATTGCCATCCTTTGTTTGCTACCCATTCACTTTAAGGTCTAATTTTGGTTTTCTCTGAGTTTTGTAGAGCAACCCTCATTCAGGGTAGCTACCCCTGTACAGTGCCTTGTGTGCTCTTTACAATTCTGTCTCAAAAGCAAATGTTTTCTGTGTAGCTGCTTGTTGGTGGATTAGCCCTTCCATTTCATTTAACAATTGAAATATCTGGGAAAGAAATCTCTTCATTTCTGATAGCAAGAAGTTACATAAGTAGCTATTTATTGCTTTAATTCCGTAAGTCTTTGTAAGCATTTGTGTTAATGACGTGCAAATAACGTTGTTCTATTATAATGCTGGCAGCTGTCATTATTTTGCTTCTATGTAGACTTTCCTTATCAGCTCTTCCTCTGACTGCTATTTTTTGATCCATGATATCACAAAGTGTTTCACATGGACTTCGTTTAAAGAGGAAGGCTTCACGAGCTCTAATGATATAGATACTCTTAAATACAGGCACCAAGCCCGTCTGAATTTAAGAAGCGATTGGACTGTGCACTTAGTCACGTGGTCTAAACTTTTGGGCAGACCTGTGTGGTGCCAGGAGTTGGACTTGATGATCCTTATGGGTCCCTTCCAACTCGGGATATTCTATGATTCCATAGCTTTATTGAAATAATTTTATGTGAATGCTTTTTTTGTTAGTGCGTAAGCTTTTTCTTAATTTAGCTCATGTGCATTCTCCCCCCAAAATTTACTTAAAACCAAAAAAGCCAAGTTTATATTCAAAAGGAGATGAATAGGATTTTATTCAGCTTAAATCCATGGACTGGCATTATACCTTGGGTTGTTATGAAGAAGCACTTTTGTTTTAGAAGCCTCAAACTGGTATGTTTGTATCACACGTTGTCTCATCAAATTATGAACATTTAAATTAATAACATTGTTTTTCCTAATCTGACACTTAAATTATAAAAGCAGTTATGTAAAACAGTCTTTAAACTTTCCAGACTCTTGAACAAAGAGGGTTTATAGCTGTTAGATCAAACCCTTTTCCATCTCTACACAAAGGGCCTCAATCTTATTTACCCTTTCTGATTTTGGGCTTTTCTACCACATCTTTATGGAAATATTTTCTGATTATTTGTCTTTCCTATTGGCTCCTCTAAATGGGCACGTATTCCAGCCACATCTGTTATGTGCTGGATTGTGTTATTGTGTTTGAAGTTATGAGCAGAAACACTCACCCTCTGTGCACGTTTCCAAAATGCTTCCTTCTTATTTCACCTCAGAACAGACTGTGCCCAATCTTACTGCATTTAAAACTGCAGTGCTCTCAGTTGAGCGCTTATCATGTGCATTCTAGGATAAATTAAATTGTGGTAGAAAACCTTTAAGTAGGAATGAAGATGCATGCTTGATGGCAAAACTCTTGTGCTGATGCCTTAGAGAAATCTTTTTTTTTTTTTTTTGTGTGGAGTAGCATTCTTCATTTTGTCTGGGGTGTGCTCTGGATGAGTTGGGAGTGTTTCAAAGTGCCTCCCCTTTACTTCTCTTTAGAAAAGTCTGTTGTTATCACAGGGATTCATTAACCTGTGCCCTTTAAAACTTGATCCTACATGACAATCTGTGAAACCTCTCTCTTTTTTTTTTTTTATTCAGCAATCGTCTGACCTTCCAGAAGGTGCGACTGTGCCAGCTTTGGGTTTATCCAACAAAGCTGTTTTTGAAGGTATGGTTAATGAGAAATAATGGTGATGGTGCTTCATGTGTAAAGTTTTTTAAATAATTGCTTTAGTGTTTGTCTTTTTTGTTAGGTCTATCATTGTGGGCTTGACTGCAAGTTTAGAAGCTAGAAGTGAAGTTGTGCAATGTGCTTGTTTGTCTGGCTGCGCCTAAATCTGGTGCTTAACAAAAATAGCACAAGTGAGAATCCTTCCTTGAATCGTCCCTTTATCTACTTTTCGTTCCTCCCCTAAACATCCCATAATAAGCCTTGTGCAAACCCCAAATGTTCATTCCCTGCCTTCAGTACTAGGACCCATACCCTAGAGGAAGTAACCCCACTCAGTCTGTGCAGTGCTCCCAAGAGCTTCTCCTTGTCAATTGATCTGGATGGGTTTCATACCCAGGCGCTGGGGCTCGTTGCCTTCCTGAGATGGACTTGGAAGTGTCTGGGGCAGGCTATTATTTGTATTCCCCCATCTGCTGTTCTGTTTCTTTCCATGCTTCTCCGTATCCCCTAGATGAGAAGTGGCTTTGTTGTACGTGAAGTAATTCATAAAACGTAATTTGGCAAAACCTGTCTTTTTTTGCTCTTTCACCTCTTTCAATCCTTCCACTGACAGAAGGAAATAAGTTCCATCTTCTAGAGCATCTTCATGCATACAATAACTAATTGCAACTGATTTCATGTGGCACATCCAGCAGTAGCACTATAAATAGAAAAACTGTCAAATTTTCCCTTATTGTCTGTTATTGTCAACCAAATGCTGTCAGCATTGATGGCTTAGGTTAAAGTGCCTTATAACTTTGTTCCTGCTTACCCTGCAGAGGAATCTTAATGGTGAACGATGATCTCAAATTAGATAAATGCTGGTATATTATTTTTTTTCAAGTGGAGAAGGCAGGATGGATAAGGTGATCTCTCCTCTGCTGAATTCTCTGTACTTTATTTTTTTTTAAATGCTGTATTTAAAATGTGCTTTTGGCAAAAAGGCACTATTCCACGCCTTTGTATCTTTTTCTTAAATAATACCTTCAAAGTGAAGGATGGAGATGAATTTTAACATAACTGAGTAATTTCAGTTACTTTTAGTACTTTTGCCTAAAGCTAAAGGCTAAGCTCTTGGCAGTTTTGCTGAAGTTTGCACACTGTCGATAGACTTCTACAAGTATGGCTTTTCATGTAAGTGTCTACATCAAATCTGGAAGTTCTTCACTTGTGTCTGAGATTTTTGCTTAAAATTTTCCAGTGCAGAAGGAAAATGTTTTAACTTTGGGAAGCACAGTTTCAGAGCTCTAAGTGACTGATTCTTTCAGATATATCAAAATCTCTTCAGGAATCTCTAAAAGAGACTGTGCCAATGGAGAGGTCAGTACCATACTCGAATTGGTCCAAAGGGTGTTATTTTAACATAAATTTTTTTTTGTCTTAGTCTCATGTCCATTAAAATAACTAGATTCTAATATTTGTATTATTGTAGCTCTGGAAGTGGAGAAGCCTAATTTCAAATTTTAGAAACGTATTTAGATTTTAGAAATAATAGAGGGTTTTCACTTGTATAACATGTGCTCATGTTTTCCACTGTGCCAAGTATGTTCTCTATAGCTAATAAAGTCCTTGTTTTGAATAGGAGATATGCCTGTTCAACCAGCTGAGGATGAAGAAACTTTTAATACCATTTCTAATCAGTATCCTGAGATTTATTTTCAACCTTTGATCCTTACAGGTATGAGATTAATTTAGATTTTATGAAGTAGAGAATGAGATTCATTGGATATTAACTTTGAAGCATTATTTAGCTGATTTTAGATTATCTAGTACCAAATTTTGAACGTGTTGTACAAATGTCTTTTAGAACCTCCCCCAGAGGATCACTTGCTGCAGAATACTTTGTGGCCTGAAATTCAGAAGTTGTAAGTTTTCTTTCTTCTTTAATTTACTTTTTTTTTTTTTCTAGAAAACTATTGTAACATTGATTTGATTTGATCTGGTCTGATCTTACAACTCTGCCTGACTTACTACCTGATTTGACTTCATGCAGTGTACACCTTGTTAAATAAATACATGCATCAAAAAGTTAAGAAATTGAAGAAAATGGCAGTTAGGACTTGTGTGTCTTAAAACTGTGTTTCACTAGTTGTACACGTCAGTTTTTTCATGTTTTAGCACAAAGCTATTCTTCTGAATTTGTAATGATCAGACTTGTCCCTTTGGGTTTTTGTCTTTTGGAGGTCTGCGTAGGGCACAGATCCCTGTTTTTCCCTCCTTGTACCAAGAAAATAGTAACTTCTCTAGTCTGCTGTAGGGAGCTATTGCTCTGGAATATGATACGCTCTTTGCATGCTTTAACCTTGGTTTATGTCTGTCTGCTCAGTGCATCTACTTAAAACGTTGCCCATACTGAAGGTCTCACAGTGTAAGGAATTTTCTGCTTCTTTCTGCTTCATGGCAGACTTTGCAGATCAAGTCTGTCTTTCTGGTGTGGATGTAGTGCCACTGCTAAAGGTTGAAGTATCAAATAAGGAGCTTTCCCCTAAAGGCTAACAAAGTTATAAGATGCAATAGGTGGAAACAGAGCTGAAACAGGTTGTGGCTAGTGGTGGAGCAAAGTGATGAATGTTGAGTAAGATGTTTACAGACCCAGTTTGGGTGTTGAATGCTGACAGGGTAGGTTATGGATTGCAAAGATAATAGGTCCTGCCAATAATTGTTTTGAGGTGGCATGGTTTTACAATTCTTCTACAGTTTTTTGTTTCTTCTATTCTGAGATTCACCTTAAGTAGTGATTTCATAACAATTTGCAAATGAAGATTTGTAACCTGTTTGTTCATTCAGGGTCTCAGTAACATGAATTGCAGTCTTCAAAGTTCTCGTACTTGCAGGCCTCACCCAGAAGAGCTGGTCTTAGCTATGTGTTGCTGCCTCTAACCTTTGCCAGCTTAATCAAATTTTTTTTCTTGTCTGGCTCTTGCTCATATCAGTTCTTTGAACCTCTCAGTGCGGTTGCAAATGGCAGCGCTAGGGAGTTGAGAGGAACTGGAGGGGATAATGCAAAAAGGTTTTTCAACTGCAGCTTTTGCAAGACTGTTTTAAGAGAGTTTAGTTAGCAATGCTGCTCTGGAAGCAGAGACGTGAATAGGAAACTGAATATTTATATGTATTGGGCAGCATTCGTATTTCTGATCTTGATTCTACAGCACAAAAGCATGAATCATTTCAAGCTCTTACAGGTTTACTTATGCGAATCTCCTGAAACAGTGGTCCTGAGCAGAAACAAAAATGTTGAGCCTTTGCTGATAACTACATTTACCTTTGTGCATTTTTTTAAAAAAACTTCTAGCAGTTTTATGACTTTATTTGGAAGGGAAATAAAAAAAAAAGGGGGGGGGGGAACGGGATGAGAGCCTGCAAGTTGCTTTCATTTGACTGAATAGGAGGTTTTGTAGGAGGTCAGCTTTACCTTCAACTGGGCATTTAATCTTCTTTGAATACTTTTAAACACTTCTACTGCCAGGGAAGCTGGCCAAAATTAGACTGTATCTGTACATTTTGTAATTACCAATTGTTCTGTTAAATGTCTCTCCTGTGCATGCTGTGGCCGCTAATGTGGCCGCTTACATAAGTAGTGAAAAGGGGACAAGGCAAAAATTTTTCTTCATTTGCCTTTGACAGTTCTCAACATCTAATACGGTGTTAATCCTTGATACTCTGTTACAGGAATACTGGCTATCAACTCTTCTATTCTCCATTCAGTAAAATATCCTATATTTTATGATTGTCTTCAGGTGACTGATTTGAACAGTTTTTCCTCTGTTTTTAGAGAAACTGCTAATGATAGCAATTCCTTTGTGCAAAGGCAACAAGATGTAGAATGTCTATAGACTTTCAATTTTTTTTTCCTCAGGATAATCTTGAAAGAAGTAACACGAAATCACATAATGCAGATTTCAGGTTGCCATAGCAGCAGAAAAACAGCATGAGGAACTGACTTGCTAAAAATAGCTTGTTTGTTATTGACATTTGTGTATTCCCAGCTATAACTCAACACCAGATTTTGAAGGATTAGTGTTTGGTGTTGATAACTGGTTGAGTGGGTTTTAGTATGAAGAACTTGATGAATTTTTTACATAATCTGATAACTTTAAAATAAAAATATGATAAATCCTCTGAGAGTATGCTAATCTTTATCCGCTTGGAAAATTACCATAGAGTGTTTATATGCAGTATGTACCCCTCGTATAATACACTGGGAAGTCTTGAGAGATCCTTTTCAACAGTAGAAAATTACTGTAATCATTTGTCTGGAAACTTTGAATGTCCAGTCAACTTACCTGTGCATAAAAAACGTTATGAATTACACATTGCTAAGGCAAAATCGCTTGTGGCTGGAAATGTCACATCATTATTCATTCATGCAGTTGCTTCTCTCTCCATTCTGAAGCTTTTTTGTGCTGTGTTACATAAGGGAGAGATCAGATTGAATGTGTGGGGGCGGAGGATGGGGCTGTACTGGGGCTTCTGTACTTGCAATCTTCATCTTTAATGAAGTCACACTTCAGCGATCTCTCAAGTGAGCCCCTGCTTTTAGAGATGCATGTTATAGTTCAGTTTGTTATTTACGTATTTACTTGGGGGTGGGGGTTGTATCACCTTCAGCCTTCTAGGGATTGCGTGAAACTAAATGGCGCAAACTGTCACTTGTTCACAGCGTTGCTGTAAGCTTTGGGGATTGGTTTGGGGGAGTGAAGCTGTGGCTGATGGTGTCCAACCATCGTAGCAGTGGGAGGCTCCTTCCTCTCTTCTCTTCCTTTTCATCCCTTCCCCCGGTTTGCAGGGTTCTGCCCTCGAGGCTTAGGAGACAACTCTGTTCTGATTTAGCTCTACAGAGGTGGACAGTTCTCAGAATGACTTCCTTGGTCAGCAGCGTTGCAAAGACGTCGCTACATGGGATTGATGTTCATGGGATTTTACTTGCAGCCAAAACAGCCATCTGTTTAAATGACAAATTACTGTCTGTATCTGTTGAACGGAGTCCAGAAGAGTAGCTGCTGGATATATCCCACAGACAGACTCCCACACTCGTGTCTGAAGTTTGGGCATGCGCTGCCTTTTTATGAAGAGTAACCGTGCCCAGACTGTCTGGGGGGAGAGGGACGGGTGGCTGTGCTTAATTGGAATGTTAATTTGCTAATCTGATCGTGTCTTATAATGATGAAGTTACGTGCTTCTTCCTCTCGCCCTGCTACCAGTAGGAGTTTTATCATAATGCTTACCTTTAAGGCAGATTTCTGGAGGCTACTGTGTATTGAAAACGATTAAAAGTCTGGTTCCTT
This sequence comes from Anser anser, assembly GCF_964211835.1. Lineage (NCBI taxonomy): Eukaryota > Metazoa > Chordata > Aves > Anseriformes > Anatidae > Anser > Anser anser. The sequence goes on from NC_139721.1 coordinate 65,191,860, forward strand.
GAACAGAAAAAAAAACATTTCTTCCATGAAAAGTATACTTTCAATGAAATTCAGTGAAGGAAAAATAACCTGTGGAATAACTTGTGAAACAAGTCTTCAGTTGCTTTGCTTTTATCTCATGTAATGTAGTACTGCAGAGCATTTACCAGTAACATTTTGAGCTTCTGCACACCGCTTTGCTCTTGTTAAATAGAGGCATTAAAATCTAATCTTTCTCCTTAAAAGAAAATAAGACCTAAGATAACATCTTTTTGCAAAGTCACACGGTCAGGACTATCATAGGTCAGACCGAGAGCCTATATAGATCAGTGTTATCTCCAGTGAAGACAGTGGCAGTAGGAGATGCTGTTTGCAGGGGTGTAGGAGCACTATTTACGCTGCCTTCCGAAGAAGGAGAGGACAGCTGCACGTAAGCAGGCACCCAAACGAAAGTTGTTCTCTGGAGTGTTCTCCCAGCTTAGCTGTTTTCAGTCCAGGAGCTTCTCAAGCTGAATATGCATTTTTGTCTTGTTTCAACAACACTCACTTGTTTTCTCTTCCATACACTTTTGTAGGCCTGCTTGAATCAATGTAAAATTGCAACTCTCTTGATACCCTACCTCACAGAGGTCAGCAAGTGTGAAGAATCCTCCTAGCTATTTTTGGTAGTAGAAAAACCAACAAAAACTTGGTTTCCCATCCAACCCTTGTGTTTTTTGCAGATCAGCTTTGTTACCCCTGTCATATTCTCCAGGCAGAGGAAGTCTAGCCTACTTGATTGCTGCCTGTGCAGAAGTAACAATCTCTGAGTATAAGGCCATGAGGAGAAATAACCAGATTCTGGTGCCTCTGTACTTGATGACACTGAAAACAGTGTCCTTACGTCATCTTTGTTCAAGAAGGATGCTGGAAAAGCTAGAAAAGAGGGAGGAGACTCCATGTGAGACTGACCACGTACAAAGGTCATTTACCTCTTGTTAACAGGGATTTCTGTATTATTCCTTGCATATTTGTGTAGGCAAGTTGCATGGTCTAGATTTTATCCTATAATTGTTATACCTTTGCTCAGAACAGAAAGGGAAATGCTTCCATAGGTGCTAGAAAGCAAAACCTCTCTGCAGGAACTAGTATTTAGCTGATATTTTTCTACTGTTTCTAGATGTTCGTAATTTTATTCTGCTTCCAGCCTGTTTTGTGACTAATTGCAATTTTTGTTAGCCTGTGTTGTTTTTCTGTTTATTAGTTAAACCCCATTCTAAGAGAATTTGTGTAAAGATCTTTGTGAAGCTTTTTTTTTTTTTTAGTTTTCTTCTTCTGATGTGATTCTTGTCCTCTAACTCAGAAATCTTTCAGTATTTCACAGAGCAGGCATCCTTTAGCTGAGTGTTTGCGGTGTATTTATTTTGTGATCTTCAAATACGTGGCTTCTGATTTTTATCAGTAATGTTAAAATTGCTCTACAAGAAAATAAGAATGCATTAAATGCTGTCTTTGTCTGATTTGTTAATCACTGCAGTAGTGTCTGCATTGTTGGCGCTTTAGGACTGTGGAATAGGCTGGAGAGATTGTTCTGTAGACAGTTCCTAAGCATGAAAGAATTTATGCAGATGTTTAAATTGAATGCAGAGCATTATTAGGAATTATTTCGGATGCAGTACAGAAAGTGGTGGGATGCTCCTGGTTTGTACCTTTCTTTTTTGCAAAGGGATTGAAATTAACATAAAAGCCTTGATGCATATTACAAACATGACTGTGATGTGTTAAATATCTTTTCACATTTATTTCAGATATGGACATGGATATGAAATTTTCTGTGTTGCTTGCAATAATTCAAACACTCTAATTGCCTCAGCATGTAAGGTAAGAAAAGATTCTAGCACCATCTAGTGAAAAATGCTGTCATATTTCTCAGGCTGACAGAGCAGGTGTCAGAATTCAGTTTGAGCTGAATCTGCTCTGAATGTGAAAGATTTTGTATAAGTAACAGTTGCCTTGCAAAGGTGAGAGCGAATACAGAAATTGTATTATTCATAAATGATATGTAGTTCATTCGGAGATATTAGTAAGATGAATTCTAAAAAATACAGGTATAAAACATTTTATTGATACGTTGTCAACTCTGATAGAAAGTAGTGAAACAAAATTTTGCAGAGACAACATTCCAACTCCGTTGTAAGCCTTAAAGTAAGCCCCTTAATATTTTAGTATATTGAGACGTGTGATTCTTATATTTGCTTTCTTTAATTCTCACTGATATTTTTTCAAAGGCTTCTAAAAAAGAACATGCAGCAATTATTTTGTGGAGCACTACTTCTTGGAAGAAACTACAGAGTTTGTCATTTCACAATCTGACTGTTACTCAGCTGGCATTTTCTCCTAATGACCAATTTTTATTAGCAGTTTCCAGAGACAGGAATTGGTCACTGTGGAGGAAACAGGACTCAGAGTCAGGTAAGTTATGTGAAATGGATATATTCATTTGAGAATTCTAAGATTTGTTCAACATTTTTGGCTTAAAATATTTGAAAGAGACTTGGTTAAAAATAAATAAATAAATGGACGTTTTCCTTACAACTTTTAAGAATTAATAGTGGTATAAGTTCCTGTGGTTTTAGGAACAGCAATTAATGGTGTGTAGAAACGCTAGAAAAGGTAGAAAAGGATATAATCAGGCAGTAAATGACATTTAATTGATGGACATAATGAGGTCTGCTGCTTGTCCTCCAGCCTTCTGCTTGTGAGTGTGCACTTCTGAAATCATGTATACGTGCCAGAGCGTAATGTCTGAATTTCAAACTGGTATTCTGCCATGCAAAACCTTTGCCTTGGTGTTCTGTGCAGGCTAGGCTAGAAGGTTCATAATTATACTGGTGTCCCACATAGTACTGTCTTATCCCTTTTTGCAGGGCATGACTCTTTGACACTCTTGACAGGATTAATTTCTATCTTTGGTGTGGGTTTCTCATAATCCTACACAATTGATTAATTTGACTAGGGCTGGCTCTGTCTGTAAAATAGAGCAGACAGTAAAGATTCCATTTACTTTGTCATTAGGACTTTCAGCCTTGTAAAATCATGAGGAGGTTGCTATTGAACACTTCGATGGATTCCTTGAACAGATGCTTGTGCTTAAACGATTATCATTGCATTGTTGACTTAGTAGCGCATAAACACTACTGGGCTCTTATAAGGTTACTGAGCTCTGTAGATTTTTTCTAGACTTGGCAATGAGTTTTGGCCCCATCAGACTGTGTCTGGTTGTGTTCTGGCTTGAGATTTCTGTTCTATTCATGCTTCTATTCTAAAGCCTGGCATATTGTTCACAGTAGTTACACAATGTTTTGGGTTAAGTAGTACAAATTCATGTAAGAAGTAAGTAGAGGAAACCCTCTTTTCATCTGTTCATCGATAACTTTTCTGTCTACAAAGAACATTGTTATAAGTATAAAGCAAAACTGCTTCTATTGTCATCCCAACAAGTGGTTATTCAACGTCTGTGTTCCAAAATGACAGTACTTCCTGCTTAGGAAAAGCTTTCCTATTTAGTGATCTGCTAATCAGATTTATTGCCTGATTGTATGTATAGTGAAATGGCAGCCAGTCTCTTTGGGAGCAGATTAGGATTGGATCATTATGATTTGAGTTCTCGGGGTTTTACTGGTAAATAGTAACTGTAATGAGATTGTTGGTGTGTATGTGTACACACAGTAAAAGTTACTCTATACTAAGGCTTTTGAAGTCAGTGTTATTAAAATCGTCCAAAGAACCTCGATGTCTTATGCTTGGAATTAATTTCTTTTGAAATAGCTAAGTGTGTAAAAGATACTGTTCCCACTGTTTTCATGCTGTAAGGGCTGAGTGGTGTGGTCTTAAACCAGTAGTAATTATGGTTGTGTGATTAACGTATTCCCAATTACTTTAAAGATGAGTGGAATAATGTCCAGCTATTCCTTCAATTCTCACTATAATAAGTGAGGGTAACAGTTATTTGTAATAAGCAAAGTAGTTGAAGCAAGGGTTTTTTCCTCTCTGTGCTTTATTCCAGGCCCAGTTTTCAGTTGCTGTGCATACACAGACAAAAATACAGCTGTTCACAGTCGAATCATTTGGTCCTGTGATTGGACACCAGATAGCAAGTATTTTGTTACTGGCAGTCGAGACAAAAAGGTAATTAATATAAAAGAAATGTTAAAAGCCCAGAATTATTTATATATAAATATATATATAAATATATATATAAAAATATATTTTAGGTTAGCAAATACTATGTTCTCATGGGCCCATAATTTATAAAAACAAAAAGCTTGTAGTGTGTGTTACCACAAAGATCATGGAGATTTTCATATGCTAAATAAAGTGCTTGAATATGTATGTACAAAACAATGGGCTGTCAGTTGGACTTTCTCCCATCTGAACTTCACACAGTAAGATAAGCATATGTCACATAACTCTTATGGGACTCTACTTAAGGTTTTCTTTTTTTTGTAATAGAATGTTTGTTATTAGTATATTTAATACAATCAAGCAGACTTTCTAAAAGTTGAATTTTCGTAAACATAAATTTGTGACTGTTTTAGTAGTCATCCCCTTTTTTCTGTGCTCTGAGAGCATTTAACTACATAATTACTTAATTCCTTTGTGAATACATTTACAAAAAGAATGAGGTGAAACTTCCTAGATGATTCTCTTTCTAACAGGTCATTATCTGGGGCCAGTGCGATTTATCTATGACAGCTGAAGGGAATATGCTGGATTCAATCAAGCCTTGTTCAACAGTACTGGATGCCAGGGATTCTGTTACTGCCGTTAGTATCAGCCGTGTGCTAACTCCTGATGGAAGGTATTGCTGTTTTCTATAATGCCATTTTACATTTAACTTGAAATTAGTATTCATGTTTTTTTTCCCTTTAGTCAATTTTCTGTGACTAAACAGCTCCTAAAATTTAACTGTCAAATATTTTGACCATTCTTTTGGATTAATTAACTTTCCTTTCTTCTTTCCCAGCCTTTTCCAGGTACACAGTAATTTCTTCAAACAGTGTAACAAGAAAGGGAGGGGAGGGCAAGAGGGAAGGGCTAATGCATCTGAAACACATTCATTCTTCTACAATATTGACTGGTCTGATGCTGTAATGACCTCATTATGACTGTTGTTTTTTTTTTTATTATTCTAACCAAATATATTTTGCAGGTTTCTGCTTTGTTCATTTTTATGAAGAAGCTCTGATTTAAACTTTTTTTTTTTCATGAGAAACTATGTATTGAATTGAAGGGCAAGGTGCAACACACCATCTTTGAGTGCTAGGTCTTTCTGGCTTGCATTAGAGCAAGCTTTGCTGAACTGCCTACTATAGTCTCTTAGAAATAATGTGTTTGTTCTCTCGATAGGTATATTGTTGCAGTAGGCTTAGAGAATGGGAATATTATCTTGTACACATGGAAGCAGAGTGGGCAAGAACCAGCACTAGCTGATTGGACTAAATGCGCTGAGATGGATAACAGGTATGTCTTTTGAAGTAACTTAGCAGCAAGGAAGTGTTCCTATTGAGACTGGTAGTGCTGGAGTTCTGTTCTTATATCATAAAATGATATGAAACTGCTTTACTTTTATATCAGAATTTGTTATCCTTCTAGGAAAAGGCTGATCTCTGAAAGCCTACAGGTGTTTTTATCAAAACCCAGAAAAAAAAATAAACAAACATGAAACACACAAGGGGGGAGGTTAAACTCCAGAATACTTTGTGCTGTGTAAACGGTCTGAGAAATATTACCCCTTCATTGGCTTAAAGCTCCATTTAAAAAAAAAAAATGTTGTTAACCATAAAATAAGATGATAGAAAACACTGAAGGGGGAAGAAAGATTCACTGTCTATGTACGTCAGTAAAGCATTTTGGAGTGGATGACAGAAAGTTTTCTTTAGCAGTTTCTAGCAGAAACCAAAGGAATGTTAAGCTGTATGTGGTGCTGCTATGGTGACAGAGAAAATCTCTGCGGAGAGACTTTGAATATTTCATTTGGAGCATTTTCCTAGATTCTTTGTGGCATCTGGCATTGATAGTACCAGAAATGAAAGTTGATGGTGACTTTGGCCTGTGTGTACTTGAAGTGAATTCAAAAGAGACACCAAATGACAGGAAGTTGCAGACGAAAAGCCAGAAATCTGTCATATCTCAATAAATGAGATGCTAGACCTGCAGCTTAATGTGGTGAAACTTGAAATCAATAGCTGTTTAAATTATTGATGAGTGAGAGGATAAAATGTCACTGGTACTCGAGGCCCTACTTATTTTAAGAACTTAATACCTGCTGGTTGTCACAAGTCAGTTTTTTCTCAGTTGGTAGTGTTAAGAGTACTAATTATATAAATGTTGATGTTTACAGTCACATACCCAACTGTGCTTGACATTTTGCAGTTATGTATGGATTTCTTTTTGTTGCAGCCAAAGTCATGCTCTTGCTGTGAAACGTTTGTGTTGGAGACATCATGAGGGCAGAGCTGGACATAATGATCACAAAAACAGCGAATGGTTGCAGCTTGCAAGTTGTGGAGCTGATCACTGTGTTAAAATATTCAACGTCAACAGATTTGCTCTTTAGAAAAAACAGCAGGCCTGTCTGTGCAAAATGGGTTCACAACATTTTATTTCAACTTTGTTTAACCATATTGATTTTTGAATTCTGTTTTCTGCTGTGGAGAGTGAAACATCTGAAATGTAACTTATTAAAGCATTTTTCATGGTTGTTTAAAACGCCAAATATTTTTCTAATTTTGTAGTTCCAGGAACGTGAAGTATTTGATATAGTTTGGTTGGTAAATATCTTGGAACTCAGAGAGAGAAGGTGGGCTAGGGCACAGAAGAACAATAATGAGATGGCTTTGTTCACTGTGACTCTGGGGTTGATGGGAAGTTGCTAGTGCTTGGGTTCTTCTGTGCTTGAGGTTATAAGTGGAGTACTGAATTGTTCTGAGCACCTTATTCCTATTAAATGCACCTGTTGGTTGGCCTGCCAGTGCTGACACTGTGTGTTTAAACATCTGTAGTTAACTAGAGATAAGAGTTATGCAGCTTTCTTCAATGGCCTTCTTTTTCACTGTTTACTACAGTGCTGGTCCAACTCTTAGTCTAGCCTACTCCTACTTTAGAAGGAGTAGATTGTCTTTATGCTTGGAGTGGTCTGCTTGTTTGTTTTTCCTATCAAGTGGGGCTTAAAGCCTAACTTGCAGGCAACTTAAATCTTCTTCTATCTCCTCTGTGTACCTGTGAACCTTTCCCATGCAGACGGCTATAGAAGAGCCACCTCTTTCGTTGCTTCCTCTACAATTTGGGCTGGAAAAGCTTACAAATATTAGTAGGCAGGAGCTGAAAGGTGGCAACTGTTCCCTTATATTACCTTCTACTAACTCTTCCTGGCTCTTCTACTGACTCTTCCTGGCTTTTGAGAGTTCTGTTGAGAGGCTGAGCGGGTTAACTTAACAGCCTAATTGTACTGTAATTAGCATAGAATGATGGTAGATGGTGAGTACTTCAAAAAGGATGCCTTTGCCCTCAGCATGTCTGTCTCTGATTCCAAAGTCTAATTAGAAATTAGTTAAACTTTGGGGTTGAAATGATTTTTGTTCTAGAACCAATTGCTACCCAAACTGGTAGTGCAGAAATAAATTGGAATTGTGTTTTACTGTGTTGCATCCTTAGCTAAAGAATACAGTGTGGGCCAAACTCTTTTCAGAATAATTATAATTTATGTTTTAAAGGGGTTTTATATTTTATCTTTTTATTTTCAATTCTATTTTTCAGCATTTAACAAAAAAAGCAATTCTTTAAAATGTCTTAGGTGCATTAAAGCCCTACACCTTAATAAAGATGCTTTGCTATATTCATTTTATTTGTGGTACCCAGTGCTTACCTCACATGCGTATTTTAAACACTTTATTAAAGTATCTTGTCCAAGAATTCTTAAACCCAGACTGTATCCTGACAAAAGCAAGATATAACTTACTATTCATGAGGCTTCATAATGTTGCCAAAAATGGAACTTTATGTCACAATCGTAATTCAGTATCTTACACTTGGTACTTGAATTTGATGATAATACTAGATAATAATTTTCAATACTTGTTATGTCTTGCCATGAGGCTTCTCTTGCCTACAGGGAAAAGCGAATCATAATATAATTGTCCCTCACTTGTATTTTGTGCTGTCATTAAGCAAACTGTTTTTACCTATACCAATGTTGTTGTTAAACAAGCATCAGCTATTACATGATTTAGTAAACCATTCCATTATACCTGGGATTTTTGTGGCTCAGTCGTATGGAAGAGTATACCTCATTTTTCCAACTTTAAATATATCAGATCAGACTTCATCTCCACAGTTTAACTGTTTGTAACAGACACTTTTTATTTTCAGTTGTTAGAGGTTATCAGGAGAGTTGCACATGATATTTTTTTTAAAAGTACAGCTTTCTTTGTTTACATTATAACTTTCCTGTGCATTTAGTTGGCCTGACTTTTATGTATGCCTTTATCTTCTCAGCAAATCAACTGTAGTCTTCTTAAACCAGCATGTAAATCAGCACCTGGTTCAGATACTGATTTCATTATCTCAGCTCATATCAGAAAACTATTTGGATCAACATAAGCGTGATACAAAGGAAAAGTCAGTGTAATTTTAGAGGTCATTTTGGGGATAACATTGGGCTGCCTAATGAAGAATAGGGTTCTTTATGAAGAATAGGGTTCTTTAAACAGCAAAGTAGTACACTTTATAATAATGTCCCTAAAGAATTTCTGGTTTGCTTGGTTTCTTTATTTAAAAAAAAAAAAAGAGAACAGCAAGCATTTTCCAGACACTGACTGTAGTCACTCTATTTCATTATTCTTGTTTTATTGATTTTGTAAATACTGCTGGAATAAAGTGCCTTCTTGCTATATTTCCTTCTTGTTGCAAAAACTCAATTATTTTGGAAGAATCTACTGTTGGTTTTTGTCCACTTGAGTGGCTGTTGCTTTTATTTGCTATATTTTTCCATTTATATGTTTTTTCCTTTTTCTATTCTTGCTGAGAGACATTTTCATACGTTAAAATAGTACATACAGTCATGAATAATTTCATACACTTTAAAAAAAAAGTTATGGCTTTAGTCATATTTACCTTACTCACCTGATCATAGTCTCGTTTACCTACCAACATCTCCAACCAGTATATGTATCCATTTTTATTTCTGCATTTTCTTCACTGTTGCCCTGGTCACTGCTGTTCCTCTGTTGTGAGGTGCCATGCCTCTTTCCATTCCTACACATCCTTTTTTCTTAAAATTCATTTATGGCTCATGGCTTTCCTTAAATGAAAGCTCTTGTTGGTCTCAGGTGTTCTTTTGGAAGATGGAGTTAGCCTCTATACTTTTGCAAGTTGCTTGTATCTCTTTATAGCAGATAGTTTGATGTCATACAATAAAATAAGAAGTAAATTTGATCTTCTTTCTTTCAATTTACCTTCAAGACTGTCATATAGGCTCTGCCAATTCTAATCTTAGGAGGCTCCAACTTTTCATGACACAGCCTCCCTTATTTCATTTGTTTTCCCTTAACAATGTGACTGTGTGCAGTGGTCAGAGGTAAAAACTTGTTGTCTGGAATTCATGGTGCTCCCCATCTTTGCATTACTTGTTCCTGCCAGCACTTAAATAAGGCTTAGTGACACTGTTGCGGTGATGAAAAGCCAGAGGCAAATGGTACGTGACAAAATGCAGCCATCTATAGCAGCCTAATCCTCCATATGAATTTTCTAACTCTGGTTACAACTTCTGAGTTTCTGTTTTCATTTCTGTTATCAGACTGGACAAGGGCAGTGTGCTTATTTTAAATCCCAGTGGTCTAGCAGCATACAAAGCTAATGTGACATCCCTTATAAACTGAGGCTTTCCACAGTACTACTTATAATTTATTGTCTTTTTTTTTAACCAACCCTCGCATCTGAAATGTGCAGAACTGGGTCTGTGCAGGTTTAGAAAGCTAAGCTGCTTAGTGCCTCTGCAGTGTTGAAATGGTAACTTCCTGAAGTACTGTGGGCTGACTGATGTGTAGCTTACCATTAAATAATACATGTTTAATTAAATGTTGCCGTAAACACTAAGGCAGATGAGGCCTTGTTTCCCCCAGATTTGGGTTCTCAGCTAATTGTGAGTTTTCATTAGTTTTCTTATGATTAGTTACTTAGGACAGCTTTATGTGTGGATTTTCGCCTCCAGCATGACCTTAAGGTGCTGATTCTTGTCTAGACACTGAATTTGTTCTCTTCTGTCTCAAGCCTATAAAATTGGTGTATTTTTACCTTTAAACTTTACATGTTTAAGACAGACTGGGGTTGAATTGATCCAGTAGATTAAAACAACTTATAAGAATATATGCACATGTGTAAACCATGAAAAAAGATTGGTGTACTCTTAAAAGGCCAGGGTAATCTTAAACCCATCTACAAAAATGTAAATGCACTTCTGACAAAATGTCAACACTTGCCTCATTTTTGTCCCTTTGTAATTAATGCTTCTTTTCCTTTCCTTTTCCCTGTGGTATGGCTTGCATTGGACCAAGAAAGCAAACCAGCTTACTGGTTTGTTCATATGGGTGCTGTTGAAAAATACCTCAATAGCAGTATCAGCTTTTAGCCCAAAATCTCAATTCTGGGAAGCAAATTGCTTCCTGCATTGAAGTTGGTGGGTAAGTTTCCAAATATGTGGCTTTTTTCATTATTATTATTATTATTTATTTTAAAGTATGGGTTGTTGCATCTTTCTGCATCAACTAAAGCCATAAATATATTTCAAAAGTCTGTAATAGTCTGAATCTCTGTGGCATCTGCTTTCAAATGCTACGTACCCTAGTGCTTCTTATCCACTTATGCCACTCAAATTTGAGTTGCAAAGTTAGACTGCTGCGTTGTCTCCTACCTGATTCAAAGCCACAAGGAAATGTAGCTAAGATGGTGCCATTCACTTCTCCAAGGTATCCCATTAAGGAACACCTGGAAAACAAGTCATTAAAAATGAGAGCGGCATGTTTTGCAGTGGGAAATCTCGATTCTGCTGTCTTCATGTGGATGGAAAATAATTGTGTGTTTATCACAGAGCAATAATCTATGAAGTCTTTAAACTTATAAATTAAGAGTTAGTGTACAGGAAAGACAAAAGGAGAAAGCCATTTGTAGTTTCTTGAAGGCCTTTATTTTTGTGACCGTGTAATAGCCCTTACGTACATTATACAATATGCTCATTGTACAGTGCCATTGAGAATAGAGTTGTAAAAACTGATGGCATGAGCTAAAATTTATAGAGAATATTCTAATACCTTTTGATATACTTGAACTAAAGCCATCCCATTAATATTTTGGACGAACGCTGTCAAAAGAACTTTACTAGCTTCATGCTTGTTCTGAGGAGACTACAGGGCCAAGGATGTGAACAAGCTATTTTATGAAGTTAGAGTTAAAGAAGTAGGATTGTCTTAAGACAGTCATCTGTGGGGAAAAAAAAAAAAAAAAAGGCAAGAAAAAGTGTGGATCTTGTTTATAATCTGAGGTCTATAGACAACATCAAGTGGTTACTGAGAATATCCAAAGCCATCTTAAGTCTCTCAGTCCAAAATAAAGGCATCCTCTGGTCAGTTTTGAACTGAAAAGATGTGGTATCCCTGACTCATGGGGAGGGTGCTGCACCAAGACATGGAGAAAATGAGCTTGTGTAAAATGGAAAGACGAGAGGTGCTGATGTTCAACCTGAGGAGCACCTGCCTGGGCTCCCCATGGCAGGCTTGCTAAACAGTGTTGCCAATGGCGAGCTATCGATTGTGCCCATTTTTCAGTTATGAAGTGGGAAGGAAAGAACAGGTCTCACACTAAACTAAGCCTTTTTTTTCTTAAAAAAAAAAAAAAAAAAAAAGGAAAAATGTGTATATTCTTCTGTTGTCATTTGTCTTGTGGGCTGGAACTTCAGAAGCAACTAGAAACTGGTGAAAATTTCAAGGAAGTCACTTACTGAGCTCTCAGCTATTGAAAATATCACTTTGGCAACTGTGAGTAATCTCTGTTTTCCCAAATATTTAACGGGAAGAGATGAGGATGCTCGGAGGCTCGCTGCCGATTGCAGCTATTGCGGAGATGAGGGAAGAGGAGGAAACAGCTGTGTCCTCATTTAGACTCGAATCTCACTTTAAGGAAGAAGTGACTGTTGCAAATAAGAAAACTTCAAAATAACCGAGATGGGCAGCAAAAAAATATTGCTTGCTCTGTTTTGAGGAGCATCTGGAGCTGTACAAAGGATGAGACAAAATCTCTGACAGTACAAAAATCAGAAGTTGCCTTCAGTACACTAGGAAGCTGTTGGAGGTGGGAGCTGTTGAGCACAGTTTAGTGGTGCTCCACTACTGCTTTTTTACCAACAGCAATTTATTGGGATCTACAGCAGCTCTGAGCAGTAGTTTTGAGGTGGCTGGGGAGGGTGTTTACCCAATTGCTTTCACAGCCCTTGAGCCTCTGACCATTCCCACTTCTGCCCTGTGTACTGCTACGTCTTTGGATGATTGCAGGACCTTCAGCCGCTCTTCTTTACCCACTTTGATGCCTGTGCCAACCCCCAGCTTTCCCTTACCCTGCTTCTACCTTTTCTTACACATTTCACAACTCCATCCCCTTCAAAGATCACAGGATCAATGCTGTGCCACAGTCACCTGAGCTGCCTCCCTGCTGCTTGTCACCTGTGGTGAACTTGGCCCTGGGGAGAAGAGCAGAGCCAGGATGTCCCAGTAACACCTCCAGGTACTTGCACCACCCTATGGCTGGAGAACTCAAGACCTAGGCCGCAAATATCCCACTTGGATTGGAACTTTGCACCCTGCAGCACTACCTCCAGGAGAGTATCAGACCAAACCCTTGGAGACCAGCTTTCTTCCTGTAGTGGCCTATAGGCTGCCTTTGCAGTTCCCTGATATTCACAGGGAATACACGTTCCAGTACATCGTGCTCTCTCTCACCCTGTGTGATGAATTCTGGTGACTGCATTTGAACGGTTTGTGTTGAGTGGCGTTTTCAAACTTTGCCAGCACCGTCATTTTATTTTCTGCAGTAATTCATCAATGCTGTAATGCGGAGGTGAAACTAAAAATGGTCTCTCACTCTCCATGGAAGGAATTTAGAGTGGATCGTATGACAAAACACAATGCCTCAACATAGTGGCAGGGCTGGCCCCAGTACCCCAGGGTAGCTGTATACCAACTAGGCATGCCCTGGACTTGAAGTCCTCTAAGAAATCTGCTCCGTGTAATTGGTGCACGTGTGATTCAGCCAACTTTCATGCTGTACAGATGAGAAGAGAGAAGGTGTTATACCTGAGGCAATTGCCAAGTTACGATAGTGTCACCATTATACAGACTCCAGTTGATCCAAACTGAAATAACAAAGGACTCAGCAATCAATTTTCTCTGCAGAGGAGCTCTTTCCTTTTGAATCAATTGCTTGTGCAAACAAGGATTCCTGCTCTTGTGTTTTTTCCTAAACCTCTCCTCTCTTTACTCACCAACTCTTCTTTTAAGAAGGTGTTTTGCCTTCTCAGTCCCTTCTCCTTTCTTGCAGGCTCTAAATCCCCATACAATCCATCCTTCTTTTCTCTACATCCTCTTCTCTCTTTATTGTTCTTGTAAGATAATCCTCTGGTTTTTAATACAAAATCCTAAGGGAATGCGTATATATCAAGTATAACATTCTCTTGGTATTTTATCTTCTGCCTTCTATGCCTCTGTGTAAGATTCCTTCTCTGCTGGGTTTTTGGCTTTTGGTATTTACACAGGCTGTCCAGCCTCGTTACCTTCTTTTTCCCTGACAGCAAATTGGAAGCTGTGTATGTGCAAGCAGCATACCTTCCTCTCTTCCTAAAGCATAAGCTGTCTGCCTGCCACTGGGGGGAATTCTTCCCCTCAACAGAAGTGAATTGACTGCAGTCTCTCCAAGGGAAGCTCTCCTAGCACTTCTCAAGATAAAACAATTGTTATGTTTGCCTTTTCATTTCATAATCTTGGAGAGCCTCTATCCGAGGAGTTTTCATATAAAGATGTACATCTTTGAGAGAATATCAGTACTCTGCAGACACTCTTTTTGGAGCTTAGGAGCTTTCTACCAGTCAAACCCTTTGCTTTGACTTGGCAGGCAGACCTATATGGGCCTGTCACGTATCAATTCACTACCAGACGCTACTAGACTTCACTGCTGTCTGCAGAGGGCACTGAACTGTGGCACATATTTCTCTCTCTCTGTGCAGAAGAGGTTGAGCAGAGATGTTCCTTTCTGCAGGGAAGAGCCTGAGACTCCTGTGGGTTGATCCGTGTGGGTTTCAGGGTGAGGGTCTCAACTACGCAGGCCCTGAAGGTGTGATGTTCCTGCTGGTGGTAGAAACCTACCATGCATTGCTCAAGCTTCTGCTTCTTCGGTGTGCGCAGGTGGTGTCCCTCTATCTCAGATGTTGCTGTGCCTTCAGGAACAGTCCCAGTTCACCAAGCCCACTGGGATTGCCCGAGGCGGGAGCCCCTCTCCACCTGGTGAGTATTGATTCAGGCTGGCAGACTGCCACTATAGTTATAGCTACACAGTAAAATGGGAAATGAAATGTAATCTGGTAATTGTGTAAAGCCAATAAAAAGGTGTAAAAGCTGTTTTCAGTTGGCTGCTACTAGGAAAAGCACAACTTCAACTTTTTGTACCCATCAAAAAGAATTTGGCTGTGTTTTACAATGTAAGAATTATTTTCATAGCTCAAAACAGGTGTTAAATCTGGGACGTGCAATTCTGCAATTCCCATTGATTGCTAAAAAATACATTTCCATAAGTTGATAGTAATGAAAATTGTTAGCACAATGTTTTTATTAATAACTGAAATAAAATATGGACTGCACAGTTCTGTTATACTATTGCTGTAAGAACTACAATTTGGAAAGGAGCTCAGGTCGTCTCTAGTCCAAACTTGTGCTCCAAGTAGGGTCAGCTATGAGATCAGACCAGGCTGCCCAGGGCTTTACCCAGTATGGTCTTGAAAATCTCAAAAGATAGACACTGCACAGCCTCTCTGGACAATCTGTTTCATTGCTGACTGTCCTTGTGGAGAAGTAGTTTCTTCCTACATTGGCTCTGAACCTCTCTTGTTTCAGCTTACACCTGTTGGCTCATCTTCCCACAATGAAGATCTGGGCTCCCTCCATCTTCTTCATGGCCTCCTCCTGGGTATCAGGAGGCTGCTGTCAGGTGCTCCGAAAGCCCTCTCTTCCCCTATTGAGCCAGCCCTGTCCCTCTGTCTCCCTTCACAGGGTGACTGCTCCAGATCCCTCACCACCTTGGTGGCCCTCCATTGAACATGCTTCAGCTTAACAACATCTTTCCTGTATAGTGAGCCCAAAAACTGGACACAGCCTGCACACGATCTGTTACAAGAGACCTTTCTGGTCCTGTTGCTCAATTTCCACCCCCAAGAGGCCAGTCCTGTGAAGTCCAAGTCTATAATTCGTCTTTAATGCTCTCTTCACTGTGGCAATGCTGCTTCTGGGGACAAAAGACACCCCCCCCTCCATTCTATCTAAGTGTCCCTGTGCCATGTACCAAGTTCAGGAGCTGGACTTGATGATCCTTGTGGATCCCACTGCTCCAGCCCAGGAGGGGTCCAGGCCCCGTAGCAGAGCTGCAAGCCCCATTAACCATTTCCCTATAATCTGGGGTGTGCAGCGCAGTCGTTTATTGAGACAGCCAGGAGCGGACTGCGCTAAGACAGGAGATGGCACGCTAGTAGTGAAATCAAACAGCCCCTCACAAGTGCTATATTAAAAATACACTTGTCGTCTGTCTCAGAGGAAAATAAATGGATGCTATTTAAAATGTTTATACATGGCCATTTCACTGAAAAATTAGTGATTTATTACTTCAGTATGCCTAGGACCACCAGGGGGCAATATAAGAAAAAGGATAAATACACAGCTCCAGAACCTGCCATGTACACATGAAAAATCAGAATAAATTACAAATATATTCAGAGACAGGTATTTGGTCTGCTCTGCATTGTTTAAATGCAGTGTTTCAGTGATAATCATTTCTCATCATGAAATGCTGATTTGAAAACATTTTTTTTCCTGTTTTCGTCCTGTAGATGGGAAACCATCCATACAGCTTCAGAAAATAATGTGCAACTCCTAATCACAATGTCTTATCATCAATTATAGGTATTCTTTCTCACCCCAACATCTCCATTTGAAGAGGATATAAAAATTATATTTTTCTTACTTTGTTGAAATGCAAAAAAGGACTTTCCTGCCTTCGTTTTGCTGCCTCATCACAGAATCTGTTTTTTTTTTGTTGTTGTTTTTGTTTTTTTGTTTTTTTGGGTTTTTTTTGAAACATTGTCTAACCATGCTGATGTCCCAGAGAGGGCTTAGGCTTGTGAAGTCCTGTGCAACTCCTGAAAGCAGCTGTGATTTGTAAATGAGCAGTGACCAAATTGGACCATGTGGTGAAGCTCTCCCAAACTCCAGTGATTTATGGTTCAGACCTGTCTTAAACCATAGGAAGCATCTGTGTGCTTATTAGCTGTTAATGGATTTCTTCTTCCTCTCATGGGTTTTTCCATGGAGAAGAATTCCCCAGGTTAAGCCTGTGCCATATGAAGAAACAGCTCTTGGTTGTTTTGGACATTCAATGCCTGTTTGTTCTTGTATTAGAAAAGACAAAGCATTAGTTGTTTTCCACTGCCTCCATGTCATCCCTGGTTTTATAGACCCTCCCAACCCATGGATTTCTCTTCCAGACTGAAAAGACCTACTGTAGTTAAGAATCCCTCTTATGGTGGCTGTACTCTTCCTTTCAACAGCCTTACTGCTTCTTCCCCCACACTCCAATATTTCTACCAATAAAGAAGCATTTACTATTCTTTTTGAACCTTTCAATTTATAAATATTTGTCTGGAGGGGCCTAGTAAACCAAACTGCTTATTTAAAGTACTGGCAAATGTGTTTGTTATTTTGTTTTGAAACAAATCAAAACTTTATTTGAAGCAGTTAAGATGCATGATGTGAATGTAATTCTGTTTTTTGGGTATCTGTGGGACAGAGTGCAGCTGCTTCTTGCCTTCAGACTGCTTTTTTCTTTCCTCATCTAAGTCATAAATTGATTTTTCTAATATCATCCTGGACTGCAGCGGGAACTTGTCGGGGCCTCTGAATGATTGCATGGTGTGGAATAATTAGCCCTAGGTGTCAAAGGATAAACCTAGCACTAAAATAACAGGGTAACCTTGGATGGAGCTACTGGCAGTGCATGTCTGGGAGGTCTGCATGCCTGGTGTTGTGCCTCCGATGCCTTTGCAACTCTGTCAGAGAATCAGTCACAGCGGTGGGGATTTCCTTCGTTGGCCCAGCAGAAACAGAGGAGGCTGGCAAGTGACTTCTGTGGGTGGGTGGGTGAAAGCCTTGCCAGCCATGCCAGAAGAAAGGCTTTCTGGCTACCTGCAAGGCCTCCCAAAAGGCGTGGTGGACACCAGAAGCCATTTCCAGTTGACCTTGCCAATGAAAGTAGCGGAGAGGAAAAGCCTCCATAGGATTTTACAGATTTAAAAACAAAAACATCATTGATTTTGAAGTCCAGAGGAAAGTGCTGTAGCTGCTTAGTTTGTCCTTTTGCATAATATAGAAAGAAATTATTGTACCCTGCTGAGTTTGTGAGCAATGCAGTGACTATTTTTTTTTTCCCCATGGCATCACTGTTAACCAGGAAGATCTTTTAAAAGGCAAATGAAGTGCGAAACATCTCCTTGCTCCTCTGCAGCTTGCCCACTATAATGTGGCTGAAAGAGGTCCTCTGAAAGCAAGGAAGGGCTTGCAGGACTGCTGATTTTGGAGAGTTGTGCTATTGCAAAGTTGGGGTGGACTGGCCATCTGTAAGACATCAAAACATGGTCTAATTACTGTTTAGGGAAGTAATGTAAAAATGCAGTACCTACTTGTCTCCATGTGTCTCAGGGAAGCAAATGAATGTGTGGTTTTGATTTTTTTCTAAAAGGAAACAAACGTTGGGAAAACGTGGTTGACTGTTTGGCTAAGAGTAAGAACTAGTGTCTCAGGCACAGGTGAAGAGCCAGTCCAAACCAGACAGAAGTGCTGGATTTCAGCCCAAAAGTGTGTGGCAGAATCACATCAGATGAAGATACCATGGAGTTCAGAGATGGACTGGAGGTGGCTGCACAGCACCAGCCCTGCCTGGGAGCAGCCTGCACACTCTGCTGTTCCTGTGACAGGCACCTTGTGTTTCTGTGTAGGTGTGGGAGAAAGGTGAACATATGTTTTTGCAGAAGCTCTCGTGTCCCTGTTCTGTTCCAGCAGTGCCATATGCGCTCTCTGAGTCACTGGGAGGAGGGAAGCTCTCCCCTTGCAAAATCCTGTCGCATCCTGCATGAGGCTGCCCTTGCACAGGTAAAGATTTTCGTGCTTATATAAAATCCCGTCTGAGATGCTCTGGAGAATAATGTGTTTGCTTTTCTTTTAGGGGCTGCAGAGATAAGGCTGCTCCAGCAGGGAGGTGAGCCTATCTTCTTGATGTGGGCTTGGGGTCATTCTTCTGTGAGGTCTTTTCCTTGCAGACATCTCCCCATCCTGTACTGCAGGTGTGCATTCACATTTCTGACCAGGGGCAACCCTGACTTTAGGCAAGTGCAATCTTTTGTTATCCGTGTGGCACTTGAAACCAGCCAGAGTTATGACTTTGACTGTGACATCGTCCCCGTCCTTGGATCTAGAAGGAGTTTGTCGTGTCTTGTGGCAGTGAGTCTGCAGACAACCAAATCACCTCAGCTCCTGAAAGCACGCTATGTCCCAGCCAGACGTTCTCTTTTTTTTTTTTTTGTCATCAGCTGTTGGCCAATATAAACAACATTCACTTCCCAAGTGGCACAGATATGCAAATCAACCTTTCATAGGATAATGGCCATATGAAGCTTTGCTAGCAGGCATTCATGACATGTGGAGGCATGTTGATGCCAGATGCTTGCAGGGTTTTGGCTGTGCTCTTCTCATTTCCAGGAGGATAGTCAGTACCAGGGTATTTTGAGAGACCCACTGCAGGCCCAGATCAATGACTAGTGCTTCTTTCAAAGCAGCAGGCAGTGGCACTCTCCAGGTTGTGACAGGATCAGCTGGTCCCTGCGCAGTGTCACGCTGTTGCCTAAAGCTCCTGGCCTCTCTAGCTGCTCTAGTCTTCCTCAAACACTGAACCAATGTCGTGTTGTGACATCTCTGAGACGTGATGGTCTTCCACGACACAAACAGAATGATGTATTGCTCTCAGTGAAACCGTCTGGGGAATCACGTTGTGAAAGGATGAGCAAAGCTGTAGCAAAATCATTGGTTTCTTTGGTCTTTTCAAACTAGGGTAAAAACCCATGTCACTGTAAGTAGTGTTGTATAATGGGATGAAAGCAAGTCTTACTGGTACACATGGAGCTGCACAGTTTTTGCTTCCTTATTTGTCAGTCTAAAAGACTGCCTGATATACTGAGGTCTGTTGCCTTATCAGGTACAGGAAAACATCAATCTGCTTTCCCTTCTTCTCCTCTGAGGCTGAAAGTTCACCTAAGTTAGCTGAATCCACTTGTTGGCTTGGCTCACAACGGCTGCACAAATGAAATGGCTGTGGGATTGGTGACCAAGCCAAACTCAAAGTCCCTGCTTGCATTCAGGTCACTTCAAAAACTGGCAAGGTCTCGCCCTAAACCACGGGAATCCGGCACTCCCACTCCCACCCACCCACCGCACACTGCAGGGCAGTAGCTATGGCAGGATGAGCCAACTCACAGCCTTGGGAGCCCAGAAACCAGAATCAAATCCAAGTGCCCACTGCACAGAAGACCTTCCCGTAATGCCCTAGGAGGTAAAAATTGGAGCTATTGCAGTGCAGTGGGGTCTATGGACTCCCCTGGAGGGGGGTCACCTCCTCACATTTCTGACTTGCAGCAGGCTTACCATCAGGAGGACAGGTGTGGCCCTGCTCAGGAAGTGTTTTCCTGTTCCAGTGGCCAAAAATGAGTTGTCTGGGGTCCCACCTTGGCGTTGTGCTCTGAGCAAACTGGAATTTAAAGAGGCAACAGAGACAGCTGGAGAGATAAAATGCATCATGGACAGCACAGGAGCTTTCAGCATCCAAAGCTATCTGGATTCAGACTTTTCTTTATTCTGCTTACTGCAGAGCTAAGGCCTTTAGGCTAGAGCTGACTTTTTTTTTTTTTTTTTTTTTTTTTGGACTTAGAGATCTGTGCTACCTCACCCTCTTGCTGGAAAGAGTCCTGTCCTCACACCTCTGCCTGTAGAGCTGGAGGAACTGCCTTTTATGTGGGATTGCTATGGGCAAAGACCCTGGCTGGTCTTCCCCGGCTCTAATCCACCTGCACGCCCTGCTGTTGGGCAGCCAGCCTGCTGCGGTTTCTAAGTGGTCAAGGTCTTCACGAGTATGCTGCTAATCCCAGCTTTTATTTTGTGATTGATCTCGCCCATTTGTGCCTCACAGTGCTGCTTTTCACTAGAAAGCATTTACTCCACGGACTTCTATTTTAAATAGACAAGGGTTGACTTAAGGTAGCCAGGGCACTGGAAGGGCCTTTGCTGGCATTTCTGACAATGTGTGCAATTATTCCAACACCAGTATGGCTGTTTTGTTTGCCAAATGCTGATCTAATTTATATCTATATTAGACTGAAAAGTGGTTTAGCTAATGACAGTCAGCTCCAACATCTCTTCATGATTGCCTATTATTGTCCTGAACCAGATTCATTTTCTATTTTCTTTGTTCAAAAAATGTAGGAAGGGAAGAAGAGGTCATTTCAGCGATCAATATTAGATTGTTGAGAATAGCCAGAATTTGATCTGCCACCAGGAAGAGAGAGCTACAGTCTTGGGTTTGGGTAGTGACTCAGTACATAAATTAAGCAGGATGGTCCCCAAGGCTTAGACGTTTCATGCACTCTGCATCATGTTAGAAACATTAAAATATTAACAAACTTTGATCCCAGTGCAGCTGAATGCTCACTCATCTCTGTTTTCAAGCTAGAGTGCATTCAGTCTTTTGAGTCTGTAGTAAACTTCAGAAAACTTGACCTGAAAGCCGGAGCACCACCATTCAGCAGCATCTAAACTCCTTGTTCAATTATTTAAAAGCCATTCTGAGAGCCTCTTTGGCATCACGTTACTGATATTTGTTGGCTTTATGTTTTTGAATATTTTTGAGACAATACATCTCTCTGGCCCTCGCCGTTTCTTGTGAATGAGATCAGCATTGCTGCCATGCAGCAATCCCATTGCCTCTTTCTCTTTAGTACCTCGAAGCTGTCAATGTCCTACCCATATTTATGCCAGCAGGATGCAACCCTAAATATCTTAAATGGATTATGAGGTAGTGGGTGATCCTCACAGATCATGCTAGGATCGTCTTTCAGGAAATGAGAGAGAAGAGACGGATGTAGGAATACACCTTATTCTGTCCCTGGATATTTCAGCAGGAGCATTAGGCACTGGCCAGCTAACAAAAAACTCTCTCTTTCTCCCTCCCAGCCCTTCTTGCAGGGGCTCAGTGGTGGCTGCAGCAAAGTGCCTGTGTGAGGAAGACAAATTGAATCCCTGTCAGCCCTGCCCACTGCACCAGGCACTCGGGGTGCTGCAGTTTGCTTGCATGAGGCTGGAGAAAATCGCCTGCTTGCAATAACAGCCATCCCAGTGTCTCTGGGGTCTGGCAAGTGGGAAGGGAAAATCTAGGAAGCAAAGGGAGGGGTACTGACCTCTGTTCCTTTATTTATTTTTAATCCCCAACCCCCCCCCCCCCCCCCCCCAATCTCCCCACTCAGGGCTGATTTGGCTGTGCCTAAGGAAGTTTGGAGTGTTTCTGAAACTTCCTTCATTTTCAAAAGGTCTCCTGAAAAATTTCCACTAGTTATGGCTGTGTGAAGTCACACGTCAGAAAGAGCTCCAGTGCTGCAGAGTGACATGCCCATCATCGTTACATTTCTCTCCCTGAATATCTTCCAGCGTTCCTCCCTTCCACTGCAGCTACTCCCTCGCTCAGTTTTAATTGTTGCTTCTCATTGATCTTTGCACAGCAAATATTTTTCAGACAGTTTTACCGGAGGAACCCAAAATATCTGTTAAGGTTGACAGAGAAGAGGCTGGGGAATGAGGCACATCTGTGACAAGCACCTGAGAGGAAAGAGCTTCTGCTGGTGCTTGGGGGCCCTCAAATGACCAGGAGCTCTAGGCGTGTGCTTCCCACTGTGTGGCAGCTATCCTCATTCTCCGGTGTGGGTTTTCGGACTGCCAAGCAAATAGAAAGAAGCCCTTCTCACTATGGAATGGCTGTGAATTGCCTGGCAATGAAACCATAATTAAAAGAGGCAATTCGGAGCCTTTTGCTGTCACTGGCAATCAGGTTGCTAACGAGGGACTTGGGTGACCCCACTACTGAGAGCCACTGAGGCTGGCGAGGCAATTAGTGAATGAGGTGGATGGAGTGGGGCACGTATGCAGACCTCCAGTGGGCTGAGCTGAATACCGATTGTAACTTTGCTTTATTGGGCTTCTTTTCCATCCAAAATTTTTGGTGTGTCACTAAAAGTCTGTTCCTCAGTTTCCCCCGATAATATCACTGCTCCTCCATCCAGTTTCTGTTTCAGCGGGGAGACTAATTGATCACAGTTCCTAAATGCTTTACGCATTTATTTTCTAAGTGACTACAAAGTGCTTTATTTAAAAACTATGACTTCCTTGCTGTTGATCTTACAAGCAGCCTTGCTTTTAATTACAAAGCACACCTCCTACCCACAGAGTGATGAACAAGCAAGTTAAACTGCCTGAACAAATCAAGTAACATTAATTAAAATATAAAGCAGACCACAGCAATTAGACCTGAAAAAGCACCTGAAATAAGATATTTTTTTTCAGGTTAAGCAACTAGTCTCCATTCAATTCCCAGCTGTGTGAAGATTTTTTTTTTTTTCCCAGCCTAGTTTGATTTTATTAGTAACTACAGTCTAAGGGTGATCATAGAAACATATGCAACAGCATCATGTTCCTGCCATAGGCTGATTAATGTTAATGGCAGCAGATTAATGAAAACAAAGGGAGTGTAGTTCACCTGGCAGAACAGCTTGCTATAGACAGGACATCATTTGCTGACAAGGTTGCTTGAGGCATGGGTATCTCCAGAAGCAGACAGGTGCACGTGCCAAATGTATGTGCACTGTGTCAGATATTGAAATGCAGAATCAAACTGGTGGGGAAACGTGTAAATCACACAGTCTCAGAATCACAGCTTGGCTGAGGCCGGAAGAGACCTTTGGAGGTCATAGAATCATATCACAGAATGGTTTGGGCTGGAAGGGACCTTAACGACCAGCCAGTTCCAACCCCCTGCCATGGGCAGGGACGCCTCCCACCACACCAGGTTGCCCAAAACCCCATCCAGCCTGGCCTTGAGCACCTCCAGGGATGGGGCATCCACAGCTTCTCTGGGCAACCTGTGCCAGTGCCTCACCACTCTCAGAGTAGAGTTTCTTACTTTTATCTAATCTAAATCTATCATCTTCCAGTTTAAAAACATTACTCCTTGTCATATCATTACTCCATGAATAAAAAGTCACTCTACATCTGGTCACCTGCTCCAACCCCCTGCTCCAGCAGGGACACCCAGAGCAGGCCACCCAGGGCCACGTCCAGGTGGCTTTTGGTGATCTATCTCCAAGGAGGAGACCCCACAGCCTCTCTGGGCAGCCTGTGTCAGTGCTCTGTCACCCACACGGCACAGAAGTATTTCCTGATGTTCAGAGGGCACCTCCTGTGTCCCAGTTTGTGCCCATTGCCTCTGGTCCTGGGCACCACTGAGAAGAGCCTGGCTCTGTCTTCTTTGCACCCTCTACCCGGGTATTTATAGACATTGATGAGATCCCCTCTGAGTCAAAAAGCTTCAAAAGATGTGATGCAGAAGGTGCATAAGTGAAGTCATGGCCAAGGTGCTTGGGAGTTTCACTGCTGGGATGCCGGGCACCACTTGTCCACATTCCAGTCCTGGTATAAGACAAAATGCCTGCCTGCCATTGTACCTAAAAGAAGGAAACCCGAGGATGAGCCCAGTAGTGAGCTGAAGTCAGGCTGGCAGGTCTGATGATCCCTGGCTGTGGGAGAAGCAGACCCCAGAGGCTAGAGAGCAGATGTAACTACTGAGAAACCTATCACCTGGCTTCAGCATCTCACCCAGGCGCCGCTTCTCAGCGTGTTTTCCCCACAGGGCCTCTCTCTACAGCAGCGATGAGTTGCTTGTGCTCCCCGGGAGATGGCAAGCAGCGAGTTAATGGGTTGCACCTGCCACCAAAATGAAGCTGTAAATATCCTGCATTTTTATACAGAGCTGGGTTACCTGGTTGTGGGGTGGCTGTGGGGGTATTGCTGTCCTGGGGTGGGGGCTGCTGCTGCAGCAGGCTGTGAAAAACAAAATGCCTTTTTTGTGCACAGGGTACACAGCAGTTACACAGCTCGGTGTTTACTGGGGATACAGCACGGGTGCAGGGTACTCCTGCTAATGGCTTTCCATGCCAAAGTGTTGACTTGAAAGTCACTTGAGCCACTAAGAAACCTGACAGATACTTTGAAATGGGATTTTGCAAAGAATCATGGCAATGAATTTGGGCAGTTCAGTGATTTTGAGAATGACTTAAGGACTGACAGAACCAAGACACCTTGATGCTTTAGGATAATTGATGAATTAAAATAATTGCTTAGAGTCACTTTCTAATACAGGGGGACAGACAGCAAAGATAACAGGCATCAGTATCAGAGTGCATTAGCAAATAATTTGAAAACCAATATAGAGTACCTTTCCAAAGCATCTTTCATAAAAACAATGGCCTGAGTTGTTTTAAAAAAATCAATATAACCTCAAAATTAAGTGACAAGGGAAGTTTGCTGCTAGGAGAGCATCCTGCTTTTGCCCTAAAAGTTGCTGCTGCTGTGTAAATGTTTAAGTTGTCCTTCAGACACAGCAGATGAATGAGTGTCTCTGGAAACAATTTTAACTAACTGAGGAAAGAAGCTCGAAATTGAGGTTAGGAAGCAATTGATGTTGTAGGAAAGTACAAAAGTGTTTCCATTTGGAGGATTAAACAATGCTGTGTTTTACTGTTGGCTGATCCTGGGGACGACGGCAGCATCTCTCCGCTTCACTGCACATCCTATTGCCCTAGCACATGGCTAAGCAAAAGCCTGGATGCAACGTGGAGCTGCTGTGCTATTAGCAATTTCTCCCTGCTCAGCAGTGCTTCTTGGCAGTGAAATTGTCTTGCTCTGTGACAACAAAATCAATCAGCAGCCTCCTCTGGGGTCTCATCGCCACCTTGCTGCTTACACTACATAAACTAATTTAATATTCTTCCTTATTCTGTTTTGCTGCACTACTAGTAACAGTTCTGCGTAGTATTAAAAATGAAAAAGTGAGGAAGCGAGGTGTTTTTACAGACCAGCTAGACAGCTACAGTGTCACCTGTGAGCCTGCTCCCCCCCCCCCCCCCCCCCCCCCCCCGATCAGCTATGCCACAGTAAAAGCCCTTGATGATGTGTGAAATTGCATCAGGTTCATCACAAAGGCAGCAAACCTATGTCCATTTAGGCTGAAACAAGTGTTTTCCTGAAAGATTGTAGAAATGCAGGTTAGAATCCTTTATCTGAATCATTCTACAACACATTCTTTTTTTTTTTTTCTTTTTTTTCTTTTTTTTTTAATTTGTAGTCAGGGCTTGGAGCTGGCAATGGCTGTGCCTTTGCTGTGAGCGAGTGAGGGACGCACTAGTTACATTTTATTTGGGTCACTTGTAACATTTCATTTTCACAGCTAGTTTGGTTGGCAGAATATTTGATTATATATTTTTTGTATAATGAAGCAATGGAAATCCATAGCAGTTCTCCCTGATAACAGGCAGCAGGATGATGCATATTTAAAAAACCTGCATGGGCTTTCCTGTAAGCCTCAGGCTCAGGCAGGGAGCCTTCTTCTCCCATCCAAGGCTGAAGTGAAGCTTTTTCGAAACCATAACAGCCCTCTAAGGAAGAGAAGAAATTTAAGTTACATGACATGAGAGAGGTGGAAAAAATAAAGCAACAACCTTAAGATGTAAGTGTGTAAGGGCATGCGAGATCCAGTCCTCTGAAGCAGATACCAGGAAGAATCCACCCTCCTTTGCCGGGGGGACAAAAATGTCTTGAAATTCAATTTGTGTGCTCTTCCAGGATAGGAATCAGATCCAACCAAAGGCCTCTTCTGCACTACAGAGGAAGTCGCAGGTCTTTAAGTCCCATTGAGGTTTCACTGTTTGGTATTGCTGTGGTACTACCAGCCCGTAGTCCAGTCTGCCCCAGCTGTGCAGTGCTGGAGTGATGCAGGATCTGGCCCCCGGCCACCTCTGCAGCTTACAGGGCAGCTGAAAACTCTCTCGCTTGGCTGGCTGAGCCTTCGGGGATGGGGGAAGCCGAGAGCAAGCAGGTTGCATAAATTTACAACAAAAATGAGCATGCTGAAATTGCCACGCTTCTATTTCTTCCTCCTTAGTGTGGGCATGAGAGATACATTTCCAGTAGGCAGAGAGTGGGTGTGTGAGAGAGCTGAGTGTCTGCTCCCCGTTCCCACCATCTGGAGAAGGGTGGACATTTCGGGGGAAAGGATCCTGACAGCAGAGTTCATCTTAGATTAGCAAATCATAGAAAACCCACCCATTCTGTTACCTTATCTTCAGTGACTGCAGAAGAGATTAGGGAAAGAATACAAAATAATATTATTGGATCACCAGGACCAGGAGTTGGTGGCAGGGCTGATGTGAGGGTGCAGCTAGTAAAGGAAAGGTGTGAGTGGTAGAGAGTGGAGAGGAAGGCAGAGTGGGGGGCAGGCACAGAGCAGGAATAATCCAAGAAAAAAGAGCAGGGAAGGAATCTGGGGCAGGGAAAACTAGATGCGGGGAGGCAGCTGAGCTCTGGCTTTTTTTTTTTTCTTTGGTTTTTTTTTTTTTTCATAATTAAGAGAAGCTAAAAATGAAAGTGGGAAGTAAGAGCAGGGCTAAGAGGCACTCAAGAGATTCTGCTGAGGGCCATGTGCAGGTGACACACTGTAGGACATGGCCCCGTGCAGCCACTAAAGCAAGTGCCCTTGGCACAGCAGAGGCTTAATTCAAAGTGAGCTCCTGGGGGAGGATGATGGTTCCCAGGGGAAGGATGAGAGGCAATGAGCACAAACTGAAATACAGGAAATTCCATTTATACATCAGAAAAATCTTTTTGGTGAAAGTGGTCAAACACGAGAACAGGTTTCCCAGATAGGTTCTGGAGTCTCAGCCTTTGGAGATATTCAAAGCCATCTGAACATGGTCCTGGGCAACCTGCTCTAGGTGACCCTGACTGATGCAGGACATTGGATCAAGTGATCTCCAGAGACTCCTTCTGACCTCAGCCGTTCTGTGAAGAGAAAGATGGGACTATTATTTTGTTGCGGAGGAGCAATGGGAAGAAGAGACCAATGGCAAGGATAGGACCCTAATTTTTCTGCATCTGTCAAAGTCATTTTTAGGGAGTAGGACAGAGAAAGTATGGGCAGCAAGTAGTACGCTTGCTGTAGGCGTGAGCAAGTTTCACTGCAGTAAGGCCCATGGAGTTCTTTGCTTCACCATGTCTGCAGTTTAATGATGACTGAAGGAAGAGGTTGGGTTCCAGGGCTGTTTTAGTCAATGACAGACACTTGCCTGCCTGGAAGAAGAAGCTGCAGAAGAGTGGCTGTTTTAATCTTTGAGAACAACCTGCTTGCCTGGAAGAGGCTGCAGAAGGGTGTTTGCATTCAGTGTCTCTGTGGCTGTCAGTAAGCACTGAACCATCCATTGAAGGAGACAGCTGGGATCTCTGTCAGTGGCAGCCCAGCAAGAGAGAGCAACACAAGTAGCAGGGGAGAAAGATTTGTAGCACAAGTACTTAATAACAATAATACATAGGATCAAAGTAGGCCTAGCTAGTGATGGACAGACGGGTCAGCCATCAAGATTAGCAGCCTGGAGCATCAACTCTGATAAGGCTAGGTGGGAAAGGCAATATTTCCCACCTTACCTAGGTGGGAAATGTGATATTTCCTCTGGGACAACAGATTAATTTGTGCCTTATGTGGATTTCTTTGTGCTTAGGCATCGACGTGATGCAACCAGGAGATGGGCTGAAAGAGGACATGGTCAAGGGTCTCACTGCTGTCCTCTTAGATGTGAATATCGTACTTGGTAGGCTTGATTCACTTTTTCCATCTTGGCATGTTGTCTCCCCTGTTTTCCCTTTTTGATTATTTAAAGGCCATTTATATAATTCCACTTCTGCATTCAGCTTGTTCTTTAGCCCCCAGAAAATACAGTTAAACTTCCAGATTTCTAGGTGGAAGCTTTTAGTGACCTCTTAGAATTGAACCAGACCTATTTCTGCCAATCAGTACTCAATACAAGAGATTTAGTCTTTCTAAAAGTTATTAGTTGACTCTTCAAGCGCACTGTTTTTCTTGTGTGAATGTTCCTGTCAGTGAAATTGTGACTAACCCCATGTTCTGCATTACAAAATGAACCCGAGTTCATTTCTTGTTGCAAATTGAAGTACTCCAGAAGGCAGTTAAAGTTCTCAAATACCTTAAAGACCAACCTTCTCTTGAGTCATTTGGCGACAACTGCAGTTGCCTGAAGCATTAAGGCAGACATCTCACAGCTTAGCCAAAGCAGGCTGAGACACAGTATTTTCAACAGAAGAGGCCTTGACTTTAGAAATAACTTTTAAGCTCACCTTCCAGGGACTGTACCTGTGCATCTGAAGGTTTTGCTGCAAAATTTCCAAGGTGTGAAGAGTTGGATAGATCAAGAGTAAAATTTAGTGGGGTTTGTGAATGGCTGATCATGGTTGACGGTGGTGCATGTATTGATACTTTCTTGTTTCATATTTTCCCTGGGCAAAATACATTTTCTTCTAAGCCCGGAGGTTTGGATGATTTATTAAACACCTATCTTATCTGTAGATTAAACAGCAGATTACTTTGTCAGTTAACCATTTAACTAGAAACTTTCTTTAATTTCCTAGTTTGCCATTTGATGTCTTGTTAGGAAGCCTAAACTGAGAAGATAAGAGCTAGCTAGGACTGCCAACAACTTAGTATAAAGAGAACTTATTCCTTAAACTAGATAACTGTCAAGAGAGAGTACCTTGTCTCTTTCTTGAGGGGGAGACCTCTTGCCTTATGTTTTCAGTAATGGTTGTTGATTTTTAGATATCTGTTTTGCATGTTTGATTACAGACTACTCTTAGGGTCAAGTGTTTTTGAAAACTCAAATCCCTTAAATACTTTTCAAGCAGTCAACCCCTTCAACTGCTTTTCTCATATCTATTATCTTTTGTCTTGTGCTGAATAAGTCTCTCTAGGTACATGTCCCATCCTTTGTTGCTAATTCTGTCTAAATTTTTACTGGGAGATAGGGGAGTATTACTTTTTTTTTTTTTTTTTTTGGCCACAGGTTTGACAAAGAAGCCAAAATAAAGAAAAGCCCTTTTGATTTGCAAAAGCTAGCCTGCTACCTCCAGAAAACTGCCTTTCTAAAAAATCAAGAAAGCTCAAGAAATTTATTATACAGTCACCAATGAAACAACAGTGCAGGCACCTTCAAATAGTAGCGTTAGGAACTTCAAGGCCTGGTTGCCCATCCTTCTGCTTATGGAGCTTCTTGATTTGAGGATGCCTAGCACTACTAAAACAGCCTAGTTCATACATGCTTCAGCAGTGTTGCAGTTAAACTAAGAAAGTGTTGGCTGTGAAGTCATCACCTGAGCATCTCCTGATAGTCAATGCTTCTTGATTTGAAGGTGTGTTAGGCTGGGGAAAAATGTTCTGAAAAACAAAAATTATGAGCCACTTATTGCCCTTTGAATCCGTCTCCTTTTTGGTGTTCCCCCTTCATTAGTTTCACAGACTGTTCCTCATCGTCCCTAACAAATTAGCTGGAATCAGTACGCTCTTCACCAAGAACTGTTGAAGAAATTAGATGCATATGCTGTTACAGACGTAGTACAAGATCTTTTCAAATACAACTGGAGAAAACATCTGGGCTCATGTATCATGAATGGATGTTTAAGGAAAATCTACTTCAGTAATTCATTCAGCTTTCTCTGTGCAGTCAGCCTGTTTGGCGGGGTATGCCACCATGCAGAGCCCTCCCATCTAGCTTCTCCTGTGGTGTAGACTTCTGCTCTGTTCTGTCGATTTGGCCTCTCTAAATATCTGTAGTGACAGAACCTAAAATTGGTATTTTCGTGTAATTTAGAAGTCTTCCAGCTGTCTGACAGACTGTTACAGAGGTGAGGATATGTTATAGACCTATAAATAAATATACAGTACTCTTGTAAGAACAACAGAAAACCAATGTCAATTTTCTTCTCCCATTTGGCAATACTACAAGCATCTGCTGTCTAAGAAAATCAACTTTTTGTAGCAAATTATTACACTGAAACAGCGTAGGTCAACTTTTCTTATTCCCTTAGTGACTGGAAAAGAAAAAACAGAAAAATTTCTATCAGCCAATGAAAGATAATGAGAACTAGGAGGTCAGATTAATGTTTCTTATAACATGCCTCAGGCAGTAATACAGACAAGACATTAGATTTTATTAAAAACAACAACAACAATACCTGTTTTTCCCTCCCTTAAAGTAAGTGAAAACTGGGACAGGCAATGAACAGACTATCCATCCAGCATGTTGGGACCAGTTACTTTGCTGGATTATCCATTCTCACCAGAGAAATTTGTTGTACTTGGCAGGTTTTGAGACTAGAAAGGTCTTGTGCTTCAAGGAAGGACAGATTTAAAACTCTTTGGGCAGATCTAGCCATAGTCATCGTCTAATCACCTGGTCTCTGGTCCTGAGGTTACCTCTGCTTAATGCTGTCTCCCCAAATTTTTACTAATGCTGAAAACCAGGAGGGGATCAGTGTCTCACAGCTGAGATAAGGAGGAAAAGGAAAAGAAGAACATAATTTGTGTGAATTCTCCATGTGGTATCAGCTAAGTGGTAAGGACAAAGAGTACTGAACCGTGGCTAATTGTTTGAGTGGTGCCTTTTGGGGACAGCAGCTGAGGCCAGTGACCTAGGTGAACACCCAGCTTCAGAGAGCAGAGAGTAACCACAGACATAAGTCTTGTTGCTTCTACCTGGGCATGCAAGCAGCAGAATAAACTATCTGCTGGACTAACAGTTGGTCTCTCTGGGGACTCTGGCCTTCCAGTGGCAGCGAGATGCCCTGTTAACATTTCGTTCAGGAAATGTTTCCCTGTTCTGTGTGATAAGGATGAAAGTACATTAGTGGAAAACGTACATACATATACAATAAGGACCCTGCAGGAATCTGGTCTGAGACACACGGTCTGTCCACACACACACATGCGTAGTGGTCTCTTCAGTTGCTGGCATCACAGACACAGGCACTGTGAGTGATGGTCCCCCACCCCTGTTTCTGTCACTTGGACCTCCATGCACACAGATCAGAGAGACCCTCACCCAGGACAATAGCTAGAAGTGGAGCTGATTGAGAAGACAGGACAGGCTGCAACAATAAGGCACAGGGCATGGACAGAGATGTGTACTGAGCAGCCACCTGTTTACACACAATCAGTCACTTTTATCCTTTTTCCATTCCGCCCCCCCACCCCCATGCTTATTCCTCCCAAACCACCTTGATCCCTCACAGTCCCTGCCTGGTCCTCCATCTAAACATCCTGTAGTGAATCTTGCACAATCCCCAAATGCTCCTCCCTTGCACCCCAGGCTGAGTCATGCATCCCTTAAGGCAGTTACCCCCCTCAGGCTGCAAGGCAATCTGGAGAGCCTCTCCTGCAGAACCTCAACTCAAAGCCTTTCACACCAGTACAGTGGTCTGAGCATCCCCCAGTGATGGGCCTGGAAATAGCCAGGTAAGGGCGATTAATTCTGGGGGCTGCCTGTCAGATTTGCGTGTCAGGAGATGGACCTTCACTGAGCTCGTTGCTCTCTTGTGATGCCTGGGCAGCAGTGATGTCAGGGTGCTCTGTTTCTCTTGCTGGGTTGTTGGGATTTCCCTGCTTCTGGTAAATCAGCTGAAAAGATGAGTTTAGGTAACAAGCAACAAGCAAGAAAGAAAGCAAGATAACACAACTTGCAGAACTTTACTTTTGTAGGAAGGCTGAACATCCACAGCTGTCCTTGCAGTCAAGGGGAGGTGAAGCTAATTAAAATTGCTCAGGGTTATTGCCAGCAAAATTATACGGAAATACTGTATTCATTATTTAGTAAGCTTTGTACTCTAAACTTTACCACATAACCTCACTGTTATAAATCGCAGTACATTCAAAGAACAGCTAAAATAGCTTGGCTTTTGGCATACGCTCATTTCTCATTCATTTAATTCTTGACTCACAAAGCTATTTTTGTTTTACACTCTTAAATTAAAAATTAATTGGCCCAAGGATGTCAATTTGAACTTAATGGTTAAAAAAACAAACAAATGAAAAACCCCACCACCAACAACAAAACAACACAACAAAAGACAGAATAAAGAAAACGTATAAAGGCAGGGCAATGAAAGCTATTGACAAAGTTAGCTATAAATCTTAGCATGCTGTGTAGTAATAACAGAGAAAATCATAAATACTTGCTGGCATCATCCACCCCACATTTCTGCTCTACCAAAATAGTAAAAAATTATTAAAAAAAAAAAAAAAGAGCCCAGAACATTCTTTCAAAACTTCCTTAAAAATAAATCAACATAATATTTATGCAATATTTGTTATCTGCTCATGCATATAGGGTTGTATTAACCCTGCAAATAGGGCTCCAACATTCCTAATTTTGCAGCAAGGAGGTTTAATTCTTCGGTATAAAATTGTTGTGCTTGAACCTATGCAACTTGTCACTACATCCAGACAGCAACTTCTGATGTAGAGCTTTGGCTGGAAAAGAGTGAATCTTATTCTGTATTCCTTAATCATTTTCTGGAAGACTAACTGATTTTCTAAAACTGTGTTTAATATTTACAGCCATACATATGTTTTCCCCCTTCTCCAGACTCTGTTTTGTGTTGTAATATACCCCTGCCCCAGCTTTATGGTTTTCCATCTGGGAAAGCATATGAAATAACCATAGTTCAATATTGAACAATTTGCAACTAATATTTTCTGCCCAATGACTGGTTGTACCAGCATAAAAACTGAGGAGCAGGGGTGAAAAAATCATGGAAAAATTCACTGTAGCTACCTTTTTTTTTTTTTAATATAGTTTTGTTTTATTTTTACTGTTTTATTTTTACTGGTTTTGGGGAGTTGTTCAGGTGGATCTAAAAATTGAGTATAAAAATGTTTTCTCCCAAGGAGAAAGGGGAAAACATTCTTCTCCCTTCTTCATTTATTCCTTACTTCTCATTTATTTTCTTTGGTTTATAGATACGTGACTATGTTTAAAGTGTTGATTACAAAATGATCATAAGACAACAGTCTGTGCTGTCCCTTATAGAGTAAAACTTGTTTCATTAACGTAAAACTTAAATGATACAAAGTAGAAGATATATTAGGAATTATGGTGACTGTTGAGGCAGAAACAGGAAAATACATCTCACTGTTTTCAGCATTTTTTAATGAAGATTTCAGCAAGCATTGAATCACTCAGTTTATGAAACTGAGGATGTAGACTTGTTTGACGAGAGAATACTTTTCATCTCCCACTGTTGGTGAAGTCCATGCTGTATTGATCTCTGGTGCTGATGCTAGGGAATGGAGAAAAGCAACAGATGCACGTTTCTCAGGGGACTGATTGACCTGAGATAAATGAAATGTCGCTGGTTTTTTTGTTGCATCAGACCCCATGCAATTTTTGTGGGCCTAAATGAACAGTTTTTAAACAGGAAATTATCATTAATGCAATTAGTATATTAGCAGAATCAAAATACAAGAAAGGCATATGAATAATGCAGTTACCATGACACACATGTAGTCCAAGTTACTTAATTTTTGCTAATTCCTAGTCAGTTAAAACTGTCATGCACAGATTTTCTAGTTTCTGTCTCTTTCTTTGTGATGTTATGCTCACTTTTCTTGAGTCCCAATAGCAGAGTCATCATGCAGTTAATGCATATTACATAGCCCACCACTAGCAATAGCAACACTGCATTTACTGGTTTACATCTTCAATAGTTTTTGTTCTTGGGATTCGTGCCATTTCACCCAGCAAAGAAGAGCTCAGGCATTAGTCTAACAAACCATTAGGTGGCCAGATGCTCTTGGCAGTTGTGAGGAAGTTTTGGCCACTAAAGAAATAAAAAGAGATGAAAATGAATAGTCAGAGAAAAGCCTAGGAGAATTCTTAGGGTTTGAAGCTACATACTCTCAAAAACAAGACTGAAGAAAAAATAGGTGGGAACTAGGTAGGGCAAGAAAGAATATTGTAATTTATGGGTAGCCAAATGACTGCCTGACAGGTGCAAAAGCAAGTTAGCAGAGTGTGGGATGTTTTTATGCAGAAAGGTCTGTCTTCGGGGAAGAGCAGTTCTGCACACAGCGATGGAGCCTGGAGCTGTGCCACAGCCCAGGCATCTGATGTACAGAACTGTTATTGGCAAAGAGGGATCCACTGCACGCTAAGCATGTTAAATATAAAGTAAACTACAGTTCACAAAACAGTGTGTTGCATGATGTACCACAAAGATCCAAATAAATCTTTTCCAGTTGCACAAATACATCCCTGAAAGGCGTGTGATAGGCTACCCTCCTCAACTCATGGGATAATGTGACCTTTTTGGGACATAAAAGCAG
Organism: Anser anser; assembly: GCF_964211835.1. Classification (NCBI taxonomy): domain Eukaryota; kingdom Metazoa; phylum Chordata; class Aves; order Anseriformes; family Anatidae; genus Anser; species Anser anser. The sequence goes on from NC_139721.1 coordinate 65,226,765, forward strand.
ACAGAAAGTTTCTCTGTTGTAGGCGCAGGACCAGATTTCTTGTCTTAGACCACCACTGTTTACACTGTGTAGCTTATAACATCCCTTTCAGTGGAGAAATCTGCAAGTAAATTCCAAAGAGTAGGGGAATGTCCACAATGAATAAGATCCCTTTGGCCAAGGGATTCATTCAGCAAGGGGACTCTGAAAGTTGCCACAACTGTAACATCTCACCTTGCCAGCTATACCAGGAAAGAAGAGAACAATCTCATCTTGTGTAGCAGAGAAACTTTGTGCCAGAATTCAAGTGAGACGGTGGAGTTGGAGGAAAGTACTTTTGAAATAATAAGGTGGTGACTGGGATTAGTAAAGCTAAAAGATGACCTAAAGCTTTGGGATGAGGATCACTGATGACTGTTTCGTGTGATGAACTACCCACCCCATGGAGAAGGTGATGCTTTCCAAAGGGCCAGTTCAAAACTAGGATGGACTTTTGGAGGAATTCATTATCTCCACAAATCACCTTCTCTTTGTTATGATGTTAAACATATATATGAACTTCCACTATAAACATGAATTTGTACTGTAAAAAGAAACACAAAAAAGCAAGTCCTTTCCTCACCCCAACTTAGTTTTAAGTTATATAATTGCAAAACTGTATACTGTAAACACTGTTCCCCTACAGGAATAGAAAAGGGAAGAATAAGATGAAGATGCATGATTAGCATCACTAGTGTAGTGCCAGTAATATAATGTTAATATAATGAAGTAAATATAACGTCTATAAAGGATAGATTATAAGAATGAATGAAAGGAAAGCCTTATTCTGAAAGAGAGAAATTAATGAGAAAAAATTTTCATTCATTTCGAATATACCTTATTGAAATACTCTGAGCAAGGTTGTCTAAATTCTGATATGTTTATAAATGTTTTTACACATGCCAAGCTGAACTAAGTCCTGATAAAGGAGAAGTGTCTTCCCGGGCATTTTCTGTATATGCAGCCAGAACAACAGAGTATTCATCAAAGCATAGACAAAGTACATAAGCATGGATATAATTCCTGAAGCTGCATCTGGCTACAAAACTTTCAGAACCATGTGGAGAAGGTCTTCTTTATGCAGACCGTCTTACTGTAGCTTCAGAATATTATGTACTAAATTAATTCAAGGAACTCATTATTGCTTGAAGCTTGCCTATGACAAGGGCTGGGACTGAGTTTTCTTTTTGGAGCATGGATTTTAATCTATGTTAATATTCACATCAGCAGGGTAAGTTAATGAGGCCCAAGCTCATTTTATTATCTTTTATCTGACTGCAGCTCTAAGCTCCTACCCGCGCAGCCCCGGATACGCACTCTGCATGCTGGATGAAGAGAAGCAGTTTGTACTCGAGCATTTGCACTGCACAGACGTGAGCACTCTGTGGTTGGTGTTCTCCATATGGGAAAGTTCATTTTGTTTCTGTCTTGCTTGAAAACAAACAAACAATAAATCAGCAACAAGGCCATAAAAAAAAAAAAAGAAAAAAAAAAAGCAGCAAATAAGGGGTATGAAAAAAAGATGCAAGCATGCCTGCTAGGTTTGAAGCAGAGCTGAGTGTGCACTTTTTTCTTTTTAGAAGACAATGAGTGGTTGCTGATTGCTGACGTAGCCTGGGAAAAAATAGAGACCTTATTTAGAGGAGGCAGTATTAAAATAGAAACTTTTTAATGCTTGAAGCTATTTTGGTCACATTTGGGTCTCCTGAAGGGAGTGTTTGCTCCTGATGATATCTCAAGTAAGGTATGACAGCCTTTTCAGAAGGATTTGAGCATATCTGATGTTCAAGCACTGGTAACAGCTACCCGAAGAACAATGGAAGTGGGACATGGAGTCAAGCTGGTAAAACAGCAGAAAAGGAAAAAAAAAAAATGGAATGCAAAACTGCAGCCTTTCTGCACATTTCATTGCAAGGTGATGCTGTTTGGAGAGGGTCTGTCTGGCTTCCAGTGTTCTGGCTGTTCCGCCTGCCTGCAAATGCACAGGGTGCGGTAATCTGGGCAAGTTCAGGAAGATGAAGGAGAAGTTTCACCTCAGAATATTTAAAATGACTCAGACAGGAGTATTCATTCAAGACAGGAAGCAGAGAGGAGGTAGTGAGTCTTGCCATCCTGGGATAACTTAGAATAATACATTGAGGAAATTTGTGCTGGGAGGAACCCATGAGCATTGCTGCCACTGTTCCCATCCAGCGACCCAGCAAATAATCTAACTTTAAACCAGAGTATTTGCCTTCATATTATCATAGAATCATAGAATCACAGAATCACCAAGGTTGGAAAAGACCTCCAAGATCATCTGGTCCAACCGTCCCCCTACTACCAATGTCATCCGCTAAACCATGTCCCTAAGCACCATGTCCAACCTTTCCTTGAACACCCCCAGGGATGGTGACTCCACCACTTCCCTGGGCAACCCCTTCCAATGCCTGACTGCTCTTTCTGAGAAGAAATGTCTCCTAATTTCTAACCTAAACCTCCCCTGGCACAACTTGAGGCCATTCCTTCTAGTCCTATCACTGGTTACCTGTGAGATGAGGACAACCCCCAGTTCCCCACACCTTCCTTTCAGGTAGTTGTAGGAGCAATAAGGTCTCCCCTGAGCCTCCTCTTCTCTAGACTAAACAACCCCAGGTCCCTCAGCCACCCCTCACAGAACTTGTGTTTCAGGCCCTTCACCAGCTTTGTAGCCCTTCTCCGGGCATGCTCCAGGGCCTTGATGTTCTTCTTGTAGTGAGGGGCCCAAAACTGAACGCAGGACTCGAGGTACGTCCTCACCAGAGCAGAGTGCAGGGGAACAATCACCTCCCTGGTCCTGCTGTCTACACTATTCCTGATATGAGCCAGGATGCCGTTGGCCTTCTTGGCCACCTGGTCACACTGCCGGCTCATGTTCAGGCGAGCATCGATTAACACCCCCAGATCCTTATTCATCAATTTACCATTCCTAATACTGGAATGCTTTGCCACAATGCAATTAAATGAATAGCTTTATATGTCTTTCCACCATTGTTACAATTTCAAGTTAATTTTACATCGAATGGCAGTATTGAATTCCACAGTTTGCCATTGAGAACTCATCAGGCAGATGTTGCAGAGATGCAGGCGGCAGTAATGCACAGCAAGTGAGGGGCCCTGGCGGGTGGAGCAGGGCTTGAACCAGCCTCTCATGGTAATGCAGCACTGGCTTTGCTCCACAGCTGTGCAGTCAATTAAGCCTGTGTTACAACAGTTTGAGTTTTTTTTTTTTTGTTTTTTTTTTTTTTTTTTTTAATTATTTTCATTTGTCTTGGTAAAATACCTGTGGGAGTTTTGTAGCAAGTACTATTCTTATTTGTACACATGGATTATGCTTGAACAACTCATGCATTTTTTCCACTTTGCTGGGCTTCGTTCTCATCATAAATAGCTTATTTAAGTCCAAATGTCAGTTAATTCTTATGTGAAGGAATTCTTGAGCTTCTAAACTAAAACAAAGCAGTAAGTATAGAATATTAGCTGGCGGGGATGGAGAAGTCTGAAAAGCCCTCAAAGAATGAGAGCACATATTACAGAACAAGGACACATATTTTGTTGCTATTCCTCATATGGCAGCATTTCAGCTGTACACTTTCAGCTTGAAGTTGGAGCATATATAATCTCAAAGAGAAATTCTGTTAAGACCTCTGAAAACAGTAAAATATCTATATGTAGGGAGAATAATGAAATATGCCCTCTCCCCACATCCTGGCAGTCCAGTTATAAAAACAGGTTTTTATGTGTGCAGAACCCATTTCTGTCAGATTTTCATAAGGATTGGTAATTTGCAAACTTCACGCCCCTCCAGCCACCCAGTAATACCGAAAGCCTGGAAATAGCCTAGGCTATTCAAGTATTGCATTGAATTTCAAACTTTGAGCCTACTAGAAGATGAGGTCAAAATTTGGAGGAAGGTCACTCCCATTTTAGTTACTAGCAACACCAATGCAGTTAGTGATGGCATTGGCTTTGGTTCTGACAATTTTAGCAGCTTCCTGTGTACAGCTAACTTTGTGGGATGACAGTGACTATCTTCTGCTAGTGGTGCCTGTGTCTGGTGCTGACATTGATATTCCTTCCTCAGAAGTGACTGCAGCTGAGCACCTTGTTCATTTGCATCTTTATGACTGTCAAGCCATATTCTTGTATTTTGTTTGTTTGTTTGTTTGTTTTTCCCCCCCTTTTTCCCCCATGAACTCTGTTACTTTGTTGGAATAGTTTCTTCCAGAGACCTAAGTATGGGCCAAGCCAAGACCATGAGGATTTATTTCCAACGTTGAGAGTCAGGAGTGTTAGGGCCTAAAGCCTTTAGCCCCAAGGACTATGCTATTCCTCAGAGTGTTTTGGTAGCTTTTCCAAACTAGTAAGGTCAATCAACACATGCTTTGATCTTTCCTTAATAACCTTTGCATGTTTTTCTTTTCTGCCCTCCTTCCTGCTCAATGAGAATTCTTCCTCAAGCTGTTTTACTAAAATGGCCCTGTCCCTGCCTCTGCACCACAGCCAAGCATGTGGCTCTGGTGTGCAGGGACATTACAGGAAGCCTTTGTTTGGCTCTTCGGTGAGTGGCTCCATGCTTTGCTCTCTGGGTGCCCTCAGTTTTACCTTCATCTCATCACCCTCTCCCCGCAACTCTGGTGTGAATCTGCTGTCCTTGCCCCTCCTGCTCTGGTTCTTTCCTTGCTGCTCTGCTGCCCTCCCTCCACTCATCACAGGGAGAGTCAATGTCTTTGGAAATGTGAAGGCCTTTAGGATAATCTAGTAAGACTTCACTTCCTTTTACCTTTCTTGAGGAGAAGCTGATCTATAGTCAGCAATTTGCCCTTCTACAGCAGGTCTTTCAGTGGCGCCTACATCTTCAGGTGCCCCTCAGAGCATGATGGGCCGGTAGTCCTAGCACTGCTGCCTCCCTCTGCTTTACCTCCCGAGCCAGCCAAGAGTTAACTTTCATCATTGCTTTTTTTTTTTTTTTTTCCTTTGGCTCTTTTCTGCAGAGGCATCAGCTGTTGGACACAGCTTTGCTGTGGATAAACTGAAGGGTTTCACAGGATGGACAAACAGCATTGTACTCTGGAGATGCAAGAGCCATAGTGGTGCTGTCGTACAGCTGTGTCCAAAGCAGTAGGAACACAAGGTTTCCTGAAGAGAGATGTCCACACACAGGAGAGGAACACTGGCTTATTACAAGGACTGTGCTGGTTTGCATCACCAGTTGATAGACTACTTAATAATATGAACTAGCTATTACATCAGCTAGCTTATTTGGTGACTTTCCTCCCTCCTTTAGAACAGGTTTGTCCATCCCCCTGTCCACTGCGATGGTTCCCTGGTGTTTGGAAGTACTGGAGTGCCCACAAATAGAGGAGAGTAGGAGCCACTTGGGGTAGGAGCAGGTCAGCAGAGCACTTTATGAGTACAAAGGCATGTACGTATTTCATGCCAGCTCTTTTTCACAGTCTTTAGTTTCTGCTTCATGTTCCTTTTTCTGTAGTCCTGGACAAACAGAGGATGCTGAGTTGTGCAGGCTTGTGTTTTTGCACTGTATGTCAGAGTGGGCCAGAGCCAAGGAGAGGAGTTACTGAGCTGGGAATGGTTAGCGTGCCTGTGTCCTTAGGATGGGTTTTGCGTTTTTGTTTTTGGCAAAATCCTAAAATGATAGGTAGCATGGATGTGTCATGCAGGGTCTCATAGTGTTTTCCAGGCCACTAACACTGGGCTGCTTTCATTTGCACAGTGTCTCACCAGCACTCTGCTGCAATGCACACGCTATTTCCCAGTCAAAATGACTTGCCAGAATGGGTTACTTCAAACCTGTGGGGTGGTTTGCTGACAGTGGCAGCTCCCCTGCTGAAGCAGGCCTCCCACATTGCTGACTGCAACAGTCGGTGGGTGGGTGATGTGGTCTCTGAAGTGGTTAGAACTGTAGGTTGTAAATTTATTCGCTCCTTTTCTTGGCTTAAATTGCACCCTTTGCAGGTGGGTACAGGGCTGCTGCTGCTGCATAGAGATAAAGAAATCCTCTGTACTAGTGTTCTGTGTTTGCCAGCTCATGAAGGTGTCTGTCCTTTCTTCTGAAGCTCAAGGTCCTCTGAGCCTCTTTCTGCTATGTTTTTTTCTATTGAGCCAAGCCAGAGGCTGCTTGCTGCCTGGTACCTACAACTTGCACTCCCACCTCCTGCTCCTGTCCTCACATCCATTGTAACTTGACTACATTTAGCCTCTACAATCCAGTAATTTGTTTAAATGCTTGTGCTATGCGTGGCTCTGATGGAGTCAGTGGTGACCACCTTCTTGGGGGTGGTGAAAGACATGCTCAGAGATAGAAGATGACCTTCTCTCCTTTCTCCACTTGCCTACCCATCACTCTTTCCCTTTATTTAGCCCATTTCAGCACCTCATCACCAGGAGAGGGGGTCTAAAGAAGTTGCAATTTGCCAAGCTGTTGGTTTAAAATGCCTGAAGGCAAGGGAGGTCAGTGGCAGCACTGATGTAGCGGTACTGGCACCCCAAGTTGCCTTTGCCAGCTACCAAACAAATAGGGCTGCTTGAAATGCAGCCCTAGACCTGCAACGTCCCTTAGTGAGCGCAGACCAGTGCTAAGTATAGCCGTGTACCAGCAGGATCCTGATGGGCTCAAGAGGCAGACTGCTCTTGGAAGTGCACTTGAGAATAATATTCATGTATATTAAAGTAATGGACATAAGTGCCATTCACCATCTCGACAGATGGAAAAGGCAGTCAGTAAATATGAGAACTGAACTCAAATAAAAATCACGATGTTTAAAGCACTGTAATAAACCTGTCAGTCTCCTCGGGCAGTGAGAAGCAAATCCCGATTAAACAAGCCAGTGGCAGCGAGAGTCAGCCCACCAAGGGGCAGACTGGCTCATCCTTCGGGCTGTGATCTGAGCGCATTGCAGACCCCTGCCGATAGCAGCAGGGTGCTGTGGAAGGAAAGGACAGGTCCTCCTGGGCTGCCTTCCAGAACCTAGGCAAGGCTGAGCAGAAAGAGCCAGAAGCACTAATCCAGCCTCGGGGAGAACAGGCACGCTGTATCAGGATTTGTGATGAACAAGCATGTCTGAAAAGAACAGAGAAGATTTGATTATAAAACTTCAAGAAAAGGTATTATACGTTTCAAAAGAAAGAGAAGACTGAAAAAGTGCATTTCTTGCTCTTCCCTTACCATCCTTAATGTTATTAATTATTTGAAAGAGGTTCTGCAGAATTGCTCATCTTCCACGGATTCAATGGTGCTTTTGTGATTTTATGGAAAGTGTAGTTGCTGTGACTATAGAAACTCAGCTGTTTGAGTAAACTTACTCCCCTGACATCTCCCTCTTACTTTCCTTGACCTCTCAGAGCAATGGTTTTTTTTGTTCTTGTTTCCTATCATTCTTGAGCAACTCTAAGTCGCTCACAGCCTCCCACAATTTCTGGCTGAATATAGGCTTCACAATAGAGTTGTTCTAGACATTTTTTTCTTTCTTTCTTTCTTGAATGAGCTTTGATGTATCTGCGTGAGTGTCTCCTGCCATCTGGTATTCTGTATCGAGATCCACGATCCATGCTGCTGGCTCCTCACTCATATTTTCTCCTTAGCATGTGTTCTGCGCGACTCTTAAGTTGCATCAGAAATCTACATGAAACACATTTGCCATGGCTCTCATGGATTTTATGTCATTTTATGCTGGCTTGAGGTTTTTTGTGTTGAAAAACAAGCGACTAAAAGTGCTCTTTCCTCCACCTCACTCAATATACTCCCACCCTCCTCATGTGCTGCCAAGCAGAAGAGACTTGTTTAGAAGACAAAACCTGTGCAAAACTGCATGGGTAGGTTTAATGTTTTCCTTCATGAAACAATTCGTGATCATTCTCATAGATTTTATTCTCTGAAGCAGAGGTCTGTGTATATGGCTAGAAGATTGCCTTGCCTTTAGTAACTTATGTGAAATGTTCAGATCTTCCTCTTTCTCCTGAACTCACAGTTGCTATGGTGCAAGAGAGAATAGTGTATGCATTTAGTTAGGTTTGGATGTAAATATTTAGAATATGTTTGATATATGTTATTTTCCCATTTAAAAAAGGTCTGAGTTTCACTTAGAAACACTACAACAATTGTATTACAGGACAGAAACTCATTTGTCTTTTTTCTTTATATGTGAACCCTTGAACAACTTGGATTTGTATTTTGACTTTTTATTACACTGTGGTGTTATAATAGGATTTCTCCTTCTCCAGGGAAGACTTTTATGTATAGATGTGTATTACACATAAAGAATGGTTTTGTTGTAGGGGAAGAGGACACTGAATCCAAAAAGCTAGATTTTCTATATTTTATTCATAAAAACAGATTTGCAACAATTTATTAAAAATTGATCTCATGCAGTATAAGGTTATACAAGAAATTCTTCATTTACATTTTATTCTGGCAGTTCCAGTCTAGTTTAAAGCATTTGTGCACTAACATCATTGGAAAATGCCATTGGGGCACAGCCTCTTCATAAATTTACAGTACATTTTTGCTGCAGTATAAAAGAACAGAAACATTAAATAGCTATATTCACTTGGTTGGTCTTGTTATCCGCAGTAAAGTAAAAAAAAAAAAAAAGTTATGGGAGAAACTACAGTATCATTGAGACAAAGAATGTACTGCATGGTTTAAACCTAATAAACGTCACACAGTCAGTATTCACGAAGTTACAGACACACACACACACTCACCTCCAATGGTCCGATACTTCTGATTTTTTTTTTCCTGCTAAATTGGAATAATATTTCTACAGAGATCTTTGTGTATACATTATATACAATATTGTAATTTTTCTCTTTTTTAAAAATTAACATTCCTTTTAAAATAAACCAGGCCCTGATGATATTAATAAAGCAAGAGAATACTGTCAACACACATTGAGTGACAACGTCAGTGTTTAGTGCTTAAACAGAGTAATGAGTTCTATTTTACCTGTGTTTATACTTACATGTTTTTGTTCTAAAAGCTACAGATATTTCCATAACCTCTCTTACTGTATGTGCCAAGTGAAATATTTTGTGATGCTCCTGATTGTAAGATTCAGATATATATTCATGTTGGTTTTGGCCACTATGAGGTGTGTTTTATTTTTTAATGGAGATTTATGCTAGCTTGTCAAAGCCGCAGTTAAGTCCCTCAGCTAATGAACCTCTTCAGCTGTGCTTCAGTCATTGCTAATTTGTAAACCTTTGTAGAAACGTCGTTCCCAGGTCTGAGCTGAGGTGCACAGGCATTGGTCAAAGAAGACTGAGAGCCCAGTGGGTGCTTCATGTATTTTTTTTTCCCTGCTCCCAGTAAACAGCCTTGGCAGGGAGATGCCACATTTCCAGTCCCTTGGAAAAAGAAGCTGCATGTGTATCTCACCTGTGCCGGAGGGTTTGGCTCCAGAGCTGGTCCAGATGGTGTGCCACTATCATTCCTCCTAATTACTTCTGCTCAGGGGAGGGAGCTAAAGTGTAAAACCCATTGTTATTGTTGTTGTTTCACAGTCCTTTTAGGATTAAAATAAAATATTCTGTTGGTAAATTTGATCTGTCCTGTCTATTGTCCGCTACAACTGTCACACACGCAGGTACAAAGCAAACATAGTGTATATTAACATCTATGTGCTCTGCAGGCAAAGCCTGCAGCCGCAAAGTGCTGTGCCCTAACCCCTTCCCACCCCCCCGAGTCCGCTAAATTAATTTTATTGTAATTATGTGTGACAAAATTCAAACAAACTATGAAAAACAATCCACCCTGTGACATTAAGACTTTACTACCCAGTTGTCCCCAGCTTCTTGAGTTATCAGCCCTAGGACTTTTCCAGACAGTGTAGTACGTTACGCTTGGTGGTGTTTACTCTGAAATAGATGCCAAAACTTTGCTAAAATGAAGCTGCAGGTGGTCAGCACTCACTACCACCATCCCTGGAGAAGGGTAAAGTGCTCTGACCCCAACCAGCAGCTCTCCAGCTGGTAGCGATGTGGAGCTGTAGCTTCAGCCTCTGCTTGGGCTTCGCGTACCGTCGCTAGTTAGAGGTGACCCTGCTCGCAGCGCTGCGGAGTCTCAATGACACCCGAGGAACCATTTCTCACAATCCATCTTTCCTACCGAACATCATCCCTGAAATGAAAACAAGCAAGACTAACCAGTGCAGAATGTTTCCAGCAATTTAACACAACTCTTGTAAAAATGAGTGTATCTATTTCAATAAATATGTTATAGCTCAACCGCTGTATTTTTCCGTACATGGATACAGTATAGGATTGCATGTTCTCAGCAGCCACGTAAAGCTCAGTGACATTTGAGTGGTTTTTTTTTTTTTGTTTTGTTTTGTTTTTTTCCTAGTGTCTTTTTTGCAAGATCCGTATTTCCCAGCCTCCTTGTTGCTTGTAGAAATTTGGGAAGAAATGTTTCCAGTGACTTCTTTGTGAAGAAATAAAAACTCCATGAATAAGGCTACAGATCAAGCTCCTTGCGTCCTTCTCCTTTGCCTTCCCACATGAGCTACCCTGGCACTCCTGTGGCGGTGGCCTCAGCAGTAGTTCCTCTGTGGTCAGAGCCAATGTTATGTGTTTGTAGCTGAGTTCTATGTCAGATGTTTAGTCCAGTCATCGAGTACTTAAAAGCAGTTCAGGAAGCACTGATCTCCCTTTCCTACAGCCCAGAAACCATCACTCGAAAGGACGGCGGCACGTGTCTGTGCCGGGGGCTGGCGCTGGGGCTTACGCAGGGACTGGCACAGCTAGCGTCGACTCCTCCTATGGACGGCAAGTAGGCGTGATGAAGGATGGGCAGCTGCAAAGACAGCCGACGCTGTATGCTAGGAGGGAGACAGAGAGAGAGAAGCATTAGCCAAGAGGAAAATGTCATACATTACATGCTTGGTATGTCTGCAGGTTGCTGTGAGGAGATTTCCAGTGCCTGCTGCTGTGATGGAGAGAGTTAATGCCAAGAGCATCACACTTGCTGCTGTTGAGCTCTGCCACCTCGGTGTTATTTCCCTTTGGGAAATTTTTCTGACAGGCTAGACATGACAAAAGAATCTAATGGTGCATTCTCAGCATCTCACAACCTCCTGAAATTCCCGGGCACTTTCAGATTAATTGTTACACTGCTGATACTCAAAAAAAGGAAAGCCTTACGTTTGCAAGGAGGGCATGTGGGCATAGAGCAATCCTCCGCTCCTTGCAAAGTGATCTACTGCATGCAGAGCAGTGGCTAACTGTATGGACATTCATGAGGTCACCGACTCAGTTTTAAGCCATGCATCACTTAGCACAAGGATCCTGGAATTAAGGATGGCATTTTTGCAACTCCAGCTGAGGCGCATACAGGTGCACGGAGAGAGGGAATTCAGACTGCTGACATTTCCAAGTAGTTCATCTTTGCAGTTTAGGTCTGCGCTTTTAAGGTGCTGACTGCTCTCTGGTTCCCACACTCAGCACCATGGGACCGCGAAGTCGGCACTCGAAAAGCAGTCTGTCCTCCCACCCACACCAAAATTCAGCGTTTAGGAACCCAGCATCCTCCATCCAATTTCCATAGAAGATTGACATCATCATCAATGAAAGGGCTTTGTTTTGATTGTTTTTAAAAGGGATGCTAAGCCATGATCACAGCTAGCCCACTCTCCTCTCCATGGAGAGGACAGTGCCACAAGACAGTGCTCTGCTCCCCCCATGCTCTGGATATACTAGCACTTTCCACAAAAGCCAAATCCAGTTGAGGTTTGTTAGTGCACGAGATGGTTTTGGTGATTAGGATGGTATCATACTAGGATTGTGCCTGCATTTGGACACATTTGCTCTTGAAACAAGGAGAGATTTTCTTTAAGAGGGGACACATGTTAAAGTGACAGAGCTGAAATGAAGGCCAGGTCTTTAATTACAGGAGAAAAATATCCATATGTGACATTGGATCAGTTCAATGGAGTTTTCAATTTATATTTCCCTGCCATGTTCACTGTATACAGACCCTTATAAAAAGTGTATGTTTGGAAGTTTCCCTTTTGACTGCCTTTCTGATTCAAACATTTCATTTCTTTTTGCTTTGTGTTAGCAAGTGGAGACAGCTAGAAATGCATCTGTTGCACTGCTCAGGGACCAAACAGCATAGCTATCAAATTAAAACAGAAAGAAATGAAATGATATTTCTCTTTAGCTTCTCCACTATGGCACTAAGGCTTGTTATATACAGGGATGGGGTGGAAAATGGTTGCAGCCTGCCTAGCCAGGAAGCTCTTCCTCATTCTTTTTCCATCACAAACCCTCTCTAAAAGTTTAGAGCGATATTAATCCACAGTATTTATGATCGTACTGCTGGCCATGTGTCTTTGGGAGAAAAGCAAATCCACTCATTTTGCCACTGTTTCTGACTCTTTTTGGTGGTATCAATGAACTCGTTCCTGGTTCCCAAGGAGTGCAGAGGTGGCATGGTTTGCTGCCTCCATGCGCTGCATCCTTATTAGCCTGACACTGCAGATTGTAATTCTGCCTCTCATTGCAGGGTCAGACACAGAACTGCCTGTGCTTATTTTCCCACCGGTGGAAATGCTTACTTTGTTCAACTGTTACAGACTTCTCATTAAAGAGGGCTTTGGAAGCTATTTCAAGGGAATCCAGTTGCATAATCAAGTGAATGGTGTTGTGTTTTTTTTTTTTTTCACCCATTTAAATGTTAGCCATACCATGGACAAAGAATGTTTATTTGGCTATGCACATGGTGGCTGCAGTGGGTGGCAAATTTTGCTTTAACTGTACTTAAAGTTTACTTTCACTTGAAAACTTGGTTCCTGGAATCGAGGGAGAGGAAGATAGCCTGGAGACTAGTCCACAATTAAGAACTTAGGCAACACTCATAGGGAGGAAAAACAAAATAAAAAAAGTAACAAAATCCAAACAAAAGTGCCATTTTCTCCTCAAGTGAAAGTAGATCTTTAACCTTGCTTCACTCTTCATGTTCTGTTTTTTCTTTTTTCTTTTTTCTTTTTTCTTTTTCTTTTTCTTTTTCTTTTTCTTTTTCTTTTTTCTTCCCTTCCCTTCCCTTCCCTTCCCTTCCCTTCCCTTCCCTTCCCTTCCCTTCCCTTCCCTTTCCCTTCCCTTTCCCTTCCCTTTCCCTTCCCTTTCCCTTCCCTTTCCCTTCCCTTTCCCTTCCCTTTCCCTTCCCTTTCCCTTTTCTTCTTTTCTTTTCTCCAACATCAGTGCTTCACCCCCTCCTCCACCCTGCCACATTTTGTCAATGCTTTTCAGGCTGGTGGCAGGCATTTTTTTTCAAGTTGGCCGTACGATATAGATATGTCAGAGCGTATGGTCAAGTAGGTGGGGGTGGGAAGTGGCTTTCAAGAACTGCTCCAGGAGACTGAAAGGAAAGGTGGTGCCACGCACAGAGCATTCACTCATCAGGGTGTTAGGATAGGGTGTATATGCTCAGCTCTACAGAAATGTAATTTATTAGGAATAAATAGATTCAAGTAAAAGCTTGACTTCCAGTGCCATTGCACATAGGAGCACAGTGCGATGCAGATGGGAACTGTGTGCATGATGCTTCAAAGAGGGCAGAGGCATCTGAAAAATATTTTGCTTCCGCTATACAAAAACACTGATGAGATCCATTTGGTAAGTGTGGGGAGTGAAACAACTGCGGCTGCAGTCAAACCTCTTAAGATCTGTGGGAGTGTGTAAACTGTGCCTAAGTGCTCAGAGATCATTTCAATCGATTCTTCAGCCCATTAATGTTGATTTTTAGCAGCTGCTGGGAAGCTAGGGAAGTTCTAAAAGGCTACAGTAAAGCAAGATATTGTACTAGCAAGTAAACTAACCATTCTCAGTGCACCTTATTTTAACAACAGCCTTGAGTAGGATAGGCAAATATGAAGCACCATCAGTAGATAAAGGAGGTATTTCATGCCAAGGCATATGGCTGCACTGCAATAATCCAGTCATAACTGACTTTTTGGATAAGAATTTTCAGTTACTAAAATTGACATAACTAGCCCCAACAGGGTATTTGACTGTCTTTTAAATGCTGATAAAAGCAGAGCTTTAGCTCAAAAAATATCAAGGTGGTTTCTACTATACGAGTTACACAGTGACTAGCTTCTTTGGAGGTTACAAAAATGAGCACATATAGGAAACAGTCTACAGAAGTACCAGCTTTTAGTGGAGTCTGGCAGAAATCTAACATTATTTTTACTCAAAGATCTGCAAGGCTGCTACATGCTTTTGGCACTGTTAAAATGAGCACTGTGTAAATTTTAACAGTGCCGAAAACTAATTCACTGAATTCACCACTGGTGAGATGGGACAACATGCGGGAATGAAGGTGCACAGAAAAATATCTTTAGAGGTTACAGACAATATCCCATTGAATTTATGTGTGTGGCCACAGTGCAGATAAGCTGACTGATGTGATCTTTAGATAAGCAAGCACTGTCAGGCTGGAATACAAATAATATCCTGATTAATATCGCAGCATGCTGTACTGATAATATAGGTACCAAAGTGCCACGTGCAGCTCAGGTACACCAATCTTCCCCAGCAGATCACACACCCAGGGAAAATGAAAAAATCAAAGAAACAGCAAATTTTACATGGCACTATGAATGACCTACCAGGTCCTGCCCAGCAGGAAAGGGAGTAAGAGGCAAAGGAAATTGTTAATTGCCTACTGTCACGTGCTAAGGCTTCACTACAATCATGTAGACAGAATTTTCTATAGGTGCATGGATCAAAGTCTTAGCTATGTGCAAAACAAATGTTTTTCATAATATGATTGAGATGATATAAACTACATCCTGCAAGCAAGTACGAAACAACCTCTGGCATTACTGGGCTTGAAAAGTATGGCTGTGCCTGCACTATGGACATAGCTGTATGGTAAGGAATCACAGTCACATTATTCAAATGTAGCACTAATAGTGAGAAAGAATGAAAAAAAAACTCCGAAACCAAATCTTTTCTTCTCTCTACAAGAACTTTTATACTGATGTGCATGAATGAGTAAGGGTACTCTTGCAGAGCACAAAGTTTGGCAAGAGATAATCTCTTGTTGAAGAGAGAGAATCATAAAACCCTAGTCCCAAAGACTGCTATGCTTCTTTCTGGAGGATCCATTGGGCCTGGGCTGTGCAGCTCTGGTAGCCAAACGGTATCCTTAGGGAAGACACTGACCCATGGCACATGCACAGCTGTGCAAGGGCTGAACGATGCTGTTCTGATTTAGCAGGACTGTATTGATTGCTTTCCAGAAATGTCAGTGGCTGTTCAGATTTGTGCTGACCTGACTCTTAAGACCTTTAGGAAATCTCAGTCTTCTCATCAGTCACTGCTAGCCCAGAGGAACTTCTGTCTTCACCAGAAGTTTTTTATTTTCTTGACCAAACATTTTTTTTTGTAATAATCTGTATCAAGAGAAGACTTGATGATCCTTGTTGGTCCCTTCTAACTCAGATATTCTATGATTCTATGATCTGCGTTTTTCTTAGTATCTCTCTTACGTCAAGGGGACCACATGTAGATGAGCGCATTTATCTGTTCATACTACATTATGTCTCACAAATGGTGCTGGAAAAAGATGCACATCTAATAGCTATGCATTAAAGCACTCTGCTGACCTCATCAAGTCACAAGAGCTTGCTCAGTGAGGGCCCTGTTTTTGTGAAATAATCAAGAGATTTCAACTAATAAGGGCTTTCTTTGTGTGTGCATGTGCATTAAGGTTAGCTCCTGCACAAGTTTGTTTTTTTTTTTTTTTTTTTTTTTCCAGTGAGGACAGAGATAGAACTCCTTGTATTTTCCTGCACCATGTAATACAAGGCAGTTAACTGCTATCTGAAATCAGGTTTGCTGTCACTGATGTAACATGTGACTGAGTCTGGTAATTTATTTAATTTATTCTGTTTAATAAGCTTTTAAGTTGCCCAAGTACCAAACAGGAGTCTGACAGCTATTAGTTCAGATGTTCATAAAGTGGTGCCAATGTAATTAGGCTACCTTAGGGACATGACTTATTCTAGGGACAAATAAGCACGATGCTTCCCTGAGCTTTGGGCCACAGCAAGCCCTGCTGAGCTGTTAGAGGGTATTATGTGAATTTATTATATAGGTTCCTGGAAAGCAAGGCTGATACCATAAGTTCCTATCTTCTCCATGAATCTAACCAGTGCTTTGTGCCATCAATCACGGAATTCTGTGATTCTGTGATCCTCTCCTTGAGGACGCAGCATTGTTTCTAAGGAAATGCTTTTCTATGTCCCACTCAGCTCCAGCTGCTATGGTAACATTGAGCCCTAAAACTGCTTTTATTTTTCTAGCTTAAGACCAAAATGGAGTAAAATGACTATGCACACCATGAACCCCTCTGGCTTTTGTGTAGAAAGACCTGGACTGTTGATAATGGTCATAAAGTGTGTGTGTTCCCATGTACATCCTCATCGCTCCTTTATGTTGGCGGCTGAGCACAACTTGTCCTGTAACTCTCTATAGAAACTTTAGACATCACACTATGGGTATTTCTGTCAAGAGAAAAAAAAAAAACGTTTGTTTTGGGGCACTTTAGGGTCCAGTGGGCCTAATACCCTCTAAATTTGGTGATGATGGTGAGCTATGGGCAGGGAGGCATCGTGGGTGCTTCAGGAGTTGCCACTCACATCTTCTCTTGCTGATGTTCCAGCTGTCCCTTATGTTTTACACAGTAGAAAGTGTGAGCACACAAGCACATGCATACATAAGAGAGCAGGGTGTGCCTTTCTCTACCAGTATATAATGGTATACTACTTACTGTTCTGGAGAGTTGATGTCTTCTATAGGATCTTTGCTTGTTCTGGAAGGGTCTGATGTGCCCCACTGTGCTGGTGGATTTTGATCAAGATGATTTTTCAAAATTGCTTTCTCGCCATCTAGATGGACAACACAGTCAATTTTATTTTACTGTTATCAAGTGATCTTTCTAAAATTCTTTCATTGTAAAAGTTTATACAGGTATACATGGTGCCACAAAATAAACTCTTTCTGCCCATATTGCAATACAAGCTCAGGTTTCCCCATGCGTCTTTGGTACTCGTACATTTTTGGTGATGTGGTCCTTCGTGAGAACTACCAGGAAGAAACAGAAAAGTGAAAAAAAACTCTGTTGTCCTTTTTTTTTGTTTTCTCCCTCCCTGCCTCCCTCTCCCTCTCTCTTAAATATTTTCTTTCATGCCTTTATATGCCTTATCATACACCTTTCCCTAGTCTTGAGCTGTGTAAAAAAATATAGTATCATCATATTGTCTTGAACTCAAACATTACTTTTCTATATGAAAAAAAAAAACCAACAAAACCTGTTTAAATATTTTCCCAGAAAAATTATGATCTCATTGATTTATGAAACCTTGGTACTCTTTATCTCACATAAGCAGTTGAGTGCTATCATTCAACCAACTATCTGCTATGATTTAGCACAGAAATATCATTCATATCAGATGCACTGGCCCACAGGTTGTCTACAGAAAGGGCAGCTAATGATTTCATAAAGCTTTCTTCTGCAGTTCTCTCTTCTGTGTAATGATAACATATTTTCTCTGCAGGTAGCATCACTTAATTCCCACGGGAGACGCAGGAGTCAGGGGCTAGCTGTGCTGAGGTCTGTGGCATGCATCAGTCCCCCTACAAAAAGCAGAATGCAGCCATTTAAAGAAGGCTGTCTTAACTGGAGAATCTTTCTGTCCCTGCCTGCTTTTCCAAAGTTTCCTGCTGTGTTAAGCCAAGCAAAGTCACATGGAAAACATCTGAGTAATGAGGACAGTGCAGAGTTTTCATAAATAATTACAGAGCAGCTCCAAATCCATCACAGGCAGTTGTTTGCTACACACGCAGAAACAGTGACTGCTGCAGGCACTAAGGCAACATGGAGGAGGACTCAAAGGTAGAAGCTGGAAAAGGATCTTGCAGGATTAGAATGCAAAAGTGGGCAGGAGTGAGACAAGCAGGAGAACATCTGAGAGAAATGAAAATAGCCTGAAAAATCCAGCACACATTGAAGGCTTAAGATGCTTTTCTCTACCACTAACAGCTAGGAGCCCCAAAGGACATTCAGGTCCTAGCATGCTAGGAGCATCCATGCTACCAATGAACATGGTAAAGTGCTCCTATACGTATGTCTACCCTCCCATTGTGGCCATAACTGGCCCTAATTTGTAGGATTTGCTTTCCTCTGTGCAGGTCTAACAAGCAACTTGGAAAAGAATTGCTATGGCTCAGAAGAGCAAGAAAGATTCTTCACTTATGTTGCATGGAAGACAAAGGGCTGGGTGAGAAAGGAGGCAACCGGAACACACGAAGCTGCTGCTGTTGAGGCAACACAATGTCAGTAAAAGAAAGCTAAGGGATCCAGCTGTAGGAAGAGAGAGGTGCTTTAAAGGGAGGGGACACAATAGGATTCGGTGATGGCTTAGATGTGAAGCAAGGACAGTAAGGAGTCAAATCTGACAGTGGCTAAGATAAGGAGCAGTGAAACCTATCATCTCAGGGCAGTCTGAAGTTTGCTCTTGTGGCACTTGCTGTCACAAGAGTTCAGTTTTTATTTTCCATATATCACATTTCTATGTATATCGAGCTTGACATTTGCATAAGAGCCGTGTGATGTCTATAAACAGACACATAGAAAAAAACCTCTTTATTTCCATGATTAAAAACAATGTCAATGCTGAGCTGATCTAAGCTGACAATGAAAAATGCTGACTTTATGACACAGACCAAAGTTAAAATTCATTTCATCCTTGTAATTAGGGATAGAAAAGACCTATTATTTAACTGCTCTAGGGCCCCAAATCCTTTGGCAAAGATAAGCAATTTGCAAAACCACTGAAAATACAATTCTACACCAAATGACTGGAATATGCAACTGCCAGACTTTGGGACTGCATGATTTCAGAGAATAATCTGTGTTGTATGCCCTGGAGAGATTTTTTGTGCTTTTAGTTTTGCTCTGGGGAGGGAGGAGAGGAAGGAGGTGGTCCCTGTCAAAAAGGTGGGGGATCTAGTTTAAAGTAGAGCACAAATCATATATTCTGTGCCTACTCATTCCTTAACACCAACTGCCCATATATCACTCTGGGTGTTATTCTTAATAGACCCTCTTCTACCACTCTTGCAGATGACTCTCTCTTAATACACTGCATGTATTTCTGTATACAAGGTGACTGAACATGAGTTTTAATATCCCAGGTTAAAAAAGTGCAGACAGAAGCCACATAGGACTGCCAGAACATCGAGACTTTTTTTCCCCCGTTTCTCTCTCTGTCTCTCTTAAAAAATAGAAAACAGTTGGGTAATTCTTATTTGTTGCCTAGGGCTTTAAACTTTTTGGGAGAGGAGTTTTTAGATTTTTATTCTGCAGCTATGGAAACTAGAATCTTTTCACCTTCCCTTCCCTTCCCTTCCCTTCCCTTTCCCTTTCCCTTTCACGTAAATAATGAAGATCAAGATTCTCACTTAGTCATACACTTTCAAGAGCTGGAGCTTAAAGAAGAAACTCTATCACCATATGCACTTAAACAACTTAAGGATGGAGGAAATTGATTTTGTATAGGTGAACAGCTGAAAGAAAATGAATTAAAGCTAACGGTAAACTTTTCCTGATTTCTCTGAAGTTTAGGACTGGCTTTAGTATTTCCCTATCTTTTCTTCCTCTGTCCATTAAGTATGCCACCTGAAAAAATGTCCTTCATTCTCAGAGTACTGTCTGCCACTGCAGATGCTACTGAATAAGTTGCACTGGAATGGTCTGACTGCCTTCAAAATTGAATTTACATTAGCCAGAAGCAGTTTCTAAGTAATTTTCACCTCCTTAGACCTCAAACAGGAACTCAGAAGTCTGAATAAGTGTTGCCTGAGCACTTTCCATTCAGAAAACCACGGAGAAAAAAAAGACAAATAGATCTCAAGTGCCTCGCACAGCCCTCACTGATTGGTTTATTAGAAAACAAAAGCAGCTACCCGGTTGTCGGTGAGAGCCAGGAGGGGTTAGCTCAGGACCTTTGCCCACCTGCAGCAGAGAAATGACTTCCAATTACAGAGCTCTAAGCTGCAGGAGGACATTCAGTTGCTGCTGCAGAGAGGCTCAGTGAGGAGGTCACTGCTGCCAGCTGCTTGCCTTTCTCTCTGCCAGAGGTGACTCCTTCCTCACACCTCCCATACCTGTAACCACTTCACAACCTGCCTCCCTCAAAATTACCTGGATAGGCTTAAAAGATTCATACATTTTAGCAAACGTTGTTCAGCTGCAGGCAGAAAGTACCACATGACTGCCACTGCTGCCTTTTTTTTTTTTTTTCAGGATTCTAGAAACTGTGTTTTTTCACCTAGGAGTTTGTTGGCACTTGCACACCATAGCTTTATTGAGTATCTTCATCATTACGCTTTAGTGGCAATATTCCTCCAATTTCTTACAACTTGGTGTCAGGACTGCTGTTCACCCTGCATTTTTCAAGTCCGCTCTTGTCTCCTCTTTGTTAGAAAACATATTTTATGCTCCACAAAGAAGTAAATGTGGTTTAATAATGACTTACAAGAGCTGGCAGAGATACTCTAGTCAATTTACTGAAGAGCTCTGAAAACTTTAAACGTAAGGGTAGATCTTAAAAATCTACTGCTATTTTCCACACTTCTGTTGTTGGGACTGTGAAACAAGACTAGTCACTTTCGGCTTTGTATGTGAGCAGGGTGGAAAGAAAATAAAACCAAAAAGCAAATTAAAATGATCACATCAACTGCTGGTTATACGTGAAAAAGTTCTCCTGAACAAAGTTCACAGCACCAGGAAGTCTAAGTCATGCCTTCTCATAGTTACATTTGGAGAGGAAGACTTTTTTTTTTTTTTTTTTTAAAAAAAGAAAGCTAGTAAGATTCTCTTTTGATTTATACTACTGTGAATCAGAAGAAAGTCCCTTTACTACAGATTGATTTCCATGCAAGCAAAAGCAAGAACTGAACCTCTGGCAGATTGGTCTCTCTGCAGAAATAGAAACAAGCTCCAGTTTCAAGATTGGAATACATTTGCTAGGCTTCACAGAAACTAGAATCTCTCTCTCTCAGGATATAATGAACTATATCTTTTCTTTAAACCAACATTCCTTAAAGCCTTGTACACCTGTTTTTGAAAACCTTTCCTTTGAATCTGTGGTTTTAATCTCAAGCTTAATGCTTGAATAAAACCAACTTCATAGAAGTAATGTTTTCCCCTCTGTCGCAGATGAACTCTGTTTTGCTTTGCATTTACTAGCAACATGCCTTTGAAATCTGTTTTTTTTTTTTTTTCTTTTTCTTTTTCTTTGTGCTGCTTTTACATGGGGAAAAACTAACACTAGGAAACATTGGAGTGGGGTGACAACTGACAGAATGTGGGCATATCTCACATGCAAATGAATGCTCCCAGTCCATTTACAGCAATGAGTAAAGACTGTTTTCTGGCTCAAAACAGAAAAGACTTTCCGAGCAAGCTGGGGTGCCTGCAGAGAGAGAACTTGCTAATGTGACTAGGAAAAAGAGATTGCTCATAAGTGGGGACTATTGATTCTGTGGCTGTCGTTCATTATTTTTTTTCTAATACGCTACCTTGAAATGTACAGGCAAAGGTAGCAATAAATGAAGATATTACTGTATGTTTTTTTTTTCAGCTTGGCTTTAGGTGAAACTCTCACTATCTATCAATCATTCATGTAGAAATAATTTCATTAAAAAATGTCAGAAGTCAAATAGAATAAGACTGTAGGATTCTAAGCATAACGAAATTAGCCAATCCAAAAAAAAACCCACAGTGTATTACTGATGCATTTTTCTTGCAGAACCAAGTTCAGTCCTGATATGCATGCTCTTTTCACTTACCTATAGCTGTCAGAGAACAGAATTTGTCCCTTGAAGAACAGAAAGGGAGAAGAGTTCAGGAACTGATGAAAATGGGTAGTAAAAGCTAAAAAGAAACCTTTTTATAGCAGTTTCTTCCATTAGTTTATTGACAATGCCTGCTATAAATGTTGTGGAAAAGTTAATCTTAAAACTGCAGCCTTCTGTTATTGCGTGCATGGGCTCCTCTGGAATTATGGTGGTGGTTGATAGATACCCTGTGCTGCAGCTCCTGCAGGGACAACCCCAGGTGACACAGCCCAGGTTGTGCTGCCTCTGAAGTGGCTCCAGGTATAAATCCAAATAACACCAAGAGTGTTCTAGTCTATGGCAGCTTCTAGGGATGTGTGGTAAAAGCCTCAGTAACTTTTATCTTTGCAGTCACTTGCGTGGTAGAAATAAATTCTGCCTTCACAAGGTCTTCCCTTCTTCTGATGCACTGGTGGCAGGGGTGCAGGGAGCCCATTTGGGAAGCTCTGGTTGGTGTCCGTGCTGGGGTATTTCTTCCCTAGAATTGTGCAGCACAACCTCACTCTTAACATAGCACCACAGCTATAAGCAGGTGTCCTCCTTTTTCCAAACATCAGCCTGGAAAACTCATCCACATCTCCAAGCCTCAATCTTGGCCTTTGCTGAGTGTCACCACCAGTTACAAGAACTGCCCGAGCCAAAAACAGTACTGACCTACAGCCATATCCCTATCTTACACCCAGGCTGTGATGCAGCTCTGCTGCTCAGGCAAGGTGACCAGATCCAGCAAAGAGCAAGCTGGGAGAGAAGCTCATGTTGTGCTGTGCACAGAGCTGAGGTAGCTAGCAGACACCGTGATTCAAAATGATCTGAGGAAGGTATCAAGTGAAGTTAAGGGGATGTCCTGTATGTATATTTTATATCGAACTGGGGAAGCCATCTGAGGTCCCAGAGCCACAGTCCGTGGAGCACATGGAGAACTGCCTGATCAGACAAAGCTAGCTAGCAGTGCAGAAAAAAACCTGTCTTAAAAAAAAAAAAAAAATCTATATATATATATGTATATATAGATATATATAAATTAAACCATAAACTACAAACCACATTTTCCTTATTGCTTTTCTTACATGGCCAATTGCTGTAGATGTCTCAGGGATGATATGGGTTTCTGAACAAAAGATGAGCATCTTGGATAATATCTCTCCTTAAAGGAGACCTACTGAATTAAAATGTGCTATAAAGAAGGAGTCGCCATGCCAGCAAAGAGTGGGCTATGCTAGGAGCTGTTCCTGTTAATAACTAACCATGAACTCCCAAAGCTATGAGGCTTTGCTCAAGATCAGGCAGTTATAGGAGTGCTCAGCTGTGTCTGTCTTTTCTGTCTAAATAGGCTTTAGACACCTAAATTTAATGTTTGGCTCCTAAATCCATGTTTGAGGTAAATGGCAGGGGTGGAGAGGGATGGGAAAAATCAGATAACATCTTTTGGCACTCAGCTATAGGCTGGGTGTTTTGACTCTGAACAATTTTTACAGATCATAAATCTACTGAAGTGTGCTATGACATTAAAGTTTCATTAGGCCTTGTTTGAGATGCATTGCATAAATCCCGTGTTATTATCTGTCCTCTGAAGTGCAGAGCTCTGGAGTTGTGCAAGCGATAGCAACAGGGACGCAGTACATCACGTGCACTACATCATCTATGTGAACTCTTGCAGAACAGCATGATGTTTTGCAAAGAATATTGACACAGGATTCAGCCATGTCCACAAGAGCGGTGGCAAATGATCAGCTACGATTTTTAGCTCCAAGTCAGCTGTTTATTTTAGCATTTCTCTTCACTGTATTACTCCCTCTCTCTCAGCTCACAGTTTTTACAAGGTCCAAGCTAGGCAAAAGCCTTGTCGTTAACTGAAAAGCAACATTGGACTGGCTTTCCCAGTTGCAGGGTGGAGATGATACACATGGCCACTTCTAGGTCATGCTAATAAAATATTTACATCTTCTGAAGCTTGGCTGAAGTACCATCAGAGATGCATAATTTCAAGGTTCTGTATTTTAATTTACAGAAAACAATATGAAATGCATA
Organism: Anser anser; assembly: GCF_964211835.1. Classification (NCBI taxonomy): domain Eukaryota; kingdom Metazoa; phylum Chordata; class Aves; order Anseriformes; family Anatidae; genus Anser; species Anser anser. Next base: position 65,250,756 of record NC_139721.1, read on the forward strand.
GCTACAGAAAGCATAGTTATGTCAGTCAGAGTTAGCTTTCCTGTGGCTGTAAGGGCCAGAATTTTTTTAAGTACCATTTAAGTGATGTCTGTTTGTATCTGTACAGAAGCAGCAGTGACTCAGCAGCATGAATTCTCCAAAGCCTTATTATTTTTATTGGAATGACAAATTTAAATTAAGCACATAGGTTGACTGTTGGGATGTGATGCAGTGAGAGAAATACAGATGAGATTCAGACATCAAGCTAAGGGGAGGGAAACAGGGAAAGAGAGAAAACAAGGAGCAGAAGACAGAAATGGAGGGACAAAAAAAGGCTGTCAAGGGTTGTTTAACAAGGTGTCTCAAAGCCTGGAGGTATGAATATCTGATGTCACTTGAGACAGGATCAAGATACTCTGTCATACTCATATTTGGGGCGTTCATCTTCAAGTGTGTGACCAAGCTTTGAGCACCTGATGGAAATTGATATCCAGGTCCTCCTTACTCCCAGGTCAATGCTCTAACCTATTTAATATAAACAAGGCCAGGAAAAAAAACATCCTTCCTTCTCTTCTCTTCCTTGAGCTATAGATGGTTGGTCTATTCAGAAAACTGTGTCCAGAAACTGCAGTATGCAGAAGAATATTTATCCTGTATGTTTAAATAGTACATAATTCAAAGCTTCTCAGTACATTAAGGCTCAGTGCATAAAGATGGTTTTAAATATGTACCCAGCAGCAGAAATGTAGAAGTTAAGGTACCATACTGGGCTAAACTTGGGAATGCAGAGAATCTTGGATGCTGGTGTTTAAAACAGCAGTAAAGCATCGATGTCTTCTGTAGATATAGCCACAAGTAAGTGAAGAAAGGTTGTATTTTCTCCTTGATTTCTTTGCCAGCATCCTACTGCTAATGGAGTGCAACCTGCTGTGGGAAGCATCCAGTCCTAAATTTATACCCAACGTATCTCTTGAGAATCATTTTTGTTTCTCATACCCAAACTCAGATGGCCATTTGGCACAATGTAATGTATCTTTTTCTGCTTGAAATATTATTCATGATTTATCATTTTTCCTGGAGCATCTGACATGAGTGGAACATTCTATGTGTTCCTTTCAAACACTTGGTAAAACTGCTTCATCCCACTCACTGATGTTAGTTCTTGTTGCTGATCTCAGCCCAATAATCACACGCCTCCAGCAGCTATTTACGTTTTCCTTTTCCTCCTTTCCCCCCTTCTGTTTTTTAATTTTAAAAAGGACACTGGGAACGCTATGGAGCTCTTCCTTTTTTTTTTTTTTTGGCCAAAAGTTACACAACCAAGTGTTTACCCAGGCTAAAACAAAGAACCCCATGAGAAAGTAACCTTATCCAACCAAGATTACAATTATTACAATATGCTTCAAAAGCATATATGAACAATTGCTATTATTTTAAAATAATTCTTCAACAATTACATTTTTTACTCTGCCACACACAGCAATAGGAAACCTGAGCCTAGCATTGCAACAAACATGCACCTCTACAACTTCCCAATACATGGCAATTAGTTTTTTTTTAGTTTTTACTTAAGGTAATAATATTCAGCTGTATGAAGTCACTGACCAAAATTCACAAAGTAGATCTATTCTAGAGTCAGAAATGTAAGCTGGGTGTCCTGGCTTCCACTTTATTGCACTATGCAATATTGCTTCCCAAAAGTGAAATTCTTTTGCATATATTTCTTTGGAGAGCTGTGCAAGAAACATTGTAGGAACAACTTAGGAATATTACAGTAGTCATGAAATCCCTTTCTATCCGTTCCTAGGGAAGAATTTTCATATATAAGTGCCTTCAATTCTACATTTAGAGTCCAAATCAGCACTGAAATATTTACATGTTTCTCTTCTATGTGCTTGATACCAGTGTCCAAAAGCAGGATTTAAGTATTCTATTCAGAACAGCACATATGAAACTGGGCTTCCTACTGTTGAAGGCTGGCACAATTAACTCTCACAACTGAAGCATTCTATGACTTCTCTCCCTCCATACAGTACAGAAAACTTGGCTTCTGAACACAAATTAGTTTTTAAAAGTTTCCTACTTTACCATGTCTATTACACACGTAAGGCATACAGTAAAAGAAGAGATATACAGAGAAATAACTACTTAGTGGGTACTGTATAAGCTTATGATGCGACTTGACATGCTTTCCGTAACGTAACCAAAACATGTAAAGCTCTATCTTACCAAGATCTGAGTGCTCTGGAACTAGACCAATAGGACTTGTATTCTGGTGTTCAAAACCTTGGTGGGTTACACTGCTTATAGATTTCACTAACTCTCACCTTTGCTGTCTGTGAAGTTCCGTATACTGAGAATGTCATTAAGATCCTGATAGTGGTTCTGCTTAATGTATGTTGTTTTCTCAGGAGTGTCCTGAAGCTGCATTGTGACCTCTTCTAGGTCTTTGTCCAGCTGCAAAACAGAAAGGGCATGAATTGCTAAAAGTTCAAGGATCATTGCTTCAGGTATCTGCAGTAACTACATAGCTATCTATAATGAGACCAGGAGGCAGGTGGTCATGCAATGGCCACACAGCACCAAATACAGTGTTCTTATGGCACTACTACAATGACACTAAAAATCATGCTACAGATAGCAAATAGCATTCAACTGTGATATAGCATATAGAAGAATAAGCTTCAGTATTTAAGGGTTAAATAATTCCAGATGCACTGCCGAATAAGAAAGAAATGGGCATAAGAATGCCCGGTCTGAAAACCTTTCAACTAATTATTATTTATGCAGACCAATATGCTTCAAGTGTCCTGAAACTACCTTTTTGAACCCACAGGGTCTGGGTATTTAATTTAATTTGTTGAAGCAAAGTCTAAAAATCGTATCAGGGCCCTGTGTGCACTAACACAGCACAACTGCCCTGACCAGCCTTACCTGTGTCATTGTCATGAGCCTTGCAAGGCACAGACTGAGATCTTGTGAGTTAGGAGGCTTCATAGGAAATATACATCAGGATATAGAAACGAAAATAGTGAATAGCCAGCAGAGCCTTTATCAAAAATTGCAAGGCTGTCACACAAAAGGTACCTGGCCAAGCTGAAGAACTACATTTCTTTAAAAAGGCAGGGATAACTTTTGCTTTTGAAGTCATCGGTTGTCTGAGTAAACACCTTTCTGTTACCTAGGCAATTGTCATTACTTAAGATCTAGACAAAGAAGTAATGGTTTAAATAAAATACCCTTCTTCAAGGTATAACAATAGTTCACAATATAGGCAAGAAAATAATAATTTTTATAAGATTATGGATATTTTGTCTCACAAAATGGGCAGTCTTCAGAGTTGATTGGCCATTGTTTGAAGCCTGTCTCCTGAGCAAGGATGGACATAATGGAAAATACCCATGTTATAGCTCGGATAGGATTCATGTATTTTATGTGCTTAGTCCTCCTCAGTACAGACTAAAAAAACTTCATGGCCTTTGTTCTGTAAAAGGTCAGCTTACACAATCATAAAGGTCCTTTCTACTTTACGAAATATGTAATACTGTTTCATAGGCAGATGGAAGACCTGTCTAGCAAATTTTTGAGTGAATTCTCAGAGAGGTCAAGAAATAACAGCAACAGAAGTCTCTGAACTCAACCACAAACAGAAACAAAGACAGCTCTTAACTGCCCTTGGGGTTGCAGGTCTCTGTTACACTTGCATGGAAAAGTTGCCCTTCTACAGCTATTGCTGTATGGTGCTCAGCATGGCCATGTGAAGCAGCAGGGTGATTTGCCTGATACAAAGGAATAGAGGAAGTTTCACTTTAATTTGCTAAGGCACAATCTAAATTCATCACATCTGCTAAGTATTCACTGTATTAATTAGCTATTCATATAAATCATCTGTTTCCTATTATTTCAATATTTTGCTAAGGGCCTACACCAATTTTTTCCTCTAAAAAGTAGTCAACATTTAAGCAGACTTCAGAATTGCATACACAATTGAAAATAAATTGCTTAGGCAGTACGGATAAAATAAACAATACCTCTGTAATTTTCATTCTCAAGCGGTGGTTCTCTGACTGCAATCCTTCTAGCCGAGATGTGCTGGCCTGATTGACGCTGGTGACTGATGTTGATGTTTTTGAGTCTTCTTTCTTTTGGTTTTGAGTAAACTGAAATCTTCTGTTCTGTGTGGCTGCATCTGGATTTGTTCTCAGTGTGATGAGCTGAAAGGTTTAAAAGCTTTAAGAAATCCTGTAGATGGTTTTATTTTTGCAGTTCTTCCTTTTGTATCCCCAAATATTCAAAGGTAAACCAACAGTTCCTTTCTGACTTTCAAGTACAAAATTCTGGAAAGTGAGCTTTGCTTGCCATATGTAGTACTTAAGGCAATTTCTGAATAACTTTACAGAATAGTTTGGATCAAAATGTTTTTGCAAAAGGAACTGTTCCAAAAATTAGGAAAAACCCATTTAAAATATATTAAATTGGATTTTAATTACATTAAAGATATATTTTAATATTTCATCAAACATCTATTTCTCTTTCATCGACATCTTTATACTTTCAAAGGATATATTCTTTCTTCAAGGAAAAAAAAACCAACGCAACCCACCAAGCCCTTCACTCCCCAAACACAATGTCACATGAAATTTCTTCTTTCCTACTGTTACAAGTAACACTCAAGCAGAGAAAGGCATGAAGTAGGAGTATTAACAGAAAGAACCCTTGGGAGGTTGCACTCTGGAGATAACAGAAACTTAATTAGGTTTTAGGGACCCAAAATAAAACAAATCTGTTCAAATATGTTAAGCCACTTAAAAAAAAAAAAAAAAGGTTAAACTTTCTTATATTTGTTTAAATTAAATATGTTTAAGATTTAACACTCAGTGACAATGTGAAAATATCGCCTTGACATGAGGAGAAAAAACTACTAGCTGTTTGGCAAGGGGGAGAGAGATTCTTGGAGTACTCTGGAGAGCACAGAATTTGCGATTACTTGTCAAGCGTCATACATATATATTTGTATACTGACGCAGCTGAAGGAGCTCCCTGTCCTGAGAACATAGTTATGGTATCATAAATCCGAAGCTGTTGAGTCGCTTGAAAAGACAGAAGGGGGGAGTTATTTTGTAAGCACAGTGCCGTCAGACTTTGTGGCATAGCTGTATTTTGTAACTGGTTCACCTTGACCTTCTCTAAGCGTGGCTGTTCTGCAGCTGTGGTGGCACGAGGTAAAGACCTAGCTTCTGACAGAGAGAGACATGACATTTTGGGCCCCTTGCTACAAGAAGGACATCGAGGTGCTTGAGCAAGTCCAGAGAAGGGCAACGAAGCTGGTGAGGGGTCTGGAGAATAAGTCTTACAAGGAGTGGCTGAGGGAGCTGGGATTGTTCAGTCTGGAAAAGAGGAGGCTCAGGGGCGACCTTATTGCACTCTATAGGTACATTAAAGGAGGCTGTAGCGAGGTGGGGGTTGGTCTGTTCTCCCATGTGCCTGGTGACAGGACAAGGGGGAATGGGCTAAAGTTGCGCCAGGGGAGGTTTAGGTTGGATATTAGGAAGAACTTCTTTACTGAAAGGGTTGTTAGGCACTGGAATAGGCTGCCCGGGGAAGTGGTGGAGTCACCATCCCTGGAGGTCTTTAAAAGACATTTAGATGTAGAGCTTAGTGATATGGTTTAGTGGAGGACTTGTTAGTGTTAGGTCAGAGGTTGGACTCGGTGATCCTGGAGGTCTCTTCCAACCTAGATGATTCTGTGATTCTATGACTGACCAGGCACCAAAGTACTTCTTCCCTGACATGGATTTACAGACAAACCTGCAGATTGGGATGGTGAACTGTGTTTGAAGACAATAAATTGCATTTCTTTAGGTGATAAAGGACATGGAGAAGGCTCAGGTACTCAGTACCTGCTTCACCTCAGCCTTTACTGATAATACTTGCTTTCAGGAATCCCAAACACCTGAGATCCCCCAGCTAACTGAACATAAATTCATGCAGCCTGACAAGGTGCATTCTCAAGGACTGACAGTGCTGATGTTGCCATGAGGCCACTCTCAATTATCTTTGGAAGGTGATGCTGACCAGGAGAGGTTCCTGAGCACTGGGAGAAAGGAAATATCCCACCTGTGTTCAAGAAAGTTGAGAAGGAAGATTTGGGGAACTACTGGCCAGTCACCTTTACCTCAGTCTATGAAAGGTGGTGTAGCGCATCGCCCTGGGATCCTTTTCCAAACATATTAAGAACAAAAATGTGATTGGAAGCAGTCATCTGATTTATGAAGGGGAAATCCTGCCTGATCAATCTGATAGCTTTCTTAAGTGAGATGACAGGGCTGGTAGATAAGGGGAGAGAGATATGTTTCTTGACGTATGCAAGGGTTTCCAAACCATCTCCCATAACATCCTCACAGACAAACTGTTGAAGTAGGGACTAGGTATGTGGACTGTGAGGTGCACTGAAAATTTGTTAACCTTCCAGGCTCAAAGGATCGTGAAAGCCAGTCACTATTGCTGTACCCCAGGGTTCATACTAGGATGCCTACCACATAACACATTATTAATGACCTAGATGATGGGACAGAGCACACCCTTGGCAAGTTTGCAGATGATCAGCAAAGGAATAGTAGATACCGCATATGGTTACACTGTCATTCGGTGGTACGTCAAGAGGCTGGAGAACAGGGCTGACAGGGATCTCCTGAAACTGAGCACAGGGAAATGCTAAGTCCTACACCTGGAGAGGAAGAAACTCCACTCCTATTCCTGAAGCCTGGGGGCACACCAGCTGGAAAGCAGCTTTGCAAAAAAGGCTCTGAGGATTATGGTGGACACCAAGTGGAACATGAGCCACCAGTGTGCTCTTGTGGCAAAGGTGGCCAGCAGTACCCTGGGACAATGGAGGTGATCCTTTCTCTGTACTCTGGTGAGAGCACACCTACAGCACAGCGTCCAAATCTGGGCTCCCCAGTACAAGAGGGGTACAGGCATGGTGAATAAAGCCCAGTGAAGAGCCACAAAGATGCTGAAGGGATTGGAGTCTCTATGATACAAGCAGAGGGTTGTTTAGCCTTGAGATGGCAAGGCTCAAGGGAGATTTTATTAATGTGTGTAACGCACAATAACAAAGAGTAAATGAAAGGACAGAAACCACTAACTGAAAAACAGGTTATTTCACTTAAACATCAGAAGAAACTTTACTGTGAGGGTGGTCAAACAATGGAATAGGTGCTCAGAGAGGTTGGGGAGTATCCTTCTCTGGAGTTATTCAAGACCCAACTGGTCAAGGCCTTGAGCAACTTGCTCTGTCTGAATTTTCCTAGAGCTCCCAGTCTCTCCCTTCCCCCAGTTCTATGATTCTAATTAGGCTGGTTATAATGACTGGTGTATCTAACTCCCAGCCCAAAAACTCTATTAAATTGAAGTTAAAGGTGAAGAACAGTAATTACAAGGCTTCTTAAATTATTAGGCAAAAGAGTGTTACAAGATAAAAGCTCTGCAATTTGATGTGGTCTAAGTTCAAACTGAATATAAGACAGAAGTATAACTTTCCATTAGTTGACTCAGCTTTATTTTGGAGTTTATAGCTAAAGAAGGGATGTTTTGCCACAAGGATGTATGCTGTAATGAATTCATTCACATAATGTAGATTTGATGGAGAAGTCCGTGGGTGATATTGTTTCACAGTGTACAAGGCATGAAGTTAGATGAGCATTTGTTTTTTTCTGACCAGAAAATCAGTGGAACTTGTGAGGTTTTTTTTTGCCTTGCATCTATGTGGTTCCAATTTCTACAAAGAGTCAAAGCTTGATATCTACAAAGAGTCAATACCAAATAGACAAAAAATGTTATCAATACACAAAAATAGTGTTTTATTCCTGATCCCTGGAACTGATTTTGCCTTGCTGCTCTACTGGAAACTGGATGTGAATTAACATGTTATGCCATTGCAGTGGAGGATGGTATGCACTCAGTGGATGACTACAAGTGAACATAATGTTCTATTTCAAAAAGGATGGAGCAGAAAAAATATGAGGACAAGGAAGTTTAATAGATATGGATAAACATGGGAAAATTACTTCATGAAGAGAAAATACGTTTTAGGATTGCTTCTCTTAAAGAAGCTTGTGGTTGTGTTGTGTTGGGGTTGTGTAGTTGTGTTGAAAAATATTACATCCCTCTTCTCCATTAAAAAGATAATTAGGCATAATAGTTAATTTCCAATAGGAAAAATATACATAATATTTTCTGGAATTTTACAGATTGTTTCTACAAGATATTATTGTACCCAGAAATATATAGTATTTTTAAAAATGATTGAATTATTATTATTTTTTTTTATTTGATAACAAGAACATCCATGGTTATTGTAAGTAGGGTGCAGTATAAATGGATATCAACATTTGTATTTAAGGACACCTTTAAATGGAGAGAGGAATGAACAATTTTTCCCTGATCTAATTCTACTATGAGATTTTCCTCACGTTTTTCTTAGGTACCTGGTGCTTAACAAAATGGCAGAGGAAGAGGTGGGCCTTTAACTGGAGCAGTACTGTAATTGCCACAGTATACGTAAATAGGACTAATAGAACTGACAGGTAGTAATGGAAAAATGTCATGTTTCTTTCTCTAGTTTGCCTACATAATTGAGTATTTGCCTGTTCAGATCCATAAAGAGATTGTGGAGAAAAAAAAAAAAAAGAATTCTATCACTGTAGGACCTAGAGACAGCTGAGGATTAGTTAAAAAGAATGTGTTTTACTTTGTATTGGAGAGAAACAGAAGTACTCACGTGGCCCAAAAGCATAGTTTATTGTTTGCATTTGTCTGACCATGGTTATTTAAATAAAAAAGTGCAAGCTTCCAAGTCTTCAGTATCTTCTCCTGTTCTTGATGAGCCACAGGCTTTAGAATTTAATCAACAGTCTTCCTATGTCACCAAAACTGTACTAATTGATTACAACTATTAATTATAATTACAATTGATTACAGTTAGGGGAGAGATTTGGTGCCTGTCTCACACTGAATTCTTACCTAAATGTACCACCTGGTTGTTCCTGGATCTAATATTCCGTGGGGTCCAGGCAGGCAATCATGAAATCTAAGCTGGAGAAGGTTGCAGGAGAGAGTGCTTGCCAGCTGTCCTGCTGCAACTGTGGCAAAGCACAGCAAGAAGAAATGTAGGGCAAAATATATACTTGTGAGAAGAAAAACTGTCCAGCTGTGGAAGTACTCATATGGACATGGGAGGTGCTGCATTCCGGCTCCTACTTTGACCTTTTTTTATGTACCTTACCCAACGACCATTTATGATGCAAAATAGCTAAGCATTTGGAAACCTGAGAATACATGGAGTGGGATAAAATACTTTTTGCTAGGAGGCTAGGGTTCATGTTTGCATTTTGAGTAGAGAGAACTGAGAGGAAAAATGAAGGCAGGGTAGTTGCGGGTTAAAAGAAGAGCAAATGAAGGGGTTAAAAGAGGAAACAGAAAAGTCATTTCAGAGCCTGCAGCAGCAGAATAGAAGGATGGGCAAAGGAGCATGAAAGCAAAGGGTCAGAAGAGCATGTCACAGCATTAATAATATTTTCTCTTTGAAGAGACTTCTGAAATTCTATGGATGTAGAGCTTTAATATGGCAGCAGAGCTTTAATATGCATTTTCATACAGCTCACACATTTAAATCTTGCAGTATTTTATATACCATTCTTGCTGTGTTTGTGAATTTTCCTTAATTTAGGAAGAAGTTGTGATTTTTAGAAAGTTTTTTAGAAAAGATTTTAGAAAGATTTTTTTTAGAAAGATTTTAGAAGTTGTGATTTTTCCTTAGGATCCAGAAGAAGAATATGACTATTTATGTCTGTGCAGCTTTTAATTTTTAAGAAGTGAATTGCAAAACTTATAAAAACATCCGGGTTGTAAAAACAGTCCTAGAGAATGAATTGCTCTGCTTTGCTGCATATCGGAAGTCAGCTTCTGTTGCTTGTCTGTGTCCCTTATTTCTCTCAGAGGGAACACATTGAGATAAATTCTCCCTCCTAGAACCATCACTAGGGATGCCAGTTAACACCAACACGTGCTCACTATAATTTGCTCAATTCATTCACAAATATTTTATCACTACTCAACTGAAAAGCTTAAAAACTGAGATTCTAGAGGTACATGGACCTGCATTGTGCATCTTGCCTTGCAAATGTTCCAGACGTCCAACTGCATATACATCTGATTTGGGGTGATATGCTAGGTTTATGCAAGTCATTTAAAATGACCACAATTATATATTTTTCCACAAAATATCACATGCATTCTCAAGAACTTTTGTTTTAGCTAAGGCAATCTTATGTAGAAATCAGCTTTCTCTTCATTCAAGGTCTCTTATACTTGTGTCTAAAGCTTAATTCTGAAGTAAAATGACCAAGTTCCAGCACTCTGTGGGTATCTTAGTTCTTCTAACAACATGTAATACACATATCCTCGGAGCCAAAAGGAGCAAAAAGAGATGAGAATATATGCCTTAAAGTTCATGCCTCACTTAGTCCTCTAAAATATTGGTTATTAAAAATATCTTTAGTGTTGGCATCTGCAATGTATGTACAGATGGTTTTTTTGTTAGTTTGTTTGTTTTTCTGAAGTGCTGATAAATCATATTTTACTACCTTACTTGTATACCCTTAGAGGTTTCAGCATAGTTAACCTTACAACATGCCATTAACTCCAAAGGTCTTACTGTTTTGTAAGAATTGAAGAAAATGTCCAGATTAACTTGCTTAGGGCACATAAGAAACATGTGGCAGAATAGACAACTGGACCTGTCCCTCCTGAATCTCCACAAAGCAACCTCTCCAAAAAGTTTCTATTCCACTGAAACTACAGAAAGCAACCTTTGTTTTCCCAGTCACACATTCGGGAAAGGTGTAGCCATTTGAAATGCATGTCTTCATATTGCTGTAACTTTTTATTTTCCACTTTCTCTAAAATCTCACGAAGCTTTGTTCTTCATCTCAGAATACAGAGATAAGAGATTATAGACAGGCTTGGCTTAGAATTCACACATCCTGTGTGCTGGAAAAGGTAACGAACTTTTACATATTAAATCACAATTATAAAACAGAAGAAAAAAAAATCCAGACCCATGCTAAACAAATTCACCTACCTTAGGTACAAACACAAGGCAGAGAGTAATGGTGCTGCAGAATATTATGACTAAAGCAACGATACAGAACTGCACGTTGGGTTGGTCCCGAGTAAGGAATGAAACAGCAGCACCAATTATGCACATTATGCCCACGTTGTATACACTCATTCCGATGTATTTGCTATCGTTCAAAGCAGGAATGCTGACATTTCGTGTCTCCCAGGCTAAGAAACAGCCGAATAACTGAAATGGTAGAGGAAAAAAAAAAAGATGACAATTATAAGAAGAATTGGTTAACATCCAGGAAAAAAAAATAATTTAACTGATATGTTTTCTAACTTGATAAATATAGGCAATATTACAGTACAGAGATATACACCTACCTTTTATATGATATCTAATTACCTTTTTGATTTATTTTGCTCAGCAGGACAGATTCCTGCTTTCACAAGAAAAATGTGAAACTTGGAAGTAGTGGTAGTAGTAGTAGTGATGGGAACAAATTTCTCTAAATGTTATGGACATTTTCATTTTATACTTTTTGTTATTTTTGAAGATAGTTCTTCCTGTTTATTTTCAAGGATTCCAGTAAAGATCTAAGACATGTTATTCTTTTAGCTATTGTTAGCAGCTGTTTTCAGTATACTCTTATCAATCCAGTTATTCATTGTATATCACCTACATTAATAAGCAGCAGTGCCAAGATGTGTCCCACAACAGATGAATATCCAATATATAAAGTGTCACCGTAGTTGCTCAGACTGCAAATATAATGTCTTTTATTGTAGTGGGATTGGTAATGGCCTTTCAATTGAAGTTGTCTGAAGATTTCTGGCATAAAGCATTCTGGTGGCAATTTTTTATTTGCTTATTTCTTTGGCATATTTTAAAGTTCTAGCCCCATTTTTATTTGCAATATGCCTTTGAAAATAAGCAGGGTAAAGTCTTTAGTATAAGGAGATCTTCTCCATCTCTTGAAAGTTAATTGTATTTTTCTACAACATGAATGACTGCAAAAGATTATTTTCTTTCAGTTGTGTTTCTCAGGGAAATTCTGGCAACACAGGAAAGTCATAAATGAAGTCAAGGCATTGTAAATAGGTAGCCCAGCCTACAGCCTATGCAAAGCCCAGTAAATGTGTATGGTGCCCTGGGAAGAACAGTAAAGAGCAGATGGTGTCAGAAGGAAGGGAAGGACAGAGAGAGGAACCATCACCAAGACCCAAGACATGGTGCCTCTATTATTTAGCTTTTTCTGACAACAGTGAATAGACAAACAGGAAGGGAAAAGTAAAAAAGATGCACTCCCACTGATTTTGCTACACTTCTAGACCACCACATTTATCCACTGCTATTTCACAGGGATAATCTTTTATCTTAAACAACTGCAACCCATGTGGTAATCCAGAAAAGTAGAGGTCTGTGATGATGCCTCTTGGGGATTAATTACAGTTGCCTAGTAAAAACTTAACATCTGCTTTTTACCTGTGGGGGAAAAAAAAAAAAAAAACAAAAAAACAACAACCTTTTAAAATTTCAAAGGCAAATAACCTGGACTAGAAGAACATTGTCTGATTGGAAAGACAAGCACAGGAGAGTTAGGAATTGACAGATTTATGTTTGCTTTGCAAACTCAGTTTTGCCCTTACATGTTTCAACTCTGGTAATGACCAGACATTAATAATTGCACGTTTCCTTCATAATATGCTTTTTTTTTTTTTTTTAAACTCGGCTAACAACAGTAACAAACCCAACTGTTTGTGACTCATCTGCTTTGCACTCCCACAGAAAGTAGCAGGCTGCAGCCACCTACCTCCTTACCCAGACTCTTCAATCCTGGACTTACTGCTGAACTGCCACCCTTGTCCTCCCATCACTGAGGTTTACTGATAGTTTATTTAACTCTCTTGCCTACAGCACATGTCACCATGCCACATATTCCTGAGAAGACCTGGCTGAAATGCTCTGGCAGATTATGCATCTAGTCTCAGCCTATAGAGTGTGGCAGGCTGGAAGTACTGCCTTTATAGTGCAGGCAAGCCTCTTGCTCATCCACTTTCCACTGCTACTGTCACTGCCACAACCTGAGTCAACACTTGTAGAAAGAGGTGGCCCTCCAGCAGCAACAGCAGCAGCAGTTGCCTTTGAAATCCTTATTGAAACCTTCTTTGGCACCATTCCCACCTTTCCCTCCCCTCATGCTCCTGCAGAATATGGTATTCTCCGAGTCCTTGGCTCCTTGCCATAGGACTACCTCTTTTGTTTTACCCATCTCCTCTTGTAGGACCAAAGTCCACACCTGCTCTTGAGGGGTCAAGGTAAATATAGATGGCACCTGGAGGATAGAGGTGTCTCAGAGTCCTTTTGTTAGGACTTAGGCGGGGAAGCTGTGTATTGAGCTGGGTAGCCTTGAGCAGCAGCTCATCCCCTAATGGATTTTCTAGATCCCATCAGGTAACCAAAGTGAAGCTTCTAATAAGGAAGGATGTAGGCACTATTTCTCCAAATTTTGAGTCTGGCACTGTGCACAAATGGAGCAGAAAACCTACAGACTTCTCTACAGGCTTTTGTTTTACAAAAGCAAATTGTCAACTGTATTGACCTGGTTGCACTGGGGACCAACACTGGCAATGCCTTTTTCTCAGGCTACAAACGTATCCCTCCCAGAGATTCCACCAAATCAGCAGACGACTATTCTGCATTCCCTGCACTCTTGCTGCTGTGCAGCTCAGCTGTGTTGCAGATTTATGCTTCGTCAGTGTCTGAATTGACAAACAGGCTGGACTGGGCTGAGCTTTTTGAGGGATAGGAACGACATTGGTCTGTGTGTGTCTATAATATGTTTAAAAGGGATGAAACCCTGAGTAACTATTTTAGTTCTAACCCAGACGCCTCTAACCATAGTGACAATGTTTATGGGCCAGTGTATACTTGGCAGAATTTCTGTTTTCTGCTACAATCATTAATGAGATTTTTAGGGTTGTGGGTCATCCCTTGCTCTCCCCCCACTTCTTCCAGTATGAACAGACTCTTTTCCAAAAGCATTATTCTGGGAACACAGCCAACATACTTAAATGAGGCCAGCACTTATTACAAATAATGGGCATGAATTTATAGCTAAGGCAGTTAGAAAGCTATCTAAAATATCAATTATAATGGAAAAAGATCATTTGAACAGTGTTGTGGGTGTTAAGGTTTGACCCATTCTCATTTATAATTAAAAACAGCATGGAAAATGGTTAAGTATCTTCCAGCTGAAAGGAAGATTTTTATTTACTTGATAACTAAAGAAAGAAAGAGGCTCTTGCAGCAAGTGGGTTTCCTCTGAATGATGCACTATAAATTTGAGAGCATTGTTTTTAATTTTTATTGGCATTTTGGATAAAATATTTGCCTCAGGAACAGAACTGTGCTTTTCTAAAAGTCACAGCTCATCTTTGAGACTCATACATGGATAAAAACAGAGATTTTTCCACAGCCTGCTGCCAGGACAGTGGTGATCACAAAGATGCTCCTTGTTTGCCTGTTAGGAGTTTGAAGGGCTCCACAGAGCTGATGAGATTCCTCCTCTGAGACAGAGCCTTCCAGAGAGAACATGACACTTCATTTTCCCTCCATTTGCCCTTCTCATGTTCTCCCTTCGTGAGGCTCAATCAATCTGCAGAAAGATTCACTTTTTTGACTTCAAAAAGCCTGAAACTCCCTAAAATGTCTTTGTTAAGGAATGGGATGCACATTGTCAGTGAAAGGTCCAGATTTCTATAGTTCTCCGATATAGTTTTGAATATGAAATGTATGAGCTCCAGTTAAAAACACAGCCTCTCAGCAGCCCAGTTCAGCTGCTCTCTGCTCCTGGTATCTAAACTTTAAACATTAATCTTCCCCAGCTATATAAATCAACCTCCTCATTATGCTTGGGGGCACCTAAGTCTTGAGATTGCTGAGGAATTTAAGGACTATTTGATATTTAAAGCCTGCTGGGATTAGCAAAGCAGCTGCTTCTTCTCCTATTGCTCCTGGAGGGCTCAAGCTGGTAAGGCTTCTCAGAGCACATCTGCCAGCTTGGCCTCCGCACAAAACGCAGCATCAGCCATCTTCGCTCAAGACAATGATGCTGGTGATGATCAGTACATTGCTTGGACACCACGGCACCGTTCTTAATTTTGGCTGAAATGTGCTCCCTAACCCCAGATTAGAGGTTGTTTTCAGAAGGAGCTCTCAAACTTTTTTTTTCTTTTTTTTTTTTTTTTTTTTCAGAGTTGTCAGATTTTATGTAATGAGAGACTGGCTGTCTTAATTACTTGGGCACTTGCGTGGGATGTTAGCTCTAATCTCTGCTGAGGATTTTGATTAAACTGTCTTTAGAGAAGGCGTGCATAAACACACCGGGATGAAGGGAGGCAGCTGTTAGTAGTGCTAATGTGCAAGATTCACAGAGGGACAGGACACATCTGTCCCCACTGTTTTATACCAGCTAGCTTAGGCAGCTCCTGGCTGACAGTTAAAAATCCCTTCCTGAGGCTCCTGATGGATCCTGTGCATCACAGAAGGAGTTTGAACAACTCAGGGCAATGGATTCTCCTATAGAAAGCAGTTATCTAAAGGTTAAGCAGCACAATAGTCTACTATTGAGCCTAATTGTCTAATTTAAGTCCCTTTGGGTATCTCAACCAAAGATACGTTGAGAATGCAACTAGAAAGGCTTACTGCATCGTTAGAGTCATTAACTTTTAAAAAATGCCTTTTCCCATTTTGGTCTACTAAATACACATCTCGTTGATGTAGAAAATGTCATAAAATGTTGTTCTGAGCTTTTTCTGAAGGTATGGGCCGTACAGGAAAGATTCGTTTGTTTGTGGGTACGCAGCTTCGATTTGGCACCACATTGATTGAGATCATTACCTTTGCAGCAGTCGACATGGTGGTTTTTAGGCTGTGTTGTCAGTGTACCTAAAAAGGCAGTGAGAGGACTGTTGTATAAATTTGGGGAAAACAGTGTCCAAAGAAAATGGAATTATACCACTGTAAATAATGATGGAATTTCGGTCACTTCATATACTGAAGTCTTAAAGGAATAACAGGACTATGGAGACTATGGTAGTTGTGTTCATAGATTTTAACAGGCAAACTTTAATTTTTAATTATCTTTTACCAACTAAATAGTGATAGCAGGGAATAGAGTAAAAGTGTTTGTAGCTGAAGTATGGGAAAACATTTAGCACTGTTTTAAGAACCTGACTAGCTAGTTCATGTTAAATCTTGTTCAAGAGAATTACTGCTAAACACATTGATGATTGCTTACTGATCCACAGCATACATTAATACAATCAAAAGTCTAATTTGCTATTGGACTACATAGACTGGCAGATGACAGGCAGGAGATTACTTCTCTTCCTGTCTTCCTTCTTGCCCTGTACTTACCATAAACCAGTTTGCCTATATGTTTCATTTCAAAGTCATGTTTGCTTATACTCTGAACAAGGGTGAAGATGAAGAAGGAAAATTATAGCAAGGATATCAGATAAAAGCAGAGAAATAACAGAGAAAATCAGAGAAAATCACAATCATGCTTGCCAATAACTAGAGGTTATGGTTTTGGAAAGATAATATATTGGATTAGTCTGCAGCTTTGCAGCTAATTACTGTATCGTAGTAGCACTTACTGAGCTCAGTTGCGGATCATAGCTCTGCTGTGCCACATAAAAGCAAGCTTTTACTTCAAAGATCTTACAGCTATTTTTATATCCAGCTAGGGTGCTGGGAGATTTCCCCTCCCGCTGCCCCTTGAAATAAAGGCAGTTCTGGACTCTGGACATCTCTCAGTCTGAAGTAATCGTAAAGTTGGAGTTGTGGGTTTCCAGATTCATGTTCATTCAATTTACATCATCACAGACATAAGCATTTCAGTGAAATGGCTGCATATTTTTCCAATGAGAATTTTCAAAACTGAAAAAAAAGCATTTTAAGTTTTTTACTGGAGAATCAGGCAATGAAGAATACAGAGCAGTTTTCAGGAAAATTTATAGAAGAGTGATCTATCTTTTTTTCCTATTTGCCAGCACACCAAGTCAAGTTGGCAAACTGAACAACAAACTACACCCTTACAGGTCTCCTACCTACACAGCACAATCTGACTTTAAAACACCATGCACTCCCCTGATCAGGTAGGAGTCAGCATTTATTTTATTTTTTTTTTACAAATTCGTTTTCACAGAGCTGCTCTAGATAGAAAGTACTAAAGGGAAGCTTAATATTTCTACTGAGCATTAAGACAACAGCTAAACACTTTTTGAATTGCAAGAGGAGATATTCAGCTATTCAGCTGAAGAGCTTTTTCCTTAAAGGTCACGGTAAAGTCCCTCAAGCTGCAGGTCATTTAGTAGGGTCCTGCACAGACCAAGGTGGAACAGCAGCTGCACAAAGCTGTGGACGCTAACATGCATCCAGATAAAAATTTTCATTTTATGTTCCAACCTTTCAAATAAACAGGTTAATAACATCTTCTGCCTTCTTTCTGTTCTGGTGTTATTTGATTTTCCTCCATGTAAACTCTACTTAGTCATGAAACACATTATAGTAACAGTTATTAGCAAATATCCATTTGGAATAGCTTTATATGGTCTCTGGCAAAAGATCACCACAATCACACTTTTAAATGATCAAACATCTCTGATAAAAACAAGGGTGTGTTACAATTTAAATCTATTTCTGTTCTATAAAAGTGATGCAAAGAGACACATAAGGGAATATGCAATATCTGCAGTATTTCAAAAACAAATTTGAAATTTCTTTATGGTCACAGTAGGGAAAAATTATCCTATGAAACCATATGGTAACTTATGTTTAGGACACTAAAATACTGTCAATGTTTAATTAAAGATATATAAAAATCTCTGGTACCACTATAAACTACCTTCCTCCACCGTAAAACTTAACTACCTTCCTCTCTAATGCTTATAAGATGGGACAGATGTGTTGATGTTAAACATGCCATAAATGAGTTGAAACCATGCAGTTTAACTGAGGAAGCAGTCCCTTCTCCTGAGTACTCTTTTTGATCATGAAGAGAATTAATAAAGAATGCAAGCAAATGTGTTAAAAGTTACAGATGTTTTGAGATATAATTAGGAATTTTCACAGAGTTTTGAGACTATTCATTTATATATTTTTTTTCTCCACAGAACATGTATTAATTTGATGAGGAGATTAATTAAGAATATACAAATTATTCATATAGAACCGTAAGACTGGGAGGGACTTCAGGAAATAGAATCACAGAATCACAGAATGGTCTGGGTTGGAAGGGACCTTAAAGACCACCCAGTTCCAACCCCTGCCATGGGCAGGGACGTCACCTACCAGACGAGGTTGCCCAAAGCCCCATCCAACCTGGCTTTAAGTCATCAAGTGCAACTTTCTGCTCAAAAAGCAGGCTCAGCTAGGAGACCAGACCAGGCTGACCATGACATTATCCAGCCTGGTGATAAAAATAGTAAAGGGTGGAGACTGATCAACCTCTCTGTGTAACCTGCTCCACTGCTTGATTTTCCTCATAGAGAAAATAAATAAATAAATATATCTTTATATCCAATCTATACTGAGTGAATACAGAAAAAAAAAAGAGTAAAAACAGAAAAAATGAGCAGTGCAGATTGCAAATCACAGCTGCAGTGTTCATAGGCTAGATGTACAGTGAGGGTTTAAAGCACCTGATGCGACAGTGAGATGCTCCATCCCCCCAGTGCAGGAGCACGAGGTGCTGACTGTGCAACTGGACACTGCAGCCTAAACTCTAAAACATGATATTAATGACTTCTTGCAAATCTACTCCCAAATGTGTGGAACCATTAGAAAAATAATATGAATAGATTGCTCTATTAACTATCAAAGTGAAGGAAGGGTAGCTGAGAAAGAGGGGGAACAGGGGAAGTGAGCGGAATGTTTACAAACAGCAACAGAAAGATGCTTGGGTATGTGCTGTAAACTGCCTGCCCTAAACTTCATAAATGTAAAAAAGCTTTCCTCAGCTTAAAAAATGTTTTGGTTGTTGTGGAATTTGGAACAAACAAGCAATAAAATTGGCAGAAGAATAGACAGAATGTATCAAAACTTAAAAAGAGGAAATTCATCCTAGCGATTATGAATTAAGGTTCTAAAATGGAAATAGTGTATTTTTATACACTACAAAAGTGTATACAAAGTTAAATTCATAATAGAAGATGAATGGCTAACAGCATTAAGAGTATTAATTAACATTTCTTTAACAGGTGTGAGAAAAAAAAGATTCCTGACTGATTCATTCCTTGGAAGTTGACAAATTCAATAGTAAAGATGCATGATAAGATATTCTTCATTAATATTTTTGTCCTATATTTATAAAGAGATGGAACAATGCATCCATGTCTTGCCAAAACAGTGAAACCCAGTATATTGCAGCAGTTAGAGAGCTCTTGAACACACTGTCAAGACTAGCTGTTGTCATCAGAGATACCTGGTAGTTTGCAGGCAGTAGCTTTAGGAATTGATTTAGAAACTCTCTGGACTGCTGGACTTAATTGTTGATATTTATTGGAATTCTGGCAAAGCTCCACTTAAGATATAAAGGGGTTGTATGGGAAAAGAGAAAATGGAACAACTTCAGCGATTACAGAGCCATTGCTGTAATTTATATCTTAAACAAATTAATGAAATGGCTGATACCTGAACTCAGGCAATAAATTGAAAAAAAAAAAAGCCTTATAATTCAACATGCTACTAGTTTTTCAGTGAGATTGTAAGACTTAACAAAGATAGTCAGATTTATGCAGCTTGCTTGGATTTATCAGTAGTGTTTGTTTTAATATAGTATGGTGATTTTAAAATAATATGTAAAAAAATCCATATAACAAATTTAAACTGATTGAAATCTAAGTGATAGATCTAGACATGTATGAATGAGAAGGCAATGAAAATGGATAGGTTTACAAAAACTCCTAACCTAATGCTATCCCACATTTACTTCTGACTTGAAGTAGACTATAACAGAATTGCTAAGAATGATACAGAGGAAGCAAAGGTGGAGAAGGGTAAACAATTAATAGATGTCATTTTCATAACACAGTAAGATTTTTAGAAAAGTCACAGAAATTTGGCCACACTCAGGGTAGTTTGTTTAGCAATAAACATATCAGGTTATTTTATAGAAAGAGGGATAATAGATAAGCAGGACCCACCAAGATTTGTTTAGCCAGAGCTAGACAAAATTCTGCCTATTGATTAGAGATCCTCAGGAAGTACAGGGATTCTTTCAAACTTGAAATTAAGATTGAATATTTATCACAAAGATATATTTTAGTTGAATTAATAGTTTTTTTAGCATCATAAATCAATTACAGAGTCATGCTGTGCAACGTGTCAACCATAGTGACCAAAACAGAACACTGGAATGTGAATCACGAGAAGGAATTTGACTTCTTGTTCTTATCAGTCCTCTTAGTGACCTCTACCAAGTCCCATCATGTATATGCATCAGTTTTTCATTTCTCCACCATGATATTTTTGTCCTTAGCAAGGTAAACTAAGGACCATACATTAAAAACTGTGTATCAGAAGTGGTCAGTAATAATAGTTACAGCTCTAAAAAATATGTTAATGTTTACATGGCAAAAGTAGGATTTGATATGCACAGCAATGGCCAAGTTGAAAATATACCTTGACCTTGAGATTGTGTTTCTCAGTAATATGTGATATTACATCAGCAAAAAATTAAACTTCCAACATATGAACACCTTAAATCTAATGATAATTAAATGCATTAGCAGAAAGAGGGGAATCAAACTGTAGACAAATCCAGTGTCTATGATTAATATACAAAGTACCCTAGAGGAGTCTAATCCATCCATAATCTGGTATTGTTCTTTCTGAGATTGGAAAATAAATTCATACTGCCCAGAACAATGCGAGTAATGCAGCACTGGCAAGATCGAGATGATGTGATTTCTATCATCCTTTGGAATATGCAAAATAAAGGTAGTTTTCAACTGTGTCTACACCATCAGAAATTAAAATTAGACATGCTGCAACTGATGGTCGCCATGTAATCACAGAGGGGCCTTGAGCCTGCACGTAGCCTTTTAGGAGCTGAACCTGAGATGTGAAAAAACTGCATCCAGTACAGGATGGGGGTTGGCCAAGGTCACTAAAAAGACTAATGCAATGACAAAGGCAAGATTCAGGGTTGTCATCTTTCTATTATCCTCTGGTCACCCGTCCTGAAGAATTTGAAGCCAAAAACTGAGAGGCTTTCATGCAGTTAGTAAGCATGACTTTAAAGGAAATTGAAGAACTATGAATCTGATTTCTAATGCTTGCTTACTTTCATACAGAAGAAACTTGTTCCTCCTGGCAACTAATGGCTTCCTTTGTCTTCCCTTGCCCTGCCTCCCCTGCCCTATCCTGCCCTTCTCTGCTCTGCCCTATCCTGAATGATTTATTTACTGTATTAGTGCATTTAGGTCACAAGCATGAACAGTGTTTGTCTATATGTTCAAACCATAGTGGAAAAGTACTTTTCTAGGTTAACTTAATTTCTGTTTTCTCAATTTGAGACAAGAATTCACCATACATAATTTTGGCCCAAGGAAATCAATAAGTCATTTTACCTTAAATATTGCACTGTGCTGTAGTTGCCAATACTAGCTCTTACTATAAAGTATGTGAATAAATAAATAAATAAATATCTTATTATTACAAACTGCTGAGATTCATATTAGATAAAGCATTATAAAATAATACAGTAATGTGAGAAGTTCTGTTATTTGTTTGTTTTGGTTTTGATTTTGTTTTGTTTTGCTTTGTTTTGTTTTGTTTTACTATTCCAAAAGGAAGCTATATCTGGTGTAAAAAAGTCTGAAACATGGTGATGAGATTAAAAGTATCAATCCTGTTCTCCTGATATAACACAGTTGTATGCATTACAGAAGAGTGGGACACCATAGCAATTATTTGATCAATTCATTACAGTGCCTTTCTTTTTCATATATAGAGATTTATGTGATAAATGGCATTGGAATAATAAAAGTATATATTTCACTGGTGGTTATGAAACACTGTGTGCCTGAAATAATTATAATGACTAATACCAAATGGCATTTGCAAACTTAAACAAACTGAGTCACATATCTTGTAGAATACAGTAAAATGACATGACGACAAACCAATCTAGTGCAATGATCCAGTGAGAACCAGTGCAGTTTAACTACTGTCCAGAACAAACTTAATACAAATAAACATTTCAAAGAAAATTACCTCTTTTTAATTTTTTAAAAATATTTAACATTATTTTTCCTGTCTCTACTAACAAATGGCATTTTTCATTGAAAATATTACTAAAGTTATTTTTACAAAAAAAAAAAATTAAATAACCCTGCAGTGTTTTATTTAATGGATTTTAATTTCATTTGTTCATTTACACTGCCCTATACAAAACAAACTTATTTACATGTTGCTTTTTGAACAGAACAGCAGGGAAAAAATGTCTTTAGCCATTGTATAGGGAACACTGACAACTTCTACCTGGGAAAATGTGAAATGAACTGTTTGAAATTTCTGTACAAAGAGGTTGGAAAGCAGTAAAAGTATGGAAAACCAGTTATTCTTTTTAACATATTACCTAAAAAACTCTTGCAAAATTAAGTATTTAAAGGGAAAAATACTCTAAGAGGAGAAATTTACTGACAAATACATCCAAATAGTAATCAAGGAATATGCTAGAAAAGAGACGATAAGGTTAAATACCTTGTCAGCAATTGGGTACTAAAGCTGACATCTTAGTTAGCTATCTTACTGTCAAACTGTGGCCTCAGTGCTGGTCAGTGTCACCGCTCCTAACTTCTGGCAGTCTTGCCCTCAAACCAAAGGTCTCTTGATGCCGTCCTGCATGCTGTGGTTGCCATGAATCCAGAGCTACATTCAGCTACCCAGTAAGAAATGCTGAGATGTGGAATGTCTCCTAAATCCTGATCCCTGTGGGGTGATCATGTATGTCCTATAACTCTTGGTTTCACAGCCTGCTTGGACACCCTCCTAAAAATAGGCGTCTACAGCTAGTCATATTTTTGTATTTAATTTTTAAATGGGAAGGTAGGAAGGCTTTCTTCTGGTGAGTAGCTCCAGGATCAGAGCCGAGGAAGTGGAGGGGCTCAGTGCAACCCCCTTCTCTGCCTGAAGATACCCCCCAGCAGACCAGCATGACCACAAAGCAACTGAGTGTTTGGAATAAATAGAAAAAGCTCTCGTCCCTTCCTGTGAACTTTGTGTTGCGTATTTAAAGATCTTTCAGCCTGCAAAAAGCAGTGTGAAAACAAGCAGGACCCTGCAGCCTGGTAGAGCAGCCATTTGCTGTAGAGCAGTGAGATGTGCTTTCCAGGCACTAGCATCTTGCTCTCCCTGGCTTCCCAAAGGCAGCAGCACCAGCAGTGCTGAGTGGCAGCAGCTGACCCAGTCTTGCATGGGTGTCCCAGTGAGCAGGCATGCTACAAATGCACAGAACAGATTGAACCCTTCAGGCAGTGTAAGCAAATGTTTATCTAGTCTTAGGATCCAGATGGGGCTTAGCTCAAGGTAGGTGTTCAGCTGGTCAGTGCTGTCAAAAATCAGATATTTTAAAAGCCTTCAGGCTTAGGTTCTCAGGAGCTTTTAATCATGAATGGTCACTTTTACTTTTTTTTTTTTTTTAAAATCTATCAAGGTTTGAGATTGCTGGTTCTTGAATTTCATTTTTATTAACAAAACTTTTGTTTTTTTTTTTTTTTTTTTTTTTTTTTCTTAGAGATGGGTCTCAGTGAAAACAGGGCTATTTTGACTCTGACTTCAAATTCATCTCACATATCCTGTGACAATTCCTGAAGGACATTTCCAACTCAGAGGCAAACTTTTAGAATAAGCTAGCCCCACCCTTTTGGAGAACGTAAAGGAATTCAGATGATCAGCCTGCTGAGTTTACTAAGTCGTCTCATTCATAGACCCATCTTTTCACTATTTAATTTCTTGGTTTGTGGTGTATTTATAGCATTCAGTTTTAAAGCTATTAGTGTTCTATTAGTTTTATGTATTCTTATATCCACATATTACCACTTAATAAACTTCAGAGGAGGCCCAATTACGAAAGATGCATTCAAGAAAGTTTTAACTCACTCTCAGCCATC
The DNA here is from genome assembly GCF_964211835.1 of Anser anser. Classification (NCBI taxonomy): domain Eukaryota; kingdom Metazoa; phylum Chordata; class Aves; order Anseriformes; family Anatidae; genus Anser; species Anser anser. Next base: position 65,275,044 of record NC_139721.1, read on the forward strand.
AGGAAAGCAAATATAATTCCATTCATGCCTACCAGTAAATAGCAGCTTGAAAGCAGAATTATGCAGAACAAACTATGCTTACCATCAGCAGCCCTTTATATGCATAGACAATCCCAAGCCAAATTGTCATGTGCGTGTTCTCGCAGTGCTCCAGGATCGGTCGGATGGAGATGTCTCTGCCCGCAGGGTCCGGCTATAAAAATAAAGGTTGAAATATTTGAATTCAGATTTCATCTCTATTCACAGATTCAAAGGTAGTTAAGTCTATTCTCAGTAGACTGAGGATGTGTAGGATACGCATTAACAACTTAAAAGAAACCTGTGATGGCTGCAGTCCCAAGAACCTGCAAAGGAATGTAGTAAAAAGCAAAGATCAGAGGAAACAACTGCATGATAGTTACCAGTGGATGAGGTCACCTTTATTGCAAAACAGAAAGAAAATGTCTGAAATCACTCTCTTTAACAGTGTCAGTCACATTTATCAGCTTTAGGATTTTTTATTTTTTTTACAAGGCAGAAAGCTTGAATATACAGCCATGAAAATAAATGTACTTGAAGTCATCCTTCCTTTCACCTGCAGTTCTTGTGTCACTGGCAAATGGCTGATAAACAATGTATGAAACACTGCTGTGTTTTAGATGTTTTCTCAATGATAACTATGAGCTAAATCAAAGACCATTTACTATGGAAACTGCAGCAGTAGCTTAGAAGGGAGTATAAATCATCAAAAAACTGGAGCAAACCTGTGCAAAATTTAATATGGCTGGAAGTTTTGTAGCATTGTTGAAAGCAGAGTGTATAAAAGCACAGAATCAAAAGGACTTGCAGACTCCCACGACTGTTTGAATGAGGGAGAAGTTATAGTTAATGCTCAGAGAAACCTGCAAGAACCTCTCATTTTTTAAATCAAAAACAAAAAACAAACACCCCCAAACAAACAAACAAATAATAAAATAATAATAGTAAATCAAACGGCACAAAGAGCAAACAGGTACTAGATACTATGCTGCCTACAATTAGGGTATGGACTAGGTTATGGTGAAACTGCTTTTTAATGGTGTACATCATTTAAGAACACAAGGTGCTTCTTATATGTGTTTCTAAGAGATGCTGTTTTTGTTAGGTACCAGAGAATGTTCCTTTTGGCTATTCAGAGCTGTGTGTGCTGTTATTCAGTGTTGCTTTACAGAATACTCTGAAATCCTGAAAGCTATTTTTGCTTTCTGCTTTGAAACACTGGATCTGATCTTCAGCTAAAGTGAGATCAACCCAAACATAGAATCATAGAATCATAGAATATCCTGAGTTGGAAGGGACCCTTAAGGATCATCAAGTCCAACTCTTGATACCGCACAGGTCTACCCAACATAACTTTCTGTACCTGGTTGTCCCTGTAGGCTCTGCAATTTCCCTTTGTGACAAAAAACGTGAGTAAAATGTCTCATGCAGGAGAATAATGATTATTACATAAGCTAAGGAAAAAATCACATTTCCACCAACTGAAACACAGAATTGTAGGTGAAGGACTTTAGAGAGGTCTAAGTAATTTGCTAGAGCTTATGCTTGCTGCTTTTGATGCTAGTGTGAATTTTGCTATAGATTTTAGTGGTAACAATATTAATGCTCAGTTGTTTCCTCCATCAAACTTTTTGGATGTGAGGCATTGTTCCTGGACTCATATAGTGTAAAAATAAATAAATAAAAATGTAACAAATAAAGAGATAGACATGGGGATAAAAGAAGAACAAACAGCCTTGTGCTGTGCACTGCACAGTCCCAGGATTTGTAACTTTCCTTGCAAATCCTGCAGTAGGCAACACAATAACATTTAAAACCAATTCTTATTCTGGACTTCTGTAGAAACCCTGAACACAAGAATAAAGATCTTTGTAAAAAATATCTCCTAAAATAAAATAGAAATCAGGAAGGCAATATTTACTGTCCCTGAGAGCTCCACCCTGACAGCTGCTGATGGAAAGCAGATAATCATTGACCACAGAACTCAAATGAGTGACAACATGAAGTAGCAGTACAACATTTTGGATGCTACAAATGTTGGTCTAGGGATCAGTACAGCTACCCAATTCTCCTTGATCAATGATAAAAGTCCAGTCCTAAAATTTCTGTTACAACCTCCTATGTTCAACATCATTTTTGACTACTATGAAAAGAAGTCTGCGTGATAAGTTGATCAAATATAGCTCTAAATATGTAATTTACATGTGAACAGGACTGCATTACAGACACATTTTTTTCTGAAATTCTAAATTATGCCTGAGATTAATATAAAGTTTTAGTTTTTTTGTTGTTGTTGTTTTTAATCTTTATGTTACAGTATGCCAATCCTCATGGTCTGGAATTATGGAAATTACATAAAATTTAAGGTGAATCATGGTCATCAGAATGACTTTTTCTTCACACTGCGGAGTTGCCACAGGACTGTCCCTTCAGTTCCCCAGCTCTGCATTCTTTCTATCGCGTATTTCCAGTTTCATACTTTTATGAAGAGGTTTACAAACAATGTAAGCTTCCACTGGGTGCAGTGCTTTGTTTCCCTTGTTCTTGGATTGAAACCTCCCCTCATGCTTTGACTGAAGCATCCCACCACTTTTAACCAAGTACAAGTAATTGGAATTATTCCTTATTTTGAAAAGTATTACTGAAATGTTGAACTCCTGTTTGGTCAGTTGCAGATAACCTTTTTATTTCTACTATGTAGTTATTCTCTAATGCAAATTTGCTTCAAAATTGTAAAGCATATGTCCATTCATTACTCAAAACTGAAAAACTCAGGCAGAAAAATGATGAACTGGAAAACACAACTTGTTTTGAAATCCTATTAGAGAGAACGGATTCACATCATTTCCCTAATAGGAAGATAGCCAGATTTTACAAGGCCATGATAACTTAAAAAATGTTGATTAAATAATGCAGTGTATCCACATCTTCCATGTGAGATAAGAAAGTCTTGTGAAGTGCTCCAGAGGGAGCAGGAAAACGGAGAATACTGTCTGCAGCATCAGCAGTTTTGTGCACAGGACAGCACTTCTTTCCAGATCTGCAAGGTGGTAGCATATTAAACAAATTTTGTTGAGCATTTGTGCATTTGGAGTTAAGTGTTGGAAGGTAGCAGTAATTCTAGAGTGAACTTATTTTGCTGATTACTTATCACTAGTGCAAAATGACATTCCTGGTTTACTGCTTTTAATTTGCCATTCTGTTTCTTTACTGATTTTACATGAATTAACTAATCATAGCAAAAAGCTGAGTTAAAAAAACATGATATTTTCTGATGTCAAAAGAATTTTTAAAAACTCCACAATTACAGCTGAATGGAGCACTTCACTGACCTCTCTAATCATCCGCCATTTGTGCACTTTTTTACTGCTTTAGAGAGGATGACAACATAAATGCTACCAGTGATTATATATGTACTGGAAATTTGCCCTTTCCTTTTATAGAAAACAATCTAAATGCCCTTCAGATGTCATTCTCAAAAGCCTGAAGACCTCCTATCTTATGATTAGACTGAAGCTTTCCTACCTCCTCTGAAACCTAATAAGGTTTCTGACATTGACATCAATTTCTGGAATGTTTTCAGCAGTTGAACATAAACAGTTTAATCCGTTCACTTCATACAGGAGTTGTGTATCATTTCCAGTAAAATGCTTGTTTTACATTGGATCTGCTAGGTCTAGGGAGCAACTCAAGCCAGTGAACAGATAAACCTACAAAACGATTATAAAGGCTTTCCATGCATGTTCAAATTGTTACTTGTCACCTCTGTAGTTTGGTTGCCTTTTTATTTTCTTTGCTCTTCAGTCTGTTGGTGGTCTGGCAGATCTTCTTCATGATAGGTGAGAAAGGACTTAAGTGGTTACTGCCAGATGGAGGAGTAAAGATTAAAACCATCTGGAAACAGCAGGAAAATTTGCAAGAGACCAGGGCAGGGGCAATGACAGAAACTGCTGAGTGCCTCGCATATTTCCATACCACATCAAAATCAATCAATCAGTCAATCAAACAAACAAACGAAAAAAAACAGTCACAATGAGAATCAAGTGAAAGTGCAGTTTCAATGGCAGAAACGTCAGTGGTGTGGTGGCCAGCTCTCCTTGTCTTGGGTTGAGGTGTGGAAAGAAAGGGCAAACCACCCTGAGGCACCTGTACCACCTAGGCATGATGTTAGTTGATCTATATAAAGACTGTCTATGTCTCCCTTTTTCATCTAGAACTACTATTTATTTTTCACTGTAGGGGCTATTGTACTAGCCAAAATCCATTTGGAACAGAACCTGCAAAATGGGAAGATATTTGTATGACGACAAATATATTATTGACAGATTTTGAATCTTTAATGCCAGTTTTTCTCTATAGGACTTAAGGGAGTCTCATAAGACTTAAAAGGAGAAAGGGTCTGTACTCCTTGAGGCATTTCATCCAGTGAAAAGGTTTCCTTTCACACTGTGCCACCACACAGTACCCAAAAATTCTTGACCTTCTGAGGGCACTTCTAGGCGGACATATCGCCAGATCATGTTGCAAGGATAGCAGATAAACCTTATTTACACAGTTCTGGTGCTGCAGCATAGCACAACTCATGGGGTGGAGGATCTCACCAAGCTTTCTAAGAAAATACGTTGCAGATTTCCAGTATATTTTTTCTTTTCTACAGCTGTAGTTTCATCAGTAAGAAAATTAGAACATTGGGCCTCAGCCTTTCTGAAGATGGATATGAAACATAAGGTAAATAGTTCCAGCTTCTGTTTACTAGGTTTAAAATAAACTGTGCAGTTCCCATCATATAGGAAAATACGGGATCATACTCTTTTGTCACACCGTCAAAATGGTCTTCATACGCCATCCCACAGTCTGTTTTATCTTCCCTTTAAATGGTCTCCATCTAACTGGCATAATGACTGTATACTATGTGTATATTGTTCTGCACCATGAATTAGACATCTCTGGCATTTTAAATTTGGCACTCGTATCAGTCATATGGAGACCAAATGTGATTCCTTATCTAAAAATCCAGACTCTGCTAAATTAGAAGATTGCCCTTACTTCTTTTTTAAATTCACATTTTTGCAAGGATAATTATAGTTAGTTTTTACTATAAATGCTGTAAAAAATTACATTTACTTGCACATTGTAACAGACCTTCCTCTCTGCTAAACTGCATATCCATATGGAAAGGTGTTTCAGAAAAGAATTTAAGCAGGTTTTATATGCAGTATATTTTATCCAGGCTCTCAATTACTGATGAAAAGAGAAAAAGAAGAAACAGAGACTGTCTACTTTTCAATTACTTAATTATTTGAGGATATTTTTAGGCCAAAACAACTTGGATATGAAAAAGAGATTGGCCAGGAAATTGATCTTCTTTGTTTTCTATATTTTTTTACTTGGTGAAGTCATAGCTTCCATGAATGCAAAATAGCAAATGCAATACTATGCTAGGGTAGCTCACCTAGACTCTTCCAACTAAAAATTTGGTAATCAACCTAACACAAAAGCATACTTTTCTTTGTCTGTAGCTGACTGTATTCAGATACACTGTTAAACACTTTATATGTTACCTAGTAGCTCAGCTGACTAAAAATCTGTTACTGGATTCTTGCAGTTCAGTGACCAATTTCATTTCTCCTCAAGATTAATTGAGAATGTCAGTCATTTCTGTAACTGTCTACTGATCCAAAACACTGATTTAAAGACTTTTTCTTCATGTATTTTTATTTATTTTAGAGTCTTGGGACAACTAGGGATACTAAAATAGAAAATCAGAGAATGATGGAATCACCAAGGTTGGAAGAGACCTTCAAGATCATCTGGTCCAACCATCACCCTATCACCACTGTTACCCACTAAACCATGTCCCTAAGCACCACGTCCAACCTTTCCTTGAACACCCCCAAGGACAGTGACTCCACCACTTCCCTGGGCAACCCGTTCCAATGTCTAACTACTCTTTCTGAGAAGAAACGTCTCCTAATTTCCAACCTAAATCTCCCCTGGAGCAACTTGAGGTCATTCCCTCTAGTCCTGTCATTGGTTATCTGTGAGAAGAGGCCGACCCCCAGTTCCCGACACCTTCCTTTCAGGTAGTTGTAGGGAGCAATAAGGTCTCCCCTGAGACTCCTCTTCTCCAGAGAAGGGGGGCCCCGAGCAAAGGTGGGGCAGTGGTGGCCACTGTGACCTCAGCAATCCTCTGTGATGCCCAGTGTGAGTGGCCCATGCGTGGCCCAAGGCAGCTGTGTTGGAAGCTGCCTAGAAGATGCCCTCCTGTGGAAGAAGGAGGAGGGTCAGGACAGCTGAGGGCCCCTTTTCTGGGGCTGGCTCCCCAAAGCCTTTTGGCTTGCCAGAGAGAAAGACTGCCCCTTGGCCACAGGGACTGCCCTCCACCTCCCATCCTGTGCCCTGGGTTTATTTTTAACACTGCTTTTGAGGTAATTTCAATCTATTCTTTATGGAAAAGAACAGAAGCAAGATGCATCTTCAGCCCTAATTCCCATGTACGCTTTGCACACGTGCTTTCTGGTGTAAGCAGGTAGGTGCACACAGAAGTTACCACGTACCAAAATGGCTGTTTTGCAATATAAATAATAATAATAAAGAATAGGATGGTACCTACCACACAGTGCTACTTGTAATAACAGAAAATTACTCAGATACAGCAACTCAGTCCTAATATAAGCAATTAGCCATCTGTAATCGTTTACACACTACTATTTTGAATCATCATAGAATCATAGAATCGTTAAGGTTGGAAGAAACCTTCAAGATCATCTGGTCCAACCATCACTCTACTACCAATGTCACCCACTAAAACATGTCCCTAAGCGCCAGGTCTGACCTTTCCTTGGACACCCCCAGGGATGGTGACGCCACCACTTCCCTGGGCAACCCCTTCCTATACCTGACTGCCCTTTCTGAGAAGAAATGTCTCCTAATTTCTAACCTAAACCTCCCCTGGCACAACCATTCCATCTAGCCCTATCACTGGTTGTCTATGAGAAGAGGCCAACCCCCAGCTCCCCACAACTTCCTTTCAGGTAGTTGTAGAGAGCAACAAGGTCTCCCCTGAGCCTCCTCTTCTCCAGACTAAACAGCCCCAGTTTCCTCAGCCAATCCTGATAGGACTTGTGTTCCAGGCCCTGCACCAGCTTTGTAGCCCTTCTCTGGACATGTTCCAAGGCCAATGTCCTCCTTGTAGTGAGGGGCCTAAAGCTGAATACTGTACTTGGGGTGCGGCCTCACCAGAGCAGAGTACAGGGGGACAATCACCTCCCTGGTCCTGCTGGCTGCACTGTTCCTGATACGAGCCAGGATGCTGTTGGCCTTCTTGGCCACCTGGGCACTAATGTTCGGGCGAGTATCAATCAGCACCCCCAGATCCTTTTCCTCTGCACAGCTTTTGAGCCGCTCTTCCCCAAGCCTGTAGCGTTGCATGGGGTTGTTGTGGCCAAAGTTCAGGATCCAGCACTTAGCCATGTTGAACCTCATCCCATTGGCCTCTGCCCATCGATCCAACCTGTCCAGGTCCCTCTGCAGGGCCTTCCTACTCTCCGACATATCAACACTTTCCCCCCAGCATGGGGTTGTCTGCAAACCTACATAGCGTGTACCGTACTCAATTCCCTCATGCAAGTCGTCAATAAAGATTTTAGAGTATGGGCCCCAACACCAACCCCTGGGGAACACCACTGGTGACCAGTCGCCAACTGGATTTTACTCCGTTTACCACCACTCTCTGGGCCCAGCCGTCCAGCCAGTTTTTAACCCAGTAAAGAGTGTACCTGTCCAAGCCATGGGCTGCCAGCTTCTCCAGGATAATACTGTTGGAGACCGTGTCAAAGGCCTTGCTGAAGTCTAGGTAGACTACGTCAACAGGCTTTCCCTCATCCACCAGGTGGATCACCCAGTCATAGAGGGAGATGAAGTTGGTCAGGCAGGACTTGCCTTTTATGAAGCCATGCTGACTGGGCCTGATCCCCCGGTGGTCCTACATACATTGCATGATTGCACTCAAGATGACCTGTTCCATCACCTTTCCTGGCACCGAGGTCAGTCTGACAGGCCTGTAGTTCCCTGGCTCGTCCTTACGACCTTTCTTATAGATGGCCGTCACACTGGCAAGTCTCCAGTCATCTGGAACCTCTCTGGATGACCATGACCACCGATAGATGATGGAAAGCAGATTGGCAATCACCTCCGCCAGCTCCTTCAGTACCCTTGGGTGGATCCCATTTGGCCCCACGGACTTGTGAGTCCAGGTGGAGCAGCAGGTCTCTCCTGGGGGGGGGGTGCTTCCACTCCTCATCCTAGACTTCTAGATTGGCAGGATGAGTACCCTGAGGATAAGTGGTCTGGCTAGTGAAGACAGGTGCAAAGAAGGCATTAAGAACCTCAGACTTTTTTTTATCCTCTGTAGTCATATTCCACCCTGCATCCAGTAAAGAATGGAGATTCTCTTTGGCCCTCCTCTTTCCATTAATATATTTATAAAAACATTTTTTGTTATCCTTGACCATAGCGGCCAGGTTGAGCTCGTGCTGGGCTTTGGCCTTCCTGATTTTTTCTCTTCATATCCTGGCAACTTCCTTGTAATCTCCCCGAGTTGCCTGCCCCTTCTCCCTCCGGTCATAAACTCTCTCATTCTCTCGAATACACAGCGAAAGTTCCCCGTTCAGCCATGCCGATCTTCTTCCCAGACGGCTCGTCTTATGGCATGCAGGGACAGCCTGCTCCTGAGCCTTTAAGACTTCCTTCTTGAGGAGTGTCCAGCCTTCCTGGACACCTCTGCCCTTCAGGACTGACTCCCAAGGGACCCTCCCTAGCAGTGTCCTGAACAGTTCAAAGTCTGCCCTCTGGAAGTCCAAGGTAGCAGTTTTACTGACAACCCTTCTGACTTCACCAAGAATAGAGAACGCTACCATGCCATGGTCACTCTGCCCAAGACAGCTTCCTGCCACAACATCTCCCACCAGTCCTTCTCTGATCGTGAACAGCAAACAGGTCCAGCAGACAAGCAAACAACTCTTTGATGTAGTAAGATTGTTTTCCAGTATAGGAATACAGTTTTCTATCCATAAAATCACTCTCTAGACTAAATAACTGTCCTTATGCCTAGAGACTCCATGACTCATGTGTGAGAAATGTGAAACATAAAGAATCTGACCTCAGGAGAAGGTGAGGACAAGGTTCTGAACAACCACAATGGACACTGCATCCGATGTGCATACTAGATGCTCACTCATGCAGGCCCCAAGGAGAAACTGCTTTTAGACTTGGATTTGTATTTGTTTTTCTTTTTCATAGTGTTTAAATTTTATAAGCTTACTATCAGGTAGTTCTTTATATTTGTCTAAAAATGTTTACAGCTGATGATTATGAATACAGCTTCAACAAGACAGCATGCATTATCAGTCCCCACCTGAATAGAAAACCTCATAAGGATCAAAAATTTAGGAACGCTGCTTCTGAAGTGAACAATAATAATAATAGAAAAAAAAATCATGAAATAGTTACAACTACTCTAGCTGCCAATCTGTGAATTTACTCACTTTGTACCAGAACAATGAAGTACTGCTCAGGGCACTATCAGAAAGGGAGATGTTACCTCATTTCTGTAGCAGAAGACAGAGAGTGATATGAAGGTTAAGCAAATTGCCTAGGAAAGCTGAGAAGAACACAGCTTATTGTGTCTTACTTCTTTAAGTTAAAGAAAACATCTTTCTATCAGTTTTCTGAAACTTGAAAAAGGTGTACCATAAAAACCAAGGAAAAAAGTCCTAACACATTTTGTGGTTTAAAGGATATTAATGTAGTTATTTTACACCACTCAACTTGCCACAAATACAGAACTCAGGTCTGACTTTACAAGTGGATGGGGATGAAGAAAGAAAGGCAGACAGACAGAAAATAATAAAAAGCATGTTAGGGATATCCACTGTAATTACTACTACCACAAAACAATAAGGTCTGGTATTGCAGTTGCAATGATAGCCACGCTGTACTATCTTTAAAACAAATCTACTTTCTAGTTCCCCATCTGCCTCTTGTACAAATAATTCCTTAAAACAGCAATCATATATTCTCTATGTTAGTGTGATTGAAAGTTAATAACATACCAGAAAAGCTATTTAAAAGCTCTTCCATTGTGAATGTGTCTGTGCATTTACTTGTAAAGAAAAATCTCCCAGCAGCATTTTTTTATAACATCACTTTACTTAATGATTTTTATTTTAGTGTTGCGGTATTTCATTTTTTTATAAAGAAAACTGATTGGATTAGGGGATGATATTAATAAAAATACCAAGAAACATCCGGGAACCTCTGGGCTCTCAAAAAGCAATTTCATTTGTATTAAGGTAAAATACAAAATAATAAAGTGGACCTAGTAAAGAACCACCACCACCAACACCACCGATAACCCACTACAATACCTGCAAACAAATACAGACTGACAATGAAAGGGAAAAGACAAAATTCTCTTGTATTATGGAATGTTTCAAAGAACTATGACTAAGACTTCCTACTCTGCACTCAGAGATCTACTCAATATAAATTTTACATCGTATTATTTCCTCAGAGAATGTTGCCCCAATTATATATCTAGGGACTGGATAATGAAGTGTGTCGGAGTATGTACAGTGGGATGTGCTAGAAAGACTTCATAAAACATTCTCAGCAGTAGAACATGTGTTTTTCTTTGAAGGGAGGGCAAAAGGCCAAGGTTTGGAAAAGAAGTAGTTTAGAGGAATGAAGACCTTTGCTACTACCTAGACCCTCCTGAGCTGCACAGACTCCTCCAGAGATATGCACTTTGTGGTATCAGCTTCGCAAACTAAGGAAGAATATTATTCCCTCCCTTTCTGTGAAGCTGTCCAGCACTGTGGGTGGCAAGCTGAATTTGCATGTTCTTTTAAGAATTTTCCATTCCTAACTAGATTTCCTGCTCTGCTGATACCATGCCAGCCACCCTTTGTGGCGGCTGGAGTCATTCATTACCTCCTTGCTTACAGTAACGGAAACAGATAGCGTTAATGTGAAAGTATGGAAAATGCAGAAAGAAGAACAGGAAAACAAATATGCAGAGGACAGCCAAACTGTTACGGTGGTCCTAAAAACAACCAAGGCACAGTCTCTTTTTTTTTGCTGAGGATTTGCTAGCAGGAAGGCTTTCAGCTGTATGTGGGGATGTGGCTTACAGTTTTATTGTGACACTTAGAGAAATAGGGCTTAGCACTTTTCCTGTAAATAAGCTGGATAAGCACCCAGAAGCTAAGAATCTATCAGCAGGGTGTTCCTCCCAGCAAGAACAATTCTGAGGTTCTCGAATGTGACCAGCTATTTAGGCCAAGGAGGACAACAATAGTGCCTCTATAATCATATTACATTTTCTTTTTAGTGCTTTATTTCTTTGATTTATATATTTTGCTAATATTTATTACCATGCTTATTTGCATTGCAGTGCCAATGACAACAAATGGATGTTGTCTCATGCAGGAAGTGAAAATCCCTTTCTTAAGAGCATTTAAAACATACATAGAAGGTGTGGGAGAAGAGATAATCATAAAGTAAAGTCGTATGACATTTTCAGAAGCAAATATCAGTTGACACCACTGTCACTCTATGCAAGCACTGATAAATATTTATTTTCTGGGCTGTGGCAAATACAAGGGATTATTTCTCACCAGGAAAGAAGTTTGAATTTCTTCACCTGTTCTTTTATACTCTCCAAAACAGTTAGATGACAGCCCATCAACCCACTACTGGAGGATTTTGCTGCAATTCTTATGACTGTACTAAGTAATAATTCAGAAACTGTTGTATTAAGTGGAGGCTTTTCCTTTGTTTTACAATACACAAGCACACGAAGTGTACCTTGATTTTAAGGGGAGGCCTGTTTCTGCTGTGAATGACATGGCCCAGAGCAAGGTGAAATTACTCTTGGAATCTTACTTAAACAGATGCTTTTCCTGCCTTAAAAAGGGAATCTGAAGGGAGTCTTACAGAATTCCATGCTTATATCAGCATTGCAGTTAAATGAGATCATTTTGATAACTGTCTCATCTTCAACAAAACACTGGATGTAGATTTCCCTTGCATTAACTTCTGTTTGAAGTAAAACACCTCTGAAAGACAAAACCAACCAACCAATGAAACAAAAACATGAACATTTAGTGGTGGCAAACCCACCCTTTCTATGTTGTCCTAATGTCAATTCTTTTGACTGCAAAAAAATTGGCCATCATTTTGCCCCTGACTTCTAAAATGAATTTAGTGTCAGGTTCTCTGAGTTCTTACTATATTTTGTCTACTAAATTGAAGTGGTATGTAAAACATATTATTCCTACATAGGTATTTACAAATTTTGGCCTAGTAAACTATTAATGTAGTCCTTGATAAGCCAAATATTGAGGTCCTACTTTTTTTTTTTTTTTTTTACTTTTTTTTTTTTTCCCCCACTACAGACATATTCTACCATTCCTTGACAAGTCTTATGTCTCTTCTTTGGACCACCTCCAATTTGCCACTATGCTTCCTTAATTCTGAAGAGTGGGACTGAGCACACTGTGCTGGTCGTGCTTGCCCTGGTGCCTTATCCATATGGTGGATACCACCATAACCTCCAAGGTCAAGTTTACACTGCTTAAGCATTCAGACATCACATTAGCTCTACTTACAACAGCTTCAAACCAGGAAATAATTTTTGGCAAGTTAGACAAAACTATATATATGAAACCAAAAATGCCATAAAATTTATCTTTTCACCTATGTAAAGTTATTAAACAAATAGAGAGAAGTTAAGGTAATTTAAAACATATGAGAAAGATAACAGACAATCCCCAAATCTTATTTACCAAGTATTTCTCCTGATTTGATAGGAGTAGTTGACATGCGTAAGAACCATCAATAGTTACACTAAACTAGCTTGAAAGTTACATGCTCCCAAAACACAAAAAGAATAGCAGTTATGGAGATTTTTGATTTTTCCATTACGTCTTTCTTCTACGAATAGCTATTTCAGTGTTGCCACTTCTGTTGACGTTATCCAGAGCAAAGCAGGTAGTCCTGGGAATTTTTCCTTTCTCTTTCTCTCAGTAAAACATTTATGCAACATTTTTCTTAAATAATTTATCTTCTTTCAGCAGCTGTCAAACCAGATTTCATATAACACAAGTCTACCAAGCACTCTAAATGTTGCAGGTCCTTTGCTCTGGTATACGACAGAAGAATTTCAGTTGGTAAGGAAGCAAGACAATCTGGAACAAAACCCAGAAACCATAAAATCAATTTTATATTTCCATAGAATTGTTTTTTACATTGTTAGGATCTATATCATGTGGTTGATTTTCCTTAGCTTTTGAAGCATGTTTGATATATATCTAGTACAAGCAGATAACTCAGAACTTATTCTACCGTTATGTAGTGCAATTCCTATATCTTCTTGACAAAAGTAGTTCATCTGCTTATTCATAAGATTATGCTTCATTGACTCCTTGTATTAGAAGATCCAGTCAAGACAAAATGGCTTATTTTCAGTTCTCTGATGTGTTTTTAGACATTTTTTCTATAGCTAAATGTACAGTGTATATCTCTAGCTATACATTTTGCCTCTTGTCATGCGAACTCTAAGTTGTCTTGGTAGATCCAGATTATCTTACCTAAAAGCACCTTCCTACTACAGATGTGCCAAAAGCCAGTTTAAAAGACTGTTTCAGGATCCAGTATTGGCGGCAAAGCCTGCAATCTTGACAAGTCTTGAAGAATTCATTGAGGTGATTATTTCTGAGATAAAGTGCTCCCACCATCCTCTGTCCATACTTTTTTAATAAGCTGTATTTAGAAAATTTATCATTTCTCCATTAATGTTTTAGGAATGCCTATTACATTTTAGCAGATGAACAAGTATAATTCTTCTGGAACCCTTCTAGAGCTGACATCAAAGCACTCAAAAAATTTTGCACAGCACAGCCTCTGACAGCTTACATTTGCACCTAAGTTTCCATTTTTGAGACCAAGGCACTGAAAAGAAACAGTGAGTGGATCAGTGTCTTTGTTCTTCCATACAGTTTCTTACTGCTCATTGAAAGACAGGCAAAGGACTAGATAAGCACAGACAGATAGGCAATATCAGCACTAGGGCAGAAATGCTTCCGTTCAGAAAAAGCCGCAGATTTCTAAAGGGTGACAGCTGGTGTCAGCTAGGTTTATCTGAGTAGCATTCACCTCTTTTGCAGTTTCCACCTAGTGCCAGTAGCCTGTCACACATTTCAGGACAAACCTCTTCTATTTGAGCTACCTGAGCCATTATTATGCTGTCACTGCATCGCCTCTAAGGTAACAAGAATTTAGGAAAGGCAGGATTTGCAACTTTTTGGTACTTTGTACTGGCCTGCAGTGCTAGAGGGCTTCCTTGGAGCAGAACCAGCCTGACTAGCTTGGTAAGATTAAACAGGACCTGCATGGCCTTGGGAAATCTCAGTTTTACCGATGTGCATCAAGAAGCTAAGGAAAATGCCGAATGGTCCACTACAGGGCTCTTAGCTGATCTTCCCCAGACTAAGCCTATACTGGGGATATATGGAGCAGCCCCAGCAAAAACCAAATGATCACACTTGGCAAAGTGAGACATTTTAGCTGTTCTCCTAGAAGATGCTTTCATTACCAAACAGAAACTGAAGCTTGAGCTTGCATTCACAACTTATCTGAGGCTTGAAGTGTCAGTTATGAGAATTCTTGATCACTTGATCCTCTGTTCAGTGAAACAAACACTCTGTAAATTGGTCAGAAGATGAAAGAGGAGCCATCAAAGATGGAAATAAACCTTGGGAGAAATGCTGAGATCTCACAGAGCATCAGGATGTAATTAAATTTTTCAATTTCTAAAAAATTTTAAACCTCAAGGACTGAAACATCAGAGTACTTTCATTCAGGAAGAGAGTGGAGAAGGGAAATGGTGGTGAGAATATTCCCTCTTGCCTTTCATAACTAAGCAGAAAGAGAGGAGGGGATAAAGCAGAAAGAGGCCAGCTTCACATGCCACATGCTCCTTCTAAATAGCATCTCCTTCTGCCACTGTCTGCAGCAACTAGTGGGGTATGAAATGACTATGCAACAATCCTATACATGGTCCCCCAGTTTACATTTATAATCGAAAAATAGAGAATAATTATTTCTGTCACCCAATCACTATTTTTCTATCTGACAGAACAGGATTTTACTCTAACTGTATTAACAAATGCATTTTGTCTTTTGAAGAATGTTTTTAAAGTGATTTTTCTTTCTGAGATGTGTTTGTGTAGGTAAATGTGTACTTCCATGGCAACAAGCCCTGATGTTCCCATAATCACCTTGACATTATTTTATGAACACATCAGGCATTCAATATAACACATTAAACAATAGCAATTGCTGGTTTGAAATGAAAAAAAAAAAAAGAAAAAAACAAAAACACACAAAACACATTCTTAGAAGATGGTTGATGGCTACAAAATTCACCTCTACAAGAATCAGAAACCATATCACTCTTTTAGAAACAGGAAATCCTATCTAGGCAAAATATATTGTCTTGATGTTGACTTAAGAAAAACACCATCAGCTGAAAATAAATAAATAAATCCAACAGCTTGAAAAAAAAAACCTATCCAGTGTTCCTATCCAGGGAAGAATGACAGCTATGCATAGACTTATCTTCCACTGAGCAGGGCTGGGATATCACTGGGATGAACAAATGTTAAAAAAAAAAAAAAAAAAGTAGATTTTGATTTAGCTAACATGTTAAAACTCCAAGAATTACATATTGCATAGAGTGAAAACCTGGCATAGTTTGTTTGCATACAATTGCACTTTATTTTTTTCCATGAATTCTTATTTTATATTTCTGGAATATTATATGTTTTCATGTTTTTACCAGGACTGGTTAGAGTTAAAAGTTACATGAACACATTCCTTACATACAGCTTATGTGATAACCTTCCTCAGTTAAATAGGACCCTATTCCACAAATAATTCTCACTGTAGTAATTAGGGCAACATGTGGAAAAAAGTGTGACCAAAAATTAATGTGGATATCTGAATCTAGTGTTTCAAAAGCAGATAGTCTGCATTACCTGATTTGCATGTTAAATAGTACCTTAGTGCTATATGAACAAACTGTCACAATCTGGCCCCGTGTATTTAAATGTTTATGCAGGCATATTAACTTCTTATTGTTCTTTAAATACTTCTTTTTCCCAAAAGAATAAAGTCTGTGGCATTTTGATTATTCTGTCTTCTAATTATGACTAAATCAAAGGTTTTCATTTACAATGTAGTATAAATATACACTGCTTTCATGTACAGTACCACATATAATAGTCACAGTATGCAATTTGGATTGAATCACGTATCTGTGAATCTAAACATTCAGACAGGAATTGTTCACACGTGAATCAAATCAAACCTGAAGACCACAGCCTCTTGTGATAAGCAATAAGAGATGCCTCCAATACACTCTCATCCATATTGACTGTGCAAATATGTTCTTTTTAATTAAAAAAAAATATATTCTCATAATGCAGATGCTATAGTTTAATTTCTATTCCCAACACATTTTCACAAATGTGATTTCTGATTCTCTCTTTAATAGGGTCTATGTTTGCCAAAACAGTCTCAAAAGAATCTAGTAATGTTTAGTTCTATAGTTAAAATCATTTGCCAATGCCATGGGTTCATGAAGATATAGCATGTAGCGTATAGACAGAAATCAAATCCACCAAGAACCATTTGTTTCTTCTGGGTTTCTTGCCAGAATACTTTACATGGTGAAGAATGAATATAAATATATACGTGAAATTCTCTGATCAAACTTGTCTATATAGACATAGCAGCGTCTTTCTACAAGTAGAAATAATAAATGCACAGATGAAGGGCATGACAATACACTTTTCTATATATATCATCAGCATATCACTTATCAACAGATGATAAGGACACATCTGTACAACATAGTGTTTAAAAATGGCTTTAAAGGACAGGCAGGTGCAGGCTGTGTTAGCAGATAAATTACTTTTGTGCGTATGGACAACCACAAACAAGCAGGCTATGATGTTATTAAAGCTATGCATTAATGCGACTGTCCAGCGGGGTTAATGGTCTTTACTAGAGGGTGAAAAGGGGTGTCTTTTTCTAGCTCCACAGATAAGTACAATTCAGAGTACATTATGACTTTGGAGCCAGTGGCAGTATCTAAAAATCGATTGCTGTAGTTCATTCCTGTCATCCAGCTGCCAAGGCAGGGAGAGTACCTACTCAGGGTATAATATGCCTTCACCAAAGTGGATGGGAATATTATTCTTCACTTTAGGGGAGTCAGGATTATACCTCTGATCTTTCATGTTTTCAAGCTTGATAGCATTCCTACAAGTGCAACTTCTTTGAATTAACACCTATATCACATTCTGGTTTGGGTATAGCTATTGAAATGAAGTCCTGTGGGCTGAGCACCCATTAGTGGATGGAACACATTGGGTGCAGTTTTGAAACACATCTTCCAAATCAGTTTCACTGAAAGTGAGACAACCTCTTGTCTTCATCTCTGAGAACCATTCCACAAGAGCATTCCCAAACTAAAACTCTGATGCAGACAGACACAAAGTTCCCTGGGGAGGGAAGCCAGTTCCTACGATAAGTCAGAAACTAGATTAAACCAAATAGGTTGCATTATTACATGTACATGTGTGTATGTGTGGCTTTGGCATTTTTTTTAAGAGGAAATTAACATTTCACAAGCTTCAGGTTGAAAATTCAAAGTTTCTCTTTTAATTTGCATTACAATGCTGAGCTTTAATTTAACAACAAGATCAAAACAGAAAACCTAACCACCCAAAAAAAGCTGTCTTTCAAGCAGGTAGAGAATCAAAATGTTTCTGTAAATCGCAGTCTTCAGACTGGTTAGACATTTGCCATGGTAGCACCACCACAGACAGAAACCTGGAAGATTTTTTTAACTATACCATTAGGCTAGATCTTAATTATTAAATTTATGTTAACTAATGGCAGCATAGGATCTTGTATGGTAAGCCTGATTTGTGACCGCAGCTCCTACGTACCTATGTCCTGTAATACAAAACACCAGTCATTCTTTGTAGTTCCTTGGAGCTGTTGCATACAACCACTTACTTATGATACTGTAGTATGTAAAGGTACGTCTGTACATGTGCAACAAGTCCAGGTCTTACTGAAGATGATCAGTAGAGAAGCCACAGTGCTGCATCTTCTCCTTCAAATGCTACACCTTACACAGCTACCACCAACAAGAAAATCCTAATACTTTCCTTTACTAACACCCAGTAAAAATCATGGGCCCACGAAATTTATTGTTACATCCAAAAGAATGTCTCTTAATGTAACTGGCAATTTTTGGAGTAATATGCAAAGCGCAACTTTATATCTACATCTTCTGAAGGACACCCGTAGCTCAGTCGAAAGACTGTTGGAAGGGCAACATGACATTCCTATCAGGAATTCAGGACATTCCCACCCAAAGATAGCCCATCATCAGAGAGTCATGGAATAGATGAGGTTGAAGGGTACCTCTGGGAGTCATTTTGTCCCCTCTGCTCCACATAGGTTCAACTAGGGTCAACCGCATACCAATATTTTCTGTAGTGGTATGCAGGGTCTTTCTAGAGGGGACTCCACAGTCAGATTGTTGACCAAGCTGCTTCTTTGCTCTATCTTCTTCAAGGGAAGATAAAATAGTTGGTGGTACAAGTAGCTCATGCCCAAGTCTCTGGCTTGTCCTGAAGTTTACATAAAAATACTTTGGTCTTCAAGTGTGGGCTTTGGTCTGCATTCAAAATGAATTTTAGATATGCCAGTGAAATATTCCATGCACAGGTTTGCACTAAAAATGCCATGTCTTGTCTTCTGCTTAGTGTTCATGTATATGGCTTTTCCCCTAACATATGTCCCCAACTCCCCAAGTGCTGGGTATATTGAAAATTTATGCATGCTTTACATTTAATTTAAGCATTTCCATAGCAACTGCTAGATTTCAGGATGTTTTACTTTTCTCCCAAGATACAGAATATATTCTAGTCAGAACAATTTCCCAGGTTGTGTTTAGCCACATTCATATGACTTTCTATAATTCAATTTTCAATGAAAATTACCATATCATCTTCCAGAAGTAAGAGTTTTAACAAACAGATTGACTTTTATGATTTATTTCATCTCACTGTGTTTAAAGAAGCAATTCTGCACCAAATGGAGCTAATGGAGCCTGATTGCTTAGAATCAGTGGTTTTGATTGATAGATGCAGGGGTTTAATAAGGTCCAAGTCCCAGCTGTTCTTCAGTATTCTTCACTGTTCCAATGTTCTTCATTTTTTTAATAGATCAGATATGTGTCTCCCTCTCTTATGTCTCTTCCCCTCTTTTTCCCTCTCTTTTACACAGATGCTCTACTGTTGGGAAAGCCTAAAGGATGAATATGGTTACAGGAAGAAGCCTAATATCCAACCAGTGTTCATAATGACATGAAGATAGGTAAAACAGACATAAGACTGCCTGTATGCTGAAGGCTAAAACAAAATTAAAGGGACTAGAGTTGATGCATGGTACACCTAGTAGTTATGAATTGATGACCCATAATTCTGTTACACCAGAAAGATGGGCATCTTTGGAAAACTTTTAAAAAACAAGAGATTCAAGTAGGATTTAAAACTGCAGGATGGGTAAAAAAGGAAACATATACACAAATAAAGATGATGATCTTCCTTGCAGATTTTCACTCCTTTCTCACCTGCATTTTGCCTTTCTAAATGTCACTCCTGAAACGGACACCACAATTGCAAGCTATTTTTCCTGCCCTATGCAGTCACAACAGCAAACTTTGTCTGCTAACCTGTTGTCTGCTTCCTGTTCCAGGAGCACAGCTGGTACAGCATGCACCTTTTATACTGGTATACCTCTATGAACAGACAGCATAAAACACAAATTTAAGGGAGAATAGGTGAATGAAAAATTCAAATTTACCATCAGCTTACGCACATATTACCTTCATTTTGTGGAAGCCGTAATGCCTAAGCCAGGTGGTGAACAATCAGGCTTCCTATCCTGTCAGGCAGCAACCTGACGCTTTACTTGCCTGATATGTCACACAAACCTGAGCTGCTATGTAAACAGCAATAAATAACAGAGAAGTGGGTGGCAGCACATTTGCATTTGCAACTTGCACATTTCTTTCAGTCCCATCGCTTTCATCCCAGGAAGCAAGCAACGCAGTAGAGAGGTACTCCCAGGATCCTGGCAGGTTCCAGGATATAACCATCAAATAAATCAATTAACTTAACCCTAATGTAATTATGTGCTTTAGATGAAGGGTGATTTTAGCTTGCTGAATTTGTTTATAAGATCAAATAGTTATACTAATAAGTTTATACTGTTTTCAAGATGATACTGTTCTCAGCAGCCCTGATACAACTCCGGTGGCTTGAGTGGAGCTACTACACACTTACATAAATGAGAGCAGCTTTCAGTCAGGCAACAAAAATTTGATTTCCAATTAAAAAATAAGTCTTCAAAAATAAATTCTATAATTACAATTAAACTCTTGTGGGACCTTCAGTGAGTATGTACCTGTAGCATTGAAAGTATGCTCAATTTATGGAGAGAAATTTCAATAACAGATTTAAAATCAAAGCCATTTCCTCTGTTTTCCATGCTCAATCTGTCATAAATTGCAATGTCCTTGGGAGGAGGGACTATGGGTGATGTTCACAGAAAGGACCTCGTATGTTAATTATTAGAACCTAAAGATCTGATGCTTATTTTGTCTATGAACAGTGCAGTGAAGGAGAACACTGCCAGGTAAGATTCATAAAAACTGAGCACTTGGTTAAAGAGAATTCCATGATGTGGTATTTTCAGCTCCTGTTCATACAAGCAGAAAGGCCAGGGTATTCTTGCAAGAAATGAGATATAAGGCAGAAGAAAAATTTATAATTGTGTATCTTATATTCCCACAGAATATTATAGTAAGGAGACTACCACTGTTGTTATCTCTGTTTTGAGTCGTCTGATTCAGACAATGCGATCCAAGAGTGAAAACAGAAGATGAAGGAGTGCCGCTTAGGTTGTGAACCCTGGCAGAGGTGGAGAAGCTCATAGCTTATGCTGTTCACCACTAGAAATGGCAGTTGGGCACCTGGAAAGTGTAACAACTAGGATTTCAGAAGTTCTGCAAGGAGAAGTGGAAACTATACCGGAGGTTGTGAGAATGTTAATTTGCACTTAGGTGCCTATGAGGCATCTAAGCAGTTAAAAATTCAGATTATTTTGTGTTCTCGCAGTGTTTTGGTTATTGCTGGCCTTCCATGAACAGAACTGCCATGCAACAAATACTGCTAACTCACAACCAATGCCTCTGTTGCCGCTATCTCCTCTCCTGGTACCCTGGCCACTCTCCATCTTCTGTCCAAAGGAGCTTGTTCCAAAGTAGATACTTGTTCCTAAGTGGCTGATTAATTTAGTTCCTTGCATCCTTGGAATTTGCCTCCCTGGTACTGGTAGGAACATTCCCTGTTTATGATTTTCTTACTCTCTGTTTGTGGAGGTGAGAACTGAACAGCCAGGTTGCGACAATGCTGAGAAAACCTGAGTGCTAGAGAGGCAGTATCACCTGTGCACTGTGGGAGGCTGAGCAACAGGCAATACTTTACTTGTGGTGTGTGGGAAAGGTAAATAAATGTCTGAGAGAAGACTGCAATAGTAAGACTACAGAAAACTGGTAATAATTGCTTACAAGCACCCAGGGCTCCCCAAGCCAAACAAGCTAAGACTGTTTAACTTCACAACTCCCTAAACTATGTGTGCGTTCAACCCATCTGAAACACAGCTTGGCAGGGTATAATGATGGACTTCAAATCATAAAAAGACAACTGAACGTATAATACCGAAGGGGATAAATGTTAACTGAAGCTAATAAACTGTTAGTAATGTACTATTTCAGCCATCCACCCGTAAACTGGTCAAATGTCATATGGGGACAAAGTTTAAGGAAGAAAGTTCTTTACAAATTAAAATGACTGCCTCAAGCAAGAGCTAGATTTTAGTACTGAGAAGAAGGCATGAATCCCAGCTAAAAACTGACTTTCGCTAAAAAGAATTTGGACATTATTATTCTGAAGCTATAAAGGCTGCACAGATTAACGGTAAAATAATCAAAGGTAGTAATTGTTTTAATTATTTCAGTTCATGTTTATTTGCAGCTCAGTTCTCAGTCCTAAAGCTAGAAGCAGAAGTTCATTTTAGCAGTAACTGGGGTTGAACCTTAAATAATAATTAAAGGCAATTTCCTTGGAGGAGAATAGATAAGAATACAAAGCAAATCCTATTTATATCTATCATGAAAATTCAAACCCATCTCAAACACAGCCATTAGAAAATGAAGAGGAAATGGGTATATAGACATGGGAATAAATAGCAGGCAATTCTTTTAAATGTGTTAGATAGAGGACATTTTATGAGACTATGCTCACCAGGACCAAAGACAACAAAATGGAACAATTAAGGCAGAGAAAACTCACAAAGATGCCCAAGGCTGCAATTACAAAGGGGACAGGAGTGCCGGGTTTCAGGGATGCATGTCCATCATTTTGGTATCACTGGTATCTGTTTCTAGACATCAGATCCCTGTGAAACATCAGTTTCCTCCTGCAAAAATTTCCAGTACACACCACTACTTCTGCAGCTACTTCGCATGGCATCTCAGGACACTCATTTATGTGTAATCTGTCTTATGATCAGCCTTATCATAAAATGGATCCCAGTTGGCTCATTTGTTAGGCCTGATCTGGTAAAGTTGCTTAGGCAGCACCTGTCCCTCTGTAAAACACGTCTTAGGGATAGGAAAGGGAGGAGTCCTTTTCGTCTTCCCTCCTCCCATCTTACCTATCAAGGTGTTGCAGAGATGAGTTCCAAACTCTCTTCCACCTCATCAAACTTGAACCATCTTCCACCTGAGTACCCTAAACTGCTGGAGCACAGCAGTGTTCAAAACTTTTTTACCTAACGTGGTAAAAGAGTGCATGACAGAAACTGCCACCTCCTTCCGTACCCTACAACTTGATGCGTAGCTGTAAACTGGAAGAGAAGAGACGGAAAAATAAGGAACTTCAACACCTGTTTTGGACCTGTAAATTCTATTGAACTGCATGTGCACTTAAAAATGGACCTATTCCTCCGTGTGGCTGACCACTGGTGAATGAAATGGGAGGAAGAAAGAAGACTAATCAATGGTGGGGAATGCAGATCGGTAAGGAAGGTGAGAAATTTTGAGATGGTGTACTGGAATACAGAATGGCTGGCCATTAACTGCTTCACTCCTCTTCTACTTTTGGTCTAGCATTTTCATTACATGTGGCATAGAAATCAATCCTGCCAGCTGTTTCGCTGGCTTTAGGGAAAAGAAAAACAAGTTCAAAGTGTGGTAGAATTCAATCCTCATGTGACTGAAATAACCAAGAAACAATAAAATAAAGAGGCAGCACAGTCATCAACACTGTGAACTACAGTCAACAGATCTCTTCATTCTTTTTAAATAATCTCCAGTGCCTGCTTGTGCACTGTAAGCAAATAATTTAATCTAAATAGGAGTAGTGCTGTCATACATTCATAGGCTAGTCAGTTTCTGAAAAGATGGTGAGAGGAAGATGTATGTGTATTATCTATGCTGACTTTTTGACATCTTTATTTCAACCAACAGTTGCTGTCTTTGTTTCCTGAGGATGAAGACAGCTTCTACAGCTAATCCTGACTTGAAATGCTAAATATTATAATCCTTCCCAAGTATGGACAATGCTTGATCAGAGGCAAGCTGCATTTTATAGTATCAGGAATTGCTCTATTATCTGTATCATCATTCAGTTGACTGACAAAACAAATAAATAAAATTAAATTAAAAGGACAAAATCCTGCACTTTTGATAGGAGTTTTATAAATATGAAAAGAATTATCACAAGACATTTTAGTGTTCATCTTGTTAAAAACTAGTGAAAATAATACCTTTTAACACCTCCCCTGCCCCCAGAGAATGCAGAAATGTTTTATCTACTTTAGGATATCATCTATCTATACATATATAAAATATATCTTTTATTGAAACTTTCTCACTCCCAAGCCAAATAGAGTACCTCCAATGTATATTGACTAAAGCATGATTGTTGCATTTAGGGGGTGCTGAACTGAGAAAGTGAAAGATTAAATGGATTGTCCAAATTTTCAGATCATTATGCCAATCTTGGTATTAATAGTTTTAATTGCTCTTTGTACTAATAAACATAAAATCCCATTGGTAACTTGCTCCAAAAACTTTTTCATGGTATAAATAGCAATTATTCAATTATCAAAGACAAACCTGTTAGGAAGTAAATTTTCAACCTTATGCATTGATATCTAAAGTGCTTCTGAGATCTGGAGGAAAAAAGGTATGACCTACCCATACAAGCAGCATAAACTTCTGCTATGGTAGATGAGTTGCTTCATTTATGAAAAGAATTGATTTATTGTTGCTAGTAAAGAGCATTTCATTTCATTTAAGTGGACTTTAAATAGAACACTACAGAAAGTCAGGTCTTCTGTATTGCTATTGCTCTTTCGAAGTAGTGCTCAGCTTTCACAATGACAGGTGTGAATCTGCACTCAAAGACATAATTTCTGTTAAAGTTTTTTTTTTTTTTTTTTTGGGACTAATTAATATATCACCATTGTACCACAGCAAGGACAAAGGAACTGTCACTGTAGATAAAGCCAATAGCCCAGTTAGCTGGAATCTTGCTTCCAGAGGCACTTAGCAAAGCGTATGAGAGCTTGCTGGCCAACCCTATTCCAGGAAAAAAAAAAAAAAAATCCTTCCCTCAAGCAGCTGAAAATTTTGTTTCTCTCAGAAGGAGTGGGAAAATCTTTATTATTTGTATAAAGGTTAGACTCTTTATTATTTATTACTACTGCACTTTTTTCTTCAGTATTTCTTACAGAAGTGAGTTCAACAGGTTAATTATGCACAGTCTGCAAAGTACACCCTTTTATCTTTTGAAAATGTGTTGCTAAAATTAAGGCTTCTGCTGTCAGTTTGCTTATGTCACATAAAAAAAGAATAAATACTCACAGTGGTTGGCCTTTCTGGCCATTAATTATTTTATATACTGCTGTCATATTACCTCTTATGATTTCTTTTTGTTTTGTTTTCTGAGCTTTTAGAAAGCATCTGAACTAAACTCTAATGATTTTTGTTGTCCTATTATTTTAAATTTCTCTTTCATCTCTCTGTGGGTTGTTGCCTTCCTATATTTTCCACTTTCATCACTGCATGCCACAAACATCTACCATTGCTATTGGTTATAAAATTGCACTTCAAAATGAAAACACTTAAACTGTGCTTCTCTTTTCTGCCCTTTCTTCAGTCCTTTTATATTTTCTCACAACTCTTCTATATTTAACTGGAATGATTAGCTAGTGGTCAGTTGTGTATTTTTTGCCTGAATAGTCAGAACTACTTTTATGTAAACTTGCTGAGTAACTGTGATCCTCATACTGATTTTGAGACAGTTTATTATTAGATTAAATCGGTATTTTTTTTTCTATTTATTTTTAACCAGTACGTGAATGAAGGCAGCCTCTTCTGAACTATTAGCTACCCTTTGAACTAAAGTAGCAAAACAAAAGCAGCATCCTCTGACTTTCATTAATAAAATGCAATTCAATAATTCCATAATACATCTTTGGTAACAGAGCAATGGTTAACTGGATCACTGCTTTTTATAACACATATAAGTTCTATTCTACTTGTGATATACTTACTACTTTGTGACTTGTGGCTAGAGACAGATACTGTAACAAAATCTTTTGAAAATATAGGTAATTGCTCAAGTCTGTATATATTCAAGTTTTGCTGCTATTCACATTTTTTTTCAGGCATTCTTGAAATGAGAGTATTTAAGTGTAATGTACGTATGCACAAAGTGCTTTAGAGAAAATATAAGGGATAGTAACACTTTGGTTTTGTGATGCCTTAAAGGAAAAGTAATCTCTTACTCTTTCAAGACACCTAAAACGTATTCAAAGGCAGGCCATTTTGCCTTCTGCTGTACTTGAAAAGTGAAACTCCGGAGGTATCCTCATGGAGTACCAGACATTTTATTAGAATTGCATTTCTCTCTAGGCTTCATATTTGAAAGTGGGAGGTTTGTCCTACAAAAATGTTTGAAAGTTTCTACCTCTTCATGTATGCCTATTAGAGCATGTAGGATATATTTAGTTTCTGTTTTTCACAACTGGATGTAATGACTCACACTTTGTGGTTGTTCCCTACATTTTCAAAGTAATTGTTGTCAGCTAACTATTTCTTATATGCCTGAAGAGAACTTCTACCTTTGTAGAAACCCTTCACTTGACAATTTGCTGGAATCTATGCTAGTGTTATATTTCATTTAATATTTCAACATGAATTTTGATCATTTTTGCTCATAGATGTTAAATTAATGACATGATAAATCCAGAACTAAATTCATCCTTGACAGAAGCACAGATTTAATACCTTAAAGCACATCTCTGTTTATTCACAAGAATAATGTGAAGAACAAGAGGAAACCTTCAGGGAGCACTTTGTTAAAATGAACTTCTCTGTACTGAGTAGTTAAAGTATACAGAAATGGGAATTTTAGAGCTTGTTTTGCAGTCATCACAAATAACCTGTATTTTAAATATGAATTCAATAGTAAATGAAATCTGTAAACATGTCTCGTGTAGGATTTTATCTTGCTGTCTGTGGAAGAAGTGAAAACTGACAGCCACAGCAAGTTGCCTTGGAGAACACTTTCAGACTGAGCGCAAACAGCTACTCGTAACAAGAATCTTACATCTAAATAACATGTAAATAACTCCATAAAAAGTACGGAAATCTTACAAAAACACACTATGAACCTTAAAAAAGAATCAGCAAGTTTATTACTACAGGCTTTAAACAGAAGGGTGGAATCAGAAACAATACATTGAATGTAGTTTGCGTTCCACAAGGATGAGATGCTTCACATTTCCTCATGTTAGATCTTTCTGGGACTGTAATACTTCCCTCCCCGTGTCAACATTTTTGTAGATATTTCCATACTTATGACAAGGAAAGGAAAGAAACTTTTCCTGCTGCTTTAGGGAATGTTAGTTGGTAAAGCTCCTTTATCAGAACAAATCCAGTTTAGCATGACATTGTTGGAATACTCTTGAGATGAATTAAACCTTAAAGATTTTCTCATGTAGCTCTTATTGTGTCAATATTAGGTCTAAGTGTATTTCTGAATATTTTGACGCATAGCTGTTAGACAGCTTTCCTTTAAACCACACATCATGGGTTCACAGGAAAATTCTGGTTGAAAAGAACCTCAGGAGGTTTAACCCGTTGTTCAAAATGGGGTCAGCTATGAAATGAGGTGAGGCTATTCAGACAATCTGATCTTAAGATAGACAGAGACTGCATAACCTAACTGGGCAACCTGTTTCAGTGCAGGACTGTTGTTATAATGAAAAACTTTATCTTAATATGTAGTCTGAACCACTCATTTCCATTTGAGCCCATTGCTTCTCATCCTCCCACTGCATACCACTCTTTGTAGGCATTGAAAGGCGATATCAAGTCACCCAGAAGTTTCCTCTTGAGGTTGAACAAGCCCTGTTCCCTCTGCCTCTCTCAGGGCAAGTGCTCCAGCCACCAACCATGCTGCTGGCCCTCTGCCAAACTTGCTTCAGTAACAAGCTAGTTGATAGTGCTTTGCTTTGTTTCCTGCACTAGTACAATTCACTGTAAGTTAAAAAAAAAAAAAAAGACTCCAAATAAAACCGCAATTTTTTTTTGAATCTCTAGTGATGTGGGAGGTGTGCCAACTGACACTGTAATCGTGCACACTCTAGACATACTTATTAACAGCAGGAATTTTAGGACCACAAACTGGCTTTGTCCTATTTTTTTTTTTTGCTTCAGCAGACTTAAGATCACGTGACCTAGCTCTAAAAAGAATGTTAATTTTGCAATCTCCATTTAATATGAGTTATCGTTTTGACAGATGGATGTGTATGTTTGTAAAATCAGCAAATTACATGAATGCTCACAGCAAGTAGCTGATTCTGTAAGACAGAGCTGCTACAGAAGGCTTTTACATGCAACAAACCAGGTGAAAAGTGCAAACTAGTTAAAGTTTATTCTGAAGCATCTACTATGGTTTATACTTTATCTGAGATCAAGATTTTAAAAGTGATTTCCAACATGAGAAATGATCTATTTTATGTTAGTAAAACATGTGTTTTGTTGTTGTTGTTGTTTTCAATTTAACTCAGAAATTCAGTTGAGAAGTACAATGAAAACAGTTAACGACAAGGTTACTTAACCATTCTCCAAAGGGCGTGGTGAATTTTCTACCAGTTTCTTTTTTCCTGTGACGAGCTTTCTGAAAGACATTGTTGACAAAAGCTCACATAGTAAGTAGAACTACACTACAGTCCCTGTTATTCTGACACAGATTAAAAATTCCTCTGACATAAAGCACAATAATCTGAGAATGCATAAAAAAAAAAAAAAAAAAAAGAGGACAAAAACTACAAAAGAATTGTGTTAAATGTATTTTAAAACAGGAGGAATTTGAAGAGGGTGGAAGTTAACTCTGGACTGATTTTTGTTCTAAAAGAGGCATGCTTAGCCCATCCTACTAAGTCTCTGTGCATCCTACCAGGACCATAGCCTACAGCCCACAGCCTACCCCTACCTGCTCCTGAGACCAATGAAGAAATGGACTCCAGGCAGAAAATGTATATTAGCTCTTTATGGTGAATAACAAGTAATTTTAGGCCAGCTGGATGTGTGCAATACAGCTGATCTGAGGATATGCAGTCACCTGACTCTTCAGAAAAGCAGTGGGTATATTATGCAAGTCCAGACTGAGTTTAATGCAATTGTACAGTAAAGAAGGGGATGACATGGGAGAGGATGTAGTGAATGGATGTAGTGTATAGGATGTAGTCTCCCTGGCACTGCAAGAAAGGTGGGATGCCCTGCAGAATGATCAGAATAAGAGGTTCTTCAACCTCTCTTCCAAGAAAACAGCTACAATAACTAGCACGCTCAATCCTCTCATAACAGTTCTGCACTGTTCAGTTCATTAATCGTATACAGGTAATTCAAGACAACAACAACAAAAAAAATCAAAAAAAAACCAAAAAAAAACCCAAAAAAAACAGAATAGCTATACTTATCATTGCTCCTTGCAAAGAGATAAAACTTTGCAGATATTTCTTAGGCTAAAGCGTGCTCAGAATTCTCATAGAAGCTTCTGTTTGTTTTCAAGACTTCATAGCTCACTGCCTGAATTTCCAACATTGTTTCTTTAAACTCTAAAGCAAAGTATATGTGGAGAACTTTCTGAACACTTTTTGAAATGTCAGTAGGAATATGAATACTTAATAAATTATCCCTCGCTTGGAGTTAAAGCTGTAAGATTTTTATTTTACTTTTTTTTAATCTTAGCTGATCCAAACAAAATTTGCATCAAACATCCAAATCTGATCTGGATCAAATAGATTTTTCCCACTTTTTCTCCTACCATGACTAATAAAAGTTATTTTATGTTAAATAAAACATTTCATTTGCCCTTAGAAAATAAACATTGTTTCAGAAACTTGTTAAAAATCAGTTCTAAAGAAAGCCTGGGCTCCCCAAGCCAAGAAGAAAGGATGGGTTCATTCAGCCATTCAGGGAACCAATGCCTCTGGAGCCCCAGGCTCAGCTGTCCTCTTTGCTTGAGTGGATCTGAATTCCCAGTTCCTACCTCCACAGAAAGTGTCTTACCTTACTACCATAATGGGCAATGTGCTTTGCACTGCACCTATAGATACTCTTTCACTGTATCGTTGCATACTAAGAACAGATACTAACACATATGAGCTCTCAGGCATGAGCTGCCTACCCAGCCAATGTCCCAGCCACAAGACAGGAGAGTCAGGTTCAGACTCTACTCTCTTTTTTAGTAACTTTCAGTATTTGATATATAGCAAAACCACCTCAACAGGGAAGACTGAGGAAGCCTTTGTTTAAGATGTTGTATAATCTGAATATCGGTACCTCCTCCTCAACCTACATAAACATTTTAATGTTGCAAAGGGTGGGTTTTAACAGAACTGAGTCAAGTCCCTTCCAGTCTACCAGAGCTCTAACTTATGAGGCAGCAGTCAGAGAGATACCAATTTCCCTTCTCTAGCTCATGTATACATCTGGCTGATCATTCTTTGCATTGATCATTTTGGTGAATTGTGGCTACATCTGTAAGATATTTCAGAGCAAGTGAAATTGCACTTCAGAGTGATTCCCTTTTCTTACTAAAACTGTTTGTCCATCTCTTTCATAACAATGGGCCTCGTCAGTGAATACTGTTTAGTAAAGAATAACTGCAATTGCATGCCTAGAAAACTAAACACAAAAACAAAACAAAGCAAAAACAGTAAAAAATTAGGAGGCAATGAAAATTTTGCAAACAGAACTCCTAAGAATAATAACAAAAACGACTCTTTAGGATTCTGCACATGAACATAGCAAAGCACTGCTGTTGACACCCACCAGATGGCTCTCCATGCTGGAACATAGCAGACTGTAAAAGTCCCTTTTCAGAAGAGAATGTGGCTTGTGCATATCCAAAATTATTCAGATTTTCTTTTGAATCTAAATATCCACCTCAGCTGCTGAACAGATGCTCAGCCTAGGAGAGAGTGTGAAAGCTTCACGCTCAATTCTTGTGTTTATTTTGAGGCTGTTATTTTTGAATTATTGTTCTGGATCTGGAAGAACTGTAACCCCATGTTTACCCAACTCTGTTTCCCTCAGTATCTGGGAACTGGATGTATGTCTGAGTTTGCTGTATGCTTGCCTACCATAAGAAATACTACAGCTAAGGTCTTGTGTACGACTAATATTCCAATTAAAGGATCATGTGATCTAACCTTTAAGCTGTGTTTGTTTACTGGCTGGAACTTGTATTTCTTCTAAAATCTTTTCTCCCCCTCCCCATGACTGCTTAACCTATTTCCATGATTGCTCTGAAATGAAGCTCCCAGTCCTTAATCACGGAATACATTGTCACTTGATTGTGGTGGCAGGCATTTGTAAGATGTTGTTTTCTTCCCCACCTCTCCATACCTGAGATAACAATGATTATCGAAGTCATCATGCTAAAGCGAGATGTTATTGCTGGGTTAGAGTCTGAAAAGGGTGCAGCAGAGAAAATTATCATTATGTAGGCCCAAATCCTGCTTTAATCGAAGCGCAGAGCAGGATGTCTCACATATCGTCAACTTTAAATTATCATGGTTTCTTTCACTATTTTGGAGGAAGACAGAATTTTAAACTCTGAGTGCTTCAATGTTTTCCTGCCTCAGAGCATTACTTCACCTCTGCCTCTTTAACAAGACTTTATCATTGGGAAACAAACTTCATCTGAGAGCAACAGCAGTAAAGACACCTTTAAGTTTGTTTTCTTTCTCATCTTAATTTTTCTTTTTGTATTGATTCTTCTTAATGCTGGCACCTGGACAAAGAAAGAGCACTTCACAGCCTGGCATTGACTCTTTGTGAGATTATCACATTTTCCTCATTTCAATCTTTACAGAATAACTGTTCATGATATAAAATTTTATCACCAAAGCAAGCTAACAAAAAGAGATTAATTTACTGAGAAATCAAAGCTATTTTTACAAAAATAGGAATATTTACTGAGTTTGTGAGGTTGCTCTGAAATAAACTGAAGTGGTGAGTATATGAGGAGATAATACAAGAACCAACTTACAGGTGCTACTGCTTTCTCTCAAAATTGGAACCCAAATTTCATAATCCAGGGAAACCTGAATCAAAAGTAACCTACCCCCTATATATAAGGTATTATATAATAACTATGTATATATGGAGTAATAACTATGTATATATGGAATATGTATACATACAATACAATCATACATACAATACAATCATACATACAATACAATATGGAGTATGTATACACACAATACATCTCTTTGTTTTATTTATTTATTTATTTAAGTAAGAAGGCTTCCAAATTCAATGTTTAAATGAGGAGTACAAACTGGCTGCAGCTGAAGACCAGGTTGTGGTTTGCTGGGTTCTATCGCTAAAGACTTATTAACTTGCTGTGTTATACCAGGTGCCTCACCAAGAACCATGATGCTGGCATGCTGATATTGCACACAAGGAAGTGGAAAGCACACAGACAATCTCCTGGGGAAGCAACATGATAGCACTCTTCTCCACTCAAGGATGCTCTGAGAGACAATGTGGCCATAGCAACAGCAAAGGGATGGGGCCTGCCTCCTAGGAAATACAGAGAAATCCCTTTGCCAAATAGCACATATGTCGCAGATGGTGGTAGCATGGGCGACCCAAGAATGCTTTCTGCCAGCAGCAAGTGTGTTTCCACACATACACTCGGGCCCACTCCATGGAGTTACAGTTGACAGGATTTTAAAGAAATAGAAGACTTCTCTCCCAATACTGCCTTGGAGTACATGGGCCAAAGAAAAAGTAGTAGTTAAAAACTTCATTTATGACCTTAGTTCATCTCTACTTTAAACTTATGTATCTGTAAAATATATACGGTATTGACTTCACATGTGCTTAAATAAATGTTTATTTAATTTATTTATTTATTTTGAGACAGAAGGTTACATAAGTCCTAAGGTGACAATGAACAATGCAGCAGTCCCACATTTTTTAAAATATGAAATAAAGAACAGACTGTGTAATGTCAGGAATGAGTTCACTTCTAATTTCAAAGAAGTATGGCCACGACCGATATGTAAATCATGAGAGGTATCCTGTTGAAATTAATAAGACAAATAAACCAGTTTAAAAAAAAAACAATCAGGAGTGGCAATAAGACAGCCAAGAAAACCATGACAAGCATGAAGCTCATGATAATATCATGAAAACTGCAAAGCAGTAAGCTGATTTTTCTTATTTTCTATGACAAATATCCAGTTGGACTTACAGATACCTACCTGCCAATTTATATATTACTTATCATTATTTCTGATGACAGAGTATTATTTCCTCATTTTGGGCTTTGTTTGGGTTTTGTGCTTTTAATTTTTGATATGGATGCACTAACATAGCTTTTGCACTTTTTTTTTTTTTTCTTGTAGCTTTGCATTGCCATGAGGAAAAACAGGATAAGAAAAAACTTTCTGCAATTCTAATGGTTACCAACTCAACAGCCCATGGGACTGTTTCTCACAAAAACTCTGGATGTGGGTCAAGTTCAGACTTGTCTTTTTTTGCCTTGAGGCATTTCTCTGCAAGGCTAATTCTATAGGGCAGAGACACATAATAGTACAGTGAGATAGACAGAATTTTTGTGTGGTTAAAGACAGATTTATTTATTTTTAAAAATGAAAGCTTATAATTTGCATAATAATTGTGCTATGAAGCAAATATTACATAGATACGTTGATTTTGCTGAAATGGCATCTTTTTCATGACTGCACTTGTCTTCTGTCCTTGACAGTGACAGCATATTTATTTATTTTTGCAGAGATTCTGGAGGGTCTGCAGCACAGCCCCTGTTTTATTCACATAAAACAATTCCAGCAGCAGCCTGATTCTTTTCACAATCAGGTCAAACACAAAGAATGCAATATTTTAATAGTGGGAAAGGACAATCCTGTAGGAAGCACTGTTTTGTAATGTAAGCAGTATAAGGCAGCAAACATTATAGCAAATTACCACAAAAAATGAACAATGCTGGGTTTTGAGCACTGATCAAATGTCTCCTTCCAATCCCTTCCATTCATTATATCTCCGCGAGATGCTCTTACAACAACAACAAATAATAATAATAAAGGGAGAGAGAGATGGAGAATTTCACATCTCCAGCCAATAGAGGAATATCAGAGGCTGATATCTGTCAATAAAACTGATATTTACAGCAGAAGCAAACATGATAAAAACAGGGTTACAGATGTGTGCAAATTACCCTTTGTATCCCAAAGAAGGCAAGAGAAAGCAGAACCCTCCTAACAGACAAGATTTGCCGGCTGATCCAGGAAGATAAGCATTTGAAAAGAGGCCATCGAAAGCCTCTCATGAGCAGTCCTTTCTTCCAAAGCAATTTTCCTTGAGGATACAGGAAATCAAGTGTTCATTGATAATGTTTACTTTGTAAAAGAGTCATGTGGGCCAGATTATCAGATCCGCTTCACTTACTTTTCACAATTCAGCCAGTAGCAAGGATTTAAAAACTAGACACATTTTGCCAGCTAGGGATTCTTTTGGTGCAAGACAGTTCATTATCATCACAAATACAGTGGTATCCCACTATTCCTAGCAAAGGAGGTATGCTAGCTGTAGTTTTCCTGCATTTTGCTTAGCTTGGCAAACAAATCCTTTACGCAGTTGCTAATTAGCAGTCTTCAGAATAGCACTAAATTCTGCTAATGCTATAACTGATGCAGAGCCAGCCCGAGAACCAGGAACCAGGCTGTCTGAGCCATGATCATAATGAATGTGAAAACAGGATTGTTCCAAAAAGTCATTAAAACTAGATATTTTAATTTTTATGAAAATGCAGAACAAATACAAATGTTAAAATATCTTAATTTTATTCAAGACAGTTTTTTCCCCACAGCTTCAACAGACAGCCACAGCAGTGCCTTGCTTAATAAAGCTGTTTAATTCTTACTCTTAAATAACAAAGGTGTTTTTTTGTTGTTGTTGTTTATAACTTATTGATTATGCACAGACACAGAATTTTGGAGGGTGCCTTATCTGTACCTTACTTAATTATCGATTTAAAACAAATTATATTGAGAATATGGATTTGTCCCCTCCACGTGTCTGACATTGTGTAGCAGTTTTGGTCATAATAAATGGCAGACTGGTAATCATTCATATTTTCAATGCTATTGAAAGTCATTGTCAGACACCTCTGAACACACTCTTGAAAAAATTATGCTGTCACCCAGAACAATTATGAGTGATTGTTAGTTTTTCCTGTCATTCAGACTATATTCACCATTTCCCTTTAGTTTTCTCTCCTTGCTGGATGGAAGGATGAAAATTACTCATACTCTCAATTAATACTCTTACTGTGCAAATGAAGCTTCCTGAAAATTGTTCCCTTAAAAATGCATTAATTACTTCTGCAACTACAATCTGTCTGCACCCAGATCATCTCGTCTTCACTCTCTCCCACAAATATCTACTAGACACAGATGGATCCACTTAGCTGTTATCCCCAGATATGGTGTTAGGATGATCATGCTGACATGGGTTAGTTCACGCTAAGTGGGTATATTGTTGGAAGTCTGATCCCTATCACAAAGTAGGAACATGCTTTTTGGAAAATAATGTTAGGCTGTGTGGAGCCCCACCAGCATTCAGGAGATACTAAAAAGTTGTTGTCTGCTTGTTTCTGAGACATAAAACAGTAAGTGACACATGATTAGCAATATCATTGAGCTGAATAGAGTCTAAACTTTGTGGGTATATCATCTCTGTGCTCTATCCTAAAACGTATATTTTGCACTTTCCTACAAAAGATTGGAAATTGCCTGAGACACAATATAAATACAACACTTAAAAGGTAGTGTCCTTCACAAAAATTTTGAATAATGGCTCAAGTTGCTACTCTGAACATTAGCAATATCTAATGTTGGTAATCCTTCTACATACTGCCTAGGATATTTCAAAATGAAGGAATCTTTTCACACGCAAGAAACTTTCCAAAATGAAGAAAAGAGTAACGCAGAAAAGAAAGAAAAATCATCCCAAATATTTTAATTTCCCTTCTAGAACAATATCCAAACACCTACCCAGCCAAAAACATTGCCACCAGTCTATGACAGTCTGATTTTGATTTGAAAAATTAGAATGACAGAACGGATGAGGATGGAAAGGACCTCGAGATCCTATTGGCCAAACCCTCTTCTAAAAGCAGAGTCAACTACAGCAGGCTACTCAGGGACTTTTCAAGGCACATTCCAAATATCTCTGAGGATGGAGACTTCACAGTTTCTCCAGGCAACACAGAATCATAGAATCATTAAGGTTGGAAAAGACCTCCAATATCATCTGGTCCAACCATCACCCTACCACCAATGTTACCCACTAAACCATCTCCCTAAGCACCACGTCAATCTTTTCCTTAAACACCCCCAGGGACATTGATGCCACCACCTCCCTGGCAAACTGTTACAATGTCTGACTACTCTTTCTGAGAAGAAATGTCTCCTAATTTCCAAACTAAACCTCCCCTCTCGCAACCATTCCCTCTAGTCCTATCACTAGTTATCTGTGAGAAGAGGCTGCCCACACTTCTATACAAAACACACAGCTCCCCACAACTTCCTTTCAGGAATGTTTCTATGTTTCTATGTTTGACAACTATGTTTGACAACCCTTGCCATAAGAAAGATTCTTCTAATGTTTGAATGGAATTTCCTGTATTTCAGTTTGCACCCATTCTTTCTAATTTGTTGCCATCTCCTAGGCATCACTGAGAAGACTATCTCCACATTCTTTACGCTCTCCCATCATGTTTTGTACATAAGGATAAGATCTGTCCTGAGCCTTCCAATCTCAAGGCAAAATGATGACTGCTCCACTTCTCTATCAGCCTCTCTTCATATGTCTGAGGCTTCTTCAGAGTTTTTGCTGACTTTTTCCACTATGTCCATGTCTCTCTTGTACTGGGCATAGCACTCCAGATGTGCTTTCTGGGCCAAGTAGAGTAGAAAAATCACCTCCCTCGACCTAGTAGCAACACCCCTCCTAATGCAGCCCAGGTGCTGATGCAGCTTTGTTGAGGGAGGTATGGAGGGTGGAACCCTTCTCACTTTCCTGGCCTGTCCTTCTTGAAGTGCCTGTATCAATCCAGTGCAGCACTCAACCTGTGGGATCCTTCACACTACATCTCCCTGATCCCTATCAGGCTGTAACCCTGCAGCTGCACACACAGTTATGATTCCTACTGGTTTTGTCCTATGCTGCATGCATCCATTAGTGTAAAGGCATTTCTGAGAGGTGCTCCAGAGTGCTGACTTTCCAGAAGGTATGAGAGCTTCCCTCAAAACACTTGATGTGGGCCATCTTCACCCCATTTTGTCATTCTCAGGCTCAGTCTTGTCCGCCATATCCTTCTTGCTAACAAAGACCACCACTTCCTCAACGGACAGTGGGTCATCATATCCCTTCCACACCTCATTCTTAGTTTAAGTCTCCCCAGCTTTGCCACCAGTCTGTTGGCAGAGATTCTTTTTCCTGAATCCATCCAAGAACTATTTTCTAGAAACTGTCTAAGTAATAATTTCAAACATTTTCATTACTAAGTAGAAATCACACAAAGCTAGACTGAAAGAAACCTCTGGGACAGGATGAAGTGCACCAAGCTCACTGTTGATTGCATATTCATCTAACGCGTCCTTAGAAATCTCCAGTGAAGGAGAATGCACAATTAGTATGTTCCAGTGCAATCTGTCTCTACACTTTTTCCTAGCATCTAACTTAACAACTCTCTCTTGAGTAAATTCAGCAAACTACCTTTGTCCTATCCTCAGTGGGTAGGAGGAAATTCTGATTTCTCATCGTTACAATAATCTTTTCATATTTCACTGTTCTTTTTTAAGACAATCTTTCTCATTTGCTTAGTTTAGAACAAAGAAGGCACAACAAATTAGCAAATCCTCAAACCTTCCTTACAAGCCATTTTCTAAATTTTTATACCTCTTCTAACTTTCACCTGGACTGTAGGCAATTTGTTTTGCTTTTCCTGAAATCCAAGCATCAGACACACTGCTCTAGTTAAATTGTCATGTGTAAAATAAAATACCTCCTATCTCCCATTCTCTAGATACAAGCATTCCAATTCCTCTGCTCCATTTTTTTTTTTTAGTATTAAACTGTAGAATCATGTTTTGCACCACAGTCTCCTGCCTCTTTGTACAGTATTATCATACTTATTATGAATTTTCTGTTTCAGCATTTTATTCTTCTTTGTAATTGCAACACTTCTTTCATCTTTATTGAATGTTATTTTATTGATTTCAAACCACTTCTTCAAACAACCATGACTTCTGAATTTAAATCCTGTCCTTCAAAATATTCCCTTCTTATCTGTAGGAAAAAAAAAAATCACAACATGTTGAAGAGTGTTTTCTGGTTATTAATGAAACTAGACCTAAGCAGAGGAAAAGTATTCAAGGCATGTTATATAAAAGATTTTCGCAATCTGACAGTGAACTACCCACAGCTAATTTTTAGTACACTGCAACAAGTGGGTGCACCCACCAGGTGGCAATTTCATACAGAACATTTCCCTAAGTTGCTCATGAGAATATATCTGATACTATGCCAAAAGCCTTATTAAAGTCCAACTATAACACATTCACAGCTTCCTTTGTATCCACTAGGCCAGTTATGCTGTTAAAAAGGAAAACAGATTTGATTTGATTTGTTCTTGACAAATTGATGTTGGTTGTTCATATGATTTTATTTTATTATCTATGTGCTTACAAACTGATTATTTAACAATTTGTTTCAGTTAACATTTTGCAACTGAAGGCAAGGGTGACTGTTCTACAATTTAGAGAGTGGCAGCATTTTACAAAATAATGATGATGTTGATGATTTCTATTGTAGTCAAAGCATTCTTGAATGCCTAAGTTGGAAGTCAGCAATTTGTAATATAATTGTAAATAATATATACTCTTTTAACTAAATTACAAATTTTGCATATTCTAACAAGAACTTGTGTTCCCTGACCCTGCTCTTGTGATTGGGTTTTGTCTTTTGTTACTTTTGCTATTACAATTGTGCTCCAAGCCTTGTCTGTCTTTACTCTGTAGGAGTACAGAGAACTCTTGAGGACTGCAGAGAGGCATTTCTTATTTCCTCTGAATTAGGCCACAAATTCTTTTTCTTATCCTCCTCCAAAGATTTCCTCAGGAAGGTCTTTCTTCATGATCCTTAAGCAGAATTAGCCAAACAAAAGTAGTTTGCTATGGGCTTGTCTGCACACAACAATTAGCAAAACAAAAACTCTGATTGTATGTTTTAGCATTCATTTGCCAATTCTTTTCACATCACAAGTGTTTAGGAATTCAAACCCTCTCACTGTTTGGACACTGTGGCCTGACATGACTGAACAAGAAATCCAGTGGGCTCTAGCTATAGCAATCTCAGTTACAGATCTACTATTACTTCAAAACTTTTTTTTTTTCATTTCATGTTCAGCCTGACTAAATAAAAGCAGAACAAGGAATCTATAACTTCTGAAAGACAACAGTTTTAATTAGCTCATAGTACAATGCAGTGCAGCAAAGGATTTTGAGAAATAATAAGCTAGATAGTGCTTCAGCCTCGAGACAATATTGTTTACAAGTGTCATTCTCAAAAAACAAAACAAAACAAAAACTTCAGGAACAAAATACTTTAAGGTTGCTATAAAAAGTCTTGGTGCTTTGAATGTATAATGTCGTATAGTGTCTGGTCTTAACCATTATTCAGAATGGTGTGCCTTTATTATATGACTCCCTGTACTGCTCTGGATGGATGACGGAAGGCAAGATGTTTCCTGTGGTACACGGTCCTACCACTTCATCATGGAATCACAGAATCATTTAGGTTGGAAAAGACCTTCACCAAGCCCAACCATCAATTTGACCTACCAAGTCCCATCACTAAAACGCATCCCTTAGTGCCATGTACCACACAGCTCTTACCTCCAGGGATGGGGACTCCACCACTTCCCTGGGCAGCCCATTCCAATGCTCGTCCAACTTCTCTATGAAGAACTTTTTTCTAATATACGATCTAAACCTCCCCTAGTACAACTGGAGGCCATTTCTTTGTGTCCTATTGCTTGTCACCTGAGAAAACAGACCAACACCGTCCTCACTGCAACCTCCTTTCACGTAGTTGTAGTGAGCAATGAGGTATCACCTCAGATTCTTCTACTCTAGAATAAACAACCCCAATTTCCTCAGTTTTTGTCTCAATTTTCTTTTCTTGCCCCTTCACAAGCTTTGTGGACCTTCTCTGTACATGCTTGAGCAACTCGCTATCCTTCATGTAGTGAGGGGCCTAAAATGAACACAATATTTAAGGTGTGGTCTCACTGGTGTTGCATACAAGGGCACAATCACTTCCCTAGTCCTGCTGTCTGCACTACTTCGCATGCAGACCAGAATGCTATTGGCCTTCTTGGCCATGTGGGCACACTGCTGGCTTGTGTTCAGCTGGCTGTCAACCAGTACACCCAGGCCCTTTTTGGCCAGGCAACTTTCTGGCCACTCTTCCCAAGCCTATATCACTGCATGGGGTTGTTATGACCCAAGTGCAGGACCTGGCACTTGCCCTTATTGAACATCACGAAAATGATATGCATCATGTTCGAAGCTTCTGCACTAGTAGAATATTCATCCAATATCTGTTCCATATCTAAGTTCTTAGCACTTAAGTGCTACACGGTTAGCCAAATCAGAGAAAATGTCACTCCAATTTATATCAGCCACTTATTTTAAAAAGAAGTAACTTCTCCTTATAACGCAAAGCCTTCGTTCCGTTGGTCAGGCTGCTTCCACACTCTAACACAAAGACCAATCCGCTCTCCCTGTGCTACTTCTACACTTCCTTCCACTACAGGATTTGCCAAAATAAGATTGCTGCAACACACTTTCCAGAAAGACCCTGACTTTGATGTCCGAGATACTGAAATCTGGTTAAATGGAAGGATGGGTAGGAGTTAAGCCCATTATGCTAGTACACTCAGCACTGAACTGGACTCCAGTGAGCTTCTGGGTGGAAGTTAAAGGGGTAACTTAAACCTATAAAACCCTAAATAGTCATACAAGGATCTAAATAACAGCAGCAAATTCCATGACCAAATCATTATTCCTTGCTGCAGTCTCTGAGGGTATAAGAGAATTATAGTCTCTACAGAAGATGTGACAGGCTGCTAGCTTTTTGCCCCAAGAGATCTTCAGTTTTACTCTCTTCATCCATGACATTTGCTAACTTTTAGCATGCTGTGACAACCAGTATTCTTCTTGTATTTCAGAGGAAAAGGCAAGCTCAAAGTTCAAGAAAGTGGGGAAATATTTTTGTAAGTATTCAACAGAGCACAGAATTATGCTTTACAGCTTATACAATCAGAGCTCAGGCATATGTGGGCACCTACAACTGTTGTATCAAATCGATGTGTTCACAATTTCTCAATATCCATGAAAACTATCTATCTAAATTTACAGATAACAATGTGCCAAATTTAACCAAAATGCATTCAAACAAGTTAAATCACATTAACGACAGCTGACAAGCATTTCCTCAGTCATGTTTCTTTGGCTTCAGATCTCAGACAAGTGATACGAAAACAAGACAGTTGATCAAAGTAAAATTTAACTGCCTGTGGCTGAGATTAGGTGGAAAAAAAAGAGTAATAATTGCCAGATGAGAAAAGGCAATTCCCTGTTAACAGACATACAAAAAATTTAGGTCTGTATTTGAAATACTGTGGACTTCACAAGTTGGGAGAAGGCTCACCTTAAATTAACTGTGTGCTGCTTGGCAGAAGAAGGGGACAGAAAAGCAGCAACAATTAAGTGTTCAAATTTTTTTTTTTTTTTTTCATTTTTTGTCCCACAGCAAGGAGAAAGTTGGGGCTGGAGGGTGTGGAAGAAGAATAGGAGGCTTGGCCCATGAAAACTGATGAAAGAGAGAGCTGAAAATTATTCTTTGAATGTTAGTTGAATGTTTGTAGAAGAAAATATTATTTAATTTCCTTTTCTACTACTTCTAGATGAACAAGCGAGGGCTGGGCCAATATAAAGTCGTGACAGTAATGTCAGTGTTTCTGAATGGAGGGGGAACAGCCTCTTATCTCCTCAGGATTATACTGTTGCTCTTCAGACTGAACATTGGTGAAGGAGAATTTACAACTAATTAAGGCAAGTGAGATGCCTGAATTAGGAGCATAGGGCTCAGATACTCCCTTAACAGCTCATAAGAACTCTTCAGGTATGGAAACTCAGATGGTGGCTTTTGTTCTTTTCAGACTTGCAGGTGTGAGGTTCACTGTGAATTAACACAAACTCAGGACATAATCCTAAATCCCTTGCTATTTATACCATGGTTCTTTGTTCATTTGATGATTAACAATGGATTTCCATGCAACTTGTACTTTTCTTGAGTGTTTTGTTACAATTAAGATTGCATTCTTTTTTTAAAAAACAAGAATTCTGTTAGCTTAAAATTGAAGAATTCAACTTGTTAAAAGAGAATAATATTTTGGAGGATTGATATTACCATTGTACATAATACAGATTTGGCAGGTAGATTTCTTCCCAGGGCTTGAGATCTTTATTTATTTATTTATTTAGATTATTATTTCACACTGACTTGTTAACTTGAAACTAATCAGACTATCAGTTCTGCTTACTGATCACTATAAATTTAACATTTACAGGCATTTTTTTCTGCAGCTGGGCAATGCAATGCATCAATCTGAAACCCATGTTATATCAAGTCTTTTGGTATTTCCCTATCTTCTAAACAGAAGCCACAAAAATAAATTGAAATATTAGGATCTCGGGAATGATTTTAATGGTGTGGTAGGTTACTTAAAGCAGCATTCACAAACGCATGCAGCTTGTCTAGTATATCTTCCCTTTACAGGGATCTGATAAGATAGGAAGTTTAATGATGT
Organism: Anser anser; assembly: GCF_964211835.1. Classification (NCBI taxonomy): domain Eukaryota; kingdom Metazoa; phylum Chordata; class Aves; order Anseriformes; family Anatidae; genus Anser; species Anser anser. The sequence goes on from NC_139721.1 coordinate 65,317,832, forward strand.
ATGGAGCTCTGAAATGAAACAGTCATTCCACTTCTGGAGCACATATTTTTAACCTGATTTACCTCTGCAAAAATTAACTGCATTTTCTTTTATTAATTCTCTGAGGTGTGTTCTTTCATGTGGAAACTGTACTATATAGCAGTTCTATTGTCTGCATGTGTAAACACACACACAACACATGTAAGAAAATATATGCCTGTGTATATATATAAACCAAAGCATAGATGAAGTGTATTGCATGACAATACGTTAGAACACAAGTACACTGATAATCACTAAAGCCAATAAAGTTCAGTTAGAATGATAATATCAATGAAGAAAAGATCTGCAGCCTCATCTGTAGATGGTATATTGTGCCAAACACTACTCAGAACCTGTCCATCAATGCTCTGCTGAACCACTGGATGGCATCAACCTATAATGCAATCAGTTGCTGCTGCTTTTATCTTTTTACGTTTATACTGATTATTCTGCCATGTGCAACTGCTTTATACAGTCTGTGAACTCTTCATCTAAAACTCCAGTCCTGTGAGTCTATCCCTCTGGGGAAAAGTTAATTATCCTAATAGAGATACTAACTCTGACCTTATCACCATTTCAATAACTGTTTTTAATTATACCACAATATACAACACCAGCTGCACAAAACTGGAATAGATTCTTTTTTTGTTCTCATCTACACAGATCATTGAATATAACACGTTTTTAAAGACTCACAATCCTTTATGCTCAACAGACTTTTAAGTAAAAATATAGCTTTAGAGTATGAAAGCATGTACTGTCACAGAAATATCTTGTTTTATATCTGGCAGTATCTGTTGGTAAACTTGAAGAACAACATATCCATATATATTTAACATAGAAGAAATACTTTTTTTTTTCTTTTAATTTATGAAATTCAAATGTGAGAGCTTTTACTGAACACTCATTTTTAATAGCTGAGAAAAGCCATGCAACTTGAGTTCAAAAAACTTTCCTCTCATCAAAGGTATTGATTTTGCAAAACCGTACATCTGGCTATAAATTTAATCCTGTCAATGGGAATCTTTGTAGGATGATTTATTTACATGCACATCACATTTTGCAGGAATGGGGCCTTTATGGACTCAATTCTGCCTTCAAGTATATCTGAACAACTCCATTTTAAGCCAATGCAAATTAGAAAGCAGGACTGAGTGCTGTTTGTATAGTTTGGCATCACTGATAGTCTTCTTCTAAGAAGAGGAAAAGTGCTTGACTGGAATGCCCAGATTGTTATAGATAAATGTTGAAATTCATTGGCTTAGCTGTAATGCAATACTGTCAAATCTGTACATACCATTCCAGCTATGCTGTGTACACCTGGCATGTGGTATTTACATGGATGGCCATTGCAAAAAAAAGTCCTAAATAGAGCTGACAGCATGTCCTACCTACCCCCTGTAGAAATTACAAGCTTTTTCACTGCCCATACAAAGTCTAGTAACCATGACCTATTGGTAGAAGCCTCATAGTTCCATTTCATGTTATAATATGTAGTTTCATGCCCATCAATATTTATGCCCTCATGCTGTTTCTGCTTCACTTGAGGGCAAGAGTCAGCTTCATTTATCTCTGAAATACACAACAATGAGCATCCAGTAACAGTCCCTATAATTCATTTTGGTCTGTCTTAATTAAAATGAGATTTATTAGAGAAAAAGAATCAAATTAAACTTTAAGCAGAGTAGAAACATAGTCAGATTAATGTCATGATAAATTTAACTCTCTAGGCCAGACTCTTTCTCTTTTCTAAGGTTGCTATTTATTAGATAGATAAGTAGGAATTTAAAAACAAAAACAAAAACAAAAAAAACCACCTGCATTTCATAAAGTTAATTTGCCTAACAGCAATGCACTCTCAAGGCTAGATCTAATAAACGATGATCCCAAAAGTCAGGGCTGGGCTGGGATATCTGGCTTCACAGGTTTGGTGCCTAGATCAGATATGTGGGTATTGATAGACATCCTCAAATGGGAACCAAACTAATTAGTATCATGAGGGGAAAGCTGCCTAGAATTTGACAATAGGACAGTAGGATTTTTAAATCTCGCCTCTCAGGCACATCATATAGATTCTTCTGTTTCTCTTCATCCCCCCACCCCTGCCCCCAACCTGAAATCCACTCCTGAAATACACCTCTGAGTTTTTCTTTTTAAAACAAAGCTAAAGAAACGGCCTTCTGTTTTCATGTAAAAATTGGTATCTTAGAGCACTACTCAGGGAGAGAAAGGAACTGCCTCCTTATTCATTGAATAAAATGCAAAAAATAACCTTGAGATCAGTGATCAATCACCTACAAAGACAGTTAGTTTGTGTCTCCAATCCAATAATGCAAAGTGACATAATTTTCCAGGAGACAGAGAAATGTTCATACAAAGAAGAGTCAATGCCTGGTGATTAGGGCATTGATCTATGAATTGGGACTTTAAATGCTGAGGAGGGAATCGAAGCTGGTGTCCCAGTTCTTGGGCAAACAGACTCACCATCATCTTGTGCTATATGAATGGTTATGTTTTACAAGAAGGGGGCAGCTGTCACAAAGATTTTTTTGGAAGTCTAAATTTGCCAGAGTCAGTTAAACTTACTGATGTCTGGACTAAGCTGCTCACGTTTAATAAGACAAGTGACACTTTCCTTCCAAGTCCTGCGGTAAAACAAGGTATAAGTTTGCACCATTCTGTCAAGAGCAGAGGCAATTCATCATGTGTGTTATCATTCTCAAGGATTTTAAAGCAACAAATGAAGTACTACTGGCTTAGATGACAGCTGCATGGGAGTCTTCAGCAGTGTAGGATTTAATTACATAATTCTGCTCAAGTCCCAGTTAAGGTGCTTGAACTTTTTTCTTTAATTTCGGTTTTTAATTGGTCTGTTGACCTTCTAGCCTTTTTTCTTCATATTGCAGATCAGCTGAGAACTGCAAAACAGAGCACTAAAGAAGGCAATCAGTAATGTTATTCGGTAGGCCCAAATTTCTCCCACAGAGCCTCAAGTCTTAAAAGAAAACTTACTCAGCGCTAATATAACTCAGTTTCTATCTATGAATTCAGTTGGGCTAATATTTATGCACAAGAATCCAAGATATTTACACTCAGCATCAGAGCTGCTTAGCTTGTTTAGTACTGTTTGATGCAGACATTGGAAGAAAGAGGCAGTCTTTCTGTCCCCAGAGATTGCTGATGTGGAGGGACAGAATCTCAGCTTCAGTTTCCTATTACTTTATCCCAAAAGGTCCCTTTTTCCTTCAAAAGTCAGGATAATGTTTTTCTCCACACAGTAAGGAACTCCTCTCTTCCAGTTCTCCTCACTAGGATAGAGGATGAGCAACAGTTTTAGAAAGTGGCCTCAGAATCTGAGCATTCAATTTTTAGGCTGGATTTGAGACCATTAAGGAATTATGGCCTTGTATTTTCATCTCAGCTATACAATCTTTCTCCTATATTATTTATATTGGGTAAGGGAACACAGATTAAAAACAGATTTATACAGAATAGACAGAGACCAGATTAAAATAGCCTTTCTGAATATTTTATCTAGTCTGACTCTCTGGAAGGCTCATCTAGATTGGTTTAGTTATATTGAATAAAAAATTACTTTTCTAAGAAAGCACTTTCTGCTTTTCCCCCTTTGACCCCTTCAATCTCTCATGCTGTCAGTTACTTCTGTATTAAATCCACTTTACTCCTCAAATCCCAGTCCAGTAAGTCTGTGTCATTTGCTTGTAAAAAACTGACAGAATTCATCATCCTATCAGAGAAACTGATTGTAACTCTATCACCACTTCAGTGATACAATGTCTGATCGGGTGCTCCAGCTGAAGTGAAGAATATCCATCCTGGTAGATTAGCCACGTCTCTCATTTCTGATGACATACACATCTAGCTCTACTTATACTTCCCAGTCCCATCAAAATTTAATATTTCAAGTGCACCTGTCATACGATTGCTATGTTACTTAGCGAAACAGGTCAAGGTGTACGGATCTTGGATGACATTTCAATTATTCTTGCCTGAAGACAAATCACACATTTTGTCTCTGTACCTTAAAAAAGGGGGGGGGCATAACTCCTAGATTTCTGCCAGTTATGTACTCTTCTCTTTATTAAATATGAATTATTTATAAACTTCATATGTTTTAATCTGTCACAGTGTTAAGCAGTTTAATGTAAAATATTCCATTCCAACATTGGCTGAACAAATCCAGATAAACGCTAGAACCACACACACACACACAAAACAATAACAACAACAAAAAAGCACCACCACCACCACCAAAAAAACAAACACAAAAAAAACAACCTGAGAATAAATAGTAAGACACCTATCAAAACAACAAAGAATTAGTGTTTTCTGATTTATCATCTATCACATGAGTATTGTCTCAATTTTCTGTATGGACAATTAGTACTTTTCAAAAAGGAGAATAAATCGTGAACAATCACTGTGTTGAAGAAACAAACAAACAACAACAACATTTTTTTTTCCATGAATACATATTAATTTCCCATACAGTTCACAATGCTTTTAGATTTGAGAATAATTTTCCTAGGTATTTAAATCTAAACCCAGAAAAAAAAAGAGGGCCTGACAATTCATAGAAATGTATTTATCTTGTCAGAGAAGGATTTGCTAACTAATACAATAGCTAACCTGTTATACTCATTATAAGAACGTTAACAGTATAAAAGTCTCTCTAGCAGTGGTATAGATTAAAAGGAGAGACACCAAAATTTGTAAAGAGAATATTCAGATTTGTACACATACTGACTCTAGAAGAGGGAGGGGACTTAAAAAAGAAATTAAGTAGTCCAGATTATTTCTATATAACCCCTCCTCCAACAAAGCAATGCAGCTGACATATTAATCTGTTCACTGAATTTGCTATAACCAATTTTCTGAAGTATTTGTCTCTATGCATTCCTCATACAGAACTCTGGCTGGTGAGTACATCCAAGGACTTCAAATGTCTCATCTTAGACATTATTAGAAGCTTTTATTTCATCTATCACTCTAAGTCACCCTAGAAGCACAGTGAGGTGATGGTGCAGACAGAAAGAAAAATAGATAATAGGGTCCACCTGGACAAAACATTTGAATAACTGTCATTACTTTAAAGTAAATAAGCTTGGACTCATGTAATAAATGTGTTTTTTTGTTTTTTTGTTTTTTTTTTTTTATAAGGATGCCAAAGGGCACCTCACAGAGGGCCTGCATTGTGGCCTCTTACGGCACAGAACGATACATTTTCCACTCATTACTCATGCTCCTTCTTTTACTGTCTTGATTAACCTTTCACACTACCTAGCAGCATGGGGATTGTTGACTGTTTAAAATAACCTGGTGGGTGGTTGTTTACACCTGGTAACTGCTTTGCTGTGCAAGTTATTCCTGTTGAATTTATAAGACTGAAAACTGCTCCCTTACACAGTGAATATGACCCATCTAACAAGCACAGTGCAGCTTGTCAGGATGTGAAGTGTGGCATCTTTTTTAGGAAAAGGAAATCATTGCAGACAAATTGGATCATCTGAGTTTCAATACATTTCCAGGAAGAGTGGACTACGGAGGGTCCATATGCCTTCTGCTTGCATGTGCTGAGGCATCTGTTAAGACCATACATTTGAAGGGAAGGAAATACAACACTGAGACTGTGTATGTTCAGCATCACTGTGTGAAGACAGTGCTACAGAAGTGATACTATAAGTGCCCATATGGTGCTTCGGACTGGCAGCCAGCTCTGAAATAGCCTCAGGTGAAATCTTGCAACTGAAGCTATGTGGGGTAATTATAATAATCACACTGTGATACAAGGATTTATAATGACCACATTGATGACAGTGACCTGAAACCTTCCTGAAACTGGTCAGGATCCCAGGGTTGCTCCTATGGAACCAAGAACTGAACTGAACTGAAGAGCTGCAGAGAAGTCCTGAGATCCTAATGAGCATGAGCAAGGCTGATGTCACCAACCTGAACTGATGGGGAACTAACAGAGCTGGACTGGTTATATCCTCCCATTTTCTCTTGGATGTTCAGTAGGAAGCAATACAGCTAGCAACAGAAAGTTCCGCAGCTCTGAGATCAAAGTGAGATATGGCATTTCCTTAAGAGGAATTGGTATACAAAACCTATTTGCAAATCATTTCAGATGCTGGAGAAGGAGAAATGGCAACTGCAAAATGTGGGAAGCAAGAGGTAGGGTTCTTATTAACCTGGCTAAACATGCTGCTTTTTTCTTATGAAGAGATGAGATGTCTTGTATTTTGCCTAGTTTGCAGGATGCTCTTTTGTTAGGACAGCCATTATTGGTTTGTATCAAAATAGGTTTCTTTTATCTGTTCCCTTAACCAAAGTACAGGCTTGAAATCTATCAAAGAATAGATGGTTAGCTTTCACAAAGAGTTGTGAACATTTCAGTGGGATCTTCTGTCATTAACTGCAATGCCTTCAAGAACTTCTGTGTATGAACCATGATACCTTACACCACGATCACAGACCCAGAAAGATGCATGCACAAGTCTGTAAATATTTTTTCCCATTATTTTCAAAAAGATTTCTTTAAAATGTAGGGGGAGTCAGTGTGACTGAGCAATGTCAGAATAAAGCACTGAGGTACAAGGACAGAGACATTAAACACAGGAAAGCACTCCATAATGAAAGTAATGTGAAAAAAAACAATCCTGAGTCTAGAGAGATGTGAACAATAGAACTGATAGTAAATATCAACATTTTCAATGCTTAATCCATTTTCTTTCTCTACTTGTCTGATCTGTAAGGTGTTTTCCATGAAAAACATCTCTGTTTAATCAAAGTAGGATTCTTGTAAGTCAGAAAAAAAAAAATAAAATCCTACCCTACAGTTGGCATTATCCTTCTACACAGTCTGGGTACAGTGAGACGTAGAAAGAGGGGAGTCCTGATAACTGAATTGCTATATTGAAGGCAATTTTAATGGTAAATCAGAATATGTCTTTCACAGAGATTGAACTCTCTGAGGAGGAAGTTACAGAGCAATTAGAGACGCAATTACAGTAAGTCATCACGACCAGATGGCATTTCATTCAAGGACTGAAAGGAATAGAGTGAAAGAATGTACTGAAGAGGATATTTATTCTGCAGCTTACAAAGAGTCAGGCTTCACTCTCTTAGCAGAGTGAACAGCGTGCTGAATAGTCACTGACAGTTGTCCACTGAGTCTCTGGTGACAGAATCAAAAGCTCTGGTCTATGGGTCCTTGCTACTCCATGAGAAAAGAAATGAATCTTATGTTGTAACTTTGAAAATCATCACATTTGAACTCCGGAGAAAATTTGACTTTCACAGTCAGTGATTACTACTGAGAAGAGAGGTCTCAAGAGGTCAAGATGAAACTCACCAAGGTTACCACAACCTCAGATAGCAGAATTAGAAGAAATGCAGAAGGTATTAAATTTGTTCCTTCTTGAAATAGATAAGCCATCTGGCTCAAGCTGGATTGGTTGTATCTATGAAGTAAATATAAAACTCTGGCAAGACTGGCAAAGGGCCAAACTGTGGCCAATGTATAAAGTGAAAACAGGTGCAATGCAACTCTTATGTCAAGGGTATGGCATGGTGTTATTACACAAAGGAATACTGGAGTAAGGTAATTCTTCTGAGATAAAACTACTTCTTCCCTGTGAAAAGTTCCTGAATCTCCCTTTGATTCTTTTAAGTGTCACATGTTTTATGGCTGTTGACCATAAAGAATTTTGCCTCATACGATCTGGAAGTTGGTCTATTTTTGTGCATTTCTTTTTTTAGCTGCCCAAAATTTAGCATAAGCCTCTTGTCTGCAATGGTGAAGCAGAAAACTTCAGCTGAACATAAAGGAAATATAAATAAATGCATAAATGTATAAAGATATTATAAATGTTTTAATTTATAGCAGTATGCCACTATGACACAATATTCTGGTATTCAATACTCAAATGCTCAAAAAGTTCACTGGATAGAAGATAGAATAAATGAGATTGATATTAATATCTGATGTTCAGACCTTCAAGATTGGTAACAAATATTTCAGTAGGTAGAATAATAGGATTTTACATGGAGTGTGCATTTATTTCAACGATGCTAGGCTGGCTAATAACAACTAGTAAAATATTGAAGATGAAAACACCCCCTAACATTTAAGAGGTAGAAAGCACATTTTCTTTCTTCTTTTCTGGGCACTTCTGCATGTAACAAGCTCTACCATATATCCAGAAAACACTTTGCATAATCCAATGCAATTAAACCTACTGTTTATGCAAGTTATTCTTAAAAACAGAAACTGTTTCTAAAGATAGCAGAGCTGCTCTGAAAAAGGCAATCTTAGAATCACAGCCAGGGAAACTGTCTGTGAATCTAGTTGATAAGTTAGTAAAACACTGATAGATACAATTTGAGATGATTAAATTTAGCATGATCTATCAAACAAAACCACAAAACCCACAAGCTTCAGCTCATTTTGTCATTCATCAAGGGTGCCAGTACCTAGGAGTTTTGTCTTGTGTGCAAATTCTCTGCAGTAATTCCCAGCAGTCTCTACCAGAAAAGCAAATCCCATTCCTGGGTGTACAAAGTATGGCTGATAAATCAGTAGTGTGGCAATGAGTCTAGCTTTATACTGGGCTAGAACACCCAGTAGCACAAAACTCTGCCATTTTCACACCATTCAGCAGGGCGAGAGGTTCAAAACATTACAGCTTTCAGAATTAATACAAGCTATACTTACATTATATGTTCATATAAAGAAAGAACCGTAGAGTACATTTCTAAAGTTTGCTGATTGTACTAAATATTTCAGGCATTAAAATACTACAAAGGACTTAAACTGTAGAAGGATTTACACAAATTGGGGGGATTGGACTATCTTATACCAGATGTTACAGAAATGAGCGCTTTGCCTTCTGAAAGCACTATGCCAACATTAACTAAATCTCTGGAAAAACTTATTTTGGCTTGGGCTGTGCAGGACTATGAATAAATAACTTTTATGACACAGGTGGGAAAACTGAGACAAAAGCTTATGCCAGCTAATAGTATGCCAGCTTTTTGATTCCAGTAGTTTCAGGGCATCCATCTGTAGCCCTCAAGAGCTCTGTCTATATACAGACAGTTATAATTCTAAATAAACAGTTAAAAGTAAAAGATGGAGCTGTAAGGTGCACATAATTTCTATAAACATTTCTAAATTTTATTAATGTGACCAAAATCTGTCGCCTGTTAAAAGAGAAATAAAACTTTGAAGTGTTTTGGGCAATACATAGTTCACCAGCCATTTAAATTATGAAGTCAAATTAAAAATTGTACACTATTTTTATTCTATTGAAAATCCTTCCCAGCCCCTCAGAAAAAAATGCTAAATATAGTTGGACAATTTTCAGAGCATATAGGATGGAGATGCTATTTAAAAATTAGTATATGTAACCCTTTTTCATTTAACAATTTACCTATACTTACCTATATGATTTTAGACTCACTGTTAGGGCTTCAGAGAAAAGCAGCTAGGATACAAGTGCTTTGATGGTTAATTGGGATGAATGTTTTTCTTTTTCCAATATGTGGATAGCAGACACTGGCTCTGCCACTCTTTTTTCCAGGCCTGTGACATACATAGCGGTTTCAAATTGCATCTGATGGAGCCTGAGTGTGGTTAGTACATCTGTTCTCTGGCTTAGTCCTCCTCTATCTTTGTTCAGCTCTCCCATTTTTTTTTTTTTTTTGGGGGGGGGGGTGTGGCTAGTGGGATGGCCTTCAGTTCTTTAGGAGAGCTGGTTTATGGATAGTTTGCTATGCTCTAACCTTATTTCAGGTAAAATTACTGTCTCCACTGGTTTGAAACTATGGTTCTTCAGTTGCCATCCACACTGTTTGTTCAGCTCACTCACCAGATAAATGAAATATCACCAGTAGTTGGATTAGACAAAGTTATTTGGAAGAGTTTTTCCTGAGACAAGAGACAATTCCACAGAAAATACTGCAGGGAAAAGGCCATGAAATGACCATCCCAGGAAACATTTTCTGCAATATTAGTACATCTAAAGGAAAGATTATAATCTTACCACAGAGTATTGTTGCTGAAATGGAGATTTTATATTGTTGACTCACAGTGAGGATTAGCGTAGGATGTTTGAAGCTGTTATATGCCTATGCCAAAAAATGGTTGAATCACATGTGAAACAATTCCTAAACTCCTGCCTAACAGCCTAACTAAGCCTAACAGTGACTGCAATTTTTTCCATCTTCTAGATTGCAAACTTCACATGAGGTTCAGCCACCCCTGCTTTGGAAGAGGCAACAGCTGGGGCTAGAGGTGGGAAAACAGATGAAGGGAGCAAGCACTTCTATCACATCCGTTAATTCAACCTGTGTTAACTCAACTGGACTAAAACAGCAGTGGAGAAAGGTAATCAGTGTACCAACCTGGATGAGTAGCTACACATGGTTTCTCCATAGCGTGAATTTGAATGCTTCAGGCTAGTTCATCACACTATGAGTTGGTAGAAGCACATCATGTACATCCAGGTTTTGCCAGCTCTCTACTCTCTTGCACAACAGAGTGTAGCTTGTGATCTTCTAGTGCAGTCAGCACTGAAACAGGTCCATAAGGTGTTTTTCTTTTTAACTGAAAACTAATACCATGTAAAGATGATCAGCAGCATCTTGTTTTAACAGACAGTAATGTAAATCTTCTGTTTGTAACTTACTAACAAAAACTGATAATACCTTTCTGTCCTACCCCAAAGCACAAAAAACACTGAAAACTTAACAGTTCTAAAAACCTTGCATCCAGGGGTGCTGTGGTTTGGCAGAGGATGATGCTAGTCAGTGTGAAGCTATTTAATCTAGTCCTCATATTAAGTTTCAGGGCCACACTCAACACAGGTGCAGAAATATAGCATCATAGAAGTCATTGTAGTAATGAGAGTAAATTTTTAGCCACAATAACATTAAAATGGCTACTGTAAAGTAAGCTGTGAGTAACTTCCAGATTTTGGATTTTCATGTGTGCCTCTGGCTTAAAAAGAAACAATATTATTGCTTATCTTCCAGGGTTACTGGGAAACAAATAAAATGATTGTAATTCTTCTTGATTTTTTTTCCATAAGTCAAAAGTTAATTACTTCACAGATGGCAGAATGGCAAATGGAATGAATGCAGTCAGCTTGCCTAGAAAACTGGATCCGAGAACATATGCAGTGAAATGAGACAGAAAAAAGGGGCTGACAAACAATAAATATCTATTTCCTGTTTGCTTTAAATAGACCAACAGGTCAAGAGAAATATAGGACTGATATTTATCCAAGTAAATAACAATTACATTACTAGGTATATTGGTCCACAAGCAATTGCAAAAAGAGGGATGAGCATGAAATTGGCTAGTAAAAAAATAGCCCTCCAATGTAGGTTATCTCTTTCATATTCTTTAATCAGAATAGATTGAGATAAGTAGTTCTAAGGTTCACTGAAATTCTGCCTTATTGCTAACTGAGATAGAGATGAAGTTTCTATTACATGTTTAAGGGATATAAAAAAATATTTTCATGTTTTTTACGTATACTTATGTAGGAACATTATAGACTGTAATTTGCTGCAATTATGGTCTGCACATGTGAAATATTTAGTACCCATGTTGAAAGATTCTTTTGTATCCCTGTGTGGTGAAGTTTATCTACCTCAATAAATAGTGATTTAACATTGATGCTGTAATAGTAAGCTACACTAATAAAAAGAATGGCTAGAGCATCCCAGAATGAGCTAGGCTAAAATATTAGAAAGCTAATTAATGAGACAAGACTAGACCTACAAAAGCAATGTGTCAGTTTCGCCTAAATTCATCAGACATGTCTACATGACTGCACTGAAAACAATGGATGCAAGCGAGTGCTGGATTTTTCTTAGAGCTTAATTAATTTTGCTAGGCTTAATTATTTAAAATATTATTATTTTATATTGTATGAGTTTGTGCCATGGCTATCAGAGCCTTCCCACAGAGGCCAATCCCCTCCCTCACACTTTGCCTGAGGTTAGGGAGAGAGTGTATTTAAAATCAGCTGTGTTCAAATAGCCAGTACACAGTTGGTGTGCAAGATGAATGAAACATGCATTTACTACCTGAATTACAATTCAACCTCAATTATTTGTTTTAACTTTGTTCATGACTGTGTTAGAATTCTTCAATAAGCACTGGTAACGAGTCTTAGTTCTGAACCACTATTGTATGAATTTGGATAGGCCAAGTCTTCCAATAAAATTTTGCAATGAGATTTTGTTAGTCAATATAAGTGAAATATTTTTCACATTCATTTTTCAAAAGTGACAGCAATTAAATAGCTAGTCATGGATCCCTTAGAGTTATAATGGAATAGTATGATTGACTATAAAGGATTTTTATTTTTATGTGATATTTTGACATCTGATATTATGTGATTTGCACTCATTTCTAAGAGTAAATTTTTCATATATGATAAAACTTCCATTGGACTCCAAAGTGTTTTCTGTGATTCTGTTGAATTCAACAGATCATCAGGATGAAATAAGCTGTTGATGCAGTAATTGAAACCTACACACGATTCATTGAGTATGACACACTTCTCCCTTGCTGAACTCCCAGGTACTTTCAGCATCTGTGAAAATCTAATGTCAGGAGGTGACATGGTGAACAGTACAGAGATAAAAACAGTGTATTCCTGAAGGGATTCTGGGTGCTCAGCTTAGAATTCATGCTCTACAATCAGCCACTCTTCAGGAAACACCTTTTTAAAAGGCAAATAACAGTTTAAGTCATAGTCACCCTCAGTACAATAATTTATACCCTAATATGAAGCCTTTGTCCTGCTGGAATTTCACTGTGTAGGTAAGATTTGAAGAGTCTGAGATATTTAAGTGTCTGATTTCCTTAACTACTAACTGGTTCATGTCAGTGGTTAATTTCCTCCGCATCCCTTAAATACAGTAGTATGGGGGAGAAAAGAGTCTGTTTTGGAAACAAATGTACTTACAAAGCAGTTATAAAAATGCAGCCCTATTTAAGCACAACCACAGTTATGCCTGTATTTTTAAAAACTCTAGGGCTTGATTTTGGCAATTTTAGGCCAATAAATCTCACATCTAAACCTGGCAAATGGGTTGAAATGATAAATTAAGCAGAATAAAAAGAGACCTGAGAGACCAGGCCTGCTGGCATGATCTAATTGGCAAGGATTCTGCAAAGGAATTATCTTTGACTGTAAATAAAATAGCAGCTATGGGAGAGTAAGTTAATATATTTCATTTAAAAATTTCTACAGCCAATGTTACTGCAGAACCATGAAGTGATGGGCAAAATACATGTAAAACCTATGAACTGAATAAATATAACACTAATATGTACATGACACAAGGGGCTGATTCCAAACATCTGCCTTAGAATGCCACTGTAGGTGTGGTCCATTTGTTGTTTATTATTATTATTATTATTTTAGTTATTTCAAAGACAGAGTGAGTTGAAGTACCTAAGTATCAAAGTAGCTAAGTTAGACATCAAAATTCCCAGTGCAGTCAGTGAGGGATTTACAATTTCTCTGCAGTCTCTGGGAATTCATGCAGAGATGATTTAAGAGGTCACCAATCCCAGCTGCTTACCTCTGGCACAGGTTATTGCCACTGGAGCAGACATGGCAGAATGGATGATATACTTGCTGCAATTCAATGCTCACACCTTAACTTAAAATCACTGCTGACTTTCTTTTACAGGAATAACTTCAGTGGTACACTGTGGCAGCCAAAATGTCATTCTGTCACTTCTGTCAGAGAACTGGAGAGCCCCAGTAGATAAAATGGGCTTGGACATTTGGTGGCAGCAAATTGCCCGGGGACCTGCTGCTAGAGCTCATCTGAAGCCAACCAAGGTGCTTCCAAAGGGCATTTCAATGTTTTACCACAGGGGAAACTATCCTGTAAGAAATGCTAGCTGTGCCTGATTCCTCCCAGGTGCTTCAGCTGGTGAACAAGGGCTGCCTGGTAGGCACTTTGGTCTGCTCAGATCCAGAACTAAGAATCCTCTTCTGCAGCTATATGCCACTCTTTTCCAACAGGAGAAAGACTGCATGTATAGTAGGCAACGGGAGTGAGTAACAGCAAACTCACCAGAAAAGATGAATTCCTAGTATTCTTCCTGCTGATGTGGACCTGTCTTCATATAAATGCCAAAGACAGTAAAATGCCACTGATTTGCTAAATTCCAAGAGGGAGAGAGCACAGCTGGATTTTGACCCTGTGCACAGGGATATCTCTGCTTTTTATCACAAAAACGGCCAATATAAAATCTAAAAAAAAAATCTGATTTCATTAATGCATTATGCCAAATAGATTATCTTGGCTAACATTATCTCAATCATCTGCTACAATTACATATATAGAACACGTATGAAAGCAGCAAACAGTAATACTTCTGAATTTAGGTCCCTCAAAGTTAGTGACTCAAGTGAACATAGAAAATCCCAGTGCTATGTTCAGACCTGAACTGAAATTGTTTGCAGAGCTATACAAAGTTTCACATCTGAAATAGAGGATAGGACACTATCTTCTTTAATATCTAAGCAACAAAACTTTGGTTACTATACCAAAACCTAACATTACGCTGTTGGTCTTCATAGAATTCAAATAGATAAGCTGTGTAAAGCATTAGTGCAACTATTCATCCAGCTTTACAGTTACATAGTGAATACTACTTTGTTTGTGGTTGTATAGGATCAGCTTTTCCTCTAAACTCATATACATATATAGAAAGGAATCCTGCAAAGTATAGCTTCAGGGGACATAGGCAGAAAATGTGGAAACACATCAAGTGTCCTGCTCTTCCACACATTGGAATAACAGCAGTTTTGTTATATTCAAAGTCTTCCAGTATGGTTTGAGATCCAAATCTGGAAAAAAAAACAACTCTTAACCATACGCTTCTTTTTAAGCATGAGTCACCTGTTGACTTCAGTGTATTACCCATATGCTGAAGGTGCATAATATTTTTACTTTTTTTTTTTTTGAACCAAAGTTAGAAACAAGATATATCCTTCTTCTAGAGACATGAAATTGACTGAAGTTCACAATGTGAAAAATTTACTGATTTTATCAAGATAAATGAAAAAGAGAAAAGAATTATCAGCATAATTGGGATATATTCTGTTTTAACTAGAAGAAGGATATTAATTCATGGTAATATAAAATTGGATCATGATGTCTTTTGTGGTTTGAATGCTACAAAGCACTTTAATTTCAAATTCCTTACCTTTTGCCCTTATTAAATAATTCTCTGAGACTGAAGACTCACCACAATGAATGGTTTTGGCTGACGAACATGGAAATTCAAGGTTATAATGGTATCCCTCAGTGTTAATCCCTGATGAGTACCCAAACTGCCCAACCCCAAACCCCAGGCCAATCCCTTCAAGCTAAATTAGTAGTACATAGTTTGGAAAGTGAAGAAGCACAAGTTAAGACATATCACATAATTTCTGGAGTACTACTTCAGCTCTTTCACACTGGTCATTTGGGATGAAGAGTCTTTTAGGGGAAATATAACTGAATCACAGTGCAAGCTCGTAGCAGTAATGAATTACAGTGGTGAGGGTTTAAAGGTAGAAGCTTTCATTCCCAATTT
The DNA here is from genome assembly GCF_964211835.1 of Anser anser. Lineage (NCBI taxonomy): Eukaryota > Metazoa > Chordata > Aves > Anseriformes > Anatidae > Anser > Anser anser. The sequence goes on from NC_139721.1 coordinate 65,333,496, forward strand.
ATTCTAAGATTGGGGAGACATATCAGATTAACTTTATTATTGTGAACTCTTATTAGCAATGAAGTAGTTCACAAAATCAGTAGATATGAAAAGTATTCTATGTAAGGCATTATGAGATAATATACAAAATGATTTTAGTAACTAACATGCAATATAGTATTAGGTCAATTACTGGAATATCAGTTGTGTTTTATGAGGAAGACCAGAGTAAAACACTTAGAGTTGCTTAACTAAGATTAGTATTTTACAACATTTAGTTTTACAAAGAACTGTCAAATTCTTGTTTTTCTAGAAATCATATCCACATAGGCATTCATCTTCAGCGTTAGTTACATAAATTTTCAACTGTCTCATCATAATAATGAACATACCAGGCAAATTCTGTGTAAAAATCAGCACTTCTCATAAGTAAACTCTGTTATTGGGTTGATGAATGCTATGTTGATGCTCAAAGAACAGAAGCCATGGGTTATCAGTCCAAAAGACATATTTAGAGTTAAATAATCTCTCCTGCTGTATCAGTGAAAGATCTTTTATCCATTAATACCTTCACAGAAAGCTTTTTCTCCAATGCCAATGAAAATTATCTGCCCTAGAGTACATTTTGGAGAAAGCTATCTAGTTTTGAATTGAGGATTCCAAAGAGAGAGAGGAATTTGCCACATGAGCAGGATGGTCTAATGGCTAATTACTGCCATATTAAAAATGTTCGTTTTTCCTTCTTAATGTGGACAGTGCTAATTTTGATTTTCACTCAGTAAATCATATTCTTGCTGTTTGCCAGATCAAAAAGCTAGCTAACTTTTATCTTTCCATTGTGTATAGGTACTTCTGAATTTGCCTTCACAAATGCAACGTGTGTTTGAAAAAAAGCAACCCAGATTGCAATAACTGGCACAGAAGTTAGATAAGGCTCTGAAAAGCTCAAAAACAGTTGGCAATGCAAGACAGCAGTATTATGAATTCTATGTATTCGGACATTTGAAAATTGTACTTGATACCTTTTCCAAAAGCTATTTATAGCTCAGGGGAATATTCACTGAGCTGTGCAGTCCCAGCTCTCCCACTTACTTATGCTAATATTTCTGAACATTCATATTCCTTAGCACCAGTTAAAGCCTCTTAGTGTTTCTGTTCAGGAGTAAGAACATACCACGTATTTTACTCATGAGGTTATTTAAGGATATTTTAGCCAGAGCTGAACATAAACCACAAGTCTTTAATGAAACAACTACAGATATTTTCCCTTGCAACACTGCACTGCAGAACAAATTTTCTAAAAGATATGTAATATTAGTGTTCTAGCCCTATAAAAAAGCAGGTTTCCTAGGAGGAGGTGATATGTTTTGTTAGATTAACTGAAAAAAGCAGATATACCTATGGATTTATGAGCTCTTCATCAGGTGTGAAAAGGAAGCAAAAATTTCAAAGCAGCAAGAGAAAAAATGTTCTGAGTTAAACTTAATTATTTTATGTACTTAGTACAACTTGAGACAAATGGATAGTTAGCACTCATGGCTAACAAAAATGTTTTCGTTGCTTGCCTGTTGCTGGATTGAGGAAGACAAATCAGGCATCAAATATCTAATTTACAGTCTCAGTATTGTTGATGATTGTACATCTTTCTAGGAGCTGTGCTATGGTTCTTCTTGCAGCACATAAGGAAGATATTCTTTTTGAAGATCAGAGAGATCCAAAAGAGGAACAAACTATTATGACTCTGGACATTAGACACACAAATGCAATATTGACCTAAGCCCCTGGTGGAGCAGGTGGATGTGGCCTGGAGGAGGCTGCGGCCCATGGAGAGCCCCCGCAGGAGCAGGCCCCGGGCCGGAGCTGCAGCCCGTGGAGAGGAGCCCACGCAGGAGCAGGGGGTCTGGGGGGAGCTGCCGCCCACCCGTGGGGGACCCGTGCTGGAGCAGTTTGCTCCTGGGGGATGGACCCCGTGGTACGGAGCCATGTGGGAGCAGTTCCTGAAGAGCTGCTGCCTGTGGGCAGCCCCCACAGGATCAGATTGGGAGGGACCCCAAGTGGAGCACGGGCAGAGAGTGATCATGAAGGAGTGGCAGAGATGAAGCAACAGGGACTGAACACAGCCCCCATTCCCTGGTCCCCAGTGCCACTCGGGGGGGAGGAGGTGGAAGAGGGTGGATGGGGGGGAAGGTGTTTTTAGTTTTTTTTTGTAGTTGTTTCTTATTGCTCTAGCTTGTTCTTAATTTTATTAATCTCCCTACTGTGAGTCTGTTTTGCCTTGATGATAATTTTTGAGTGATCTCCCTGTCATTATCTCAACACTTGAGCCCTTTTCATCGTATTTTCTACCCCTTTTCCTTTCAGTGGTTTTGACAGAGCTTGGCTGCCCAGCTGGGTAAAACCTGCACACTGGCAGATTCAGCTTCCCTGTCCATCAGCGTGGTCTGCACACTTACTGGAAAACCAAAGCTGCAGAGATCATTGTGATTCGAATGCCTGTTACCTACAGAAGTTGTTCCTTCTCCCTCCTAGCATTAGTTTGCCAGCAGACACAGTGGGATAGATATTTGCCTTAACCCCAATCTGTAGATATAAAGCTTCATACACCCAAACTACCAAGTACTTTTTCATCAGTACTAAAACGATATGAAAGAAGGTAATCTTCAGAGAATTCTGCATATTTTAAAAATATATGTAAATATATGCAATTTATATATGTAATACGTATATAAATATATGTAATGTATGTAAAAGAGTTCCTGGTTAATGCATAATGCTGGTCACAATCATGGATAATAGGAAGAGCTGCTTTCATCACCTTAGGGTTCTGCACTATAAAGAACCTCATACTTCCCCACCTATACTTTCAGAGCACCTCTGTGCTACTCCATCACATATCTGGAAAATATCCAAATCTCTGAAGAACTCAAGTTTCTTGCCTTCCTCTCTGGTTTCCCCACTAAACTAGATTATTCAATGTGGTTATATTGGCTGCATAAACTTGACTGCCTTTCTCTCCTCAGTGCAGGAAGTAACCACAATGAAGATATAAAATCAGCCTATTATGAAATACTCCTCTCCTCTCCTCTCCTCTCCTCTCCTCTCCTCTCCTCTCCTCTCCTCTCCTCTCCTCTCCTCTCCTCTCCTCTCCTCTCCTCTCCTCTCCTCTCCTCTCCTCTCCTCTCCTCTCCTCTCCTCTCCTCTCCTCTCCTCTCCTCTCCTCTCCTCTCCTCTCCTCTCCTCTCCTCTCCTCTCCTCTCCTCTCCTCTCCTCTCCTCTCCTCTCCTCTCCCCTCCCCTCCTCTCCCCTCCTCTCCTCTCCCTTTCCTCTCCTCTCCCTTTCCTCTCCCTTTCCTCTCCCTTTCCTCTCTCTCCTCTCCTCTCCTCTCCTCTCCTCTCCTCTCCTCTCCTCTCCTCTCCTCTCCTCTCCTCTCCTCTCCTCTCCTCTCCTCTCCTCTCCTCTCCTCTCCTCTCCTCTCCTCTCCTCTCCTCTCCTCTCCTCTCCTCTCCCCTCCCCTCCCCTCCCCTCCCCTCCCCTCCCCTCCCCTCCCCTCCCCTCCCCTCCCCTCCCCTCCCCTCCCCTCCCCTCCCCTCCCCTCCCCTCCCCTCCCCTCCCCTCCCCTCCCTCTCCCCTCCCCTCCCCTCCTCTCCTCTCCTCTCCTCTCCTCTCCTCTCCTCTCCTCTCCTCTCCTCTCCTCTCCTCTCCTCTCCTCTCCTCTCCTCTCCTCTCCTCTCCTGTTGTTCCCTATTACCCAACGACAACTTGTTCACTCTCAGGAATGATGAACTTACTTATATCCAGGCTTACTCAGAAACTGCTGTAAGTATGTTTGGTGAAGTAGAACTTCTCCTTTATTGGAAACAGCCCCGATGATTTCTTTACATCCATACTGCTCTAACAGACATTCTAAACTTTCGAAAGCTATAGACCTCAAAAAAGCAGTTTTGAGAAGACTAATTAACTAGTCCTATGATTTAAAGTTTGTGTTTTCTTAGTATATAATCAATTTTAATTAACCATGAAATGGAATGCTAATTACTGTTGTCATTTCATTTTAGACACTCAAATCAGTTTCAGAATGGACTTCAGTGGATGTTATTGAAAAAACATTTCAGAATCAAACATGTGACAAATTAAGGTGTTTTAAATAAGCAAGCATTCAAATTCTAGTCTGCAAGTAGGTGGGAAAATAATTTTGGTCTGCAGCCTAGACCCTGGATGTCATGTCACTGTAATAAAAAACCTCTGTGGCAAGGAAATTAACATGCACAGTGCTTTAATTTTCCACTTAACCAGAATTTTTGCAGTAGACAAGGGCTGCAGAGACACAGACTGGAAAAGCAAGAAGAGGGGCATTTCTAGACAGAAAGCCTCCCTCAAGAATTTTGAAATATTTTCTTGTACTAGCACATGCATTTTCTTATCTGCACTTTGCAGCCATCTAGTAGACACTAATGAGAGATTTCATGTTCATACCAATTACTTGAAATATTTAACATCCTTCTTAAGGTGCATTTACACATCAAAGAAATGACTCAGTCCAGGCATTCCACAATGCTGCAGAGGAAAAAAACATGCCCCTGCTTTGTACTGTAATAGAAATGCCTTTGAATTCTGCTGTAGCTAAGGCTATGTCATCAGGTTTCTTTTAGACCTTCATTTTTGGGGGCTGATAACCCAGTGCAAAGCACTGTACCCAGATGATTCTGGATATTTAGTATACCAGGTTAATACCAAAGCCTTACCCTCCTTAGCCAGTTAGAGACATTTTTAAGTGGACAGCAGGCAGGATACCCTCAAAATTTGACAAAACAGTGAAAGTTGTAGTATGTACTTTCTGGATTTCCTGGATCCAACTGGATTTCCAGAGCAAAATAACCCACCCTATGTTAAGGAACTAGGGCGCTGGATATTAATTTTTAAGGTCTGGGGCAAATCATTAAACTTCTCTGCCTGTAAATACATCCTTCTGGAAATAATAAATCACCTTTTTCCATCAGTTTTGTCAGAACTCAAGAGATAGCATTCATAAAACATTTCTGTGAAGAGCACTGTCTGGGTGTTAATTAACCTTTGAGTATTTAAGAAAAAAAAATTCTGAAACAACAGGTTTCAATAGGTGAGACATCTATAAAGCATGTAGCTTAGGTTGTTAGTTACATGTTGCAGTGACAGCGGCTGATAACTTTGGTAGCGAGTCTCAAATTTTTGCTGTTTTTTTGTAAACCTGCTACAAAGTATATCCGGTCATCTCTACAATAACCTACATGAAACCAAAGAAAGCTGGGTGTGTTAAGTAAAAGGATCTGCTTAATTGCAAAACAATCTCATTTTACATACTGCCTTATCCATTAATATTATTATTCAAAAATTCTGATGGTGCAGCTCAGAGTGGCTGGTTACATGTCACCATTGCCTACATGTACATTAGCCTGCTCCTGCCAAAGACTGTCGACAACTACAGTATTGCTAGTTGGTGAGAAGAGATGTGATCCATACAGAAGGCAGCAGATTAACTGGATGGTAGGTGGTGAGCCCAGAAGCATCTGTGTGAAGCACCCTTCACTGCACCATGAGGCTATCACTGTTTTGCCAATTTCCATCTGAAGAAATTGCTGTTATTGTCATAGATAGTTGCTTGCAAAGACATCTTACCCTCAGTACATAAACATTATCTGAATTTAGTCTTGTGTCCTTTAAAGTCTTATTAGATCTGCTTCTAGTGTGGAAACTTCTTTAGCTGTTAAGTCAAATAACATTTTCCTAGCTTACATATTTCAATGTCTGAGTTTGATTCACATTCTGTTGCTTCAGTCTAATATACTTCAGCCTTAAAAAATAAACAAAAACAAAAACAAAAAAACAAACAAAAAAACAATTCAGCATTGGAAATAATGCAATAATATTAATCCTTAAAATTCCTGGAATCGTAATTATTTTTGTTTAGACAACTAATAACAATCAGATATGAAGTGTATTTCCCATATGAACAGAATGCATATAAATAATATTAAGATTTTAAAATCTCTAATCGTTTCACCATTTTAATCATTTTGAAGAGAATTTAAAATCTTAAACCTATTGAAATTAAAAATGAAGGTGTTAGTCTTTGAAACACAATATAGTTCGAAGTATAACAAAAAATGGCTGCATTTGTTTTGACTGGAAACAGTTAATATTCAAAATATCCTATGTTTATCTGCTTTACACTAAAACTGACAATTCTTGCTGTAGTAAAATTCATACTTGTCATTCCATTTGAAAGCATTAGTTGCTGAATTTGGAAGAAGAAACTGTTATACAGGTAGGCAGTCTTTGTGTGATCTGTAGATCAGATACAAAAAATGGTCCATTTGAATTTTCTTCAGGTTGTACCTGAAACCATTACTTTTTGTGGCTTCTCATTTATAGAAAAAATGGCTATTGGTATTTAATCTCCTTTTAAATGGCCTTTATTTACTTTCTTGTGGTGAAATACAGCTGAAATGATTCAGCGGTGTGCTTTAACTTTTGTTACTGTGTGCTCAGTAGAATTCCAGGCACAGAATAAAGAACTTCAGTAAACTTCCCAGAAAATACTTGTGGTGTCTTCATTTAGAACCCAGATATTACATTTTCAAAATGACATTAATTTTTTTTTTTTTTCAGAAAAGTGCAGCTGCAGATGGAAACTATATAATGATGTTTACAATTTCACAAACAGTTTGGGGGCTAGAGGAGGAAAAAAATCTACAAATGTACCAAAGGAGGATTCTGAAATGACAAAATCATGGTATTTTGAAGGATCTCACAGAATCAGGAACACAACTGTCACTGGTTTTCAATAAGGCCTGAGAATTAAATACTTTCAGGCATTCCCTTTGCAAGTTCAGCTACGATGGACACGGGACATATTACAGGACATGATACAACCATAAATCAGCCACAGACCGCTGTGGCAAATAAATGATCTTTCTGTAAAAGCATACTAAAACATGATTTTTTTGTGTGTGTGTACAAAACTTTTACACCACCATGAGGCATGAGGCATTGCCCGTAACAGAAAACTATAATGGATCACTTTACTAATGTATTTCTTAATAGTATTACAGGAAAATATATGTAATATATAAAATTATATTTTATGTATTTCACATAAAATATTTATATATATCTAATGTATACAAGATTGTGAAGTGTTGTTATACCCACCAAAGGACAGAGAAAGCAGACTTAAGGCACTTGCAGAGGGTGATCAGGGGCATAAAATACAAGGGGATAAAAAGGTAAAACTACCCTCAGGATTACTATAACATTGATACCAACAAAAAGTCTGCAGGCCAACAGCCCATAGTATTAAGAGAGAAACTGTGGAGAGAGCAAGTGGATAAAGTTTTTAGTGAAATCTAGAAAAATCTGTATCCCTTAATTTGGTTGTAATGGGGACAACACAGCTTTCTAAAAGGGCCGGGAAGAGATCATCAGCATATAGTTCTCCCTGTCCACAAACAGAGCAGCTGATAAAAGTAGCATAATAAAAAGAGAAATGATAATAAGATTGACAGCACTTCAGTATTTAATTTAAAAATAAATATAATTAGCATAGTTATATGATGAACCAGTGTGTCCTGGATGCCTAAAGTTTAGTCCCTTATTAGCAAATTGCTGGCTTTACTGTCATTTTGAACCAGATAATTGTGCTGCTGGTTTCCATTTTTTACTCTACCTTTCCTATTTATCCCTAAAACTGGTGGTCTGATGTCTGCTACCATATCCTGAACCTGTAACTTGATAGGGTTGCCTTTAGCTGCTACACACTGAAATGGACAGAATGAAGATATTTAGTGTGAAGAGCACTCCTGTCATACACAATAGATGAAAGAGATGACTCAAGGATGGTCTTTCAGTGTTTGGTTTCTGTCTGTCTCAGATTAAAAATGTAAAGGTGAGTTATGCAAAAGGACGCAGACACAGTGTGAGATCCGGCATCACAGTGCCTAACTTTGAAGTGGTTGGCTTCTGCTTCTGAAGTGCAACCCACAGCTGCCTAAACTCTCTCCAGAGCTCTTCTGAATGAGGTTCAAAGCAGTAGCACACTGAGCAGTGAGCCACAAACACTGCTCCTAGGAAAAGCTAACAAGAGAGGTGTGTCTTAAACCCCAGCCTCTTTCAGTTTTGGGCTCCCTGAAGAGGATTAGCTGTGCTAGGAAGTCACACACTGGAGCCTTTCCTGGTAGAGTTTACCATCTGCCTGTCTTCATACAAAATCCGCGGAGATTTTACTACAACCTTTTTTGGACTGGGACACCCAGACAGTGCAGCTGTACTAATCACCACTCGTATAATACACCTCTTATTGAGGACACCAGGAGCTGTAGCTGTTCCTTCCTCTACGCGAAACGTTTCAAACTCTGACCTCCTGTGTTTTAGAAAAGAATCTGAACCACCAGAACAATTCTAGTCCCATCAACAAAAATTGCTGTCGTTCTTAGCAAAAACCATCCCGGACACATTGAGCTACAAAGAGAAAGAAAAAGGTAGAAGAGAAAAGGTAGACTGATGGGACCCGCTTGATCTTGGTTAGGGCACATGAACCAAGAACAGTTTCTGTACTTTTATAAACAAAAGCATCTGACACTGATGTATTTTCGGTGCACTTTATTCTACAGTAGATTGAATACTTAAAGAGACATTTGTAGAAAAAGGCCTGAGGTACAACATGGGTGGTGAACTTCCACTAAGTGTACATGCAGATGCAGAATTTAAGGCATGAAGGGACTAACTGGTTAAATTTAGTTGTCTGAAAACAAAGGGAAAGGGATTTCTAAGTGAAGCACAAATACTGCTGAAAGTCCTGAGAATGAGTCCAAGTCTTTTTGCCCTTTTAGAAGCTGAAACTGAAAAATGAGAAAGAACAGAACTGAAGGAAATGCCCAAAAGAAAAAGATTTTTTTTTTTTTTTAATAGCAGAGGTACAAGCTATGGAGCAACTTACATATGAAGTGATGAAGTGTGAATTATTCAGACATATTAGCTGCACTGACTAAATGACTACATATAGGTCACCAGAACCTGATCTCAAAGGCTGCAAAGCAAATAAAATAACTTCAAACAGAGCAAGACATAACGGGAAAAGAAGTGATTGCAAACCCATAAAATAAAGTAATGGAAAAAGATTACCACTATTTTAGTTATGATAGCACGTTAGAAGTTGATACAGGATCATATGTCACCATGAAGAGTGCTGCACACGTGGACAGAATATTTTCTTGCATTCTAACAGTTTATAAGCCTATCAAGAACCCTAAGTCATAAACTAATACATACTAATTTTTCTAAATGTAAGAATTTCTGAGTTATAGATCTCATTCTTTCACATTTGCTAGTTATCAAAGCCAAGCATTCCTGCATTTCATTGTTTCTGTTCTTCCTAATTCTTACTTGCATGCTCCTGACTGCTTTTCTTCTTGTGCGAAGAGAAAAACAGTTGTGCACCAACACCCAGGAAGACACTGTCCTTCTCATAGTATTCCAGAGTCTTAACAACACAATAAAAATAAAAAGCTCAGAAAAAGAATTCATTTTATGGGCAAAATGACAAAGGGAATGATTGGCAGATTCTACTTTAGGGCATGCTTACAATGCTACATACTCCTTATGTACAAAAAATCCCTTGCATTATAAAAGGTCAGTAAAGTTGCGAAGTAGTGTTTAAGGATAGGACCTTTATCTTTGTGAAAGATTACAGTGTGATTTGTACAGCTTGAATATTGTAGCAAATCTTTCTAGTTTCGGTAATGCTGGGCTGAGTTGAAAAGTCATGACTCAAAAACGTAAACCCGAGCATTACTCACAACTCCACTACAGAAATCAGGTGGATGCTTGATAATTAATGGGTTCATACAACCAAGACATTTGCGGGCAGAAGGGACTAAACAAATGCACTAGAAGAATGAAAGAGAGGACTACTAACAAACCCAGTGACATCTGCAACTACTGGTGACAGGTACCTTCCCTAACCAGTTAGACTACAAGGTCAGCAATTGTCACTGTCTTTGGCTAGAGACTTTTTGCCTTAGGCTACCAAATAATGTGGACAAATTCTGACCTTGCCTCTGACTAATTCTGGTCATTAACTGTGTTCACCACCAGCACTTTCGCTTTAAGCTACTTTCTCTGACCCATTTCTTCCTGGCTTCTTACTCTGACTTGGCTCAGGATTCCTCTTTGCCAGGATGAAGCTTCAGTGTCAAGTTTTCCCAAACGTGTTTTTCGTTCAATCTATGACCTGACCTGCATGGCTAACGGGAACAGGCTCAGCAGTCTGTCAGGTCTGACAGTTCCCCCAAGCTGGAGAAGCAGACATGGTTCTTTCAAAACATATTAGAGTGCCAAAAAGACTATTAAGAAAGGAAAAATAAGAACCAAAATCAGCCCACTGGGTCCTACTTTCTGAGCATGCTGTGTAGGATAAAATGATTTGTGTCCTAAGTTTGGGAGACCAAACAGAAAAGCAAGCTCTCTATGGGAAAATAGAAATGTAGGTTTTCTTGCATTCATAGTTACAGAGCCATTATCCAGGTAGTTCAGCTTTTTACAATATACTTTTTATTTAACCAAATTATCTGTGTGTTTCTCAAGTCATTTATTTGATTATTAGGTGCAGTTGTGCAAAATTTCATACTGAAGAGAGTGAATGTGAAATTTGAATGTGATTTGATCAGGTTGGTAGATGCATGGTAGATGCATGGAAAATATGCAGGGGTCGGGGAGGAAACCTAAATAAAGGGAAAAAGATAAATGCCATAAAATATCATACCTTAAAAATATGGCTGTTTCAGAAATTTCACTATAGTTAGGATGAGCTGATAACAGCGAGCAGCAGAAATTTTATATTTCACGGAAGGATAAATAGGCTTATGGTTATTTTTCCCTAAGTGTCAGTCAGCCATTTGGACTCTAATAATAAGTATGCATAGGTTAATGGAAAGGATATAGCCAAAACTGTTAAAGATGGCTGGCTCTTCAAGTTATATATAATCTGTGTGTCACCTCCAGGACCAGGATACTTCTTGGAGCACGAACTAGTCTTCCGCGCCTCTCTGGAGAGGCTTGCCAATAAAGAGTCTTAAGTGAATTATGATGTTCTTCCATTCAGCAATGAGGACGAAATCAATACCCCATTGTTCACTGTTAATAATAATCTTTATATAACAGCAATTCAAAAAAAATGACAAGAATATTTATGAAAAAAATCTGATTTATAGCACATTGAGAATATGCTTTGCCTGCAGCAGCCATCTGTCTATGCACTTCACAGCTCTGTTTTCTGTAGGAGACAGGCTGTCATATGAAACATTTCTTTCTGCTGTTTATTTTGGGGGTCTCAGTTTGAAGGAGATCAAGTATTTTGTACATTTTTTTTCCAGCACCAGAAGACATATTGGAAGGCTGACACATAAATCAAAGATCTAGGGAAAGTGTTAAGCTTGTATAAAAGTTTAAGTGGAAGTGAAGATTGGGTCAGATGACTGTCAGTAGCTGGAAAAGCTTTCACACAAAGTACCTTACAGAAGGCTAATACTAGTGGTTGAATCTGAATGAACCAGTGTACTGAGCAGAACAGTTTGGGAAAATAAGTACATTGTTTACTCCAAAAACAATAAAACTCTCTTAACTTCTAACAGTGCAGTTATGGCAAAAGGGTACTTCTTGTAACTCCATTCAAACAAGCATTGTTTGTATGTATGAAAATTTATGGAGATTAAGAATGCCTCTTGTTAATTGTATATAGCTGAATTCCTTTATTTAGCTTTTTATTTCTATTTATTTTACTGTTAAGATTCTGTATTTTTATGGAACACTGTCTTCCCAGCTGTAGGCGCACATCTGTATGCTTCATTGTTAGCTATATCTACATACATATGAGAAGCGAACCTCTGGGAAAAAAGAAAAAAAAAAAGAAAGAAAAAAAAATATGGTTTCAGAGGTTGATAAAGACCTGATCACTGGATTTGGATGTTTAAGGGAGAAAAATAGGGGTGCACTTTCCAGCTGTTTTTCCAGTAACGTGGTCAACTTCAAACTTGTAGCAACAACAACAAAACAACAACAAAAAACAATACCAGAACAGTATGATGTCAGCTGCTGAAAAATGCTGATTGTAGCAGTGACCCTAACATATAATTTTTTTTTTTTTCATGTAGAAGCACACTATGGAACAGTCAGCTGGGCAAAATCCATGCATCCTCTTTAGATACAGAGGTAAGGTACAGAAGAGGAAGTATCCTACTTAATCAAACACAGATATGTTCTCAACAGAGAAGAGAAAGACAAACATTTGTCCTTGAATGAGGAGTAAATGCAAGCTCTCAATGGCAAAAGGTAAGATAAGAGATGTAGTAGGTTAAAAGTGAATGAATAAAGAGGAAGAGAGTAATCAGGAAAAGAGGTAACTGAAAGAATGATAGAGAAAATGCAAAATATATAATTTTAATAACGTCTCTGAAAGAGACAGAGAGAAGAGGAAAACAAGGAATGAGTGGGAGGAGGCAAGAAGAGCATTTCAATACATATATAGATGAGTCCAAACCCACTAATTTAAGTAATACCTTTTCACTAATTTCAACAGGAATTGACTCAGGGTAACAACTTGAATTTATTTTCCTATTAGATATACAATTGTGTGCAGCAAATGGAATAAAATTTGCAGGATCTGGTTGTTTTAAGATAAACAGGAATGTTGGGCTGACAAGTCCAGGGGAAAATAATCCAGCCCAAATAAGCAACAAAAGAGCTCAGAGCTTATTCTTGGTTCATGTCTGTTTCACATAGGTTCAGCCGGAAAGACTGTATGTGCTGATGCGGTGAATACACACCTCACCACTCCTCTGGTGGTTGTGTTTTTTTTTGGAATAGAAGTCCATTTAGGACAAGTTGTACTTGGGAGGGATGCAAAAAATAGAAGACATTTCTGGTACAACGAATGTCAAATATTTGCAACATCAAAGGAGCACATTTATGCTGAGATGCAAATGCATGCTACAAGTGTTATAAAATGAAGAAGAGCTTGGAAACAAACTTTTCATCAGGCCTTAGATACATAAAATCCTTATTTTTTTCAGGTTAGCAACCTCTATATATACATATACATACATACATATATATATATATATTCTGCTCGAAGGCAGAAACAAATTCTAAGCATCCTGAGGTCAGGCAAGAAAGTCTCTGATTCCACCTTCCTGCAAATCAGATAATCAACCAGAGGTCCAAATACCTTTTTCTTAGAAGTGAGGAGACTCATTCAGTTGGTTCACCAAAGGCCACAACTTCAGAGAACATAATTGGGGAGCTGATGTAGCTTACAGTGAGAGTGACAGAGTCAAACTTCATAACAGTCAGCAGGGCGCTTCTCCCCATGTTCCACTATCCATAAAATGGATCCCACCTCTCTGCTCCTTCCTCCTATCCTCTTTCTATCTGTGCAACAAGCCTGGGGATAAGGTGTCTATGAGGAAAGCAGGGAAAAGAGATGGCAGTCTTCACAGGAGACATCTGATCTGGAGGTTGCCAGGGTGTATAATTAATTGCTGGACTGGTAACTCAAAGAAAGAGTGTGGGAAGAGCACAAGCAAGCTAGAATCAGCAATCTATTTTGGCTTTGGGGGAGCTACAGAACATGGCCTAGCAACTGCTGGAAAAAGCTTTGACCAGACTGAGCTCCTGCACTGAATGCTGCTGTATTTTCTCTACATTAAGGAAACAATTCAGCAGATATACCTGCAATCAGAGAAATTCTGAAGAAGTCATGTTGTCCAAACACCCATTATATTTTACAGCTAGGTAATATGCGGTAGCTACTTTAAGTTAGCAAGTCCTTACATATCAATCATCTTAGTACCCCAACCAGGACACCAACAGGTATTGCCATAATGATAAATCAAAAGGAAAAATATGTAATTTTTCATGCCAAAAGATAAATACGTGTCAAATACTTTTCAGAATTTTAAAAAGTCAAAATAAATAGAAATGTATTTTCGTGTTTTAAGTATTGCTGGATATTGGGAAGAAGTCCTGGTAATAGACATCTGCTACATTAAAATTACGAGCAAGAAAATAAAAAAAGATGGATTTGTAGTTTGCCTAAACAAAACTCTCTGTTCACTTCTACTGCTCACAGCTCATTCTCTTAGCAAGTAACATCACTTGTTGCCATAGCCCTTATTCCATCAGAATTACCCCTGAGGCAAATACTGAAGCCTATAGATAGCCTGATAAATGGTGATCTCGGCACATTGAACACTTTTATTTTGCAGAACTAACAAGGAAGGTGATCAATCAGAGCATCTGCAGCTGTTCATCTGTAACAGCCTAAACTGAAAAATAGGTCATGTGAGGAGCTACCACTCTTCAGTAGCTTGAAGGCCTTGTAGATTTTGTCTTGCATTAATCCACTCTCACTAGTGGAATGAAGTGAACTCTATTCACTCAAATTTCATATAGGTCTGTAATGAATCAACAGAAGACTGTTTTTTTTGTTTGTTTGTTTTTTCATGGTCTATAATCTGTATTTGATGATCTATGTAATTTCCCGTGACTGTGGTTCTTAGTGTTTTCTGAGTTCCTGACATTTTTGATTATTAGAAATTAGTTAGAAAAAATGAATAAGTAATAGAAAATAATTCAGACTTCTTGAACAATTCCTTACGCATTTCCTTGTAACACATTACAATTGTTGGTAAATAGCCTTTCACTGGTGTTCTCCTGGTAGTTATTGACTACAACATCCCACTCGTCATGTTTTTGCTTTCCTTAGCTGTACTTCTTCCTTGGAACCCTAAAGCAGTACTCACTCACCTTGACTGTCTCATGTGAATATTTATTTTCTTTGCAGAAGAGCAATACAAGTAATTAAAACAAAACAAAACAAAACAAACAAAACACTTTCCCTGAGTCATCTTAAATTTCTTAACAGAATCTACTGTAAAAGGAATGCTGCAGGAAGCCATGTGTTTATAAAAGCCACAGTTCAGCTGCTGAGCACATGCTGGTGGCTGTGCAGAATAGCTTGCAGAGTCAGGGCTTGAATCAGCAGTATAATTGGGAAGAAAAAAAGACTGAAACCAAAATCCTACAGCATATGTTCTGAGGAGCTGCCTTATGAGACACAAACCACAAAATGCCTTTCTGTACTCTGGGTGTTAAGAAAAGGAATTTCTATCAGTAGTTGTCATACACATTTTTATCTTTTTTCAAATACTGAATATTATGTACAATAAACTTCACAGTTTGCTCTGGCCACAATACTTTATTTAGTTTTATAATGTTCTTCTTCCTAGTCTTCAGGAAAAAGTACTTTTGAACCACAAATGCTTTCTGGTTAAAACATAAGCAAAAAATGACAGTGAAGTTCAGTGACATATAGGAGAGCCATCTAAGCCTAAGTATGCTCTTAAAGCAAATTCTAAGTTGTGGATAGTTTCATAGGTCTTATTTATATCCTCTGTGCACACAACTGATTTCAGAAAACATTAAGCTGTGTTATTGTGTAAAAATGATACCAGTAATAAATCTAAGATAATAGAGAGAGATTACAGGTATTCAGAAACAATGTAAAATATTAATCCAGAGTGTTTTGCATTTAAATACATGCTTTTGTTATTTTCCCAAGTCTTCAGAGAAGTGAGCAATAGTTTTTATTTATTATCAATTTACCCTATTCAGTTCCTCATTCCCTTGAGAAACTTCTTGTAGGCTTCATTACTTGATTTCTTCTGCTCCTCTGCCTTTGGCTCCATAGCAACCAAGGTAAAATTAGTAGCAGAGAGGAAATCCCAAGCAGCCCTGAGTCAAAATCTTAAGAAAGTCACCTTTTTGTTTAAAAAGGAGGATGGTAAATCAACTGTGTAATTTGATGAGATAACTAGTTCTGCATTAGGGTTTATGTGGAGTTAAAATTGCTAGTATACCTGTATATAACAGACACTCCTTAAATACCACAGTGCTTGGAGGCCCACTGAAACTAGTGGAGTATCATACAGCTTCGGGCCAGTAATAGCTGAAAGCACTTGGACAGCACTCACTTGAAGAACAGCAACAAAAAAAAAACTAAACTAAAGAAGCAAGGCTGGAAGGAATAGAATTGTCACCATTTAAACAGGTTAATATGGAAAATACATTTTAATCCAAAAATATCTCGAAGTAGTTAAGTCTGTTTGAACTTCTGTCTGGCACATGAAGCCACAGTGAAAAGCTTTGTTGTTGTCACAATAGTCACTGCCATAAGACAAAACAAGATAAATACTTTTAAACATGCAATTGCAGGGAACAGTTTGAAATTTCTGTCCTTTTCATTTATCAGGCCATAAGCTAATTAGTTGGAATAAGTAAGAAAACTTCCCTCATGGCATATTAATTCACAATGCATATTCATGGGGGCTCCTAGTCATCCTCTCAAGCATCCCAGACCGTCTACTGAGAGGCAGCACGGTTTGCCCTCCAGTAGTGCCCTGCAGAAAAGTGGGTATAACACCACTTACTGTGTTTTGAAGTCTAATTAGCTGTTTGCAAAGAGAATTGAGGCTGGCAGATGAAAAGTGCTTCAGAAATGCAAAATATTATTATTACTATTAATAATAATAAAGAACATGTACCAATTAATTAACATAGCAAAACAGACTGACAGTTTCATAAGATTCATGAACTGTATGAAATGCGTGTTAAAGAGAAGTTAGGAAAATACCTTCATTTCCTTCAACAAAACCACTTAGATATCATCATTCTTGGATTTTAATAAATTCTGTTAATACAACTGGCATTAAATGATATGCATAAGTTAGGTGACTTCTCTAAATATAGAAAATAATATGACAAATGTTATCAAAACAAGTCCATATTAGATTAAAAAATACTGAATGCTAATCAGGAGGTTTTCCATATTTGCAAGCACTGAATTGGCTGGTCTCTGGAAAAACATGACCTATTTTTAAACACTGATCTTCAAAATGCTCTACTTACAGTCTTATGTTCAAAGTATTAGGCTGAAAGGTTTGGAACAATCTAAATAATTGATGATCTCCTAATCAAAAGGGACATACATCAAAGAGAAAAAGTTACAATTCTGTTCATTGAAAGACTTAAGCAAACACAGAAAAAAAGAAAAAGGGGAGTAGTGACCAAAAAATGTGGGCAAAAGCAGAATTAAATCATTATTGAACATTTTTTTACAGACCACTCCTATTGTAAATCCCACAAATTGTTTATGATGAATAATTCAGTTGACAATACCAACAAGAAAAAAATTCCAAAGCAAAGTAGATTTTCACTTGATATTCTTAAGCCATACTTTCTATCCCTTTGTACACAGACCAATAATAGCCCCATATCCAAGTCTTCAAATATCTAATATTTCCAGACAGAGAGCTGGACAAGAGACATGATTCTAATCGTTCAACTTATTTCACCTAGAATGAATGTGCCTTCGTGACAGGCAACTTGCTAGTTTTGAAATTCTTGACTTCCTTACATAAAAAACACCAATGAACTAATTTAAATCAGTTACACATATTCCAGTTAAACTGGTGAAAAAAAAATGCAGAATTAGAAAGAGTGCACTGGCAAGAGTTCTGATGTGAATTAAATGGCTATGAATCAGGTCAAAATCAACACAGAGATGTCATAAAATATGTCCACTTTAGAATATACCTTTACTTAACCTGTCAAAACATCATATGTAAATCACTTCTAAGGATACAGAGACATCTTAAATCTTTCAGTACCGATGGAAGTAAATTTTCATGGATTCTAAATTTAGAATGTAGGTGAAGAGGATTCCTGATATAGTCCAGGAAAATATTCACATCAGTTCACCTTGAAGTTTTCTGGATAGATCTTTTAAGGCAAGAGTCTTTCTTTTTTTTTTTTTTTTTTTTAACTAATGCTTGCTAACTGTGCTAAAACAGCCTAAGTTCCAAAACACACTCCAGAAACTGTAATTTTAATGGCTTAACCTCATTAACCTTTTAAAAAGAAAACGTTCCATTACTACTTTCCAATTTATGTATAAAAGAATAAAAGAATTATCTTGGTATTTTTTTATAGCTGTATTTTAGGTATGTCCAGCACAGTCATTTTCACTGGTAGCCATGTGTGTTTGCTTTGTTTTCTTTGCTGACATCTGAGACTCTGATCTAAAAGAGGAACAGTCTTCTGCTCCTCTTATCTTTTTTTATTAAGTCATTTTTACCTCCCCTCCCTTTTCTCATGTTTTTGCTTGAGTAACATCAACTGAGAACTTCTCATATTTTCTCATATCTGTAATGTATATAGGCAGCCTTATCATTCAGAAAAGTTTTAAAGATCATGAGACATCCTCACATTAAATTATTTTAAAAGATTAATATCTAGTTTTTAATCAGTGTTATGGTTTAGCTCTACCCTTATAATGATTTTTTTTGCTGTTGTTCTTTCTGGAGCTTTTCTGCAGAGCTTGAATAAGCCTGTGTTCTCAGTGAACTAAACATTGTTCAAAAATATGATGGAGAGTGTATGACATGGGATGCAGGACTTCAACCAAACAAGTTTGTTTTGTATGAACTAGGCACCTGGTGAGGTACATCCAGGCCAGAGAAAACGGAGGCTTACTAGCACAATTGCTACACCCTAAGGCAACCTTAATTAGTAATATGACAAGTTGGAAAACAAATTTATTTTGAGGAAAAATAAGATGAAATTTTATTTTGTTCATTATAGGATACACATAATTTCTCCTACTATCTACAGGTAAAATTTCCTGCAAGTCTTCTGCAACTTCCACAAAAAATAAAATAAAATAAAATTGTCTTCTAAGTAGATATTTTTACAGGATGAAAAAAAAAAATCAGCACTTACACTTGTCACTTTCAGTGATACACACATATATGTTTTTTTCCTTTATTCCTCTAAGTCACCCTCAGGATCTGAATAACACCAAAATGGGCACTTCCTTTAGCTGCCACCCCTTTCAAAACTGGAAAATAAAGGAAGATAGCACAAAAATGACTAACGAGTTGCTAAGCTATTTTAGAATACGGGCTGAGTGTCAGATCTAAGATCAGTTTTTATTCTCAGGCTTAAAAAAGTAAAGGTCCTAGAAATAGTTACAGAGCAGACAGCCTAATAGATGGGTATTTTGCGCCCAAAGACTGAAATTAAAAGCTCTGCCTGGAAAAGAACAAGAGTGTAAAGATCTACAGATTTTCCTTTTATTAAATTCTCAAACCTTCAAAATAATTTATTGAAGGAAAAGTCAGAGCTGGTCTACATTTAGAAAAGGCAAACAACTTTGACTCTTCTCAAGATAAATGATAATTGGATGTCTTAAATGACTTATTGGAGTTCTGTTGGCCTCCAAAGCCAAATACAGAGGGGCCTCCTTAAACTGTAAAAATTTCTTTCACTTCAGGGTGTCAGCATGACACTGAAGTTAACAGTGAGGACAGCTGGAAATGCAGAAATGCAAGATTTAAGCGGAGGATGTTCACTTACAACTCAGTCTCTTGGCTTGAAGCTCAGTCCATATCCCATTAGATCTCAAGGTAGGCAATATGTCTCTTTTCTTCACTACCTGCTCCAAAACATGGAAGATAATTGCTTTGTAACAAAAGCAATTAGCTTAAAAATGATGCCATTTTCTAAAAATTTGACAGTCATAAGAAGTTGTAGCAATATTTGTTGGTCAACATTGGATTCATTCAACAATGTACTTACTAGTTTGCTTCAAACACAATTGCTAAGGAGAAACTAAAAATGTTTTCCTTCAGCCCCTTCTCATGATTCATGGATGAAGTTTCTGATGCAAATTAGAGTACTCTGCTCTGTTAAAGGGTGGCAGTTTCTTGCGGAAGGACTGTTTGTCACTATTAAACACTTCGGTCACACAGTTGGAAGTCATATAATTCTAAGTTTAGATGAACATGCCCCTCTTTCATCAAAGGTTAAACGAAACTTGGAGAACAGTTTGTTGCAAGCATTGACACAAGTCTGACATATTTTAAGCCATATATTTTTGTAATTTGCCTTGTCTAGCTTTTCCTATTAGTTTCAACAACTTGATAGATTCAAAGCCCTTACAGTAACTCACAGAGCCTTCCTATATAAAATGAAAATAATTATTTTAATTAGTTGAAATATATTTGCACACATATATAAAGAGGTTTTGAGGTTTCCAGATGTGAATTAGTCTGTGCTGGGCTACAGAAAAATAGCTGTGATCTGAAAGAGACTTTATTTTACCATGCTTTTATTTCTTTGTATTTTGTACAGCCTTTTGCTTTCCTAGTCAGCAGCATGCCACCTGCTCTTTCATTTCCTCAAAGTAGGTCAGCAGTCAGCCATCAATCTTTCATCTTCATTACAGCTAAATCCTAAAGCCTGAGGCAAATGAACCATTTTAACGGAGATGCAGTGATAGCTGTAGTATTCTCTCTCTTGTGTTAGCCATTTATGGCTGAAAAACATCACAAAATCCAGATGAAGGTAGCCAGGCTTTAACTGGAAAATAGTAGGAATGCAAACAGTTTTCACAAGTTCTTCATACTAATCTAGTGCTCAGTTCATAAACATAGAAACATGGGTCTAGTCTCCACATCAGACAGTCTTCTTCACATACTTATTAAATTCTGAATTTCAAATGTGCAGGGTCCCATTATTACCCCATACAAGAAGACAATTCTAGATCCTCAAATAATCTAGTGTCTTCCAGCTTCCAATTACTCAGGATAAATTCTTAACTATTTTTGCATGTGTCAGCTCAGACAAACAGTTTGAATACTTCTTCCCCCTTCCTGGTTTTTATTATCCCATGACATGTAGAGATAGTAATCATATTACCTCCTAGCATTCATTCCACAAATTTAAGTAAAATGTACATTTTTTTAGACATCTTTAATAGGAGAGGTTTTCCATTTTTCTGATTAATCCAATATTGCTTGCATGTACCCATTCTTTTATGAGTTCTTTTCTGATCTGAGGTGACCAGATTTAAATAGAATATCATTACTCAAAATTTCTGAACAAAGTTTGTGGAAATTAGATTTTTTTTTTTTTGTCTAATAATTCTACATATTTATCCTGAACCTTGAAAGTCTTCTGAAACAATGGTTCTGTTTCTGTAAATCAATGAAGTGCATTGAATATAAACACTGGACAGTTTTCAGAAATATAGGAATCTGACAACTTTAACCAGTACAGGCAATAAATCACCTCACTTTTATTCTTGAACAGCAAAAGACTAGGCAGGGTGAGGTAAGCAAGAAAGAGCTAGAAAAAACAAACAAACAAACAAACAAACAAACAAACAAAATGCAATGGAAGGAAGCCCATATAAAGAGTACATATGCAAATGCCTGGTCCAACAGGAATCTCCTGAAGTTGAGCAAAGGGAAATGCAAAGTCCTGCCCTTGGCGAAGAAGAAAACTCAGGCACCCAGAGGTGTACAGGCTGGGGGGTGTTTGGCTGGAAAGCAGCTTTTCAGGAAAGGCCCTGAGGGTCCTGACATAAACCAAGTGGAATATGAGCCAGCAATGTACCCTTGCATGAGGAAGAATGTTACCAGCAGATTGAAGGAGGCTCTTCTTCTCTACTCAGCCCTAGTAAGACCGTGTTTGGAGTACTATGTCCAGGTCTGGCCTTCCTAGTACAAGGGATACGTGGAAAACTGTATTGCATCCAGAAAGGGGACAATAGGATGCTAAGGGCATTGGAGCATCTGACACATGAGAAGTTGAGAGCAAGGATTTTACCTTAAGATAAGAAGGCTTGGGAGAATGTTATTCATGTGAATAAATACATAATGGGAGGAAATAAAGAAGATGAGATGAGACTTTTGTGTGTTATATCCATTGAAAGAACAAAAGGCACAAACTGAAATACAGAAAATGTCATTTAAACATCAGAAAAAAAGCGCTTTTTTTTTTTTTTTTCATTATGAGAGTGATCGAGCACTGGGACATGTTACTGAGAGAGATTGCGGAGAATTCATCTTTGAAAATATTCAAAACACAACTGGACTTGGTCCTGAACAACCTATTCTAAGTAATTCTGCTTTGAGCAGGGGTCTTGAATTAGAAAATCTTCAAATCTTCCAGCCTCAATACACCTATAATTTTATATTTCAATTCTTGACTCTGAGTTGTCTTTAACTAAACTAAAATGAGTAAACAGTGGAGGCTTCTTCCTCCTTAAGACAGATTAGATGAATGTGGTTTCCCACTGAAGCACAACTACCAACTACTATAAAAATACAATATCATGATATACTAGGAAAACAATGCAAGTCACGTGTTGCTGAGAATTACTTTCTAAACATTCTTCCATCAGTGTTCAGAAGTGCTATCTGTAGTTTGTCAAAACACATCACTCTATTCTATGAAAACATTATAATGAATAGAAATAAAGCTAAAAGCAAAGAGAATCAAAAAATGACAGGTGCATTCTCCCTCCACATAGCTGATTAGTGTAATAACTGTTGTACTTGCTGACAAAGGTCTTTCTAGCCCAGTATCTGTCTCAGACAGGTGAGTGACTTATGGAAGTAGCTTGTCAATTTTCATCATTTTAACAACGTAAATAACTACTATGATAATTTCTGACATGATTCTATCATTTTGGATTAATTAAATTTTTATGAATTTAAACAAACAAGCAAACACACTGGTAAAATTGGAAAAATACCCGAACTATCATACTTCTACCCAAACTATCACACTTCTTCAAACGATCACACCCCCAGCGATCATTTCCATCTTGCTCCAGTCTAATTCCTTTGTAATGCCATTTCCTATAATGCTGTTTGATGATCTGCCATCAAATATACATTTCTATCCTGAATGTGTCTCCACAGTGCTTTAACCGGCTGTTCTTTCTTCTATATTAGTATATGCAAATTAAGAATATGAAAAATAATACTTTGCTTTAAAACTTTGCTCACAGCATTATTGTAAGATTAGACCCCAATGAAAACATTAAAGATATGTGCCTTCAACCTATATAACAAGAGCTGAAGAAACAGAAAATTCCATAGTAAATTGCTTTCTATAATTAGCTCTATAAATTTTTGATGTAGGTGTTCTGTTCCACTTTTATTTTCTGTTCCCCCAAATGAAAAGGGAATAATCAAAGCTGTTAGACAAAAGTTCTTTTCTACCGAGAAGTAACCAGCACACAGAAATATATAACAGGGGGGATATCCAGGAATATAATCACAATCATAACCACAGTTTGTTTCAATTACATTTGGGTCCTATATGATTCCATAAGAGATTCTTGAAATCCACATGAGCTAGGAGCTCACATGTTCAAGATTGCCAGAAAGCAAGGGAGACTCCTCACTCCGTAGCTGTTGGAAAAATACATGTATTTCAAATTTTAGAAAAAGTCAAAAATAAAAATAAAAATAATTCTTTAATTGGACATTTAGCCATGTCTGCTATCCCTGACCAGGGATATCAATGGCCAAAATTTTAAACATATGTGTATATATGTATATATAAAAACACCCACACATGCATACATATATATATTATACATATACATCTATATTCTATATGCAACATATTGAAACTAAATGTTTAGAGAAGTTTTTTTTTGTTTTGTTTTTGTTTTTTTTTCCACAAATATGCGCCTTCTGGCATATCTAATTCCGTAGCAAACATCAGAAGAGATTCTCCCAAACTGCTAAGTATTACGCAATATTTTATTTGTTAATGAGGAATTATGCCAAAGGCTGGCATAATGGTTTTAAAATGTAAGAAGGGTATTCCGTAGGATGAGGATGAGCCTTATAAACCCTAATCTGATATAATAATAAAGGAACTCTCAACTGCTTTAGAAAGATTCTCCAGTCTCTAAAATTCTAACTTGGGTTACAGATACTTCATGAGGAAGCATAAAAATATCTCAGAATGAATGGAAGCTCTTGAATAAAAAGGCAATACTAAAGACACCAGCACACCAAGAAACTTAAAACCAAAATGTTATTTGGGATAACCAGAGATCCCTTATAATATCCTCATAATACAGAAGTTAATACAAAATATGTATATATTTGAGAAGTAATGATATGAGAACAAGTTAGGATGGCTAATACAGGTTTTCAGAAGCAAGTAGCTGAAAGAGAACACTGAGTTACTTTAATGCACCTGAAAATCAAGCAACCGGGTTCACAACATTGCTGGAGTTAAGAAATGAATATGACAGAAGAATGAAGACTCAGCATTTTCTGGTGAGGAGAATATTGACAAAATTCCAAAAATCAGGTGTGTTCTTTTCAAGTAACAGAAATTAAACAATCCACAGAGATTCAGAAGATTTGGAATAAAGTGATATATTAAGTACTATGTATGCTAAGGGGTAGTACTGCTTCTTAATTGATTCTGTCCACAGGCACATCAACACCAGCACAGTGGAACCTAAATCAGGGCCACCTGCACAAAAGCATTACTGGAAAGTGGAGGAGCATTTAAAAAACTCATGCACTTTTCAGGGCACAGATGCAGTTCTGGAGGCATAAGAACAAAGGCAGCTTTCAAAATAGACTTTAGGGTGACTCATACCATTGTAAAGCAAAAAGTACCCAGTTTTAAAGCTTTTTTTCTTTACCATGATTGTGGTCAAGCACTGGAACAGGCTTCCTAGAAAGGTGATTGATGGCCCATGCCTGTCAGTGTTCAACAGGCCCTTTTTTCATTTTTGGATAATGCCCATAGTAATGTGCTTTAACTTTTGATTAGTGCTGAAGTGGTCAGGCACTTGGATTTGATGATGTTTGAAGGTCCCTTGCAACTGAACTATTCTAATATATGTCACTGTAGCATTGCTAATGCTTATTGATCCCAATAACAATATGGTAACAGCTATTGTGTGTTCTCTTTTCTCCAGGGAGAGAATTTACATCAGGATGTTCTGAAATACTAAGCCATATTTGTAAACACATTTTGTCAGATAGTTATGCTGGAGAAGACTAATAGAGAAACAAACCTTGCTTTTGAAAGAGTGAGTAGATTTGTAATAATCTGCAGCTTTTGTAGAAGAGCTCATTCTAGTGTTTGGCAGATCCCACAAAAAAAGCTTTTACTTACTTACATACATAAAATGTATCTGATTTTTTTAGAGTATGCTATTCAGAGAAGAAACAAATGTCCCTTCTGAAACTGTAAACAATTTTTACATACACAAGATATAGGCAGCCAAAGGCCTTGACTTAATACTATATGAGAAATCCATGCAGAGAAGGCCTAAGGCACTTGCAGTAAATATTCTGTGCTTCTACTGTTTTATTTATTTTTTATAGTTTTCAAAATATCTGTATTTTCATAGACATTCTATTGGTGTTTTGTATATTATAAGGTATAAATAACTAATACTGCTTCGCTTTCCAGGGTGAGACTAGGTCTTCAAGGTTTGGATACCAATACGGCATAGTATTACTGTACACGGGTGCTGCTCTGTAAGAGTGCCCAGCAAAGTCAGTTATCCCGGAGAACTAAACGCAGAAGTGAAATGACCTATAAAGCATAGACAGAGATGGCTTAGTTCTTGGAAGTTTTTCTTCAGGGCCTCTCCCAGCCAGCACAAAGTCTCTTTTCCATAGGCTAAGTTTCCAGCACTCTGTGCCATCTGCTTATTGCCTGTGCGTGTGCCCATGCCATCTAGCTAGCTCACCAAGTGTCTCCCTGAGTATGCTAGAAATAGAAGTGCTCCACGTGGCACTTCGCCTCCATAGTAAAACTGCATCACTACCTATCAGGTTCGAGAAGCACTGAGGTGGTTTTAGTGCAAAGCCAGGGCATCTCTTTTAGATGAAAGAGCATTACTTCAAGCGCTGCATAAAGACCTGTGACTAGATGGCTTACCTCTCCCTACTGATGGCATCACTTACCCATCACTGACATAAATGTGTTTCAGTATAATGTGTTGTTCAGGATATTCTGAGTGAAAGACACTGACTATAATCAGATATGCTGGAGGCTGGCCTTGTCCATAAGCTTGCTCAGTGAATAAAGGTATGGTTTTAAAGGAGTACCAGAATACCCACAGTGTGTCTTTCAGTGTCAGCCTATTAAACACTTGAAAGAACACAGGAATATTCATCCCACAAAGAAGCATTAATTACATTAGACAATTTATCTTAAATAGCTATTTTAGAATGGACCTTTATGTCTTCAGAGAAGTCTGGTAGAAGGATTTTATTGGTCTCTATTGCATCCTCAGCAAATTCTTGGAATAATTCACTATGCTTCGTTTAATCTGTGTCAGCATATGTTTCCTGACATAAGCACTAAAATCTGTGCTTCTCTATACAGTGGTGCATGTTTACAGAAAAAAGAAAAAAAAAAAGGAGAGGAGAGGAGAACAAAAACAAAGAGATGTTATAGGGCTAGAAAGGGCTGAACACTGAATGTACAGGATGGAATGCCAAAAGGAAGATTAATCAGTTCCTTGATTCTGTTTTCTGGGAGTTTTTCTTAATCAGGCTTTGGAGTTGGAGGGAGGAAGAGTTTTCCTGTCCGTTTTGCTTCTGATATTAAGAACAACTCAAATAACTGACAAAACAGCAAAACATGTTCCTGTCTGGATTATAATGTCTCTAAATCTTGACACTTAATATGCAGTTCAAATAAAATTATGTCCAGAGATTCCTGAGAGATTTATCTCTGAAGGAACAAGGAAAGCATGTGACGAGACAAGCTTCTAAGCCCTTGCAAGTGTGGCATTGCTCAATGAATGCTGAAATATCCTAAAGCTGGGCTGCTGCTATTTGGTAGTCTAGAGATGACTACCAAAAAGCATCAGTGTGGTCCTTTAGTAAATCTGTAGTAGTTTGCAGCTTTCTTAAGGGAGCATAAAGGCAATATTATGTTTGGCTCTGGGTTCAGACTTCAGAAGAATAAATCTGAATGAATGTATCCTATGTATTCTATGTTTAAAGTGAAGAAATGCCACCAGGTCTACCATATACTACCATATACTCAGTGAATGAACAAAACTATCACAGTGCCTTCTGCATGAACCAGTCAGGTATCACTGATACATGATATGTTTCATGCTCTTCATGCTGAATAGGTTAGGAATCATTTACTGACAGTCTAACACTATACATAGCAATTTCAGTAGTGCTGCGACCAAAAGCAGTAAATGACTGCTTTTAATCCATATTTACTTAATGACTGTACTAGGGTTAGATAGTTGCCATCTGATTTCCTTTCCTCAGATAGTCTTTTCTCTTAGGATTGAACACTATACCTTTAAATCCCAAGAGAGGAACAATAGTTTGGACTGCCAAATACAGTGGAAAGGATGGGTCCTATTGGGTACCTTTGGTAGTTGAATTCTGATAACAAGAGGAGCTAGAGCAAAGTGTTCCTGAAGCAGAAGAGATATACCAGAAGTGTGACTGCGTAACAACAACACAAGTAACAATTGTACACAAATGAACCCAGTGTCATGCTTCCACATTCCAGAGTAACATTTCCATTCTATGAACCATAATTTTATACTAAAATCAGATTACTCAACAGCACAAGCAGGAAAATATGCAGACAAACCTTGAGGTTAATTGAGTGTAAAGATTTATGAGGAAAGTAGCTAAGGTGAGTGGGAAATATGATGACAAATATAATTCAATTTCAGTAACTGTAAAGCCATTTTCACTTAAAAACAATGGAACAACTTATTCATTTTCTAGGGGTCTTAATTAATGTATGGAAATGATCTAGGAATCATTTTGACAGTAAAACCCCAACTTCTGTTTAATAATGTATGACAGTGAAAAAGAATATATAAAACATAAGGAACAGGATGAATAATAGAGAAAACTATTATTACACAGATCTTCTGAAATATGCAATATTAGTCATTTTAGCCAAAAAGGATGCTTTAGACTTTCTATGTCATAGGAAAAAAAGCTTAATAAAAGTAGAACTGTCTACCAAAGAAAGAAGAGAAAAATAAGGACGTGTAGTGAACACACATGAAATAATGAAGGGTACTGCAAAAATAGATGAGGATGATACAATTTTTTTTTGCCTAGAAGAAAAATAAGGCATATTCAGTAGACTTAAAAGCAACATTTTCAAAACTGAAAAAGGAAGTTTTTTACACAGCACATAATTAGCAATTGCAATGAATTGCAAAAAGTTAGCAAGAGTTAAAAAAAAATGGAAATTTATAGGATTAGCAAAAGCATTCAAATAGTGAGTGTGTACAGCATTGTTGTGAGATATATACAACCGCACATTTGAAGCCCCAACTTATTAGGAACCATGGGAAAAAGTTTAAGCAGGACAGATAAACTCTCATTTGTGCACTGTGCATTTCTAGCAACCACCTTTGAAAGTATTTGTGCCAGCCACTGCTGCAAACAAACCACTGAACCAGCTGGATTACAAATCTGGTCCATGATAGTGGATCCTATGTCCCTAAGGTTGGAAAGTAGCATTTATTGGGAAGTGAATAATGGAGCCAGAACTACAACTGGAATTGCTTACTATAGAGGAATAAACACCAGCAAGCCTCACTTTATTAAGTAGCTGAAGCAGCAGCCATTCATCCTGTCATTTTGGAACTGACCCTGCCCTATTTCTTTATTTTTGCCAATTTGATATCTGTTTCCATGGAAACAGAAGTAGAACTAGCCACCAGCTGAGTCAATCTCAGCTGCTGGCTCCCAGTCCTCACGTTTTGTTCCGTTTCCTTGGAAACTGATGTCAAATCAGAAAGACAAGTAAAACAGCTTTTGCTCTTTAATATTTACTCTTTCTTTGGACCTGCTCTAGATCCTCTGGGCCAGCGGAAGGTTTACAGCTGACTTCCATGGCCATTCATTTTTGTCCTCTCTGGTATGGCTGCCAGCCACCAGTGGGCCCCAGCAGATGCAAGTAAGAGTTCTCAGTTTCAGCTACTGCTGGCGGGCCGCCTGCTGTGAGCTACAATGGTAGGGTTTGAAAGCAGGCTACAGATTTAGGAGACATTTGGCTCCCACTGTCTGTAATATTTCAAATTGGAAGGGAAGAAATTAAATTTATTTAAAAAATAGTAGGGGAAACAGATGGGCGTAATGATATTTAGAGAACAAATTGACTAACGAGCTCTGACCTGCATTAGGCTGAACACCCCCAGAACCTACTTCAGCCAATTATATACTTCATTTCATAATGTACATTTGACAAAGTTCTCCCTAATCCAGCTGTTAGCTGACTGAATAGCCCAATAGCACAATGTAAACAACACCCCTAAACACATCTGTTTATGAATATGTACATATGTGGAAAGAGAAAAGACCATGATCTGATTGTCTCAAATCAGTGAAGAATCTGCATAATTCTACTTGACTACACAAATTAGAACCAGATATCTTTACCAATACTCCCACGTTTTCCTCTTGTGTATACAGACACACACATGCTCTCCTCTGTATATACTTTCAGGGCAGAGTATTTTCCAGTTCTTTCAGTAGCAGTGCTCATGACTAAAGACAATTATTAAAAGGAAAAAAAGAGATCATAAAGAAATGCAAAAATAATTAAAAAAATAATATTAAAGGATATGAAAAAAATAGAAAAGCATTCAGGTTACTAATCTAGACTTAAGTACAACTTTGTATGGAAATGGTATTTGATATACATCTGTGTAGTTGAATCCCAATTTTCACATATATATTTTTTTGTTTGTTTAGAAGCACACAAGCAAATTAATTCCACAGGACAAAAGACTGTCCTAAAGAAAGTTTTTACATTTGGTGGTCTCTGCTCTTAGTTAACTGGTCTATTAGCATACATCGTCATGCTCTCCTTAAACATGCTTTTACCCTTTCTTTCCTTTCACACCTAGTGTAGGAACTCCTTTTTGAGTTTCCTTTACATCACATCTTAGTTACGTCCACACAACTCTCACTGAGAAGCAGCCTAGCATTACTGCCTTGAATAACTTCTAGAATCGTATGTTTAGTTGAATTCACCTACAGTTCAAATAATATTTTTGGAATTTTCATTTCTTCAGGTACTATACTTGGAGAAATCTCACAGAAAAGACTACAACACTCAGGCACATTTATTCCTCCAGTCTAGTTGCACTTGTATCCATCTATCAAGAAAATATTCAACAACATCTTTGTGCACCTGCAGAACTGTCAGTCAGCTAACATTGTGATTTTGTTCTGGATTAGTTATTTGAAAGAAAACTGCAGGCAATATTAGTTGTTTTAAGTCAAGCTTATTCTGTCTGAGTCAGAAATGTAGAATGAACTGAATTTACCTAATCTGTGTGTTTCCTCTATCTGAACTTTAAATCAAAATCTAAAATGCCATCTTCCACTATATCAGTAAGACTTTGCATAGCAAATGAGATAATAATCTCTAGGTTTGCTGCTGAAGTTATAATCAGAAAAGGCTATTTTGCCTTATGAGCTTAACTCTCAGAAGCACAGGTTTGGGCAGTGGTAACTTATCCAATGAAGCATCAGCCATGCTACTTCATGTCAAAAGCACATATGGCACTTGCTGCAACTGATGGATAAGTCCTGACAAACCAATGCTAACTGGTTTAAGGGCATGAAAAGGTTCTTCAAAAAGACATACTAGGTGTGGTGGATTGACACCAGCTAGCAACCAAGCACCCATGCATCCACTCCCAATCCTAGTGGGACAGGAGAGAAAACGGGAAGAGCAAAAGCAAGACAACACATGAATAAAAATCGAGGCAGTTTAGTAAATGAAGGAAAGAAGGAAAACAAACAAACAAGAAAAATAGTGATACAAAGGCAATCTCCCAACTCCTCCCACAAGAAGACTAATGCATAGCTAGTCTCTGAGCAATGACTCTTTGGAATACAACCCCTGCACCCCTTCTTCCTCTACCCCAGCTTCCATTGCTGAGCATGAGTTACTGCTGAGCATGAGTTGCTTGGACTACTGTTGAGCATATGGTGAGGAACATCTCTTTGGCCAATTTGAGTCAGCTGTGCAGGCTGTCCCTTCTCAATCTCTTGCCCAGCCCCCAGCCTACTCACTGTGTGTGCAGAGTGGTAAAAAGAAA
This sequence comes from Anser anser, assembly GCF_964211835.1. Lineage (NCBI taxonomy): Eukaryota > Metazoa > Chordata > Aves > Anseriformes > Anatidae > Anser > Anser anser. The sequence continues at coordinate 65,364,523 of NC_139721.1, forward strand.
ACTTTGGGGCTGTAAAAGCACTGCCCAGTATTACCCCGAATATTGGTGTGTTATCACCACTATTAGCCACAAGTCCAAAACACAGCACTTCTATGAAGAATGTTAACTTCATCCCAGACAGACCCAGCACACAAGATCACACAGAAAATATTTTCTCTGCTGTGTTCTATGACTCTTTCCAAATACTCCCTAGCATGTCCTAGCACTCTATGTTTTGATTGCTACTCTGCATATTTTCATGGAATTTTATAACACCAGTGCCTTGTTCCCACATATCACTGAAGAACTCAGAATGTAACATTTTTTATCCAAACTCAGGACTATTTTACTTCATATGCATCACCTAAAGGCTCACTACATATATTTTTTTCTCCTGTTTTAATATTCAAAACCAAAGTTTTGCAATGCCCCTCCAGAATTCTTCACAATCAGCCCACATTTTTACTATCTGGAATACTTTACTATTACCACTAACATTTTGTCAGCTCATCATTCGCTTTCTCTTCCACTGGAGAACACAAGTCCCAGCACAGATCCCTGAAGAACTCTACCAGCTATGTCACTTCTTTCTCAAATATAACTTTTAGTAATTCCTTAGCTCTGTTTCCTTGTTGGAATGGATAAAGTTTTATATCCGTTTGAGGGCTTCTATTTTTCCATGGCTAGTTAATGGCTCTCCATGAAAGCCTTTGGTGAAAGAAATTGTCAAGTCCTTTTTGGAGACCTAGCAGGTTGTCATTTTCTGTTCACATGCTTGCTGTATTCTTCAAAAGACTTCACTGAGGTTTTGAATCATATGTTTCTCCACAAGTGCCATGTCAACTCTTCTTCAGTGTAGCATATTTATCTCTAATTCCACTCTTGATTACAATTTTTATCAATTGGCCTGCTACGGGCATTAGCTTAAAACTTTGAGGTTTCTACTCTGCCTTGAAAACATCACAGGACACTTGCAAATTTTCTTTCAGATATCAAAGCAGTTCTGAGCTAATAATTATGTATGTTTCACTACTGCTTCCTTGAATTGCTTTAAAAAGCTTGGGAGAATATAATCTGGTTCTAGTGATTTATTTGTGAATAGTTTGTCTATTCCTACCAGAAACTCCAGTCCCTCTTCAGTGAGTTCATCACAAGGGTTCTAGCATAGGAATCTCCACAAGCTCTTCAACAAATACTTTTGCTGAAAAAAGCAGCAAAACAGTCATTTAATCATTCTATATGGCCTGTTTTCTGCAAGTAATGCTATTATATTCTGATCAAATATTATCCCTAAAGATTCTCTGGCAAGCTTACTGCTCCCAATATGTACAGAAAGATTTATTATTCATTTTTGTGCCTTTTGCAGGTTGGTTTTAGCCTGCTTTATTGTGTTCTACATTTAACCTACCAGAATTTATGATCCTTTCTATTTTCCTCATTTGGATACAACTTTGTTTTTTTGAAGGATGCCTTCCTGCTGTTTAGTCATGCTGAGTTTCTTCTTTTTCAAGTCTTACTTGATGTGTGGCATGCATTTACTCTGTATCTCCAGTATGATATTCTTAATAATGTCTAGGCCACCTGCAAAGATTTAACTCTCTAGGGTGTCCTCTTTAGTGTCTCTTTAAGAGGCTTCATCAGTTTTACGTTGTTCCCCTTTCTGAAGTTGAGTACCACTCTGCTGATTTTTTTTTGGCTGTTGTTGCTTCTTCAAAGCTATTGAAGCTAAGCAGGCTTTATTTGTAGCTACAGAATAGCCCTTCAAATATCAACACTTCGCAACAGATTCTGTATGCTATTCAGAATGAAATCAAGGGTTAATTCTCTCTTCATGGGTACTCCAATTTGTTGAAGTGTGAAGCAGTCGCTGCTCCTAAATAAGTTAGTCTGAGTAGCACATTCTGATGTGACACTTGTCCAGTTTACATATGCATTTTTTTGCTCTTGCAATATTTTTGATTCCGTCGGTATATCAATCAAAGCTGATCTTCTGACTTAGTGGTTAGCAGCATGTGGTTGATAACATAGTTAAACATTTGAAAGGTATAGGAATTCCACCTCACTCGCTAATTGATTAACCTGTTAATCTGATTTTACTCCAAGTTTTATTTAACAGACAACACTACTCTGCCACTGCCATGGCCTACTCAATCTTTCCTGCTTATTGATATCTTTATTATAGTAATGTCCTTATATAAAGTTAGACATTCTCAGATGGACATTCTTAGTTTCCACATTTAATCTCTATATCAATGCTAGAAGCCCATACTGAATGTGTCTCATTGATCTGGTTTTCTCGTCTGTATCTTCTAAAAGGGCACTTTTTTTTTTCTTTTTTTTTTTTTTCTCTGTTGCTTGTTTATTACCATAACAGGACAATTCAGTGTGAAACCTTAAATACTTGAAACATTACAGAAGATATCAGAATGAATTTTTAAATATTTTAAATATAAAAAATATATAAAAATATAAAAACATAAATATTGTTATATTTGTAAATATTGACAATGTTACCACATGGTTGCATAAGAGGAAATATCTCATGATAACTATACAATTAGTACTAAGCTATCAAGGAATGCAAATGTTGCTATAAACAGATAAACAGACTTTAAAATTTTGCAAGAAATGTTGTCATCTTTTCTTGAGTCTAACACTAAAACCTTTTTACCCTTGGGAACTATAAAATCTTATCTATCTCCCCTAGTACACAAGTTTGTGTTTGTGAAACGTTATTAGTGGTTACCTTCTAAGGCCACAGTCATTCAGTTTGTGCCAGTGTTACAGATATTTGTGCTGGGAGAAGACAGGCCAGTTGCAAAAGCTCAAGCTAAACTGTAGAATTACTATAGCATTATGTTATAAGAGAGAAGTGTGTGTGATTGCATGTCTACACAAAGACTTACTGAACTGTATTAAGCATATAATTGGATTATGACATGGCTGTTGCACAGGGAGAAGTGATTCTGCTTTGTAAAAGATTTTGTGATTTCAGACTTGTGGTTTCATTCCACAGCAGGTGTATCCACGAGCAACTGAAATGAGAGTGAACTGGTTTCCTACGTATTTTCAACTTTTGACTATATTCTCCAAGTCTAATTAACTATGAAGAGCCTCTGCAGCAAGGTATTTATGATGTTTGTCTTTGGAAAGAGGAGTAAACTCTCACTGAAACCCTCCTCTTAATGGAGATGCTACCAGAACCTCTCCTCCATACAGTTGACTGTTTTCATGAAATCTGTAGCAATGCTAAGGCCTTAAGAGCTGTACCAGCTCTGTCAAATTTATCTGAAATTGGTTGCTTCAAAATGTAATAGGTAATAGGAATAAACAGGTACACACAGAGTACCCTTGCATATAGACATTGCTTTCTTAAGAAACCCGGAAAAATCCAAGATGCTTTGAAGAAGGAAGTAAACCCCTGCCAGTGGGGCAAAACTCTTCCACAGCCAGCCGCATACATAGAAGAACTGGAATTCCTGGTGGCTTTCAAGCCCAAGAACGTGGCAGGTGAGACAAGGAAGAAAGCCTTCTAGCTCATAATCCTGGAGTGAGCTGGTCTGACAGAAACATTCAAAATCTGATCTTAACTTTGGAAGCAATTCCAAATTCCAAATTCAGCCTAGGAAGAAACTAATGAGAAAAATGGCTGTTGATCTCTTCAGTGGTCTGTAACATCAGCAAAAGAAAAGTTATTACAGAGGATGCAACAAGAAGTCTTACGAGGAGTGGCTGAGGGAGCTGGGGTTGTTCAGCCTGGAGAAGAGAAGGCTCAGGGGCAACCTTATCGCTCTCTATAGGTACCTTAAAGGAAGCTGTAGCAAGGTGGGGGTTGGTCTATTCTCCCATGTGCCCAGTGATAGGACAAGGGGGAATGGGCTAAAGTTGCGCCAGGGGAGGTTTAGGTTGGATATTAGGAAGAACTTCTTTACTGAAAGGGTTGTTAGGCATTGGAACGGGCTGCCCAGGGAAGTGGTTGAGTCACCATCCCTGGAAGTCTTTAAAAGACGTTTAGATGTAGAGCTTAGCGATATGGTTTAGTGGAGGACTTAGTGTTAGGTCAGAGGCTGGACTAGGTGATCTTGGAGGTCTCTTCCAACCTAGATGATTCTGTGTGTGTGATTCTGTGTGAAGAAAAACAGATGAATAGAAGTAGCATTATAATTTTTCTCAGTGCTGTTTGAAAATGAGAAGCATTTTGTGTCAGAAAATGCTTTCGCAATATGTGAGAATCAAGCCTACAGTACTCTATACAAAGAGTATGTAGGAGGAACCTTACAGTTCTTTTGTAGGAGATTGGAGTACAGCTACAGAACTTTTAAACCTGTCTCTGCCTTTATCCATAGCCTGTTTGTTTTTATACAACAATTTTGTTGTCTATATATCAGTTACTGAATAACTGTCCTACTAATGGTTGGAGGGACTGGATGCTTAGGATTCAGTAACTGTTAACTTGGTCTAGCTTTTGGTCCAGCTTTTGTAGATGTGCATTTCACAAGGAAAACTGATGTTCAGGGTCAGGATTGCAGAGACCAATCTGAAAGATGACAGACCAAACATCCCAGTTGTTTTCTTGCCTCTATCAGGGGCATAGAGCCTTCATTTCAACAGAAGTCCTTTCACTTTCTTTTGTATTTTTAGATATAGACTGCCTATCCTCAGCTTTAAGACCAGGATAGATTGACTTTACAAATTAACCATTTTGTGAGTAGTTCCAAACAACAAATGATACAGTTTTTAGGTTCCTCATTTTGGTTATTTTGACTGACATGTTTATGAAGACATAATTAATAGAAGACCACCTGAAAGTCAAATTTTCACAGGCCAAATGCATAACTTTCTCACAGGGAGCCGATGAGTATTCATAGTTAAAACCTCTCTCAAAGTACATGGATGCACAGAAATGGGTGATAACTAAAATAAGTGATAGCATTCAGATCTTTGGAGCCTACGTTTTGTTTAGTGTCTATCACTTGGATCTACTCTAACTGAGAAAAAGTGCTCAATTAAAATTAAAATTATTTCTTAGAAGCATGTGGGACAAGAAATATATGTGACATATTTTCATTCCAGAAGTAAAACAGGAATACTACTAGAATAGTGTGTACTCTGTGATAGGTATTTTCCAAACACAAAACCCAATACCTGCTGAGGTAAGCTCAACTAAAGAATTCACCATTGCAGAATCCATTAAAAAAAAAAAAAAAAAAAAAAAGTGAATACAATTGTCTTTTTTTTTTTGTATTAAGGAGTTTCTGGGATCTGAAAAGGCCAGCTTCAGGAAAGCAAATTGCAGTTCAGCTAATTGCTTATATAAGATAAAAACATATGTACAATATTATAATTTGCTTCGTAATATTTTTATTTTCTTACCTCCCCAAGTCCATTACCTTAAGAAAACATTCTGACTAATTTACATAGCAAACAACTCTAACACTAAGTTTTGGTCAATTCCATGCTGAGTATTCAAAATATTGTATGTTTTTATGTATGCATTCAGTGAATGTGAGTTTTTAAAATTTTGAATGGGCTTACACAGTTCCCAGGGAGTTCCAGTTCTAATAAAAAGTTCAGGCAACTAGTGTGCAGCCCTGTGGTCTAGACAGCACCAAACGTGGAGAAAACACACCATATTTTTAGCACTATACAATTCACATTCAGATGTAAACTGTAATCTTTGAAACTGCAATTAACATTATTTTTCAAATATATTGTATTTATGGTTTGATAACTTCACAGTTGCTGGAGCTGTCTACGAAAATTTCAATCTAGTGATTCTGCTAAGGTCAGATATCAAGTCCATCAGTTTTGTCTTCTCTCTGTTCAGAGGAAAAAAGAGTTCTAACCCACCAACACACTGAAATGAGCATTATTTCAGTTGGATTTTGTGATTACTCGTAATACTATGTTTAGTTTTATATGGGCAGTGAAACAGTTAACAACACTGACAATTGAAATTTCATCAATTGCAATGCAGTTGGAGGTAATGAAGTAAACAGGGTTATTGGCAGAGCTTGAAACAAGCTCTGCAAATGTAGGGCAGAAGTGTCTGCACAAGACAAATTTCAGTTACGTTTTCCATTTTTATTGACAATCAGAATGACTGGGGAGTCTTCAAAAACAAGTTCAAACTCTAGGGAATGATTGTGAGAGCTCTTTTCAGACTATAAAATGATTTCTTGAAAGGCTTCCCTTGCAGTTTAAGAGACATCATTTCAAAAGTTATATTCCAATAAAAAGTAAAATCTTCTCCTAATAAAATTCCAGAACTACACTGCGAAGTAGGAACAAAGGAAAACCAGTGGAACAAAGTATCATACTTCCAAACATTAACATCACAAGAGAAAAAAATATATATTTTTTTCCCACTGCTGTCAAGTATTGGAGAATAGAATATCACTCCTAGATTATCCTCATATAATCTACTTTTCAGATGTCGCCAGTTTCCATGTTGGAGGTTATAAACTCTCAAACTCTGCCAATCTGCATAGAGACAGAATGCATTTTTATTTCTTTTTTTCTGGTTCTGTATTGTTACTGCCATGTTTCTTGCTGAGAAATCCTCCATGTCCAGAAATTCAATTATTTTCTATTCTATTCTATCCTATCCTATCCTATTCTGTTCTGTTCTGTTCCGTCCTGTTCTGTTCTGTTCCATTCTGTTCCATTCCAAACCTTTACTAGAAACTTACCAGAATGCTGGAAAATGTGTACAGGTGGCATTAAGCTATTTACTCCTTCCTAACAAAATCTCTAGCATGACCTTTCTGGGAATGACATTAAAATAGGAACAATCAGTATGTGTGTTTGCACATGCTATTACTGAAAATAAATATAGCAGTAGGAAACATAAATCCTGAGCATCTCCACAAAGAATGCCATCTAAGCAGTGACCTCTCCTTCACTTATCTTGTATGAGCTCTTACTGAAATCTGCTAATGGGTTCTGATAATCTATTATTTATTGCAACAGACTCTAATAGAGAGTCTTAGCAGAGAAGTCTCCTGTGCTTACAACACTTTCATATAAAATCTCTCAGAAGTGCAGAGAAATGTGGCACCTTCAACTACAGATAGGATTTCTTTTGGTTTGCATTTGTTCCATTTCTATGTACTTTTAAAAATTGAACCTTTCTTCCCCTCAAAGATGCAACTTGACCTGCTTTCATATAAACTAATGTATATAGCCAGGTCCTATAGAAAGCTGTAGATACGCAACCATGAGTATTAGTTGGGCATGAGGACATACCTCCATGTTATACTTTTCCACTGTCCTTCTCAAAGGATCCACAACCTGCCAGCAAATCAGGATGCAAAGATCAATCAGTAGCATCCCTCCAACTATCACCAGTAGCTTCTGGTCTTTAATGATCTGGAGAGACAAAAAAAAAAAAAAAAAAAAAAAAAAAGGAGAAAAAAAAAAAGGAAATTCCCATGAGCCATAGATAGATCCCTGTACAGCTTTACTCCTATATAGGGAGAAAAACACAAGTTGCTAACAAAAAAGTATTTTAACAATGAATGCAGAAAAGTTTCAGAAATATCAAAAGATGAAAGCAAGAAGACACAATTATTTTAGTTTGTTTCATGGCTGTTAGAAATATCAAAAGTACATTCAGACTTCTAAAGAGAAACTAAAGTTTTCTTAAATATCAATATTGAAGTCCAGGGTTAATATTAACTCTTAGAAAAAAAAAAAAGTATATTTTAGAGATCTACTATTATGTTTATTTATGCAAATGTGGAAAAATATTTGTAACATCTCTCAGAACACCAGGAGTTGAGCAAGAACTTAGTCTTCACAAAGATTTATAGTGTTCACTTTTTCATAGCCTTCTTCGATCTGGAAAACATGTTTGCAAGATATTTAAAGTTAAGTTGGTTTTGGAGGTGAGGGTTTTCCTGTATGTATATAACTCTTTCCTCTTTTATCTAGGGAATGGAAAAGGATGATGTATTTTTTCTATACTACAATAGTGAGAGGCTTTTATGCAGATACTACTTAAAACATGTTTTTAATTTTGCATGAATTTTAGATTCAATAAGAAAAAAAATGCTAATAAGAACAAGCCAAACTATATGTTGCAGTCTTGTATAGCTGTATGCAATCCCTATGTTATTTCTACTCTTCCACAAATAGCAACAGAGATAAAATACACTATAAGTGCATTATTTCATTTGCAAAGTTGTAAGCATGTTCAAAATACCAGGCTTAAATGAACTTTATGTCAGTCTTCTTGTGCTTATGTTTCTGTTTTTTAAATGAACGTGTACTTCCGTTCCTAATGAACACTCATCCAATATTCAAAAGATATTACCAAATTGTTTTAACATGAACAAATCCACATACTTTTCCGTACTTTTCTTAGAAAGAGTTGGTTTAATCTGAATGAAATATTCAAAAATATTAAGTCTGAGAGGCTTAAAAAAATGTGATTATTTCAGTTCAATTTGATAAACTTGTTAAGATTTTGAAAATGCTTTACAAAGCCAGAAGTGTCAGCTAATCTTAATATAGGCAAGGCTGCTATTCCTGCCTAGCATAAAACTGTATTTGCATTGAACTCCTATCAAGCTTAAGGAAAGAATAAAAATAAATATAATTTGAAATAATGTAAGAGGAACTTTAAAAGTTTGTTTTTCATATTATATAGTGAGATGCATTCTTGATTTTGAAAGAAGTTTCTGCAGTACTGTACACCACTCTATTGAACTGCTAGTTTATTTTGTAAAACATTTGGAGTAAATCAAGTGTAAAAATAATGCAAAAAAAAAAAAAAGCAATCAGAATGATTTAAAGGACTTGAGGCATTATTTTCATTTTGTGAGACCAGGTATTTAAATCCATGTAGCCAACATCATCAGAAAGGACCAGAAAACAATACTTTTCAATATGTTTGCACAGGTAATGAAGCAGCATGTCCATCATGCTGCCCTCATCAGAGAGGGAGGGTGAAGGAAAAAGATTCAGCTTTCATTGTGTTTTTTCTCACTGCTGAACAGTTTGGTAAAGAGAACTTTGCAAGGAAAAGGTGTCTTGGTGGAGAGGTGGCTAGGAGGTTGTTGCAATGTATTTTCTCATTAAACTAAAAGGAAAGCAGGTATTAAAACAAGATTCTCTGTATCTGGTCTTCTTTGGGAAACCACAATTATGCCTAACCTTTAAGTTGTTTACAAAGTTACAATCAAAGCTGAAAAAAGGCTGATAATCACTGAGATTACCCTCTGCAAAAAATTCCCATTCATTGTTCATCTTTTATCCGATGCCTCTAAACAGGACTTAGGTGAAATATACCTAAGTGCTGCTCCTGGTAAGAGCAGAGACATAAGTTAGAAAACCACGGGAAGTCATTTCCTAATAGAATTTGGATTTAGATGAGATTTGGACACTTCTGTCCATATCTGTGATCCTGAAAACAGCTTTCTAATAAAGTTAGAAGTGTTTTTTACCAGACAAGCTGTCCAGTAGAAAGTACTATAGAAGACCTATGAGCAGGAGAAGCCAGTCCTCCCTCAGCCACTACTCCATCAGGGTCCCTTTGGGAGTGTGCTCTCTGTCCCCAGTCCCTTCCCAGTCATCTCTGGAACCTTCGGTGCTTTTGTTGGGACACAATACTTTGCTGGATTCAAAGGAGTGCTGGAGATGGTCCTTCCTATGTTCTTGCCCAGAAATCAGGGTAAGTGTTAACTCTCAGGCTATGATTTGCAAAGGAACCCATATTATAGACAGAGAGAGAGGCAGCCCATTGTCCTCCACTGGATAGATTTTAAGAGACAACCACTTTGAAAGCAAGAATGTGCCATTCACAGGAGGAGTCATTCATTGCATCTAAAGCCTTTCCCTCCACCTGCCCTAAGATCCAGTGGACTGTACAATTCCAGAATTACCCCTCACAGTCTCACTGTTTGCTAACTCACCAAGCCAAGTGCATCGAATCTTACGTACTCTTGTGAACAACATGAAAGGATTATAAAATCATAATCTCTTTTCAAATTGCACTCAGAGGGTCATATTATACCAACTAGAAGTTAACTAACGTAGCAGCTACCCTTGATTCATACTGAATCCATGCATAATTCACCCATTTTACAGTATTTTATATTTTTCCTAGGATCTTGGTCTCATTGAGGATCTGTTCAGAAAATATACATGCAACTATATTTATGTGTATATGCGTGTATGGAAGATTTTCACATTTATCAGAAACATTATTCTTTAAGAATTAACATTTTAATTAAGGTATTTCTTACTTTCAGGTAATGCTATTTTTCCATTATAATGAATAGATAGACTCTAAAGAACTTTCATTACCTGTTTCTGAAACATCTGAAAAAAATCACATGGGAATTCTTGTTCTACAAACTTTCCAATGTACCAGATTTTAAAATTGCTTTTCCTCACTCTTAAATGGCTAGCTAATTAATTTTATTGGCATATATTGGTAGGTCTTTCTTTGTAATTGATGGTATCTATTTTATTGAAGTTGGCTGTTTAACCATTAGGTGTCTGGCCTTGTCTTCCAAAGGAGAATCCAGCCCACCTACCTCAGGTACAATTTCAGATCAGAGAAATGAGTGCTCTGAAATGTGTCCCTTCCTTTCTACTCATCCCTTGCCATAAGTGTGTGAAGACCATTAACTTCAGCTAAAGATATACATTTGAGAAACTTAAGCTATTTGGAAAGAATTCCCTCTGCTCTACTGACCCAGAGAAGTCCCTTGTAAAACAAACAAAGAAACAAAACCAAACCAAACCAAAACAAAAAAACATAAGCAACATAAGCAAAACCCAAATCAGTAAGGACACCTTATATTTCCAATTAAAATAGTAAACGTTTCTATTAGGAGAACTAGAACAGGTAAAATAAGAGGTATCTAACCCACTGCCTTCCCAATTTATACTGACTATATTGATATTGAAACTAGTGTTGCATCAGATGCAGATTTACCAAGACCTAACAATGTTAATCAAAGTAGTACATCAATATCAGAAGCAAAAGAGTGAAAGGAGACTATTAAAATCAGCAATACTGATAAACCACTGATAAGCATGGTCAAAAGGAATTGCTATATCTGACATTATCACTTCCTATTCAGGATCATATTGCTAAGCGCCCTTTCTTGATCATGCTCATCTTTTATTTGCATCTGACCTCACACTACTGCAGATCTGATAATTCTTAGCCTTCATTTTTTCTCTCTTTTTCTTTTCTTTTCTTTTTTTTTTTTTCTTCCAGATAATATTTCCTTGTTAGAGAAAATAGAAGCAGTAATACAGCAAACAAAAGAGCTTTTTCTTGGACATCTCTTGGAGCATTTTTTTTCCCGCATTTCATTGTGAATGGCCATTTTCTATACAGAAGGGGAAAGGTACATAACAGCAGCTGTCCAAAGCACCAGGTGTTATTCATCCTTTACTTGTGCCAGACAGCAAACTGCCAGGATGAAGGCAAGGAAAAGAAAGTCTATAAGACAACCTGAGCAAGTGATCTGTAATGAGTGCTGTAAAACACTGCACTGCCAATGCTGCATTCAGGGTAAACGGGCTGAAAGCAGGCCTCCTGAAGCCACCTCACACACACAGTCTGATCCAGCTTTGTACTTTGCAAAACTGTTGCGGTAATGCAGCTCTTGAGCAGAACTCTTCACCAAAACACTACATTTTCAGAATCAGACATTGAGCTTCAATTATTTTTTAAATTGGAGGCCAAATCAATGGGTGTTGAGAGCACTGAATTCTAACAGTGTTACCTTTACTGGGAGAAAAGGGGTAACCCAATTTGTCTCTCACGTTATGTTAGGATTGCCCAATATATATATATATATATATATATATTGTCTTTTCATGCTTAACATCTACGTCAGTGAAATTATTTTAGACTGCAGGAAGGAAAAAAAAATCTTAATATCTTTGTATGTGAACACTGTTGGGGAGAAAACATAAATGCTAACCTATGTTGGAGCTTCTTTTTCCCCCAGCTATTTAAAGAGCTTTACTTCTGCAGATGATTAGCAATTTTATCCTCACATACATTTACTCTGCCATTGCCACTGGCATATCACTAGCAGCAATTCCAAATGGTCTGCTGATCCCCCCACTTGACCTGCAGGAAGCCCAGCTTTCCTTAGCTCTAGCCATTACTCACACCCACTAGTGCTCCTTAAGTTCAGTACATTCACTCCTTGCGAAACACCAGATGTACTGAAGGAGTCTTGACTCAGATCTTGTGAATCCAACAGAATTTCTATTGACTGACAAAAGAAAGTCATGAGCAACTGAGGTTCCTTACCATCAGATATATCATCCTTCTTTCAGAGGAACATTCTGATTTTTTTCCCCCTTTTCACCCTCCTCCTAGCATACAGAAATTCAGTCTTGGGAAAAATGCATAGTAGCTAAAAAAATCCATTTTTAGGAGAGCTCCTGACTCCTTGCTGAAGCCAAGCTCTCATACAGCAGCATCCGTGAATAATATTTTCTACCATCTGTGATTGGATAGGTGAATCTGTCTCATCCTGGCAGATCTGCCCACTGTTGTAAATGCCATTGCTACCAGTCTGGACTATACATCTGGATATAAAGCTATCTGTCTTCAAAATAAATTCACTCAGAACAGAAACTGGTAGGCCATTTTCTCTTCAGCAATATTACTATATGAGCAAATGAAACTCTTCTTCTTTTCTGAAAACTGCTGGCTTAGTGACCATGAAGGCAAGTTCAAGATCAAAGTCCTTATCTGCCCTGGACTCAGTGGTCTGATCACAGAAGATGTGAAATCTGTCTAAGGCTCTGGGATGAAGTTTCTGCTCATGAAACTCAGGGATTTTCTCGAAATATCACAGGATGTACTACCTGCCACGGCAACTTTAAATGCCGATTTTTTTTTTTCCACAGAACCTATGTTGTTTTTGTTGTTGCTGTGTTGTTGTTTGTTTTCTAAAGCACATCCATTGTGCTTTGCAGGACCCTATCCTCAACCAGTGTATGGAATCAACAGGTAATTTGGCAAACAACGACAAGAAATAATTAGACTTGCTTTTTGTGGTTAAGGCTAAGGCAAACTTTATTTTGTTATTTCTTAACTCATTAGAAACTGACTTCATATGTAAATGTAGTCTTTTCATTTATGACATGGACATTAAAGCCAAAATATGTTCAAAACCAAGAACAAAGATATGTGAAGAAGACTTCTCCAGAATGCAACGTAAGGTTTGTAACCTCTGAGTTTCACAAATAGCTTTCCAACGTGGATTCAATACTTCATTTCCTCCTGGGTGTTTTGTTGTTGTTGTTGTTTGTTTGTTTGTTTTTATTAGAGTTACTTTGTTACCAGGAACTTCACCTCCTTTTTATCAGAATAAAGTATCTTTGAATTTAAAGGAAGATCTATGAGCTCTTTATTATTTATTTATTTGTTGAATTCATAGAAACATAGTTTCTATGGGAATATTTTTGTATCTATTTACAGGCTATAACATAAATATTTTTTTTCTTTTTCCTTAAAGAAATTGATTTTTGCCTGCTTAGAAGGTATTTCTGCTTTCTTTCATGCTTTTTATTCACCCTTTCTAGTTTAGCTGATAGATCTGTCCCTTGTCTTCTGGAACTTAGTTGGATGAACACTTAATGCAATTCAGTAACTTTTTTTTAGCTGTCCCCTCCCTAAACTCCTGGGAAGGAATATGGAGGGAAAACATGTTTAAAAGATCCCTCTGTGAAGCTTGCTAGACTTTATTCAATGAAATGAATAGCAATTAATGAAGTTCTTGCAAATCTGAAACCCAATGTTCCTCTCCCTGGTACATTCAGACTGAGCAGAAATCATGCCAGTAAGATCCCTACCTCTGAACTGGAGAGAGAAAAAATAACAGAGTTTGTGGGAAAAAAAAATAAAGCCTACAAGGCTGGAAAAAAATGGACCTTTGCCTTTAGGATATTCTGTCACATAAATTACCCTTTAATTTCTCCCAGTATGATTAACAGACACCTTAGGGTGGCTCCCTTCATTCAGTGGGTCAGCACAGATGGAATGGTGCCACAAAAATTATGATGGAGAGTCAATGGTAGGTGAGCTTTGTTATATACGGGCAAAGGGCCATCTATCTTTCAGTTATTACAGCCATTAATATTTTAAAGAACTAGTCTGTAATACATTCTTAATTTCTATTGTGTAATGGAATGAGGAAAAGAGGACTATTGAAAACACATCATGCACTTGTTCCTAATAACTCCACAACACTTTTTCAACAGCTATTAACATATTTCCTATTATAGGTTCTATGATTAGTATTGGGAACACTTTTCACATTGCAATTATAGTTTTAATGAGTGAATGCTAACATTTTAAAGAACATACTTTATACCAGCAAGCTTTTTTGACCAACAAGTCACTGGTAATAAAAGTGGAGCTTAAGAAATTTTACTCTCTTAGAGGTACCTCAATTAATTTAATGAAAATTTTGCATATCTACTTTTAAAAAATACATATATATATATTTGTTTTCTGTGATGATATATTTTGACCCCTTCAGTTTGAGAACTTTGAGTTTTACTGCTTTCCAGGGTAATGGAGTGCCTGGTACTACTGATAGTAATGGACAATTGGATACGACCAAAAAGCTTGCTATTCAGAATTTAGTACCTGCAGCCACCATCCTGTTAAAGCACACATTTCTAGAACATTTCTTCTTTCCTGTGTTGTGCTCAGAATAATTTCAAAGCATCTTTGAGCAGTTTCACCTTCTCAGTCAATGCACTGCAAATATATTACGTTTTGACCCCACGCATTGCTGCCAAGTGAAAGTATCCAGTTAGATGATGCCTTATTGCTTTTCTATCATACAAAAGATAACAGGAACAAGCATGGGGAGCAGAAGATACAAATTTTATGGAAGGTAGAGAAGGAGAGGGATTCAATGCCAACTTTAAAAAGTTGAATCTTTGAACCTCAATTATTGCCACAATGCACTGGAGAATCCAAGAGATGATTATTATACTAACATTGCTAATTTAATCATAGAGGGCACACAGTGATATAATATAGCTACTTTCATAAAACTCTCTTTGAAAGATAAAAATGAAAAACACTGTAGTATTAAAAAAAAAAAGTGCTAAAGAAATCCAATTTGACACTATTAGAATCAAACCACTCTTGCTATATAATCTTTCAGAGAAGAGCCTTAGAAATGGACATTATCATTGTGGTTACTTCTGTATGCTGCCATAAGTAGGGCTAGACAGGCGGCTTTCTTGAGAAAGCTCCACATCCTGTCCATATAGCAGATTAAATTTACCTTTGAGAGAAATGCATCTGCTGAGCTGAAGATTGCATGGGCCCTTAGTATGGAGGAATTTCTACCAGGGATGTGAATCCTCATTAGTGCTAAAAGGGATTCCAATCTTTAGGAAAAAAGTACACAAAGGATTTGAATGGTCTAGAAGAAATGTTCTGATTTTGTTTGAGATAACATTAAAATATCTAGACTTTAATATTTTCCTTAATGAACAATTCTGTGGGAAAGCATACTACATCGTTACCAAATAGCTGGGGACATCAATGCACTTGATTACATTTACAATCCAATTTCAAGCTATTCAGGAATAAATTACCTCAGACTGTATAGCGACATGTTCTTTACTTCTCTGTCATCCATTAGTCTCATAATACATAGAAATTATAGTTGTAGCACCATTTATGAGCACTTATGTTTCATACAGAGTTTTCATTGTTTTCATTGCTACTGAGGTTTAGCCTTATCAAATTGTACCATGCAGAAATTTACATACATAAATTATTTCAAAAGCAGATTTTTCTTCTAGATGTATAGTTCATTAGCTCAACTTTTTATTTTTTTTTCTGTGACAGGAGCTTGAGATTTAGCTCCCCAGTCCAGATTTATATGAATGTAAATTTTAGAAATGTGATTCCTATTGTTCCCTGGCTGACATTTCGGCTGATCAGTTCCTACAAAAATAAGGATGTTTATTTTACATCTAAATATGGGTTCTAGGATTTGGAATCTTTGGACTTAAAATTTATTGTTATTGCTATGGGGGGAGTAATAAAATAATTTAGTTTCCACTTGTATCGCTTTATAAAGCACTATATCTGTATATGAATAACTCAGGAAGCTATACTTAAATAATTTACATGGCACTGTAAGTATCATGGATAATTTGGTCCAGTGGCAAGTATTTACAATGGAAAAACAAACAAACAAAAAACCACAAACATAAGCAGATTTCAAACTGCTGTCTCCTTTCTTACTCTCAAAGAATGACCGATAACATTGAACTTTTCTTTAGGTACCCATATGCTGTTTCATTTTCAGCAGATGGCCTGTAATAGATTGTTGTACTGTTGGTATGGTTACACAAAGCAACTTACTGAATCCTGACACATTTCCTTTTCAGACTTATGATCTCTCATATATACCTACTGAAATACATCTATCTATCCTAAGGGAAACCCAACACATAGCTTTTTGTTATACACACAAAAAGCTCTAGCTAGATTAAAAAAAAAAAAAAAGCTTTAGGAAAGTATAAATATTTAAAGTCTGAAAATTGACCTGGAGGAATATTTTATAGTAGTAGTTACAAAAAGAACTGATTAGGTAATATGGTCTACACTCACACTAGTAAGAAAGAGTCACGTTTACAAATGCATTAAATAAGATGTAGCCTGTGAGGTTCTTACCTAAACAATATAATCTGGAAAGTCTGCTTTTTCTATTTTTAAGTGACCAAGATAATGAGTGTTGTTAAAAACCTTTAGGGGCCTTTGTGAGAAAGACTATAGGTTGCAATAAATTATAAATTCCACAGATGGCTTGAAAAAACTATAGAAAAGTTTATAACTAGAGATTACACTTATCCTATAAACTTTTTTTTTTTCCAAAGGTTTTCAAGTGAGAGATGGGGATAGTAATAAACGGAGACAAGTTGTGAGGAGAAGGTAGCAGCAAATCCTCTTGTAAGCATGTGGTTTCCAGCTGCTCTCTTCTCTCTGTTTTCTCCCGCAGGGATGCTATGTGCAGCTGCAGCTCCTGACAGTTTCAGTGTAGCTGGTACCATGGGGTGACAGCACACAGCCAGCTGCTGCCCACTCTGGCTGGAGGAGATGCTCAGAACAACCCATGTGGTCTGTTCTTCACAGAGGACGTGGATGGTCTCTTGCCCCTTCTATTCTACCATGCTTCTTCATTTATGGACAATTAAGGATATGAATTGGGGAAGAGGGGTGGCTAAATTTGGGTTAAAAACAGAGTGGGAAGGCAATGACCTAAAAAATTTGAGAAACACCGCTCTGCTCAACTCAAATAATGAATTTACCTCTGAAAAACAAGGAATCCTACAAGTGCTATCTTCCTCTGAAAACTTCCTCTGAAATGCTAAAGCATAACAAATCATTCTGGTAAAAACAGAAATTAATCTTTTTCACCAAGTTAGCACATAACTGTTGTATACGTGAGACCAGCTTTCTCAGAACTCCTTTTCATTATGTATTTTTTTCTATTCTAAGTGAAAAAGACTTCAGCAGAAAGCTCTCTCTTTCATTATACATGTGCATGCCCAGAGCAGGCTCACTGTGTACGCTCAGTAACACTGGCATCCTGCAGAAAACTAAGGCTGCACTTATGTCCTATAATGCACATGGGAGAACAAATGTACACTGTAGAGATCTCAGTATTAGCAAGCTGTAGGTTTTCAATGATTGACTTTTTAGCCACAGTATCAGCCTTTTGACATTTTCATGAGTCCATTCTTTTTAAAGAAATTGAAGAGAAAGAGAATTCAATTATATGTAGAACTGCATGCATCAGCAAAATGAACTTTTAGAACTTTGCACACCTCATCAGCTTGAGCAAAAAGAGTAACTAGCAGCTATCACAAGCTATACAACAGCATAGCAGGAAGACAAGGCACATATTTTGCCTGTAGGTTTTATGGATACATAATAATAGATAAAAAGAAGGGTGAAACTCTAAAACGTTGTTCAGTCTTTATGCTCTGAGAAGAAGCCTACAATTCTGTGCAACCATTGGAGTTAGTCCTATTTTTTTTTTTCCTTCTTATTCCTTTCTAAATCCTATGATCCTTTTCCCTTCTGGTCTTCAAAATGCACCTAATCTTCAGATCTGCCATCCTGCCTCTAAATTTCAATGTTAATTTGTTTCCAAACCAGGTCTGGTCCCTTCGCTAGAGTTTGCTGCCTGATTCCCAAACTCAAGCTCCATGGTCCACCATACTCAGCTTTCTTGACCACCTCTTAGAGTGTCACCCACCCACACCACATTCAACTCTTTGCTATCTCTCAATCGTTCTTTAACTCTTGGGGAATTCTTATCCAAATTCAGTATCCTTCATTTGCCCATCAACTCCTTTTCCCAGCCAATAATCCCAAGCTTTTCTTTATTCTTTTTATCTGGACAAGATCTGGTTCTTTCTGAAGCCCTTAGTAGAAAACCTAATTTCTCATTCTCAGCCCCTTCCCTGCGCCATATCTCGCAGCCCTGCAGTTCTCCTGCACTGCCAGGCTCACTTCTCCAAGCTGCCATCAACAGAATAGTCTGTACAAGCTCCTATCCATCTTTGCAATGCATGAACACCACAACCCTCTTCAGAGGTCTTTTAAGGACCTAGTAGGTTGAATGTAAGATTTTAAGTTTGCCACAGCCTAGCTGCAGACTGACAGGCATAGGTAAGTCAAGCCGGACCTGTAAGCTATTTTTCTCTCCTGCAGTTGTTTGTAGCTTTCTAACACTGAGAGAGTGCCCATATCTTGTTCTCCATGCTTGTTATTCTTTTAACCCTTTCTCATCTGCGAGAAATGTAAAAAGAGAGTAAATATAAGAATAGAGAAAAACTTACAAGATATCATCAAAGAGCAGGATTATGTTGGCTAAATTGTAGCAGCAGAAGTCTTAGAAAAGATGCTGTTATACATCTCCTCGTGCAATTATATTCTGCATTTACCTTGTAACAACATTGTCAATATAAAGACATATGTCACCAGAATTCTACAGGGGTATTAACAACTGAGCACATTTACAGTATTTTGAGTGGAAATTAAACAGAAAATATCCCTCCCTTGATGTCACATTTAAAGGATTGAGTACAAATAGACAAAGCTACAATGTACTGTTATAGGGAAGACAAGCTTACCATAGCAACATCAACAGAGAAGTATTGTGCTTTCAAATACAAAATGCACCAAGCAACATTGTGGCCCAGATCATAATGCTTTATTGTATTCACCTACAAATGGAAAATACTTGTCTTTGTAGGCAAAGAAGATATAAAACTTATGGAGCCTTTAAAAAACACTGGCTTGAATTTGTTACTGTTCTGATATTTTCCAGAAGTGAATGGTCTTTATTTGGCATGCTGGAGCTGTGCCATGCAGACACTATGCAGGACTGCTTTAAAGAGCCCTGAGACCTGCCATTCTAGGGACTGTGCAGCTCCCATCAAAAAAGATAACTTCAGAACTTTCTAAATTTCACCAGAAGGGCTGGCTTCTTCAGATGGCTCAGATGGCTTCACCAGAACACCACGAGCACTCCCACCACTGATAATCTCCACACTCTCAGCCACAGCCAGTCCTCCTCTGCTGGTGAGCATAAGAGCAATCCCCACCTCCCAATGAGCAGTAGATATTCTGCTGTCAAAACCAACAAAAAACGGATTTACAGAAAACAGAATTGTATCTCCTTTATGAATGTTACAGTTATTTTTAATTCATTCTACTTTCCATTATCTCTACTAAGCTGTTTAAAAATAAAACTAATTTATTTTCCCCTACTGCTTTTCTTATTTTCATTTAACAAAAAATTTGATTCCCTTGCACCCCTCTGTTTCAGATCAAATTAATAAAAGCTAAAATTAATACATTTTTAATTTGCTTCCTTTGAGCCCTAGCAAGATCATAGATGGTAACAGTACATTGGGAATCTTGAAAAATTTGTCAGTTAGCAGCCTGATAGAAGAAGGAGTGTATTCTGAATTTTATTTTATTTTTTTGATAACATACAAGTAGATTTATAAACGGGTGAAAATAAAAGAAATTCTGAGAGATAAATACAGAGAAGTTAATAAATATCTTCACCTAATTCAAGACATCGTAAATCATTTAGTTTCGCTCTCCACTGCACTAAAATGGTGCAATAGTATTAAAACGGTGTAACAGTGGAATTATTTAACATTTATTATTTAACAGGTCCAACCTTTCCTTGAATGCCCACAGGGATGCTGATGCCACCACTTCCCTGGGCAACCTGTTCCAATGCCTGACTACTCTTTCTGAGAAGAAATGTCTCCTATATTCTTCTTTGCCTTACTTAATACCCAGTTCCATGAAATGAATGAATATTTTCAAGTGTAACAATGAGATACTTCCCCACTATTAAAAAAAGAAAAAAAAATCAGTTTGCAAATTTTCCTGATGAAAATATACAGGACAACAGGCAAAAGTGGTATACCTAAGTGTAGGATTTTACTAACATACTTGTAGGTGGAAACTGAACTGACCACAAATGAATAGGAGCCACAGTGTTTAAATAATTTTGGAACTTTGTACTCCTTGTATTGAAATGCCAGTCTGCTCTGACATGGCACAGCTAATTCAAAAAGCATTAATGTGGTGTTTGTTTTTTCCCCACACAGAACTACCATTGTGTTTTTTTTTTTTTTGTCAGTTTAGATACTGTTTGTGAAAATTTATATTGTCTATGCTTCAATAGATACAAAATGCTTTGTCTGTAAACTACGTCTACTGAAAATAGAAATGTCCCTGCTGTAATATATAAGAAAAGAATGCCATGGGTTTGAATCAGCTCTTAAATACACTTTTATCTATCCTGGGAAATCAAAACCAGAAAATGTATCATTAGTAAGCATTTATTGGGGATAGCTAATTTGTTTTGATTTTTCTTTCAAGAAAGCTGTTTTGTAAGATTCATGCCTGTGTTCTAGAACAATATATAAAAAATTGCAAACCAAGATTATTCTGTGGAACAGCCATTCTTCATAATTTACAGAACCAAGTGCATTATTTACTTAATCTCAGTATATTTAATAACACATTCTAACACCCTTGTTTTATTTGAGTTTTTTTACTTTGAGTTTGACCAACTCATTGCTCAGCACCCTGACTGGAAATTTATCATTCTTACACTGTCTAGCGTCGTTTTGACTGATCATGAACCCTTTTTAACTTACAGCTGTGAAAAAAATATTTGCAGTTTGCAATTGCTGATGGGCTTGTTGAGGAACAGGCACTATATAGAATTTGAGGATGATGTTTAATTAACAGACAATGAGTATTAATATTGAGTAGCAACGTGAAGCTCTAAAATGAAAAGTTTTCTTAAAAAAAAATAAAGCAAATACTTAGTGACAGTCAATTGAAGTAACTGTTCATTCCTTTTTGGAAGAGCATGTATTGTAGAAGTGATAAAATTCTCAAGATAATAAAGGTTATTAAGTAAATGCTTTGATGTTACATTGGCAGTATTTTGTGTAACCACTGATTTACAAGGATTTGTACCGATATAGCTAAAGGCATCTTTACAATATAATATATTGTAAATATATATACAATATATATTTCAATTTACAATATAAATTTTCATTTTTCAAGAATGGCCTGGGTGAAAAGTCTTTAATACAGGAAGTCTAAGATTGTTAATATATGTATATATATATAGGACCGTGGTAGCTTAAACTGGTATATTATAGTGGGCTCTTTGCACAGGTGCACAAAGGGCAATCTCCGCTTTCATCCATCCAGGGTATCCTCATTTTGGTACAGACATTACTTATAATTTTAATTAATTTTAAGATATTAGTTATTTATCCTTCTTTATTTTATACATTGATGTATATTTAGTATTTAATTAACAAATATTTAAATAGACCTGATCTAAGATAACAGTAGGGGGAAGGACCTGGTGGTTGTATGTTAATGTGCCATGGCACTTACTTCCTTAATAACCTGAGGCATAATAAATCGTCTCAGAAACCGAGATAACTCTCTCTCTATTTACCTCAGGCCAAAATCTTTTTAGGTCAAAAGGTGTATCCCATAGAGACAGTGACCCAACATGTATCAGCTATAGAAACATTATCATAGGCAATAACAACATACAGTTCTTCCGTCACCACACATTGAGCAGAGAAATCTGAATAACTTTTGGAATATTATTTTACTTAGTTTTGGTATAAATGCCTCTTTACTACTTATTAGAGAAAATATATTCAGCTGCATATAGGAACTGTGTTTGGCACTATTTTTTACTCTACAGTAATATTTATGTTATTCTCTCTCTCTCTTTTTTTTTTTTTACACATTAATGTGATTTCTATTCATCAGTTTTCACATTTCTAGAAGAAACTATGTGATCAAAAGTGCTTCACATGCAAAAAGAAGCTCCATGGGAAAAATATAAAATGAACACTATAGAACCGTTGTACTATAGGTAAGCCTGGCTTAGCTGTTCACAGAAAATACTATGTATCAAAAATGCCTTAGATAACTTCTGTGTTTTATTTTTTATCAATTTGAGAGAAAGCTTATGCAATTTCAGTCAAAATTAGAAATAGAGACCTACATAAGCCTCACTTTCTCTTGCCTCCTCCTACCAACCCATGAGAAACTTGTGTGTAATACCTATATCCTAAAGAGACGTATACAAAAAGCTTTTCGTAACTGCTATGAATGTAGCAGAAACAGAATTCTGGATGTTGAAACCACATAGTAAATAAGAATGAGGACAGAATGCAATTCAAAAGGTTAGAACTGCCTCCACTGTCCACCTCTTTATATGGAATGAAAGGCTGTGGCTTGATTCCAACTCTCAGACTAAAAAAGACCAAGAAAGCCCCAATACCAAACTATTCAGGATATTTGGATGTGACACATGAACAGAGTCAGCACAAGTATTGCAATCCTGGAAACACAGCAAAACTGTTAGAAAATGGTATTAACAGATCAATGAAAAAAGAGTTTACTTCCCCTCACCTTTTTCTTCATTTTTACATTTTTGAAAATTGCGTGAACTCTCCACGTTTTTGCAAACATTGCTCCAAAGGCAGTTGTATATCCCACTGTAAGAATCCATGTTCGGACCTAAAAAAATACATATATAAAAAAAGACAAAGCCATTTTATTTTCAGTAGGTAATGTGGATATCATCGTTTGAGCCAATTTCTTCTTGACAGTTGAAAAATACTCAAAGAACTTAATAAAAATGTTGACATTTCAAAATTGTCTCATTTATTGCTTTCTCTCTTTTCTTCTTCCTCCATCCCCTTTCCAAGTGTAACAAATCTAGATGCTGAATTCACAATCTCTTCCATATATAACAACACAACTCAGTTACAATATCGTCCTTTTTTTTTTTTTCCCACTTTTATTGTGTTCTGTGCAGGCAGAGGAAGGAACCAGTGGAGGAAAACAAGAGACAGAGACTATAAAAACTACCCGGGGAGCTAATATTAGCAGCAACATTTTGAACAGAATGGAACAGAGAAGTAAAGATGTCATTCAGACTAAATAAGAGGAAATTGTACTATGTGTGGTATGTAACACTGAAAGCAGATCCCTAGCATACGGGAAAGATATGAAAAACTGACCTTAAAGTTATTCTGTCGGTAAAAGAGGAAAGACAAAGCAACAAAGCCTAGGTGGGCAAGCCTCAGGGGCAGGACCTGAATCAAAGACAATATATGCAATATGGGTCTAAGAAAAAGGAGATGTTGAGCTCACATAGAATGATAAATTGACGGGACCCTAAGGTCATTACAGGTTTGAGATAGACCTATCTAGTTATTTTCCTTACAGTGAGTTTCCCAAGGAAATCCAGAAGATCAAAAAAAAAAAAAAAAAACTATCAAAAAAACCCACTAACTTTCAGAGTTGTAGCAAGCTCTGCAAAGCCTACTCTAGTTCCTTGGAAGTTTCTATTTTCATTGCCCTGGAGGTCTGGCTGTTTAAAAGTTTTTCTGCCCTGAACAGACCTCTTTTCCTTCCCAAAGAAGGACCAGAGACTACACAGTGTAGCAGGTGGAAGATCACGCAAGAGGCACAGCAACAAGCTGAAAACGTACAACTGAATCTGGGTGCCTGAAAAATTACCGGAAGAATAATCTCCTCCTTCCTCTGGAGACTGCACCTGGGACAGCTGTCATGATGGAGCACTGCACAAATGTGAATCAAGGAGTAAGAGTAAAATGTACTGTACAATGCAAATGGAAAAACTGTGGGAGAGACAATGGCTAAAGAGAGGGAATGCAAACCTAAAAAAGGGGAAAGCAAGCCTTGTTTTGGCCATGTTAACCATGCATCCTTGGCCATCTGAGCTGGTTTTTTTGATTTAAAAAATCTGATTTGTTGAAAAAAGGACAGTCATAAATATATATATATATGACTGATATATATATATATTTATATATATATAAATATTTGGGTGAATTAGAGGCAAATTTTTAATTGGAAACCAACTTAATTTTACATCTGAGTTCTGAAGAATTTGAGATTTTCAATTTGCAACTTCAGGACCTGCTTGTTGATGACAAACTATGTGCTGCAGGAAGATCCAGAACTTGGGATCTAAGATAAATATTAAGAATAATGTAAATGTTTAACTTCTAAGTACATATCATCTATTTTTGCCTTTCCAGAGATCATCAGCATTTCCATTCTTGTATTAAAAACTGTTTCTTTTGTCCCCCAAATTTTCTGTGGAATAGAAATTCTGATTTCTAGTAAGCATTGGTGATTGGATATCAAGACAGAAAAGATAGAAAAGACATGGACCCACTCAAAAATTTTGATAGAGCAATAAGAGTCATAAAATAACTACAGTTCCTTAAAATAAATAAATAAATACATTCAATTAATTACATATGGTCAGCAATAGTGAATTAGGGAGAGGAAAGTACACGTAAAACAAGTGTCTTGGATTTTGGCAAAGAGGTATATATGTGTGTGGACACCCAAAACTGAGAAGGCATATACCACCAAGCTGATTACACAAAAGAGCACGTCAACCATTGGTGGGATTAAACAGTCATGAAGGAATTACCAACGAAGTTTGGAAACAAAGGAGGAGTCATACACATTTATAACAGTGGGAAGAAAGAGGATAGTACCAAAGCAGCAGTCCTGAGAGACCCAGGGCCAGAAGATGCCTGCATCCAGCAGAAGTGAATGTGTGGAGTGCGCTGCACAGGGACAGACATCTCTGATATGCAGATGTGAATTCAAGGCGTGCTTCCTCACTGCCATGTGCACTAGCAGGTTGTAGATATGCACACAAAGATAGAGAGCTCACATCTCCTACAGGATGCATCTGCATGTGGGAAACTGCATTCCCAGAAGAAAGGGTGCGCTGCTAAACCATATGTCCTGTGCGCTGTCTGCATGTTACTCAGAGGGTATGCGTCCTGGTTGTGGCTGGGGTAGTGACAATTTTCTTCATAGTAGCTGGTAAAGTGCCATGTTTATTAGAAAATGTTGGGATACTTGTAGAAGACTGTTTAGGCATTTGTATGTATATATTAAAATTTTATAGGCAACTGATGTTGTGGTTTATCTGTTACATTGCTGATATTGACTCTGACCATACAGTGATTGCTGGTTAATCATGCCATTACTAAAATCAGTAAACGAACACCAATCAAACCCAAGCCACATGAGTTTTCCCACCTAATGACATTCTTCACTGCAGTACTGTAAAAGAATTTCAAAACAAACAAACAAAAAAATGGGAACAGATATTTAGGTTGGCAACATATTATTTTTAATTTAAATATTTTTTCAAGTCTTTGCTCATTATCCGTCATCATACATTATGCTAATAACTTCAGCAAAGCCACAATCAGACCAACTTTGAGTGATTTAAAAAACACATTTCTTATCAACATGTTCTTATTAGCCAGTTATGTCTTTTTTTAACTTCACATCAACTGAGCTGTGATAACCATACTTAGCATTCAATCTTTTTGCTGCTATTAATAAGTATTCAGCTCTTTTGTGTACAGTTTAGTGATATATTTGGCAAACAGATACATGGTATTTTCATGTCTCTAATAAGATCTGTTTTGTTCTCCCCGAAAGAGTAATTGCCTCTTGGGAATAGTAATAAATTCAATTATGCTCATAATATGTTTCTAACTGGATATTCAGAAAAAAAAAAGCGTTAAAGTGTTATTTTTATCATGTTCAGTTCAAAAGTTTTATGTATTCCTGATCTGGATTATGCAAATTAGGATAATATAACTATTGGTTACATTAGAAATGTTCTGACTTAAAGATATCAGGAAATTTTATCAAAGTGAGATCACTGTTGCTAAGAATGAGACAATAAGTTTCAGATGAAAATAGATTTTTAATTTTGAAGAAAATGACCTTGAATTTGTCTGCTATAATTCATTTATACAGACAGAAAAATGAAAAATTTGGAAAATATCAAAAGCCACTGAAATATATATATTGGCCCTAATGTTTTTCTGAATTTAAAATAAACTAGTACACTATGCACATAAGAATCACATTATATATATATATGTATAATACATTTCAGAATATATATATATATTATATTATGTATGTCTCTCTCTATATATATATATTCTGAAATGTAATACTTCCAATTGCCACTCACCTGAAAGGACACAATAAAACTGACACCAATAATTGGATAATACCACTTGAGCCTACACTGAATGCCATCACTGTGATGTTATAGAATTGATCAGTAACTCTGTCATGCTGGAACTTCTTAATTACGTATTTGAACAGAAGAGAGAGAAAGATCACGCTCTCCCCAGCAACTCATAAATAAGCAGGAATTGTAATTTGTGCTTTTTATACATTGCTTAATAGGAGCTCTTATAAGCACATTCCTAGTGATAGCTGGAAAAGCTAAAAATCTTTTACTTGGTGGACAACCCATCTGAACACCACCAAACACTGACAGTGTCTCCACAAGGAAACAGACCATTCTTGTTCATTTTCCAGTCTGTGGCTAAGAAAAAACCAACATGATGTTTGCTTAAAGCAACAAAAAATCCATCTCTGTCAAATATTAATGTTTAAACAAAATTTGTAAGGTTTAATTAAAGTCACTGCATTTATGAACAAGCGGTCTGTGTTTTGTAAAAGCGTGAGCTATAGCAATTCTTTTCAATTTTCCTTTGCAACAAAAAGTTTCCATCCAAGCTTTCCCATAAGAGGTGTTAAAAGACCTTTTATTTATTTTTTTTAAGTGTAAGTATTCTTCCACAATGTAATAAGCCTTGATAGCTTAACACCCTAATATAAAGTTACTTCCATGTAAATTGTATTTCCTCTCAACCTTGAGCTTTCACTGGGTAGCCTATGTTTTGAATGCTACAATTCGATATCTTCACAGAAATCAATGTATCCATGTAAAAACTCCACAAACTTATTTGATGTCGTAACTTGTTACCTTGGAAAATGGATTGAATTGATGAAATGTATAAAGTGTCACTATTAAAGAAGTTCTATTATTTTCCCATATTTGACCACCACTGCACATGTATTCAGAAAATCTCACAGTTGTGAACTGAAGAATGCCCATGAAGCTGTTGAGCTTATTAAAGCAATAACAAGAATTTCAAATGCAGCTTATTAAGAAAGTGATGTATTTTATTCCTCTATTAAGTTGAAAGTAAAAAAAATAAATATTGAAACTGAATGAAATATAGCAACCCATTGAACTGCCTATACCATATCTTTCTTTTTGTGCTGCAGCTTCAGATTTGCTATATTAATCCAGTTTGCCAATATCATGCAACCAAGAAGATAGGAGCAGAGAAACAGAATGAATAATTTAAATAAACATCAGGAAGAAGAATTTCAATATGTGTTGCATAAAAAGCTAAAAACACCACCACTTCAGAGATACTTGATTTAAAAAAAAAAAAAAAAGTATTTGAATAGCGAACCAGCTTGGTTCTTTAAACAATTTCTTCAGTTAGCAAAATGTTTAGCTTTTGTTCCCGCAGAGGAATCACTCAGCTTTAAGATTCTTGAAAGCATCATTTATACTACCTGAAGACCATTATTTTAATGGTTTCATTTAAATAGAAACATTCATGCATTTCTTTCATAGGACTAGACACTCCCAATACCTTCTAATTTAGTTTATGAAATTCAGTCTGATTCATTTGGGCAATATCAGTAATTAGCAGTTTTACACATGCATAGGGTTGGAAGTTGCAGCACCAACTGGGTCAGGCTTTAGCTGAACATTAGTGCTGAGCTGCTTGGTGGCATCTTGGTACTAGATTTAGGCACTTAAAAGTGACAAACAGGAGAATAAACCATACTGTGGGTTTAGCCCTGAAGAGCACAATTATCTTTAAGTAGGCAATTCTGTTGATTTTTGTGGACTATTCATGGGCTTAAAATTAAGCACCTTCTATTATTCTTTGCAGACTGGGGACATAAAGGATAATTATGATGAACAGAAGTGTGCCATCTCAACACGTTTTCCCTGAGGGCTTGATCCTGCTTCTATTAGCAATGGCAAAATTCCCAGTGTGAGCATAGGCAGGCCCAAAGAATGAGTTCATCCATTTGAACTATACTTTTCTCATTTATCTCAAACATTTTATGACACATGTTTAGGTCTTTTAACTCACGCTTTAGAATTTGTGTGGCACCAGCACAATTCTTACTAAAAGTATGTGGCAATAACATTACAGAATTGAATCCTGCTGTTTTCACATAAATTAAGTACAGTGGCTCTTTACATGCTGTGAAATCTCCTGTAGTGATTTCTTAATATATTTCAGACCATTTTTGAGAGTCAATCCAAGGGTAGTGTAAAAGATATTATAATTGCCCACAATTCTATAAGGGGGCTTTAAAATCTAGCTATTGTCCTACTCAAAGAGAGGTAAAATGTTTTAAAAATGCTACCTAAATAAATTGCTGGCAAAGTTGTGGTGTATTTGCTTCAGCATATGAACGATTCTGTTTCAGGGATCTATTCAGCTTTGTAAATTTTCCCTCTATATTTTTTTCCCCAAAAAAATGTCATTTACTAAAATAGAAGCTGATCAGGCTCATGTTAAACTCAGTAACAGAATTGCCTTTGAATGTAATAGGAGTGAGATCAGTCTCGGACTGAACGATGGTTAAGACAATTATGGAATTGATTATACAGAAAAGGGAGATTAAAATT
Source organism: Anser anser (assembly GCF_964211835.1). Taxonomy (NCBI): domain Eukaryota; kingdom Metazoa; phylum Chordata; class Aves; order Anseriformes; family Anatidae; genus Anser; species Anser anser. The sequence goes on from NC_139721.1 coordinate 65,393,721, forward strand.
AACAGCTAGACAATCAAGAAGGAAATAAACTAATGAACACACACAAAATGAAAAAGGCCAGACTAAAAATACAAACAAAGGCTATGGTTTTCAAAGACAAAGAAATAGATTAGGGGTCCAAATTGCTTTGCCGTTCAGTATGAGCTGAGCTGAGTGTCTGTTTTTGTTTTTTTTTTTTTAATTCCTAGCCAAGAATAAACGATTTGAATAAAAGAATTAGTCAAGTATACAGTCCAAAGGGAGGGGTGCGAGGAAATGGGGGGAACCCAAAACCTATGGCAATGTCTGAAAAGTATAAAGGAAGGCAATGGGGAATACATCATCAACTACTTAACAAACAGCAAAGCTAGATGTCAGTTAGTAGCCCAGGGTCAAGTGCAAGTGGCTCTTGCCCATAGTACACCAAGACAGCCATAAATTTGGGGGGCCCTGCCCAACATTTTTAATTTTTGTCAGTTGCCTCCAAAAATTGGTAAACAGAGAAACCTCAAAGTGCTGAGGGAAGACAAAGCAGAAATAAAGAGACAAAAGGTTGATACATCCGCTTCTTCTCCCTGCTTTATCCTTAAAGACCAGCCCCTGCTTCCAGAGCTGCTGTCAGGCAACTCTATGACTTTCAGAGTTTTACAGAATTTCTCAGCATACCCTTCATGCTGCAGTCTACCCTCTTCCCTAGGAAACCATTCTACAACCCCTCACACCTGACTTCCTCCATGCTCCTTGCTGTAATCTCTGAGTCTGTGTTTGATGAGCATGTTTTAGGATGTCTCTCCACTTTCATACCACCTTATAATCCTGACCTTGCACAGACACAGGATTTCCCAAGAAAAAGTGGAACCAATATGGACCACGGAGTTCCACCTCACCTAGCTACTTTCTCAGTGGAACATAGATATGACTATGGAAAATCAGTGAAAAAGCATAAAAGCTTGCCTTTCACTTTGCTACATGATACAGAGTCAGATTTCAAATATTCATCACCCATAATTAAGAACAAAATTAGTAGACAAACCCTAAGTGCTTCTGAAGATCTGGATACATTTAAAGGTAAATAGTCAAATTTTAAGTACATCTTTGAGAAGATAAGGTTTCTAACATCTACTGTTATCATGAATGCACCTGTTCTCAGGTTGTCTGAATGAGAACAACACAAAGTCCAGACAGTCTCACTCTGCAGTGGGTAGCTGTATTTTACCAGCAGATATCTCCATTTCTTCCTTCTCTCTCTCTGTCTCTCCACCTCACCCCACCTCATTGCTTGGCTCTCTTTCTATGCAGAGTCTGTTTTCAAATGCCTGCATCACAGCTGAGAGCACCTGACTGAAATCTGAAAGCCTGAGAACAACCTGCGACAGATGAAAGCACCGTTGAACACCACATGCATACAAAAACCTTAATGCACTCTGTTTACTTTGCTTTTTGTTAAGGCAAAACACTGACAAGACCCAGTGAGATCACCAGGAATCACAGGATATCTGCCTGGTTTTGGCAATTCATATAAATTATGCTAATTAATGAGTACAAAACAAAGCATGCTTAATTTTAGTGACAGTGTAATCTGCAACATTTCCGTCCTTTTACCTTTGATGGAACACCTTTGCAGAACTCCAGAGTGCAAACGAGACTGAAAGACAATCAGTGTCTCCAGAACAGATATCTCCTGGAACGGTATGAATTCTATCGTGACCTGTTCCAAATAGATCACTTGCTCCTTCCCTATCAGTCCAGTCACCCATGGAGTATATACTCTCTTGGACAAAGTGCTGATACACATTGGGACCACCAGGATTGAGAATAAGCTGAAATGTTCAGTTTACTACTACCTAGTACACAACACCTTTCCAGGTAGAGACTATCGGCATTTACAGCTACCTGAGGTGCTCAAAAAAAAAAACTTTCATTCAGCCACATCCTAATCAGTTTTATAATAAATAAATAAATAAAATAAATAACATCTGTTTTAATCTGTTTTAGCTATCTAGTTGAGGGAGACACATAACAAAGGAGACTATGGTTCTCCTGAGGCTCACAGACTCGCAGCACAGCTGAGGCTGGTAGGGCCCCTTGGAGGCCACCTGGTCCCAGCCCTGCTCCAGCAGGGACACCCAGAGCAGGCTGCCTAGGGCCACGTCCAGGCGGCTTTTGGAGATCTCCAGGGAGGAGACCCCACAGCTTCTCTGGGCAGCCTGTGCCCATGCTCCGTCACCCGCACGGCACAGAAGTGCTGCCTGGTGTTTACACGGAACCTCTTGTGCTCCATTTTGTGACCATCGCCTCTTATTAGCCTTTCATCCCACAGCGGATCCAACTTGCAGAGACATCACTAGTCTTAAATGTAAAGTGTGAAATCCTCAGTAGAATATATTACAGAAGTCTAAACATTATGATCATATTTAATATTCTCTCTATTTTAAGTATGCCTGTTTAGTATGTCAGCTTAAAATCTATTCATAAGGTATGTCACTGGCATTGCTAATTTCGAGTCTCTCTCTTCCATATAATGAATGCTTTCAATTATTTTTCCACTTGCTTGCATTTTTCCAGTTGGCATCACATCTTGTTTCACACCTTTACTTCTAACTTCTCTTTTTCTATGGTACCATGGTAATTCTGAGATTGAAAACAAAGATAGATCAGATCATCCTCATTCTCTCTCCCTCCCGCATACCTGAAGCAGTTTCTAGTTTTGAATATATATACATGTAATGAACTACTGTATTACTTTTTCTGTACAACCAACGTAGTTGCAATTGACAGTTGTAAGACATCTAACTGTCCCATACTGCACTGACCACTTTCTGAGAATTCACTGCTTCAGATAGTTTTAATTTCATGCAGCTGGAGTTTTACAATATGACACCTACTCTCTAATTCAGATATGGAATGAAATAATACTATGTTTGGTATTAGGAATCCCTACCATAAGTAATAAATTACTATTTAAATATATTTGATTTTTTTCCGTAGAAAATGGGCATACCAAGATAAAAATGAGTTATTTTGAAACCAATTACCTACTCTAGCACACAGTCAACAATACAGAAGTTCAAAAACATAATATCCCTGTTTATCAAATTATTTGCCCATATGTTTAAAGTACTTTGCTGACTCTCAAATACATTTAACGGTTGGTTCTGTATTTCAACAGATTGATTTATATACCACATCCTCCTACAGTCAGTGCCTTGCAGAGTTGAGAATGGTGGTACAATTTAACAAAGAAATTCTTTCAAATTTTTTATCGTGGTTCAGTGTCCTTGGAATATTACAGAATAAAACATATGCCATAGGTAGATGCACATTGTAGAAAAGTCAGAAAAGACCAGAGATTCTAAGCACTTCACCCTTCAAACAATGCTATAAACACTGTGCCATGGAGAAAGTGCACACAATAGATTTGGGATGTAATACTTAAAATTTGGAAACCATTTTTCCTGAATTTAGTTGGTAGATTCAGGTGTATTTAAGGACCTTCCACGAGTCTTAGCAGAAAGTTATCAGAAAATTACACTAAGACAGAATAATCACAGTAACCACATATATCTTGTATCTAGTTTTAAAAAACTTGCTATTATGTGTACACTGCTACTCTCATGAGGTCTAATCATTTTTTAAATATGGAAGACAAAGAGGGTGATTACTTGGCTTAGAGAGGGGATAGCACTAATAACAGCCTTTCAGTTTTGCATGTGCTTATAAAAGCTGAATTAAAATTTTAACTTCCCTACCAAAAAAACAAAACAAAACAAAAAACAAAACAAAACAAAAAAAAACACCACAAAACAAAACAAAAAAACCCTCTGCCTCCATCATTGATGTGGTTCTTCTCTGTGCCTAAAATGTAGTTATTCCAGCTGTACCCACATATTTTTGGTTCAATGGCTTTTTATGATCACCCTCTATTGTAGCTTGTTCTTTTAAAGAGTAACAATCTCTCATAAAATGGGAATTTTAAACTAATTTCTAATATGTTTAGAATGTATAATCCAAATCATGCATTACCAGGGAAACGAATGATAAGAGAGATTTGTGCCAGCCTGATCCTATAAGAACCGGTATCTGTAAGTAGGCCTTATGAAACCAATAAGCTTGCTGCCCATATGGAGAGATGGATGTTCGTTACATGGTGCCAAACGTACACTCTGTACCCAGCACTTAGTGGGAGTTTTGGGGTGGAACGGAGGAGAGACAGAAGAGTTACTGAACAGAAAAGTGGGTTTGTCTCCCATATTTATGAACTCAACATTAATTTAGTGTTTCCTAGATACAGAGAAAGTGCTTAGGCAGGGTGGATGGTGGCTATGGAAAGATGATTTTTTTTAAAAAAAGAAAGGAAGAGAATTGTTCATTGAAAGCTATCAGCTATTCCACAAGAAAAATAATAACCGGAGGAGGGAAATTTTAAAAGAATTGTTTAATGAGCTGAAGGTTGGAAAAAAAAAAAAAAACTCCTGATAGGTTGCTTCTGGAGGTTTTCTTGCATCTATGCTGCTAACACTAACCACTGACAGAGCTGGGATTCATAAGATAAATCAGCAGTCATGTACAGGAAATCACAATCAGAAATGCTTCCATACTGGACTGAAAACCAGGAAAGCCAAGCCTGGTGTGAAATCTCACAGTCTCTGCTCTGTTGATGTAAAATCTCTGTTTAAAGCCTGTGGCAATATTTCTTAATCAAAATTTGGCACTGAGAACACAACATTCTCCCCTACCCCTTTCTCTTGCAGTTCAGTTAGGTAAAGCAGTTATCTTATTCAAGTGCCTGTACAGACCTTTCCCTCTATGACAGACCTCATGTTGGTAAGTGCCTCTGCTTCTCATTTTCTTTCATTCTATTCTGCAAAGCATGGCTGCTTCAAGAGGAGGGTTGTAGGCAGCCTAGTCATACAGTGTCCTACAGCCTGGCAATAAGATCAGAAGATTTGAATGTAAGCCCTTCATGGTTGAGTAGACATCAGGATGTATAATTTGCACTTTCTGCCACAAGCTTTTTCTGCAAAGGATGGTGAAAAAAGAATGGGGATTGATATCAATAACTAGCTTCTTAATGTCACTTCTGGTCCATTGGAAACTGGTTCACACACACAAAAAAGAAAGCATATTTGCTGGATAATGAATGCTAGTCCCTATGCATTCAGAGTTATATACTTAGCTTGGGAGAGGTGAACAGGATTTTCCTTTTGAAGTCTTTGAGGAACATCTTTCTGCTAGTTATATAGAGAATTTTTGTTCTAGTTCTAGAAAAATTGAATATTCTGTCCCTCTTCTTCCTTTGCCTGCTGAGGTGTAGGTGTCTAAAACACAGATGTGTCCTAAGGAAGCTAGGATTTTGCACAACAAATCCTGCATGTTCACATGTACTATTATATCTTGTAGTATGTCTTAACATGTACTGACGATAACTCCAGTGTTCTGAAATGATATCACTGAACAAGTCACGATATTTCATTTCTATAACAGTTTTAGTCAGTATGGGAATTTCAACTGAAATATTGGGATTTAACTAAATTGTCTAGCTTTAGGCATGCAACTTTCAGACTTTGAATTTTTCTCTGTAAATAAAAACTTTCTTGCTAACTTCCAATACACAATTTGATTTCAGAATTGTTTATTTTGATTTAACTAGGATATATGCTACATGGATTTAGGCTTGTTTGAGTTTCAAGTCTAGCTTAAAAATAGCAGTAGAAGCCTTTCAAGATTCAGTAAAAAATACTAAGTAGAAACGTCTGGGAAAGCAGCAGTCATGAAGTATAAAATAATATGGAATCTATAAAGAAAATGTAGCTTCAAATATATTACTAGGTGTAATTCCACAAACATTGCATTTAATACATCTTCATATGTGTAATTTCAAAACAAGAAGATACATCAACAGTTTCAGTCTGAGGCAAATTCCTAATACACCTGAAGGTTTCACCAATAATAATAAAGCTTTATGCATGTTTCAGAATTTGGTCCCAGAAAATACCCCAGAAAAGAAGTAAATCAGTTATTAAAAGGAAGGAGACATCCAACTAGTGAACATTGTTCACTGTTTGTACATCTTGCAGAGCTTTCTGCAAGACATTCTTAAACCAGAATATGTGGAATTACTTACTGTGCAAAGTGTCTCAAATGTCTTTTCAGAGACAAAGGATCCATCAAGACCAAAAAGAAAAATAGATGCATAAGAAAGCATCCCTCCAAGGATAATAAGGTTGTTCATGTAGGGACTGGACATCTTTATTAGTCTATGGACAAAAGGTGATAGAGCATTAAAGAAGAGAGATTACTGAGCAATAGAGCAAATGAGAAGAGTTTTTTTGTAACCAGGCAAACTTATAAACCTTCTGTAGAACTCCATAAAATATATAAGCATACACACTGTTTTATAAAGTCTACTATTGTGTTAGGTTTTTGTATGTTTAGTAAAAAGGTCTCCTATTTTACTGATGGATTAATTAGTGAAGACTAATGTCAATAGCACACAGTCAAACATTAAATTAAAAAAGAAAAAATCATACTTTCCAAACAGTATAAAAGAACTCATCCTAACAGACAGTTTGTTTCATTTTGTATATATAATACAGTAATTCTATCTGAATAGTTCTAAAATATCATCTTTCCACAGTTTAAATATTTTCTTTACATAAATATTAATAATACACTCTACGAAGCTGGCATTTAAATGGAAAACAGATTGAAATAGAAGTAACATGTATGTCTTACTTCTGATTTCTGTTTTTGATATTAAAAAAGAGGAAAGCACTGGCCATTATCATTCCTAAGATGGTGAGGGCTGAAAGGATGCTGTAGAGAGGCAGAGAGATCTTGCGTAGCTCCTCTTGTATAATTGTTTTGTCCTTTGGAGGCTCAAGTCCTAGAATAACAAGAAAAAAAAAAAGGCTAAAGTCCAGCCAAATGTAGAATTTGTGTAAGAAAATATGCCTCTCCTTACTACTATACCTAGATTTAGCAACTGTAAACCACATGTGTAGCTGATGAAATTATTGACTTTGATAGACATATTTTGGTCACATTGATTGACAAGAAGGTTTGCATTTCTGGAGCAGATGAAAAAAAAAAATCTCAACAAAATCCAAATGCAGAACCCCGTAAAATGTACGCTATCTTCATTTTAAAATGTAAATAACACCAAAATGACTGTAAAGTTTACCAAAAGGTTATGCTTTTCTGAAACAAATGACAGAAACATGAGTAGAAAACAGAGGACATCATTTCTCAGCATATTTTCATTATCATCAGGGCAAACACAAATGGCCTACCTCACCTGCAACTAACTGAGAGAAAGCTAAGACTGACACAGAGCTGTGGGGATCTGGAGCCTGGCCCTTCTGCAGCCTCATTGGGGCAGAGGTTGACGGCCCCAGGGATTGACATGGGGGCCGGGGCCATGGGCAGGGTGGGAGAGCCCTGGGGGTGGGCAGGGCTGTTAGTGCCCTCAGAGCCCTACAGAAGGGAGCAGTGTGGGAGAAAGAAAAGCCAGGATTTTATAGGGACAGACTCACTCTTCAGTTCTCTGCAGGCATGGATTTGAATGTCTGAACTTAAAAAAAAAACAAACAAGTTTAAAGCCATATACCAGATTGACCGTCAGCTCCTGCTAATTAAAGGTTTCTTGGTATAATGAGAATAATTACTTCCTGACAGCTAAAATGAAGCTCTTCATTCCCTACTTCACACACTCTACTTGCTTACTAAAATATCCGAATACATGTAGAGAGAAATTTATCCACAGCAGTTATGCTGAAACAATTCTGACATGGGAAGATCCTTATGCTTTGGTCTTTATTTTCAACGTTTCCAAATAAAAAATTCCTTTCACATGGTGATCACACTAAAGTGATCGGTCAAGGGACCATTTGCTGAATTGAAATTAGAAAAAAGTACCTCAGGTTTTCCCTTTTTGCTCTTCCTACCTGAGAGCATGCATTTACAGGTTATTTATTTGCATAACCCTTCAAGAAATTAAGCAACAAATAACAAACCAAAAATATAATAAAGCATGTGCCCAAATGAAAGGAACTGATATTAAAGAAAAAAATTCACCCTGCTGCATCTAAAATAGAGTATATTGATGATGCGTTAAACAACCAGTGATTCCATAAAATATATTTTCTTATTTGTAGGATGACCACTCAATTTTGTTGCTTTTAATATTGTGAATAACTGTTCTCCTGTGTGTAATTTTATGCAATGGTTTAAACAGTTATATTTACTACTCTTCATCTGAAATGCCTCAAGTTACTGTTTTTCATACTGCTTGACAGATGCAGCAGTTTTGTCCTCCACACCGTATACATGACTACCTCCACAAAAAGCCAAGGTGAGTACAATGGGAGGGTTCACTGCCACTTGGGTCACACATCTTAAGACAGACATAAGGCAGACCATGGGTGAAAGGAATGCCAGATGCAGCCAGGCCAAGAAGTAGGAGTCTGGTCCTGCGAAAAGCCTGAACAGTTTTTCGCATCCTTTATTGTCCAAAAAGGCATGGAGATATATGGAATGATAACTGTCTCCTGTTACTTGATTCATCCTGCATATATTTTCTGGAAATTAATAGTATTGAATCAATATTCAACTGCATCATCGGTTCTGTTTTCCATCAAAAATAAGCAGCTGGGTCCCAAACTTTGGCAACTGGGACAGATTTTGCACTCTTGATTTTCAAAGCCTCGTTCTTCTGATATATGTGAGCTGGGCATGGAGCTGTGTTCTATTGAGTCCATTGAAGGATACCAGAAGGAAATGTAGAAAGCTCCAGCAAATGGACAAACAGTCATGCGTTAGGTCACTGCAGTGAAATTCCAGTCATGTCCATGTACACAGGCTACATGCCTGCTGTGGACCTTGGAAGCACTGCTGGACTGAACGCTCTCTAGCCTTGTTTCTCAAATGATGTTTTAAACAAAGCTAGCCCTGTTATTTTGAAATCATATTTTCCAACTACCTAACAGACACCTCCTAAAGAAAAACAATAATTTCCTTCTCATCTGCAAACACAGCACACGAGCAACCTTCAGGTGGGTGGGAAATGGAGAAGAAATTAGAATATTATTGGTTGGTGGAGATGAAATAGAAGACATCTGTAGCTTGTTGAAATAAGAAAGAACATTGTGTACACATGTCAATATAAATTTATCTCAGTTATTGGAATGAAAAACAATCATACAATATCAAAATGTTATAAATTTCTGGTCAGAATTCTCGTAATTTTCTTTTTAAGAAGAGCTCAGTTCCATTTCTCTTTATACAATTTCCCACCTTTCTGATATTAAAAATCCTAACACAGGTCTCTAAACAGCATGCAGTGTTACAAACTACATACAGCTACCCATGTAATGCCTGTACCGCTTTCCAGTTTCCCATCCTACCTTGGAACCTGATGCTGTTGTTGATTATTTCCAGTGTGTCAGCTACAGCATTATACTCTCCCACCTTCACTTCCTTTCTTTCTGCGGAGAAACAAACAAGAGTGATTGTTTATGGCAGTCCACATGTTCTCAATTATTTAACTGATTTTCCCTTCTTTTTGACAGTGTGTCAAAAGGAAAAGAAATATGCTTGAAGTGCATGGATTATTAAAGCAGAATGCCAGACAGCTAACATCATTGAAAGAAATATTTCTGATTTTTTAAAGAAATGCCAAAGATTTTTAAGAACTCATTTACATAATCAGGAAATTGTTGTTACTGGGCACAGACATCTCCAGCTTGAAGATCACACACTTACTTACTGGCTCATACTGAGTAAGACACTTTGTTGGGAGAACAGACATGGCTAAATCATGTGTTCCACTCCCATTTAAACAACTAAGACATCTTGCTTTAGTGAAATATTTGCCAGGGGAGTCACAGTTGCAGGCTCCAGCCTGTATGGAGTAGACTGGCTAGTTAATAGATATGCTGGGAATCTAATCTCTTACTCTGACTAGGAATTAGCAACTCATCAGTGTACTGACTGCAAAACATGTTGTGTTATATAATTAAAGCTAACTTACACTTGAGCTAAAATATTTACTGGTACTCTCATCTGCAGTTTTGGGATTAGCATCACCTATATGACCTTCTTGTACCTAACATAGATACAGAAACTTAGTATGTTCAGCTACTGCCTTGGACACAGTAGCTGGAACTCCGGCACGTATTAGTCCCAGCCTCCTGATGACATCTGGCACCAATTAATTTCTGCCCCTTTTTTTTTTTTTTTTGGTATTACTTAGAAGTGCGGGAACTTACTAAATTATAATTTATATAGTAAAACTTATAACTTTTGATCAGAGACAAAAAAGAAAAAATCAGCGACAACACAGACACATTGGCTACAGTGTTCTTTGATGAGCTGGCTCAGCAGAGCCAAAAAATTTCATTTCAGGCCTCCATTTCTGGGAATGCACAACCCAATTTGCATGTAAATTCTGAGCTCATGACCCTATTTGTGACACTGATTCGGGGAGCTGATGATCTTGAACTAGATGCCCAATTTGAAAAGACTGTATTTTACCCAACAGCTCCACATTAACCTTTCCTCCTTTCTCACTCAAAGCAATTGTGCACTGTTCAGCTCTGCTGAATGGAGCAGCTAGCTCCATTTTAGTAAATTCTGCAGGCTGATTAATACTAATCTGAGAGCTTACAGCAGGCAAAAGTTTTCCTTACATAAACTACACTACCTTTTGTTAAAATTGTTTATGCAGAATTGTACACTGTGCTGCAAATCTGGCAGAGAAACCTAGGCATTTGCTATATCTAGATCAAAAGCTAGAGTTTGCAGTTCTATAAACTGATTCACTTTTTACTTGAATATCATCTATTATGAGGTCCTAAGACAAGTTTGACATAAAAGTGTAATATACTGGTTTCCAGCAGCAGTTTCACCAGGCCCGTCCACTAAAACAAACAAACAAACAAACAAACAAACAAAAAAAACCTCTTCTTTTGCAATCAGCATTACATACTCTTAGGGAGTAAACAAAAGTTGGTGCTTCCTGGCACCAGGCATTTGCTATACCCAGATCAAAAGCTAGAGTCCCAACAATAATATCTGCACAGTCATCAGCTAAATGCTAAAATGATCATTGGGAAACACTGAACCATTTCACTGTCTTCTTTATTGGAAGCATGAGAATTTTAATCTGTAGATTTAAAACACACCAAAAAAAAAAAACCACAAAACAAAACTAGAGAGAAGAGAGACAAACCCCAGAATGTGTATCTATATGCAATTTGAACATCTGATGCCATATAGCCCACAGCTTCTACTTATACCAAATGGGAAGGAGATGATGGGGAGGAGATGCACACAATGACATTCCTTTTCAATGTTTACAAATTCTTACACAGCTTCCTTCACAGATGAAAGCAACACTGAGGACATGCCTACAATGGTAATTGTAACACAGTGTAACACACTTGAAATAGGCTCAAATTATCTAGTTCAGGTAGTAGGAGCTAGCCCTCATAGGAATGGGGCTCGGTAGAAGTATTTATTTGGAGAAGTGATGGTGGACTGAGCCTTTCAAGATTTAGAAGCCCAAGATGGTGGAAAATGTGCAACATGTTTAGTACCTGTGAAGCACATTAGCAGTGCCTGGTCCCTTACAAATGGAAAAGGACAGTTCATAGAGACCCTGACAGGTTTTACTGAAGTTAAGAAATGCCATGAAGATATTTGATATCTTAAAGTACTTGCATTTGTGAAAAGTAGTCTATGAGGGAAATAAACCATATTATATTAGCAGGAAGGATATAGTATCAATATCAGAATATAATTACATCAGTGCTGAGGGGGAAGACACGGTCTTTGTGCTCTTTTGTATCCCAAAAGACAACAGCTGTTGAGTTATCCTTCCTCAAGCACAAGTGCTGACCAGTGACAAAGCCACCTCCAAATAGCAATTAAAGGAAGCAGGGAGGCAGCAGGATGGCTCTCTGTTCTCTTGCATAGGCCAACATAGCCAAGGGTGGATATGCAAGCTCTCCTTTTCTATATGCCTCTTTCTCATGTTCCCTTTAGAAATTCTGAATTATTCAAGTCAATATACTGATTGTTTAATGCAGTGCATATCTGTCAAAATCTCTGTGTTCCACAACAACTGGCCAGGAGGAAGTGAAATTCTTTCAAATAAATACACCAGCTATTGTTGCTTCTACAACAATAGTCAAAAAACAATGTTGTCTTATTTCTTTAGTACTTTGATTATTTTTAACTTGATCTTTCCATACTCACAATAGAGAGATTGTATTGAACACTCCACCCCCTGCCCCAGATTAAAATGAAAAGAAAAATATGAAGGAAAATATCTGTGTTTTGTGAGATAATACTTGTCAATACTGTAACAGTAGTGGTGTGATATTACAATTTGAATCTGCAGCTGTTCTTTCACACAAGAACAGAAAACAAACAACTAACCAACCCAAAGAAAACTGGCCCAGAAATAAGTCACTGAAAATTATGCTTAAAAGAATTATTAGCCACTAATCCTTGTTATTAAATACCTGTCAAAAATAGATTAATTTTATTACCAACATGAAAGTCTTCTGACAACAAAGAACTGAACTGCTCTTAAAGGTGGATTAAGATGTTTTCCTTGGTATGTTTTATTATGGAATTTTATATCCCATTTTAGGTAACTGTGGACAAATCGACACACTACTAAATTAATTGGGCCACATTTCATAAAGATAATACAACAGATATTCAACTGTGTATCAGGTAATTAAATGTTTTTGTTGAATAAAAGCAAATATAATTCTGCAATGGACATCAACTGAGTAACATAAACTTATCAAAACACACGACAGTATCATGATTGCTGGTATGACTGATATTCACTTACATTGAAAATTTCTAGATGGGACCATGTTTACTTTCAGTTCCTTCCACTTCATGTCATAATGTATATCTAAAGCATGTTGCAAGTATGTCAGTCTGACTGATATGCTGCAAATAACTCTAGCGGTGATGCAGTTAAATCAATATGAAAATGCTTGCATCATTATAATCACCAGTATAATTTATGTCGATGACAATAAGGGCACTCTGAAATAAAGGGGGAGTTAAAAGGATGTGTATATTGCTATGTGAATGAATTAATAAACTCCTACATGTCTAGTTGATTATACCAAAGTAAAAACTTTGCTTAGCCCACCAGAAGAAAGATGGATTAACCAGCCCTAACATTACTGTGGTTCCCAAACTGCATGTCTGTAAAAGAAGATTAAGGACCTCAAAGTCTACCATCAGCTGACATTGCCTGTGTTTTCCTCTGTCATTGCAGCATGTTATACAGTTAGAACCCCATGCAAACTGCAAAGGCAAACACGTACAAGTGATGAGTATTCACTTTCCAAAAAATAAAAATTACATTTTAAAGTTAATTTAATAAAGTTACTATGGAAACTTCTCCAGATAAGCTAAGGGTAACTGAAGGTTCTCCTTTAAAGGCCACTTAAGCTGTTCTCAACTTAGAAAAGGCAGAAAAAAATACTACTTATGTCTGAAAGAGTACAAAATTCTAGGTCTTGGTTTGTCCTCTATCCCTTGATAAAGGGATCTTTATAAGGTGATGCCTCTATGTCTCCTCCTATAGAAGTTTTTCCAATTATTTTTTATATAGTTCCTTCTGCTTCTCCACTCAGGAAATGATTACTGTACCCCCATGAAAACCTTCTTCTGACATCATTTTGTTTAGCAGTCCCTTCTCCAATTCTTGCTCAGAAGAATTTTGGAAAATGCCCAAGCGACAGCCAACAGGCAAAACTGAGCATGGATCATACATATCTGAAATGCTTAAAGATAGTTAGGGAGAGAATGATACTTGTGTACTCTTAACATTTGGAAAGATTTTCATTTCAAGTTTCAAATCGATTTTCTACATATGAATTGAAAATCATACAACTATACAAATACCAAGAAGTACTCACACTTCTGCCTTACTTTTATCTCAGTCATTTTGAAAACTCTAACGAAATAACCATCTACGACAAAAGCTGGGCATGATGTTTTAAATGCCTTTACATTAGTGAGTTAAACCAAGCGCTATGAAAGCTAATTTGCTTTAGAAGAAATACAGAAATATGTCGTGTTGAGGATCCTGTAGAAACTATTAGCAAATTAATGTAATCTTAACTTTCATAATATATCCTTGTCAAACAAGATCAGGAAGTTTTTTAGTTATCCTTATCACATATATCCATATCATTTATCAGCAATAATAAATACACATTGAAAGTTTCTAGTTTAAAAAAAACACAAGGGAAGCTTATAAATAATGAATGAGTAAAGCCTTTTCCTTGAATTTCTATCCACTTGTAGGCAACTATTTCTTTGTTTGAAGACAGAGGTTCTGAGATTAAGAATCACAGTTCAAATAAGGAGGAAAATGTCAGGTCAGATAAAAGATTGTTCTCCAGCAGAAGTCATTTCAAAAGAAAGAATAAAGGAAAAAAATATATGTTACTTTTGCAAGGATTTAAATTACCCCAGTTTTTACATTTGTAATTGGAGGTAAAAATTGTCTTTGCTAAAGAAAATATTGCCTTCATCATTTACTGCTGCATAACTATTTCCTACAATTCCTGTCTTTGTTTTGTTTTGTTTGTTTTTGTTCTGTAATCCTGGATACCAGTTCGTACAACATACAGGAAATCTTGAGTTATGAAAAGGGTATAGTATGTGCTAATAACTATTCATTGCTACTTCTGAAGTCCTACCTTGCATTCATCCATAAAGCAAAACAGACAAAAAAGGTTAAACTGGTCAAAGGCCAAAGTGTCAAAGGCCTTAGAGTCAGGACAAAAGCTAAGAAGTCTTAACCTTGGACTTACTTCACTACATTAGCAATGGTATTTAACCAACAGAAAACAGTAAGTATGTAAGCAAGCAAGCTCATAAAGTGACATTAAGTACCCTGAACTCAACAAAAATTGAGCCCAGTTTTATAGCCCATGAAGATTTTTCCATAAAAAGTTCAACCATCTGCACTTTTAAAAGCTTATTAAAATTAAATTTACTGATTCTTTTTAAACATTGTTTTTACCTTCCAGATTTTACGTCTCCAATTTTCTTGTTAGACTGACTTCTAGCTTTGCTCAGAAATTTAGTAATACAGTTCATGTGTATTTAAATTTATCTTAGGTATTTAAATATTATGAGCTACATAATGAAATAAAGAAAGTAATGACTTCGAGTTTAAAACAATTACTTCTTAAAACCTGAATTACTAACACCATAATCATAACTTTCATTCAGGACACTAGAAAAGTAAACAAATACACAGTAGTGAAGGCAGACTGTTGATGAAGTAGAATGACTTCTTAATTGTGAATCATATTCTTTTAACAACTGAAACATACGTCAGTAATTTAAGCTACCTTTAACTCCATTAAGGAAGTTAACAAACACAAACCTATATTCAAAGAATAGGTATGGTACGATTCTATTTTAGGAAACATGTATGTAATAACTGCAACCCCTCAATCTAGCTAAGGATTTTTCTCCTCTCATGTACATTCTCTTTTATGATTAGATTAACTTTTCATAGTCTGTATAACTTTATCATTGTGAGGGTTTATTTACCAAAATGAATGATCTTTGAAGTCATACAGTAACCTAAAGGTTTTTACTAAAGGTAATATGATTTTAAAATAGGAATTTGTCCCTATCAATATATTTATTTCATTTACAATTGGAATCAACTTCTTCCTAGCAAAGTCCAACATCAGCATGCTTTTCCCAACTCAGAATTTACGGTGGGAAACGTGTAAAACTACAGGCTTGTAGTAGAACTACCAGCAGCCAGTCCTAGCACCATGAGAAGGAAATTTTCTCAAGTATTAAATTATAACACAACTTTATTAATTGTTGTGTGCCTTTAAGCACCTTTGCTCACACACGCTGGTCCATTGTCTACAGCGGGTGTGCCATGCAATCGAACTGTTGGCACATGCAGGCTGGGGCTGGCTTCCCACCACATCTCCCAGGAGGTTCCAGGGTTTGAAGGCCCATCCAGGCAGTGACAGGTCTGGATGCGGATACCACTGATCTGAAGAGAAGTCCCCGCTGGCAGCAGCCCAGGCCAGCAGTAGCTCCATCTGTCAGAGTCTCTCCAGGAGAGGGACACTGAAGCCAGGACTGCGCGGGAGGCTGGAGGTGCCAGCGAGAGAGGCTGTGCCCACATTTTGTTGCCTCTTCAGCTCCGTTTCGGGGTGCTGAAGCATCAGACATTGTGAGGCTCAGTTCAAGATATAATGTGAAACTGCACTAATTCAAAGATAAGAGACGGCAAACCACAGCAAGGCAGCGTATCCATTTTGGCAATCAATGAGACTTCCAAAGAGACCCAAGATGATGAAGCAGCAGTGTTTCTGGATCTCTAAATAATAGGGAATAAACACAATTATGCTCCCTTTGGTGCCCTGGAAAATGAGTCTGAGTATGCACAGCACGTGTGATCAGGAAAGTGTAGAAAAATCAAGATTTGAATCATTATCAAATGACCAGAGAATGTTTTTATAGCTTTTTTTATCTAAACCAAAAGTCACTCATGAATTCATGTCAAATTCACCAGGCAGTGATGTTTATCTAGGGAAGAAAAGACTGGGAATAGAGCTGCTGTCAGTCTCTTCTGTCCCAGCAGATCACAGTTTGCCTGCAACTCAGAAATGCAAGCCATCCAAGAGAGTAGCCTAATCCAGGTTTCCATCATTTGTATCTGCTGGCTCAGCATTTAAACCTTTCATAACAACTGACAGAGGAAGTGACTGGCCACCACCAGAGGATGGCCTGACAGGAAAGGTAGCCCCGAGGACCTGGAAAACCTTGACTCCAGCCTAGATACTCACTCTGGCTAAAGCAGAGAGATCAGGGAGAACTTTTCCTTCTCCTGTACATTTAATACTCTAGCATTTCATTAGATTTTTGTCATGGATGCCCAAAAGAAGGGTTTCATCTCATTTACCTAAACATATTTCTTGTCAAACTGAAATTTTAATATCAATTCTATAGGAAGTATTGCTTATTTCTTGCGGTTGAGAAGATGAATTAATAATAATAAGTACTCATTTCTTAGAAAGTCTTGGATGGTTGTCTCTTTCCCCAGAGATGCTTTTCTCATCAGTCCAGTGATGCACAACACGACCGGTGACAGTAGCCCCAGCCTGCACAGATTCAGCTGTCGTGAACAACACAGCGAAATCTCTGCCACTGTGTTTTCGATGGCTGCTCAAGCATACAGAAAAGTCCTCGTTTTGAGGGTTTGGTGTCCCTTCCTGATTTAGAGAATAACCAAACACACAAGCATAACATGACCCAAACAAAAATGTCCCCTACTATGGAAATGATGTGTGCTTAGCCAGAGGATGGGGCAGAGCAGCGTGTCAGCTCTCCCACACATGCAGTGAAGTGACCGAGTGCCTCATAACAAGGTTGCTTTCCCTTCACTTAGCAAAGCATGCCTGCTTTCTGGTAATCTCAGACAAAGAAGGGAGGAAACAAAGGCTCTGTTATCTCGCATCACACATTTGGATGCATACCTCTGATTGTATGATTAGGGCATTCCCTCACCATCTGCCACTGTTGTGCTTCCCCTCCCATAGGAGGGGAGGGCTCAGCACATGCTGAGCAACTTCACAGTAAGCTGTGTGTGATCTACTCCAGCTGAGAGGTCAGAACATGAGGTGCTCTGGCTTCTTTCCTACGCAATGCATTTTTAAAACTTTTTTATTTCAGAGTAAAGAGCACATTATTTAGAGGTTGGAGTTGCACAGTTATCATGCCTGAGATGGGAGGAGAGCAGCAGCTGGTGTGAATATTACGACTGTTGGATCTCAGCAGCTCTCTATGTCCTTGTATATCTACTTGCCCTTAGTCCAGGTGGCCTGTGAAAATGCTATAGCACATAAAGAGTTTTCTTAATGTCTTCTTTGACATTCAGGGTCAAACTGAAAGGCAGGATTCCACTACCCATGTCCAAAGATTCAAAATAAGATAGCTGAGGCAGTGTTGAACGCATTTATACAAAACTGTGAAATCTATGCTATTTTCTGTCTTGTAATTTGTATGGTAGCTGCCAGTTTTCTATTTGTTTGTTTTTTTTCCCCTGTATGGGAAAGGCAGTTTTGACGCAGCAAGGCTGGTTTATTCCAGATACTTTATTCAGAAAGAGCAGGGGAAGCTTTTCAGAAAAAAAAATATATATATATATATATATATAAAAGCAACCAAGATCCCACTTGTGTAATAACTTGCATCTCCAAGTGACCCCTTGCCAAGATATAGGGAAGACTATAAAGGCACACAAACAGGGATACGCCTTGAGAGTACTCCTTCAGCTTCCAGTGATTAAATGAATGAAAGCCATCAGCAAAAGACCCATCAAATTCCATAAACACCAAGCCTTTCAACCTCTAGCTCTCCCATGACAATCAGCTCCCCATGTAGAAGCCTGCCTCTGGGCTTAGAGCCAAATGGAGTCACAAGTTGTATTTCCCCTTCCTTAGGGAGCAATGCTCTCCTTAAGGGATAGGCTACATTTACACTGCTACACTTAGGGGTAGCTCACTAGGAAGTGAAGAAAATGTTACACAAACCCAGGACACCCATCAAACCCAAGAATCGCATGAATCATAGGGTGAGAAAAGTGTGTTCAGGAGTGCTACTTTGAATGCTTTTACAAGCAGATGTGGCTGCTGGGAAAATCCCCGTTAAGTTCTGTGTTTCATACCTGTCTTTTTGGTCCTTAAGATGCTAAATGAGATGTTTTGAGAAGTCTGAGGCATCCACCACGTACAGAGTTGTGAGAACATATGGACACATGTAAAGAACCTCAAGCCTGGAACACTGGTCTGAGGAATTAAGGTAATGGGGTTGTGCAGCCTCATGCACCAAGGCACTAGAAGACATGAAATCTCCATGTGAAATATTGGCAGCTAGAAAAAATGACCATGCTCTACTCAGTTCTCATAAGCTTTAAGAGATGAATCCAGGAACTGGATCCAGTCACAGGAGACAGGTGATCTACAAAAGAAATGGTGGGTTTGAAAAAACAGCATTTGAAATGTTCTGTGTACAGCCCAGTGCAATAGTCCCCTACAGTGATATTTCTCACTTTATGAATTTCCATTTGACACCCTTTTTTGGATGTAAGCATGTGTGATTTTTATGTCAAGATGAGGCCAAAACAGTTTTGAAAAATAAGATGTTAGCAACAGCCAAATTAGAATTAACTCACTCAGATACACTTTTTTCCATGTTGTTAGAGCTGTTTGGCTTCCTCCAGTTACAACTTAGCAACTGAAGGAAGTAACTTAGTAACTTAGCTATCCATTTTAGTAGGATGCATTTTAGTCTTGAACTTCAAAATTTATCACTGTTACTATTTTTATTTTTATTTTTAAATTCTAATGGTGCTAAAACTTACGTGAGGAAAGAGGATAGTATTTGCAAAAGACAGCTCATTCAGGAAATGATATTGTTTTGGCTACACATATATATATACATATATATATATATTTTTAATGTATAAGATGATTTTGTATTCAAGAGGGGTGAAACACACTCCAGCAGGAAGTTGTTAAAAGTCAGAGTTTCAGAGGAAGTAACTCAATTTTCCTTCTGTTTCAGTGTACCTCCACTTGCTTTAACCTCTGTTTCCAGCAATCTCTTTTTATTACTAATCCACTGAACAAAACAGAAAGGAGGAAAATGAGCCAACAGTAATCTCCTCTCAGTACTAATTTGGAACAATATATATATTTTACTAAGAACAGAAGGAAGTGGTTTAGAAGAGTGATTAGGTTATAAAGAAGAGTTTTGAAGTGATAGCCCCTGATTTTATCTTTAATGATTGCTTCAACATTTTCCTAAAATGGCAAGCCTCATTTCTATGCTGTTTAATTTCAAATTCTGACTTATTTTTCCTTTTACTTCTTCTGGAGTTTGAATAACTACAGAAAATAGGCCTGTATTAAGAGAAAATTCTCCCATGGAAAACTACAGATATTAAATTATAATTACTCTAAATAATAAAGGATTAAATAATTAATATAGAGCAGTTACATAATGCACCTGACAGCTCTGGAATAAAGTTGCTTGGCAAAGCACAGAGAGATCACATGGGCATTTATACATAAGCATAACTTTAATTTTGTGCATAAAATTAAATATACTCATGGAAGAGTTTCAAGAATCAGGGTTGATATTATAGGTACTGAGTAAAAACAATTTGACAAAACATGCATAGTTTGAAAGAATCTATTCTGCCCAGAAAATTGATAGCATAAAGCAACGATGATTTTATTTTGAACATTAGCTTGTTACAAGAGGACAGGATTTATGCCTGTAGGAATGACATATAATATAAGGCAAAAATCCTTGAAAAGCTGATTAAAACTAGAAAAGCAGAAGTAGGCATTTTTCTCACTTATCACTGTATTGCAGTATGACAGTGAAGAACAGCAGAGACTTTGCAATCACATGGGCATAAAAGACTACATTAAATAACCCCTGTAGATGCACAAAACTGAGTCAAACATAAAACTAGTATACAAAAGTAATGTTATCAGTCTTTCATTACAACTACAATCAAAACCTGAAAATTTCTAATATTTCAAAAGTGAGGTATATACATGTCCCTGTTTTATCACATAATCTTTTGCCCTTTTTTGAAGATAATATTAAAAATGCAGATGTATGATGGCTAAAGAAAGCTGAGTTTTGTTTAGAGTATGAGAGCAAGACAAATTTTGGAAACAGAAAATAGTTCCAAGAAAAATGTATTTCAAAAGCTCCCTGAAACTGTTGACGTAATCTAAGCTGGCTACCGAAGTCCTGAAAACATAGTTGTGACAAGCTTTGAAATCAAACCCAAACCATTAAATTATGAGAGTGGGGTTTAAATCTTACTTGAAGATATATCTCAGTGCATGTGTATCTTTCAATTAGGTAGGTAGAAATTTCAACCTTGCTAGTTACAGTATTCAACAGAAAATTAAATTACGGAATGTTTCAGGAATGGAAAAAAAAAAAAAAAAAAAAGACTGAACCGAGGGGAACCGTAATCTATGCCACTTGTTTTATATATTTATCAAAATTTAGAAAAGCAAGTACTTTACCTATTTGACCACAAATCTTTGACCCTCAAATTTTAAGTGCAAAAAATTATTAAATTCACATACGGATTTTCTCTCTGTGCCTTTTTCTAAACAATTGCTTCTTATGCAGTAGCCTTTACAAATTAGTGAGAGCTAGCAATACAAGTCATATGCTCTTATTAACTGCATTTCTATGTAAGATATAAAACTGCTGTTTTGTTTTACTGTGTTTTGGATGGGTACAGAAAAATCTAGCATGAATCACATGCTTCTGTAACTTTGACTTAAACAAGAACAATGGGCTGTAATGTAAAGAAATCAGCCAGAAACATATGAAAGATAGCCCAGGAAAGCAGTCACTGTCCTTCTGTGACTACTGTGCTTGGACCCATACTCCCATATTTGGAAACCAAGGGCCCCCTTGATTCCAGATGTAGTCCTTTCCTCAATACTCACACCCTCCTCACCTCCACAGAGCTACTTGCTCTGCATCTAGCACCTCCTCACTTCCCTGCAGGACCAGGAAATAGAAGGGACAACAAAGGCACCGGGATTTAAACCACCTGTAGCATGGTAAGACATGGAATGCCTGTGCCAAAAGCCCACCACACTGAAATCACTTTCTTAGTCAACTAAACCACATTTCTCCTCACTGCATCATCAGCACGTGCAAACATTGGGCAAAACAACACTGGTGTGGCATCTTCCTCTGCTCTGCCTGTGCTGCAGGAGGAGTTGATGGCTCCTTTTCAACCATGTCACGCATTGGAGAGCACTGCTGCTGGGCAGCACCACTGTTTCACATGTACAGCGCCAACACTGAACTTCAGCTTGCTTTGCCTTGCTCTGCTGAACAGCTTCTGGCACACAGCAGCCAATACATTCCTAGAAATGCAGGTTTATTACTTACACGGAAAATATTCTATAACTTAAATGGCTTAATCCAGGAGACAGACTGTTTCTGCAGATGTTTTCATACCTGAGCTGTAGAGGATACCAGTGCTGCAATTCATACAACTGTGGTGAAAGTGATTTCCACTTGTGCAACTGGTATAGAGGTGATGTCAACCTGCTGCATGAGGCAGACCAGGTCAGGGGCCAGTCAGGGGCTATTTCTTCCGTGTGTAGCATGCCCCCAGTCATTCTGGCAGATTCTGTAGCTGTTGTTTTATTCAAGGATAGCATATCAGGGGATTTCTGATGTTTTTTGTCTGTGTGTATGGAAGGTCAACGGAGAGTCCATGAACGTTTTATGGACTTTTCTGGACTAGCCATTAACAACATAGTTCAGTTCATGCTCCCATCCTCGAAATATTGAATCCCTTCGCTGTTTTGACTGCCCTCCCTTCCCCCAGTTATACGAAACCTATCCTGTTTATATGACAATATACCTCAACTGTCACTAATAAACCAAGGAAAAACCTTCATTTGTGCCAAAATTTCAGTTTTTGTTTTTAAATTTCAGCAGGCTATAGGGCTGAAAAATATTTTGTGAGACCAGGAGGACTGAGATAGAGATGAGGGGAGCAGATACCAAATGTACAGCTGCAGAACAGAGCTCACTGGTCAGGTAGGGGAGCAGTGTTAAGCACAGCGACCAGAAGGCACTGGGAATTGCAGAGGGGTGGTGGAAAGACAAGGACAATGCCTCACCATGCTTTGTTACCGAAAGTTACACCAGCTAACCCTGGAGAGACTAAAGCCCTCGAAAACTGCCATTTAGATCCATAATCCATCAAAAAGAAATATAATTTAGAGGACTTTTTACCTATCATTAAATCCTTAATCTTTTCATCTTTGGAGAATTTATGTTCCTCAAAATTACTCAACAGTTTGGGGCATATCACTACCATTTTGGAGTTTTCCGTAAAAGGTCCAAAGAATTACAGGCCTTATTTGTCTGGGTCCCTTTCCAATACAGCTATTCACCAACCAGAACTCATTTTGTGATTTTGTCTATAAATCTGTCCTATTGAGTTGTCTAATTTTGCGTTAAATAGATGGAAAATATAAATTGATACTCTAATTTTTATTTATTTATTTATTTATTTAAACTCAGAGCACGGTGTTCTCAGATTTATGATTTCCATTTCCTTCAATGGGTCTTTCCAGACATTATAAGCTTTTACAGAAAATGCTGTAAAACCTATAATACTGAAAGATAGCTGCATTCAAATGAAAGCAAACAAACAAATAAAACCCTAAACTAAACTGAATACATTTTGTGATCTAGTTTGTACATTCTATGCTACCTTCGGTACTTTATCCTGGTTTTGTGAAAGCTTGCCCACTGATTTTGGTAAGAGAAATTGTGTAAGTCTGTTTTGAAGATATCCAATTTCCAGCTTCTCTTTTCTTAATAGAAGCTTCCTTCTATACACCCCACCCAATCCTTTCATTGATTTTAAATACAAAATTACCTGCTATCTGAAACTCAATAATATGCTTAATTATCTAATTCCCATTCACTTCAAACAAATGATAATCATTTATTCTATACCTTGACCTAGAACACAGTGTAATTTAATAATCAAGAGAGCACTATACACATAATTTGGTGAAAAATCCATTTGAAGAATCTTGAATTTCTCTGCTTCTTGCATGAGACATTTTCTTAGAGGAATCTGTGTATGACTAATTTAGTTCTACATAGGAAAGAAAACAAACCTCTTGAAGATTATATCACACAGAGTTATCACAACTAATCTTTGCTAAGGGCATGTCAGGTTAGATGATATTTTTCTGAAGTGATATTACTACAACTTGCATAGCAATCACAAATAAGAGAAAGAGGTTTAAATCCAGGTTTAAAAGGACTATTTCCAAATCAAGTTATAGTTTTCTCAAAATATTTGGCTTTGGGTGAAAATAATACATGAATTAATGAAATCAACTTACAGTTCTAATTACTGTATAATTTTTTTTTCTTTTCTTGTTAAAAATAAATTAATCTTGCAACCTTATTTGATTTCCAAGTAAAAGCAAAAAGTGCAAAATAACTTACATGTTTAGACCTCTTTCTCAGGTATTAGACAGTATTATGACATTTAGTAAAATTTAGTAATTTTTTACAAAAGTATTAGAAAAGAAAAATTATACTGCAGAAGATTTAAAATTATATATTCACAGACAGAGTGTAGTATTTTTCACTGTAGAGTTGTGATTGACAGAATACTCTGTATTGGTTACAAATTCGATGAGAATGCTCTAAAATGAACTAAATCTTAATTTAATCTTAATTGTCCTTAGTAGAAAAATGTATCTTGGGTTTTCTCAGCAAGGATGCTTGGTTTTCATATTTACAGATTTCATTTTTTTTGACTTCAGCAGTAGCAAAGTATTTCTATGAGATCTAAAGCCAATGCATAATACATGGCTGAAATTGGTGATTTAAACTTTATTATATGAGAAATCACCATAGTTTTCAAACATACAGAACAACAAACTGAACTGTATTTTATATAGCTCGTTAATTTTATTGTAATTAATTCTTCCCTTTCATAGCTACTACACTGTTTCTTAGTTAGAAGACTTGATGGGATTCAACTCTTTAATCTTACATGAGTACACTGCAGATTTCCATCTCTCAGCTAAATTGTCCAAGCTCGTTTTCAAGATATTGGAGAAAACAAGGACTTTTAGAGCATAATTTGTGTTGAATACTGTAGACACATAGTAAAGTAGAATAAATAGTAGAATTCATAGTAGAAATTTATGAATAGTGAATTTCATTCTGTAAGTGTCTGTATCTCTCTTTACGGTGGACCAAGGCAACTTGCTCAGACGTAAATATCTGATCTTGGACAAATGAATCCCACATGCTGTGACAAAATGCATTTCAAGAAGTTTTTAAATGTTTCTGGAAAAGGTGGGGAACCTTTAATCTTATTTTTAATAAAACGGTTAACTTTCATCCCTAAAAGATGACTGATTTTTTTCTCTATTGGTTATATTTTGGATTTGACTTTTTATGGGTGTCAGGAGTGAGTGATTTCATCTTCTTTTCTTTCAAAAGAAAGATGAATGAAAATAAACATAGATCTCATAAATTATTCCCTTCTTACACAGAGATTTACCATTCATAGTAGCAGAGTTTTGAAAAGACTTAAAGAACAAATGTTTGGAACAAATATTTGTAAAAAGGCCACAAAAGAAAGCAATAACTGCTTAAAAAATAATAAAAATAGTAATAATAAAACAGTACTGTCAGTTACACCTATACTAATAGATCTGAGCACACAAACAACAGAAACGATGTTTAGCCAAAGATGACTGCTTTTGCATAGAAATTTTTGGTCTTATTTCTTAAAATTTCCTAACACTTTTGCTAGCTTATTGGTTCTCTTTTCCTGGTAATGGAGCACTTAAAAGGCCAAAACTTGAAATACAAGTTAGGGAATTTCCACTTCTGTTTCCAGTTCTGTTGACCAGGAAATATAATGATGCGTTTTATCAAAAACCTAGGCACAAAGGTCAGACACAAATATGGGCAATTAACAGTGAAAATATATCCTAGAGCTAACCTAGTACTTTTCTGTGACAAGTAAGAGGAATTCTTGCTAACCCCATTCAGCCCCCTAGCTCAGTCACAGGAGCACTCTGACATACAGCAAAAAAGAGTTTAAATTCCTCCAGAACAATGAGGGATCAAAATTAATCTCTCCCACACTGCAGATGAATGCCCCAGCTCCTGGACTGTCATTTTGTGCTTTCTTTGTGGTAAATTAATTACTTAGCTATTTATAAATAGAAAAAGAAAAAAAGAAAAAAAAAAAAAAAGAAAAGCTCCAGGATGAAAGACTTAAAGAGATTTGCCCCAGAACTATCAGGAGCAGTTCAGTAACTTCAGAATAAAGAAAGACCTTGATGCCAATCCCTGCTCCACATGAAGTAGAAGATGGAACCAAATCTGAATTATGCACCATCCATATAGGTGCTCTGCCTGCACACGTCTTGAACAAAGCCTCGCCTTACCAGACACCTCCTTGGAGCTGAAGCCACCCAGGAATGTGAGAAATCACCTAATCTGTCCTGAGGTACTAGGTCTTAGTGTGCCCTATTGTAGCTGAGTCGGGAGCTGCACATCTAGCAGACAAACACTGCTGTAAATATGGGCACACTGGGAATTTAGGATCAGGCAAGCATCTGAGGAACAGCCCTAAGGTTCTACTTTCTAAAACCAATATAACAGGTAAAACAATTAAAATCTTTTCAGTGGACTCCGTAATATTGAGTTACTGAATAAAACAAATTTATTGTCCAAACTCAGAATATAATTTTCACCTGGCAAGCACAGACAGTTTGGGCACGTGTCAAAACAAACAGATGAACAAAACATTCAAAATGAGATATGATTTACTGTACAGGCCCTTCTGTAAACACTAAACTCTATACATACATATCTTTTTCATTTGTACCTCTGTGAGCAGGCATTGCAGCAGACTTTCATATGCTTGATGTATCTGCATTTCTTCAAGGAAATTAGGATTTGTATTTCATATGCCTTAAGAGCATATTTTCTGTAATTGGGTACTTATTATTAAAAATAGTTCAAGGTTTTGATTGTATACAACGAGATCAAAGCAGGTTGCAAAACAATATCTTAAAAGTTAAAAATAGCTATAGCCTCAGATGAATATTTAAGTCGTGCAAAATTAGGTCTCTCATGTTGTCTGTCAGTATAGGGCTGATTGTACGAGGTGCTAGAAGTCGTGAATGCCTAATCAATTTAGTATTCCAGGATCTACTCAGAAGTTTGCTGGATCAGGCTCAGAGTTTACAACAGTACAACTAGACCGTCTTCATAAAACACTGCTTAATTAAAGTATTTGTATATACAGCAGTAATTCATCACACCATAAGCTACGGCTGATTAAAACCAGTAAGCTGGTTTTACATTGTGCTCTCATTAAAATCAACAGTAGGGCAGGGTTCCTAAAGGCTTGACCCACTTCCAATGCAATTTGACCCAATTCTATGTAATGCAGTTCCATTTATAGTTTATCTGTTTGGGTTTTGTCCATCTAACAGATCAGCTATTGATTTCTACACAACAGCACAATTTACAGAATCATTCCAGATGAAAAGGGGAAACATCTATTGTTCATCTTTGTTTGTCCTTGGCCACCCCAACAGGATTAATTGTCTGACATCATCTTTAGTAGATAAAAGGCTAGTTTGCTCTGAAAAAAAATGCGATGTGGATGGAATAACCTTCTTGGCAGGTTGTTCTACTGCCTGACTATCATGTAGAGTTACCCAATGATTTTGTTGACATTTAATCTAAATATTCCCATACATCTTTATCTAAACTCATAATTATGGACTAGAGGGAAAAATCCTATCCTTGAGAATGGCAGCTAAATTGTAGTATGGGAAGAGAAACCTACTGTGTGTACAGAGCAGGAAGCTCTCCTCATGTTTTAAGCCTCTAAGGGGCACCCACATCTTTTTGTTTAGGTAATCAGTGGTAATTTCTTGAATAGCAATACACAAATCTCAGATGTGGCAATTCTCAGAAAACTTTTAACATCTGAGAAAACGTAATACATGGGAAAATATTCTGGTCAAAGCAGAAAGGAGTTTACCAATATTTCAGGGACTCTGATTACTACTGGCCTTCTACAGAGACTGGAAAATGCAATTTGCATAATGGCAACAGAAGGCATGCTGTATGTTGTTGATGCTGGGTCTGTGACAAGTGTATATGTACATCACTATTTTAAATACAAATTTAACCAATTGCAAAGTTAATATTAGATTAAATTAGCATTAACTAATGCTAATTAATAGAAAGAATGTAACCTATTTTTCAAGGTGTTTCTTTTTGTTGTTTTTTTGCAGTCCCACAGAGCTCTATTCTGGGAGGATACCAACAAAGATAAATACGAAAGAATTGATGGAGAGAAAACTCAGAGGAATCTGTAGTTTGTGTTTCCTCTCTTCCCATTCTGTGCAGCCTTCCTGTTTCCATACTAATCAAGAAACTATTTATAAATGCTAAGTGGCAAACCATTTGAATGAATTAGAGTAACATTACGAAACATTTCAGCTCTGTGTTTCTGTCTCCATTCTGAGCAATGTGGCTCAGGAACAGAAGTTCACTTCCTTAATACAAAGTGACTAAAAGCCACTCTCATGACCTAATCTTTCACCTAGTCAAAATTGGGTCTGTCAGCATAGAGTATTCCAGTCTTTTTATCTGGATCCTGAATAAGCTTACTTCAGCTACTTGTAACTTTAAACTGCTAGAGATTTTCAACATTAGTCATTCTATAATTTTAAGAATAGAAGGGAAAATTATTTCTGAGATTTAACCTTTAATCCTGTAATTGTTGACTTCTAAGTGCTTGGTGTACGGCATGCAAACGTCACTTTTCTCTCTTTTGCTCTCCTCCTTTTTTTTTCTTCTTTTTTTTTCCT
This sequence comes from Anser anser, assembly GCF_964211835.1. Classification (NCBI taxonomy): domain Eukaryota; kingdom Metazoa; phylum Chordata; class Aves; order Anseriformes; family Anatidae; genus Anser; species Anser anser. The sequence goes on from NC_139721.1 coordinate 65,422,244, forward strand.
TTTTTTTTTCCTTTTTTTTTTTCCTTTTTTTTTTCTTGTTTTTAATACTGCTTGCAAAGCCAAGAAGATGAAAGGAAAGCAAGCGAATGGAATATACCTACTCTTAAATAAAGAATTTCATAATATTTCACCCTAAATTCATTCCAAATGATGAGAATATAAATGCCATCTGGAATGAATACTGCTTGAATGAGGGTAAATTACAGACAGTCATGAAATTAATTATACAGCAATAAAGGATGCTGCTGAGCCACTTTGACACCTGTTCTTTTAGTCTCCACATTAGTGAGCTGGTGAAAGTGAGAAGCAACAAGTACTGCTAAGGCTTAGAAATCAGCTTTTCTCTTAACATTCTTTACATCAGTAATTTGCAGTTATCTGGGGCTCAGGAAAAGCACTGCAAATTCAGGGGCTAAAATAAGCATAATTTTAATGCATGCCAAGAGTGCATGGATGGCAGAATCTGCTGGAAAGGTGCAGCACACATTTCTTCTGGTGTTTGCTGCCCAGCACAAGGAAGTATGCATGTAGATTGTGAAAGCTGAAGTTATCCTTCCAATAATTCTGCCTGTGCTCATATGGGATATGAAGTCATGCCAGGGATACTAGCTGAACTGCAAAAACTTTTTTTCTTCCTATTTCTCTGTCCATGCAGGAGCAGCCAAGATTTTGCTAAATGGGAGAGCCTGAGGCCAATAACCACAAATAAATTGAACCTGGCAGATCATTTAACATAAACTTTTATTCCTTTTAGGATCTCACACTAAGAAAGTCTCAACACAAAATTCCATTAGGCAGAGGTGGGGAACTTTGCAATGCTCCTACCTAGACAATTTTTCTTTTTTAATTCAGTAAAAGAGAAAAATAAAAAAATAAAAAAAAATACCATTATTCTGGCAAGAAGATCTCCTTTGTCAGTCACAGCAAATTAAGGGGAGAACAACTTGGAAAACCGCTTAGATGTTCAAGTTTTCAGTTACAAAGCTGAGGGAGACACTTTTTCTCCTGGCAATTCATCTTACAAATAATTAGGGTTAGGATTTGCTCCATCTGGGGAGAATCCACTTTGGGTAGCATTTTCAAAATGCTGAACTGATTTAGAAATATGTGTCTTATGACTTACTTGGCTTTCCCCTTCAAATGTTATCTTGGATATTTCTTACATTTAGTCAGGCTCTTCCTTAAATGTAGCTAGATCTGAGACATCTAAAAAACCACCCTAGAACTCTGGTTAAAAAATTACTAAAATATAAATCAATAAGGGAAAACAAGAGCATAAGTCCAATTTGAGCCGAGAGGAGGGATGGAATATTTACCTGCTGATCCAGGGCATCAGCAGGGCACTCTGTGTCCATAGGGTACATGTACATGTTTTTGTTACATACAAGCTCGGATTCCTTCCCAGACCACGTGCTTCTATAAGCACTACTGATTTCAGAGCCGGCCCAGAGTTGGAGTTACCTGCACCAGTAATTTTAACCATCACAGTACATCATCAATTGGCCTAAAGCTGCAAGAGTCTTGGGAGGTTTTCAGTGATTAAAACAGGCCCACAGTGCTGAAAAATGAACCTGTAACACACAGGCAACAATCTAGCATCTGGCTGCAGGTTATCACTTGGAATGTCAGCTGAATTTATCAAACCTGGGATATGAGCAGTTAAACAGCTTCTGGTGATCTATAGCTTCTGTATATAATTGCAAACTTAAATCCAACTTAACATTTTCCAGGTGTGAAAATTCATGAATGATTTTTCAAAAATTTCGCTCTCTTCTCTAAATTCAAAAAGCCCTTCATGTATTTACTGACCTTTGTGATTCATACTTTAGGGGCCTTTCACAGTCTTTCTCTTTTGAGTGGGAAGCATAGACTAAATATGTGAACAACTTCCTCCTTTTTATCAGGCCCCATGCCATTTACTAATACAGCACAACATTTGCCTGCTGTCACATCATACTGCCACAACCATGCTCCAAATGTCACATTAGCAAAGTCAGGTTAAAATCACTTTGTGTTATAACATTTTCCGCACTGACCTTTTGAAGGGCCAGAGTGAGAGGAAGGCTTAGCTCCTATTGCTCTGAGTGGGAAGCCTCTGCTTCTTTTCTCTTCTAAATGCAAGAACCACATGCTTTGTATTCAAGAACCTGTTGTAATTGTCACATCCTCACAATCCACCCAACTTTCTGGGTGGATTCTTCAAGCACTCTTGTAAAAAAAAAAAAAAAAAGTGAAATTGATTGCTCAAGGATTTGGGTCCTTTTGTACATAAGACATCTTGTTCTTTCCAATATGCGGGTCAAAGAGCACAAATGGAAACAGCTCAGAAATCTGCTTCTCCTGATGCTGTCAGCTTTCCATTTTAACACAGCTCAGGATAGAATGTGGAGCTATTTGCCTCATAAGGCTTACAAATTACCTGACCTTTTTAGATGAGAGCAGGGGATCTGTATTACTAATTTGGGAACTATAGCATACTTTTAAATGAGGCAAGGATCCACCATGACTTTATGATAGGTAGGAATATATGTTTCCTTGTCCATAGGGACAAGCTATCCAGCCTGTTCAGTGTAAAATATGTTGTGCAGCTGTGCAGGATCATTTTAGGGGACACCCTTTCAGAAAGGTATTTCTTATTTCTTTCTTCTTCAAACTAGCCCTTATTCATAGCCCTAAGATGTTCCAGCCATGGACAGGGAGGCTGTGACAGAGTCTTCCATGTCAAGGGGGGTTCTGAGCCCCCCTACTGAGACCAGACAAGTGCCATATCTAGTACAATACAAGGAAAATGTTTATTATACATATACATTCCTACACAAGGGATTAACCATCAAAGATTGCATATGGTCTTTCAAAGTGAAACATGGCCTGAATTCGATGTGCAGAAAGCAGCTTAAGGAGGAAACCTGTGTCCACTGCATGGACATTAAAGAAAGCAGAGAGGACTATGCTGGTGAGATAGTGAGGTAACAAACAGCTTTGTGTCAGTAGTCAAGGATCATATAAAGTAGCATTTAGCTCTAAATCACAGTTCCCTATTCCTGCCTGACACTGTTTCTTACGTACATGGTATTAATTTGATACATTTTTCATTCTGGCAGTAGTTTAACAAACTGACTGTTAAATTTTCTGTGGTGAAATCAGTTTTTTAAAGGTTGATGTGCTAGATATATCTAATGAATTAGTTTACTTACGAAAAGCTCATCTCCTGCCCGCCATAGTCATTTAAGGGAAAATAATACATGTACTCCAGCTGAAGATAAAAAATACCAAGATGGCTGGAATTGTAAGAAAATATTTTTCTTAACAACCCACACTCACGTTCTCCTTTTGGTTTCAGTTTTTGAATCAATAACTCAAGAGTAAGATAACTATGACTCAGCCCCTTCCTCTCTGGGGACAAGGGGAAGTTTGAGTCCACGGTAGGATTTTTTTAGGGTTTTTCCTAAATCCTAAATGTCTATGTTTTTTTGACTCCCAGAGTCTGCAAGGGGGAATTTTGAAAAATGAGCTTACTCTGTGAGCTTACAGTGATTACAAAGGGTCTATACTGCCACTGGGAATAAAGAAATTGAAAGCTACTATTTCCTGAACTGGCATCCCACTTAGTTTCTTTTGAAAGGGTGTATGTGTAATAAATTTCTGTTCAAACAAGCCAGCAAAATTCACTGAATAAAGAGATGCTTATCAGGGAAGTAAAACAAATTTAATATAACAATTTTAAGTAATGTGATTCAAGTTAGAAAATGACACCTATCCCATTGCAGAGTATTATTTGAGGTTGGACATTTAGAAACAAAAGGGTAGAGAAGCTTGTCTCCTCCTAAATCTATTGATTACATATGCTCATTTTCTAGTACCATGTTTACAGAATCAGTCTTTAATTCCTCTACTAGATTCCAGTGATGATGTACGCAAACAGATTGTTTTTAAAGAAACTAGAAAATGTCAGCTTAGAGAACAAGGGGCCGATACAATGACTGCATGACCAGCTATACTTGGAACTGAATTAGTACATACAATGACAGAACAAAAATGAAGAATGATGAGTTTGCAGAAAGGGGGACTAGTAAATTTAAAATGGAATTTAGTCTTTTCACGCCCTTTATACAAAGCTAATGTCTGGATTAATAGTGTTCCTGTGCTGTCAGTGTTTTAGTATCAATGACTTTATGACTTCTGTATGATTCACAACTGTTTTTGATCACCTACACAGAGAACAAACCAATCTTCACTGTTTTTTAAAGTGTTTCTTGTTCGTCTTGTTTATCTGTAATAGGTTTAACTCTCACAGTGATCTTTGTTTTCTCCTAGCACTATGATAATATTGCCTACAATCCCAGAACTAGCTCTCCAAAATAAATTTTTGTCAAAAATTCTCTGTTATAGAGTTCCGTTAACTCGGAGAACCTGTCAGATGTTATAAACTTATCTCAGTATGTCTAGCCTACAACTGCACAAACCTTTACATGCTGGGGTGATATATTATTAAATAATGTTTTGCTTTTGTTTGTTCAGATGCTGTAATGTCAAATAATAAATCTATGCACTTTTAGTGACCCAGATAAATTTTATTTTCTTCTCTTCTATTCATTAATTATTAAAGTTGTTCTATCTCATGGGTTAGTATCTGTTGGGGGAATATTTGAACTACAGGTATGGTGTCATTGATGGTGTCATTGCAACAGACCACATTCTCTATTAATTATATCAAATGAAAGATTTTCCCGCATTATATACCAGGGTCTGATGGATTTCTCAGAAATCTTCTGGTGTTTTTTATCCCCTGTAGAAATTTTATTACAACTGTTTCCAGAAAAAGTGCATCTCTCCAAGATGCCAACAGGAGAGAGGTTAGGAGTCTGAATACTGATTGGAATAAAAAAAAAAAAGTTACAATACAATTAGGAGAGCTCTGAAAGAGACATTTGACAATTCTTTCAGGTCTTTTTCATCTGCTGTTTCTTTACAGTTTGATAATTTCTGGTCACTTTTTGGAGCTGGATATGTTAAACTTTTATAGAGATCAGTTACTGTAAAATTCTTTCCTGTTGCTTTCCAGCCTTTTTTTTTCTTTGCTGATGAAGGTTTTGAAATGTAGTCCTTTTCATTGTTATTTAAGAAAGTGCCCGAGACACTTTTGTAGAAAATAGGGAGAGAGACTCATCAGTCCCTATGAAACAGTTTGTGCCTCAGACTATACCAGATGAATCGACGTGGAATCCTATGAAAACTACAGCTATTTCTATAATGCCTGTACTTGTCACAATAATAATTACTTGCACAGTCCAAGTCATCTCTCAGGGGATGAACTGCTCCATAAAATCTTGTACAGGCACACACACACACAGATAAATAGGTCTCCCCTGCTTCTCACACAGGCCTTCCTCTCTTGCCTGGGGGCAAAAAATTAAACCAATTCTTTCCAACTACTCTGTGCTGGTTACTACAACTTTGGGTTCAGAAGCACCCAGCTACTGTTAAACTTGCTCACACAAATGCTGATAGCTGCAAAGCTGTGGTCCCCCAGAGCTCTGTTCCCAAATGAAACGTTAGCTGCCAAATTGCTTGTTTTGCTCCTTGGTATATCTCTAGCTCATAGCCGTGTTGTTGCTGCACTGATAGCAGCACCCAAGCTTCCTAGCTTAAAAACTAGCTCAGGTAAAACCAAATAAGCTGCTGTGACAACCAGTGGCTGCAGTATTGGCATATCCTTTCTGTATATCCTCTCTGGCCCTGGAATTTGTATCCACGCAATATGATTTGTTTCAAATGAGGCAACTCTGGCAACTCCACACACTTAATCCCTTTAATCTTTCTTTATGCCCTAAGACCCCAAACAATTTCTGTAGCTCTTATCTGTCTTTTCTCCAGTTTGACAGTTCTCCTGCAGAATTTGGATACATGAATCTCAATATAATATTCCATGTTTACATATAAAAATTAAAATAAGTAAACAAATAAATAAATAAAAGTAAATTATTCCAAAAGAATAGGTTACAAGAGGAACAACTAGAACAAGGGAAAAACATTTCTGATAGTATTTAGGGAAGAAAAAGATAAAATAGGAAATGTGTCCAAAAAACCATAGGTCTGATAAAAAACAGCTAGAAACAATCTCTTTTATGTTGTCATAGAGTCAAGAGAGGAGTGGTACAAAGGTGAGGCAGTCCTGATAATAAAATTACAGATGAAGTTCAGTGCTAGTAAGATACAGAGTAACATATAAGAGAAAAGTAATGGCAGGTATATATACAAAGTGGTTGATACTGATAAGTAACGAATGAATAGCACCCGGGATGAGACCTTAGGCTTACTGTAGCTGGTACTTTGAAAACATCACTGCTGTGCTCACTGGTGGCCAAAGAGGCAAGGAGAGGTTGAATGTGGCAGAACAGAATATTGGGAAAATAGTTAAAAATAACATGGAAAGGTCATTCTGTGGTTTGATGTATGGTGATGGATATTTCAATGTTATATGTGGCTTTCATTATGCGATCACAAAAACGGTATAAGAGTATCAAAAGAGGTATGGGATTATTAGAATTATAGAGCAGCTTTTTTGTAAGGAAAAAACTAAGTGAGTAACAAGAGCTTTCCTTTCTAAATGAGAGTTATTGATGAGAAGGATCTGTAAGACATGAATGGTATGGAAAAAGTGAATAATGCACAATTATTCACCACTTCTCACACAACGAGACCAGGGTATGCCCAATGAATCATGAGATAGATGGTCTGAAACAAACAAACAAACAAAGAAACAGATGGAAGAGCTTTAATCATTCCATGCATAATTATTTTTGTGAAGCTCATTGCAACTGGTTGTGTTGAAGGCCAAATTTATAAACATATTCATGAAAGATAAGACAAATTGGTAGAGGATAAATCCACGAGGAACCATTAAACTAGATATTCAAAAGACACCCTCCAATTCAAAAAGTCATGAAGATGCTGGCCTTTGGAAACTGGGAGGATATAAATGACAAAAAATTATTCTATATATGCTTGTTTTTATGCATATGCCCATAACTGAATACACAATATCCTTCACTCCTGGGCACTGTCAAGTGGATACTGACCTAGACAGAGCTTGTCATCTGACCCAATACTGCAATGCTTCATGAACCAGACATACGATTAATTTTCCAAACAGAGAATCAAGTACTACAGCATTAGGCAATCGAAACACCAAAATATCTGCACTTCAAATTCCACACCTACAGACATGGGAAGAGTTGCATTTTCTATTGGGGGTTGTCAGAGGGTAAATGGTCTCTTATGATAGATTACTTAATTATCAGTGTCTTTTTTTTTTTTTTTAAAGTATGTGCTTGTGGGGGAAACACCTTTCAAGAACTTACTGAAAGTCACTTCTTTAAATGCTTCAACAGAAGAGGAGACACAACACTTCCCTTTCCTAGTAGCTATTTAAATAAATGGTTAGAAGAGACATCATGCTTGGGAAATCCCATGTTTAATTCATGTTCTGCATGAGTGGACTGAAATGTTTACCTCTTTCTATTCATGTCTGGGTTATCCATTTGTCTAGGTATTGACTCTCACTTTTTGTTCTGCTAAAAATATTGCAGCAAAAAGTTCACGACTGATGGACCAGAAAACAAAGGGACAGAAGGCCTAACACTACATTAATGATTATATTTATGATCCTCACTTGGATGAGGGATCCTCACCTCTTCTCCAGCCCTGGCCCCAAAGATTACTTGAGAATTTTACATTCAAATAATACATCGGATCCAAACAAAACAAAACATAAAACAGATGCTAGAAGAGGAACAAAATCTGTTTTCTCCTCACAAATCACCTAAACAGTCTACAGTTTCATGCTTATCCTGTCTTTTACTAGAAACTATTCAAAGAAATACAACAACTGGTATTAGTAGTAGACAGGTATTTGTAAATAGATGGGTATTTGTAAATTGAATGCCAGAATCACATAGCATACACTGCAATAGCTCAAAATTAAATACAGTAGTTCTAGCAGGGGACTCAAGATGTATAAAAAGTCAGTTGATTGTCACCAGGCACAATGAAAACACCTATGACACTTTAGAGGTCTGTTCGATTTGTTCTTCAAAGGTTTCAATGGTAGTGGTATTATGATCCCTTCAGAGTTTAAATATCCTTTTCATTAGAGTCTTTCCTAATTTGTGGCTTAAATATCCACTGATACTATTTAAATCCCTTGCTTCTCAGCCAGACGATGATGGTAGGACAAGGCAATTTTTTCTGTTTTTAGCAGAACTGTCATATGTTTTGACCATCGTGTCTCCTCTTCTCTATGCAACCTAGATATTTTGCTTTTTCTGATGAGGTATGTTTTTAATCCTGTCATCTTTATACATTTTCTTTAAATCAGTCCTGGACACAGTAGGTAGCTGTAGACTTTTGGCACTGGCTAGAGTAAAAGTACACCATTATTTATACATCCCAGTACAAGATTTTTCTTTTTATTTATTTATTTTTTTTCTACATGGTTTTGCTTATTCATATTCAGCCTGTGGCCCACTGTAACCCCTGGCTCCTCTTACATATAACTATGGCCTGATGAGCGTTCCCCATTTTTTATTTACCCAGCAGATTATTCCCAATGTAGCACCAGGCATTTGACCTAAATAAACAGAATTCTGTTTTTTCCTGATTATTTCTTCAATTTGTTAACAAGTTTTTGAATGCTTGTCTAGTCCCCCTGGAGCTTGCTGGCTCGCCCAGGGACCATTGTACATTTGATAACTACACATTGTAGTTCATCTTCCTAATCAGTAAAGACAATATTCAGTGACTACAGATTTAAGGCACATCCTTTCAGGACTCTCCTTGCTATATCTCTCCATTTCAGGAAGCTATTCTTTTCAGGAAAATGAGACTCAGTTTTGTGGACACCCTCTAGCTTCACATAGACTGTACTCTCCTAAATTGCTTAAGAAAGTGTCACTGGTAGCAAAAGAGGGAAGTTGTACTGCACAGAGGCAGTGTGACTGAAGCACGATACCTAAAATTTTTGAATCATCCTGCTAAATGACCAGATTTAAGACGAGAGCACCAACATGGTTTTGTATACCACAGTTCTACCAGGATGAACTGGTATTGAAACATTTGACAGTACGTTGAAAACTATTTTTAAGGAGGATTTCAATTGGAAGGGACCTATTAAAAGTTTCCACGTTGTCACAACTAATAGCCTTGGAGCTGAAAAAAGTTACTGTCTATGCATTTGCATGTGGTGTTCTAGAAAATTGCTACTACTCATGCTGTTACTGTTTATTAGTCTTCAACAGGATGTACTGATCACTAATATAAAAAATTAGTAGTCAGGAAAACACGAATGGCCACAATCTAACTACACTGCTTCTGATATGCAGATACATTGGAGTTGATACTCCATTTCTTAGGTACACCTAAGATTTAGTTCACCAAACTAAGTTTTTTGATTGCAAGTAAAGCACTCCAGTAAGGATGTCAGAAGCAAATTTTCCCAAATCCTTAATTTATTCCCTTTTTGCATGCAAAATGATTCTTTAAGGATAGAATTATCTTTTCCATAAGAATCCAGCTATATTTACTACCCAGGATAAACAAAACTCAATTTGTTTTACGTCCTTATTGTTACATGAAACTAGTGAGTCTTTATATTTCACTATCCACATTCTGCTCAGCAAGCAAAATTCTGTATTCCTTTATTTACTTTTCCCCAAAGTTCATATCTGACTATTCAAAGGTGATCCTTAATCTTGGGGGGGGAGTGGGGGGGGAGGGGGGGAGGGAGTGGGGCACAGCCATTGTTAAGGATTTTATTCTCATTTTGTACGTATGCTGCTGAGGTAGAAAAATCTGAATCCACTGATTCTGGATGTTTACCACCACAGACTCTGGATATTTGACATGATACATTTCAAACTTGATTTTTCAGAGTTTTAACTGAATATTTTGTGTCTGTTGGATTATACTCTTTCAACGTTATTCACAGAAAGAAAATCACAAACTGGTTCTGCAGGATATATATTGGACAGTATACCATAAATATAAGAAATATTGAAAGGCAGTTAGTCTCATTATTTATATGAATCCTTACGAGAGCAGGAACCCAAAGTAGTTTGACTCTGATGAACTGTATTTAAAATAATAGAAGAAAACTTTTCCAGGGTTGAATAGATGCCCCTGGAGAACAAGATGTTGTATCTGTAGGTGATTCTGGAGAATTGCTAATGTCTCCTTCATTGAAATGGTTGTGGACACCAGACAAGTCAGAACTGAGTAGATGAACACAGATCACATGAAAGCAATCCTGGAATCTCGTGTACCTTGTTCTTGACCACAAAATAGACATTTGTTTATTTGTATCTGTTGAATAAGGAATACCTAGGGCTTTTACTGTAGAAAATCAGTAACGGCTTTTCTAAGAAAACCAATGGTCTTAAAAACATAGCCTACTTCCTAGCCAACTGCCTGGGTTTTGAGTTGAAACTCTTGAATTCTTTGACCTTTTCTTCCCAAAAGGACACAGCAGGTAACCATCCCTCTGTCTTCAAGTTTTCCCAATATGAAGTACCACAAACTTTTCCTCCTACCTACAAGAAGCATGATTTATGTACATTTCAATGCTGTTTGTTTACAGTTCAGCTTTACTTTTCCTTTCCAATCTATTCTAGCACCAAAGTCTTTTAGGTTTTCTCTAATGCCTGACAGAAATAGGAAAATGTCTGAAAGCAAGGTGCTTTTTAGGCTCCAGTCAGAAGAATCAGCAATGATCTACCACAGTGAAGCACCCTGAAGAATGGATATGTATCTGTCCTTGCAGCTTCCTGTATCACTGCAATTTTCAGTCCCAGTTTTGCAGCTTCCTTCCCTGTTTCCTGACATGCACACAACAGTTGCCAGGATCCTCTCTCAGCTTACAGTTGCCAGGATCCTCTTTCAGCTTCCACTAGCCAAAAGATTTTGGCCCATCTATTCCAACTACACGTTTGACAATGACAATAGTCCTTTAATGGCACCAGTGGAAAAATTGCTTCATTCAGAAAGATGCCAACTTTCAAAAATTACATGGATATTTGAGCTAGACAGGCAGACTGATCTTTATTTGTCTGTAAGGTAGGAGAACAAAATGCTGTTACATGTGCTTTGTGTTCTCTGCTGAATACTAAATCATTCCTGAGTGATATTCACAATCTATACATCAGTAAGTAGTTTGGTCACAGCTATCCCTGGCACCATCTGTTTGACCACTTGCAAAACTAAAAGAAGCTGAAAAAAGGGAAATGACTAGCATGAGTTTGGGAAAAATTACATCTACCTCCAAAATTAAGGCAGCTATTCAAAATCTCATCACAGTGTACTGCAGTTACCCTCTGAACCCTCATGGGCTGTTTTCCCATGCCTCTGGCAGATGTCATTGTCTACTTTTCCAAAGCCAAAATGTTTGCAGATAATCTCATTAACACAAAGGTTTCCAGCAAAGATTTTGTGTTAAGGACACCTGGACAACTTTCTCTTTTCAACAGTTTGTCAAGCAGTTTGCAACATGGAGGCTTTCTTTTTCCAGGGAAACATCAAATTGTTTGAGTTTGAGCACTGCCCTTTGAACGTGGGAAAAATGTCTTGCTCACTGCCTGCCTTCTCAGTTTTGTACCATTCTGCCTTTTAAGCTCTTGCTAGAGTTGTTAGGCACAGTCTGTCCAATACTGCAGGAAACAGAAATTGAAGCTCCTGAGTCCACCATAGACTGCGTTGTTTTTCTGCTCAGGCAAATGAGAAATAGAGTTTCTGGCCAAGAAATCCTACTTCTCATATATGATTACCTACTTGTTTTATTTTTCTGCATTGATTTGCTGGTGATAATTGTGTGTTTTCATTCAAGCTATTAATAAAACTATAAACCATTGCAGACGAAGAAATGACTGTGGAAGTGCAGAACACTGATACTGATGATTCCCAGTTACATTTGGATAATAAGCTACTAATGCGTTTAATATATGTTATACACTGTTAACTCTAATCTCATTTAAAAAAAATAATAAAAAGACATCTTTGATGTTGTCTTTTCTTTTCCTAGAAATCATGATGATTTGTATCATAGTTCATAAAAAAATGTTAATGAATTAGATATATATCTATCTCAAGCCTGATAGCACCTAACAGCTATAATTGCAAAGGAAAAGCCCATTTATTAAGTACTGGATTTAATTAGCTTCTTTCCATTATTTGGATCTGCTCCAATAGTCCAAGATTTATTAAAAGTTAATGTGAATGTTTTGGAAAGCTTTCCAACCAATGTTTTAAAGATTCTTTTTTTAAAAATTAACATTTTCTACAGGTTTTTTCTACAACTATGCCACAGGTATAAAAGCCATGTATTAAAACAGTAACAATGAAAGAGGAAAAGAAAAAGTAATCTGTTAATAGCTGGAATAGCATTTCTAGTTAAAAAAAAAAAAAGTGTTGTTTTTCCCTATTGTTTGTTTCTTATTGTGAATATCATTTCTTATTTCAATTTCTTATATTTTTTGTACATTGTTTTCATTTCCCAAGTTAGTGACAACAAAATTTAAAACAGAATTCAGATGTGTTGATGGACTGTTGCTTGTGTGAGAGATAATCCAGCCCTTCTTCTGCATTTCTCCATAGGATGCATGGGTTACAATGAAAACAAGTAGGCTTTTTTTCCTGTAGGTTGATGGGAAACATTTGGTTGATTATCAAAATCATGGGTATGGGCCTGAAGCAGTTCTGAAACAGCCATTATGAAATGGCAAGGAATTAACAAATGGGCAGCTGTTGCCTCTGTTCTTATTGACCCAACAGTACTTCAACTGATAGTAAAGCCATTGGTGTTAAATAGCATCTGTTGCAAAACTGGAGGACATTATAAAGAAACTCAAATTTCAAAGGTTGGCAATAGAAGTTTGTCTAAAATTAGCTATCCAGGTCTTCAGCTGCTCCTCTAGATTAGTTCAGAAGATGCATGTCTCACCTCCCCATGATCCCCTATCACATCATTAATACACAGAGGGAATGTGCCAAACTTCCTCCTCACTTGGATGCTCTAGCAGGGTGCAGTTGCCTTGGGCAGAATGCACAGGGCCTCCTTCAGACTTCTGAGGAATAAACACCTTTTGTAAAATCCACTTGTAATATTTACTGATGATTCTTTCATGTTGCTGTAAATGTTGCTACTATGAAAAAATGGGAGGAAGGAGAGAAGCAGAGGAAGCAATAAATATTTATCATTAGTGTTGAGCAATAATTTCTAAATTATATTATGAGATGGCGTCTGCAAAATTTTAGTGGGTAGAAATGCTTCAGGGAACATCAGTTAATAGCATCAGTTGTAGATGTGAAGACAAGAACAATCCTTAAGATTGCTTTTGTAAATTAGAATGAGTAACAAATCCCCTCAAGTGCATTGCTGTTCATTAATAATAATGCCCGTACAGCAGACAATTTCTGCTCAAAGGATGAGCCTGTGAAACTTGGTCAGCAAGATTATGTTTAAAGTGATCCCCTAAAGAGAAAGAGTGAAAGCCTCTTTCTTGTGCACTGCCCGAGAAGGATTTGCCATCTCCATTTCTCACAACTGCTCTCACAAGACCACACAAATGTAATTATTTCCAGCTTTATCTCAGTCTCAGACTAGGAATAAAAACATTATTTGTGTTCTATGAGCTTAGAAACAACTGTGACGCGTCTTCTGTGAATTACCATTTCAGCAGAAAACTTTATCAATAAACACCTTGTCCCGGCTGCAAACAACCCTTGACAAATCCTAGTGTCTGCAAGGAGGGGCTCCATCTGTGGTCTCCTCTGCTGCTGAGACCATTCCCTTCAGAAGAAGCTCAGGCTGAGGGGATGCAGCAGTCTTGGTGAGTCACATTGCAGGAGACTGTTGCCTCTAAGGGATGGGGTTGGCAGTTTGTGTTCTTTACATGCTGAGGGTCTGCCTCCAGAAGCAACTTTTGGCAACCAGTTACTAAACATCAAAAGCCTTCAGAGAGCACAAATGCTAACTTGAAAGAGCTTAAGAGAAAAAAAAAAAACAAAAAAAAAAAACACACAAAAAAAAACACAAAACACACACACAAACAAAAAATAATAATAATAAAAAACACCTCTCCAAGACACTCTTCAGATTCAATTTCCAGAAATGACTGTACTAAGGACTGGGTACTAAGTGGATCGGTGCAGTTTTTCCGACAGCTGTTGACTGCTGCTATAGATCTATAGTTTCTATGTTTATGTGGATTTTCTTCTAGGAAAATACTTGGAAATATTTCAGAACACTATGTGTACAAAACACAGTACAAAAAACAGGTAATAAAACTCATATTTTTTTCTAAGTACCTTGCTGCATCTTCCAAGCACTTTCTTTTAAAAGTAACTGCACATATTTAAAACATTATGAAACAAATACAACCGATACATAAGTTTGAAACTGCATACATAATTGTAATGAAAATAAAATCGTTTGTAACCTACCTTGGAACTGCGTAAACTTGATGGTTCCCATCCTCTCTCCATTTCTGAAAACAACTTGACCCTAAATAAAATAAATAAATAACTTTTAAAAGTTTTATAAATCTCTCCTAATATAGTTTCATTAGAACTGCAGTTATTTTTCATTCATTATTAAAATACCCAAGTAAAGTTTAAACACTGAAGATAGTAGATTCAGCCAAGATTGAAATAACTCAGTTAACATCTCCTTAAAGATTTCTTCCACATACTTCAAATGGCCTTAGAAAGTCGATCAGTGTCATCACCCACAGTTCGAGTGTGAAAATGGAGGTACAATAAAGCCAACAACTTGCTGAATCCCAGATGACTGTTTTTATCTAGGATATGAAAGTTATTAAAAGTCATGCAAGAAATGGTTCTACATTTCATTCATCATATGGTTCTCCAAATGGCTCTTTAATCTACTTATATCAATGAGTAAGGATACCAGAAGCTTTTATGGTGTGTTTTTGTACTATATCAGCATCTATTTCCAGGCGTTATTTTTTAAATGTGATCCCTGTAAGACAGGGCTACCCTTTGTTATGTTACATGTTGTTACACTTTAAAATAAGGTCACCTCATCACCTATCCCTGAGGCTGAATCTCCTCACATATCCCTAGCAAATTACTCCCATCTTTCATCCCATCTTTCTGAGTTAAATTAAGAATACATCTTTTTAATTTTCTCCTTACTTCAGCTATTTTATGATGGAGTGTGAAAGAACAGGTTTTCATTCATTTATGCTAAGTAGTATTTTTAATATTTTGAACTTACAGTGGAATGCTGAATGCTGTCAATATAGATGGCTGTTTTACTCCACCCCCAGTTTGGATAATTATTATCATCCATCCCCATTAATCTTTGTTTTAGCAGATATTAGGATAAGAGAAAACAAAAAAGCATGTAAGGCTACATACATTTCTTTGTGTGTAAGTCCCATTATGGATAACCTTTCTGGTCACAAAGGATGCAAAACACAGTCATATTCCGTTTACAGAACAATGCAAGAAAAAAAACTTAACTTTTACACTTGCTATAAAATCTAATCTTGTATAAATTGATTATACTATTGTACTGATATGCTGTCAATCGGAATTTTAAGAGCAGAAAGAGGCTGACTCACTGAAATCAGCTGGAACCATACCAAGGGTGTGCAGTGCTCTTGGGCCTACAAAACACTCACCCCATGTTTCCTGCAAAGCTACAGAATACCATTCCCCTTTGGTAAATACAAGAAGACACATTTCAACAAGTGTAAGCTACCATGTGATAAGGATTAGAAACCAAAAAGTCCAATTTGTGACAAAAAAGAGAGCAAGAGAAATGAACAGTGGTAATAACACAGATTCTCTCGACAGCTACAGAAGTGCACAGGAACTGCTCCTGTCGAAGCCCAGCTGGAAATAAATCTAATTCAGTGGCTACTACCAGAGCTCAGGGAGACAACATAAAACATTAGCAGGCAGATTTATTCGTGCGCCTTAGCAACTTTCATCTAGATCTCCCTTAGTTTGGAGTAGTATTTAATATCCCTTAATTTGTTTGAACATAATCATAAAACAATTGCCTACTTCATTTAAATAAAAAAATGTAGAAAACATTAAAGAAAAGACTTGTGAAAGGTGCTGTGCAAGTATCACTTAATGCAGATATATAGCAGCACAAGGTCAATGCAGTCATAAATTTTGGCAAAATTCTCGGTTCTGTGGCCTGTGACAAAGAATTCTATAGTTAAATTTTTAACAGTGTGGATAAATTACTTTTTGATTTGCTTTTAAATTTCTTGCCTTTTACTTTAACTCTGTCTCCTCTTATTCTTTCATTACAAGATAATAGTATTGCAAGTTGTAGTTTACTGGAGTGCTGGAGATAAGCATACAGCAAGAATCATTGCTATCATCTATGATGGCAGTCATCTATGACTACCATCTATTATTGACAGTATAATATACCAACTCATGAATTTTTCTGGATTCCCAGTGCAATTGGTTTGCAATATTATCATTGCCTCTTGTAATATCACCGTACGTTTTCATCATTCAATAGGACAGACATATACCATATGCATCTGCTGACTAGAGATAAATATATACAAACTCATTGACATGTTATGAAACTATCAATTGAACGTAGATGAGATCTGAATGTTCTGAATAAATGTAAAAAAAATGGATAAATACATATGAGGAAAAATATTATCTATATTTGTATATAAATTGAGTTACAGAAATATTTGTTTTTAACAACTCTTTGCTAAGATTTATTGCTTAGGCTCATCTAACCAGTAGAAAAATAAAGATATGGATGATGATGAGGAAAGAATTATAGAATAACTCATGTGAAAATGTCCTTGTTATCTACAAAATTATTCAATCACAGTATTTTACCTTCAAAAAAGCTTACTGAATAATGTTAAAAAGTAAAATGGGTTATTAAAAGGAATAAAAAATTTCTGAATACAATTTGATGAGTCCTGACATTGTCTTGGGTATTTCTGACAAACTACAGCCGTTATTTTATAAAACACAAGACTATTACATTTGGGGTAAAAAGGCTAAACAAACATACAATATTTTTTTAATATTCTACTTTGTAAACTGATATTATGGCTATTAAGACTGCTGTTATGGCTATTAACCAGTCAGTCTTTCAGAAATCTGTTTTGTAGAAACAATGGGCTTATGGATAGAAACCATGGATTTATGGCATGAGAAGTGAGTTAAAATCTGATGGTGTTCTATGGCCCATATCAAGTCATTTGTTTGTTATCAATATATCATACCATAAGATTTAGCTAGAGAGTTATTTTCTTTATAGTTGAGATCCATAAATTATTATAACTATGTCCTGGTTCCAGTTAGGACAGAGTTAAGTAGCTCATAGTAGCTGGTAGGGTGCTATGTTTTGGATTAGGATGAGAAGAGCGCTGATAACATGCTGATGTTTTAATCGTTGCAGAGCAGTGCTTACACCAGGCCAAGGACTTTTCGGCTTCTCGCTCTGTCCTGCCAGCGAGCAGGCTGGGGGTGCAGCAGGAGCTGGGAGGGGACAGACCCAGGACAGCTGACCCAAACTGGCCAAAGGGGTATTCCATACCATCTGACGTCATGCTAAACAATATATCGGGGTGGCTGGCCGGGGTAGGGGGCCGGCTGCTTGGGGATAGGCTGGGCATCGGTCAGCGGGTGGTGAGCAATTGCATTGTGCATCACTTGTTTTCTTACACATTATTATTGTTAATACTATTACCATTATCACTATTATTATTATTATTGTTATTATTATTTTCCTGTCTTAATAAACTGTCTTTATCTCAACTCACCGGCTTCACTTTCCCGTTTCTCTCCCCCATCCCAGAGAGGGAGGGGGGAGGGTGAGTGAACGGCTGTGTGGTGTTTAGCTGCCAGCCGGGTTAAACCACAACAAACTATTTTTTTTTTCTTTATTTAAATAGTGTCCAGCACATGTGCGAGGACAGACTGGAGTTTATGGTGTGACCCACGGTAAGGACAAGATCTGATGAAATCCATGTGGATATAACAACAGGCAAAATCCTCACTGTGTTTTGGTGACAATAGGCATAGTTAGATACTGATTAGCAAAGGGAACAGTGATTATACAGACGAGAAGTACTTTTCAAAAGAAAAGTAATAGAAGTAATGTCAATACTGACTTCAGAACATGATTCTTGGATTCAAACAGTATTTCCCAGTCATGTAATTATTTTACTTCAAGAGATGCAAAATATGGTCTCTTCCCTTAACAAACATTTCAATCACCTAGAAAGTGAATTAAGTTCACTTAGATCAAACCACATATTTTATTATACATTAAAAAAGTTAATCAGAAAGAGATTTCTTCTTAACACACATCATCCCAATGGATACCAATAGAAATCACACAGAAATCATAGCGCCTCTTTTATTTGCTTCGATCTACAATCTACAGACTTTTTTTTCTTTCTTTTAAAGTCATTTTCTTCACCTGTTGCAAAAGTGATGCTACAGTAAATACCAATTCTACAACAGATCTGCCCAACTCTGCGCTGTGGACAAGCACCTTTGCACTGGCAATTATTCTTGAAAAGTTGGTGGGAAGAAAATAGTAAATGTGTGACTTGGAGACTGATACACAGCAATGTGAACAGAAGGTGAAAGAGAAGCTGAATAAGCTCAGTCTGGCACAGAGTTCTTGAAATATATTTCATTATTGCTAAAAGCTGTAGAAGTTCATGTTGTGGGTTTTTTTCTTTTGCTTATTTGTTTTGTTTTGATTTAGTGATATCTCCAAGTCCAGCTACTTTTCTTGTAATTGTTTGGCCTTTTTTTTTTTTTTTTTTTTCCTAAAAAACCACAGTTTTTTAACGTGTATTTAAAATGATGAAAACCAGAACTGGACTAAACATTTCAATGTTAGTCTCACAACTGCCACATACAAGAACATGACCTCCATGTTTCTTCTGCACACTGCCTTCTTCTATGTGCTCCATTTTTTATAAACCTAGCATTGTTTTTGTCCTACTTGCAGACACTTGGTTATACAGCATAACTGCATTTCATCTCATTACTAAAAAGACAGTTTCCCCTTGGAAATGTACAATCTCCCTAGATGTACAATCTTCATCTTCTTTTCTTGAATTTATGTCATTTTAAGTCATCCGTCCTTTATTTGTGGTGAGAGTAAGAAGTTCACAACAATCATCCATTCATACTCATAAAATATTAGCCAACATTAGTTTTAGTTTAGACACACAGGACTTCCCCTGTCATCATAGCATTGTTAGTCATTTGTCTACCCGTGGAAGCAGCTGTTTCGTATATTTTATTTTTTTCTTGGTTGATATTAAGTAGTTAACTTTGCTCTATTATGAACATATTAAGTTCTTTTCTAGCTATGGAGCTATCGAGCACTAGTATTTATTAGAATTTTCTTTGCATTATCACTGACAGTTTTATTATTCTGCTCTGGACATAGGCCCATGCCAATATTAAAATTCTTTCATTTCTCATACACTGAAATGCACAGCCAACACATTTTTTCATTCATGTCTTTCACTTCCTTCATCACTCTATAAAAGGCGAGTTCAGAGCATTTCTAACTGCTCTGTCAGGGACAGGTCTACACTTCAACTATCACTTCATTTACTTTATTTCTGCAGTGTCTCAAGTATGTTAATCAGATAAATAAACAGCATTTATTTCATGATTTTCCATACCATGCCTACAAAAAAAGTCTGCTTTAGTCCATGCATTTTCCAATGTGCCAATACTTTTCAAGGGTTCCTCCTGAGTTCCACTCCACTGGCCAGCAATCTGCGATACTGTGCCCTACGGGCAGGTCATCTCCCCATATAACAGTGCTTATCCCTGGTGGGTTTCCCTGAAATGCCCACAGCCTTCATAGTCACACTAGTTCCAAAAATGACTGTCAGTAGTTTTTCCAAAAATAAACTATCTCGGTCACTTTGGGGGTTCTTCAGTTATATATGCGAGATAACGTAAACCATTTAAATAAAGGGCTGCAGAAATACCTGAAAAAGAGTGGGATCACTAAGGCAGTTGAAGTTGTGTTTTTATTGATAGAACAGTTGTCTTATTGCGAAAGAATATAAAGTATTGGCAGACCTGTAATTAAACCATCCCTTTAAGCTTCATAATATCTGCTGAAATGAAGATGTTCTTCTGATCCTTTAGTGTCCAGTCCAATAAACATAGGAGACAAGGAGGGTGAAGCATCAGAGGACAGCAAACCTGAGAGCTTGCCAACACCCAAAAGGCAGGTACTGCTCTGCCATGTGGCTCCCAGCTGCACAGCCCTACACCTTCCTCCTGGCAGCTCAACACTCATTGGGCCCCTAAGTGGGCTACTTCAGCCTGTTAAACCAGCAAGATGTATTCAGCTATTTTTGGTTTGGTTTGCCGGGGCCGGGGGGGGGGGGGGGGGGGGAGGGGGAGGTGGAATGTTGTTTCTGAATTACTTTTCAGTGCCAGACCCCAAACTAGCACAAAGGAGCAGCTAGCAGGAAGAAGCATGGCACCCTTTGTTAGTCCCAGAAGCCTTTTGGTGTTATCAGGCAATCTGCACAGCCTGCTACACGTCATACACACTGACATAGATTTACTCATGCAGGACTCTTTATCTATAGCCATGCCTTCCTGGCCATGCACAGAGCAAGCTGGATCTTGGCTCCACAATGCCTAGATGATGAAGAGCTACAGGCTGTGAACCATAACCTCTTCCACCCTCCAAACATAACCTTTAAGACAACAGTAACCCAACAATTTTTCATCAGTGTAAGTCTAATCTCACTTTTGAAACAAATAGCAAACTTTCAGCCTGCACAGAACTCTTCTGGTTTCGACCTAGTTATGTCACTCGACTAGCTGGAGACAAAGTAGTCCTTGAGCATAGGTGGAGAGAGGATATGAGACAGGCAGCAATAACATTGTCACCCCCCTAAGGACAAAGAAGTAGTCATCACCTCTGGAACAGGGCGAGGTGAACAAATGCAGGGGGTGAGGAAAATTATAACGGTTTGTAAAACCAACAATGCTCCTGAATCCTGAGAATTTTATATCTGTGAATAAAACGTTTTTAGAACATGTGATTAAAGCAGATCCAGATACTGCAGTTTTTCAAGACTCAAGACTATTTTCAGTAAAGATGTTTCCGTCAAAATTTTCAAAACGGAACATTTAAATTTGAAATGTTTTATGATCCAACAGGATTTTTTTTCCCTGCCTGTTTTCTCTCACATGACTTTTTCTAAGAGAAAGGGGTAACTGAACACTGGTGTCTGGAGAGCAGCAGAAGCAGAGCAGCTTAAAGAACAGGTGTGAAGAATCTGGTCTTGGTTAACATCTTCTAAATGAAGCATTACCATTGTTCTCAACTAAATATGTACTTGTGTTCTAGCTATGACAGAGTAGGCTTTAGAAAAAAAAAAAAAAGGAAAAAATGAACATACTTACTTCTAAGTATTAAATATTTTCCTGCTCCACAGGAATAATGCTTGAAAAAAAATATTTGCAAATGAGTAAGTTTCCCAAACATGAATACATGGGTTTTGGAGAAAGAAGGTGGGAAAGAAAGATTAATTGACAGAATAGATGAAATACACAGATGTTGCTACAGAGGTAGAGTGTGCAGAAAAATAAAAATAAATAAATAAATAAATAAATAAATAAATAAAAACAACAGGTAATTATGATGGTGATGGAAAAGGAAAATGGAGAACTGGTGATCATCAAATCCTGTAATATTATAACCAGGAGATGTTCATCAAAATTATTAGGACATTGGTCTATAACACAAAAAATCAGTAGCATTTTTCATTTTGTTTCTTTGCACAGCAGGCAGCAAACTTATGAAACTTGCATTGAGTGTGGATTGCATGTTTATTTTGTTTAGAAACGGGTCTGGGAGGTGGACCGCTCTACTGACCTCATGGGACATTTCATACGTTCCTATGTAGCTGCTTCTGTGATCTCTTTGTAGACAGAAGAGTAAATGGGAAAACAGCTTTATCTCAGCATTCAGGAAACATTCATAACCTTTTAAATAGGTTACAGAAAATGCTTCAACATGAGTGACGTACAGGATAAGCAGATGTACAGGTTCGCATCAGAGGCCATTTGGAAATATTTGGAAATGAACACGAGAGAGACATACAAAAGTGTCACTTTTTTTTTACTTTTTTTTTTCTTTTTTTTTTTTTTTTTCCCCAGAGCCAAACTGTTTCGGAAAAAAATATCCAGCAACTTTCATTTTAAAATACGGGCTTGGTGCCTTATATTTGACAAGAGAACATCTCTGTTAACAACAGCTTGTATAAGTAAACTGCAGCACTGGCCATTTGTGCTCTGTGCTTCGGCATACATCTCCCTTAACAGCCTATAAGCCTATAGAATAAATGACAGTCTCTAGAAACTGAAGTTATATATATATATATATATATATACTCACATATATACATATTCAGTAGGACCTATTTTTTATCTGTGATAATACCAGAGAATGGCATAATGCAGTAAGAGAGATTGCATAGTTCCTTTAGTATGAACCATCTTGAATTACATGTCCTTCCCAAAAAACAAGATTCCTCAAAAAATACTACACTTTACATCCCCTAATATCTCTCCAAAACATGACAGGAATGACAGAGAGCCCAGCTTCCACAGCCGGGGTGGAAGAAATGGTAACTGAGGACCAGCACCTCGTCTCAAATTTAAGGTTTGAAACCTTAAGGTTTCCTTAGGGATAAAACAATCAATTCTAACAACTTTGTGTGTCTATCATGCCATACATAAGTGCAAATATACAGTACTATAAGCCTTACCATGCTTATCAAGCTTCCACTAAGCTCTTTCTAAAATGAAGGGTTCCAGTCTCTTCAACCTCTCCTTTATAGAAGAGGGGATTTTTTTTCCCTAACTCCAGCCTTTACACCCCTTTTTCAATTTTCTTATTCATTTCCTGAGGAAGGCTATCTATAACTGAAACACAGGATATCTTTTGAGAGGATGGTCTTGCTGTGTACAAGGGTGCCTCTATTTCTACCTAATATTTTGCTACCTGAACTTTACCACATTTGGGGCAGACATGCATCTCCATTTCCAGGGAAGTGCAGGAATCAGACAAGGAATGGACAGAATTTCTTTGGATGGAGTTTCTTCTCAGCTCAGGGGAGAAGATGATGTCCTCAGTCATCAGTTGTCCTTGCATAAAAGTGTGCTGTGGCCAGCACATTGTCATGAGATAAACCCAGACTAAGCTGTTCCATTAGATTAGCATTTAGATGTATACATACAATTTTACACAGCTATGCTGAAGTGAGACAGCAGAATCATAGCTTTTTTGTTTAGCACAGCAAGCTGAAGTAGTGAACATCTGAGCACTCTGTTTTACACACAGAGGCAAGTCTAAGGGAATGTTGTTCCTGACAAGACAGCAGCAATTCTTAAGCGGGTGGAGATACGGAAAAAAAGAGTATATTAACCAGAAAATCATGCAGAAAATCAAACAGTATCACACATACTGGCCAGTGCAGATGAAGTAAGAATAAATCTAGTACCTTTATGCTTTGTCACTCATACTAGAATGTGCTTGTACACATTCAGCTAGGTTTATGACTTTTTTCACAAGTATTTCTGAATACTGTGGGAACAAACTAACAGACACTGAAGTTGTTTGCAACAAGTACTTCCATGTCTGGTGGTATAACTGACTACTAACATTTAGCCAGTTTCCTGATCTGTTGCTTGTGAAGCACAAGCCAAAAAATGCCTTCACTCTTGATGCAATCCCTTTGAGATGTGTGTACAAACATTGAATGTAAATAACCTGTCTTTCAGGGTGGCAAGAGAAGAGGAGGAAGAAATAGTCTGTAGCACTGGGACTAGAAATTCAAACCCTTTTCAGTGTGTATTAAAAAAAGTAAATTTGAACTGCAGAGGTGATGTTGAGAATTGTTCTTTTGAGGTTGAGTCCCTGATGATTTCAGTTTCTTGCTCTGTGTGTCTGTAGAAACAGCATAACAGCATATTATATTCCACCACCAATGTGTGTGTGGTTGGTTTTTTTTACTGTTTTTGTAAGAATGAATCAGAAGAGATGGTATAAAGCCTTTTAAGGACACCGTACTAAGCAGCAGTGTTATCTGTTCAACAGTGCAATTTCATATGATGTTCTGAAGTAATTTCTTCCATTCTCTTCAAACTCCATTAATCCCAGTGGAGAGAACAGCACAGGCTGCATTTCATTTGTTCTGATGATGACCCAAAAGACAGTAGGAGCCACTACCTACCCTCTGCATACTTCTTCCTGCCCCATCTCTGTCACATCTGCTGAACACAGTACATTGCTTTGTTTACCACACTTTATCCACTAAAAAGCCAGCCTATGTTATTAACAAGGTCTTTGCATCCAAAGCAGAGCACACTGGTATTATTCACGTGCATGTGATCTCACCACAGAGATCTTTTGACTATTATTGTTCTAAGTGACCAAACTTTTATTCAAAATTGCCTTAATGAGGAAGAAAAAGAAAAAAAGGCATGCAGACCAACCAGTTTTACAAATTAGTATTTCAAGTATGAATACCTGCTAGCCTTGGATGATTCTTACTACTGGCTATAGAAAAGACTACGATAGGAGACTCATTTTCAGTCTTTCATGGCTACTCTACATCTGAAAACTCCCCTGCAGGCAGAAATGTGAGCTGACACCTATCAGGAAAGACATTTGGAAATAGATAGAAGTCTGTTGTTTTAGTGCACCCATGTCTAGAACAAAAACACTGAGCTTCCCTCCTTACCCAACACTAGCTCTCACACAGGAACTCAAATATTTCTATTCAATATGCTTGAAATGTCTCTAGTGACTGAAGGATTTTAAACCTTTCTATGGCAAATCAATTAAGGCAATTCAAAGCATAGGAACTATCCAGGTCATTAATTTTCTAATATATAGTTCACGGTGGCAGTCACTAAAAGGCTGATTTTCCATTTCATAATGGAACAAAGATAATATCTCATCTAAACTTAGAGCAAGTTTCTAACAGCTGTTTATTTTAACCCAGTTGTAGTTTTGGCTTTTCTTGACAACTTTCAGAATTATTATAGCAATTAAGATGGCTTTTTCTATAAAGCTAAAGAGCCCAGACTAAACTATTTCTAATCTTAGGGCCTTTAGAATCACCTTTCTTTAAAATTTCAGATTTTGTTTATATTGCTTTCCATATCAGCAAGCGCTCTTGAAGACAGCTATGTTTGATGATAATGAAGTAGATGTTTCATCGTCTTCTGCTTCCTTAGTGCTACATCCCTTCAGGTGATACTTTCATGAGCATCAAATTCTGACCAAAAGCTGCAGAGAATAGTATTAGTGGCACTGGGCAGGGACATTTTAACAGACTTGCCGGTGGCAGGAATGAGGTTTAGCCAACAGATTTTTTTATAAAATCAAATTAAGCCCTTTTTGTTGTCCATTTTAATCCTTCAGGGTGTTCTAACCTGTGCCAACAGCCTGCAGAGTATCAATGAGATATAATTGGAATATTTTTGAAACTTTATAGATTCTCAGTTTATATCCCTGCAGCAGTTTCAGTGAGAAAAGACTTCTTTTTCCATGTTCTTCAGAAAACAGTCAGATCCAGAGACCCTGGAAGATGCTCAGTTCAGCCCCTGCGTTGTGAGAGATCAGCATCACATGTCATTAGATCCTACACAGTGTAAGAGCTTTCCAGGTGGTATATATCAGAGCTCTCAAAGGTGTAGCTCTCTTCAGATGCCATAAAGTGATGCTTAGAGTAATGGGACTACTTTGGGTTCACTTTTCCCACATTTTCAGAACACTGCTGTGAAGGCTTACTGATATTTAAACATCTTTCTACTGTGATGGATTCATTATTTTTTTTTTAAGAAATACTTTATTGATTCAAATACATCCTTGCCTAAAATTAATTTTAAGTCAATGTTACACTAAAAAATTGAAACATATATAGAATGCACACTCATTTAAAAGAAAAAATGTATTAAAAAAAAAAAAAGATATTTGTAAACCCTTCATGATTCCTATAGACATGATGATGGGGATAAAAACAGGGCAACATATTGTATTTCATTGTCAACCCTTAAGTAAAACTAGATAATTTGCAGAAATAAGGAAAAATTCCAGTTATTGGTAAATTGAGTCCACTTTTTGCATTTTTTCTAACTCAAGGTCTTGTGTAAAGTCCAGTTAATCACATGGAATAGCTAAGGGCTGGACATCTCTTTATTTTTTTTTTTTCCCTCCAATGTTCTTGTAGCCAAGATGGTATCTACACTGTGTCATGCAGACTAATTCAGATGCACCCAAGCAAGTGAACTGGTAAATCTACATAGGAAAACATGATCAGTTTGAGTCTGAAAGTACACTCAGATTCCCAGGGTGCCAAGCTTGGTCTAGTGAATCTCTTTTCTCAGCTCTGACATAATTAAAACAGCTTCTGGACACAAAGTGATATGCACAGATCTTTAAAGTACTGCTCTCAGTTCTAACTTCAAGAGGAGCACAGGCAGAAGGAGAATCAGTAAATTTGTACCAGGATAGAGTTACTACCCATCCATGCATTTGCAGGGGGCTGTTTTCACGTCTAAGCCCTTGGAATTATAGAACTCCGCATGGTGAGTTTTTAGCTTCCATCGTTCCCATCCGGAGACCGTGTATGAACCTTGACATTTTAAGTTTTCTTCCACATGCTTTTTTCTTTTTTAAGTCTTACAGTACAATTTGAAATAAACAGCTCTTTCCCCTATGTTTGTCAGCTGATATTTACATAGAGAACAAGTAGTTCTCCTCTTGGTATACCAGGTATTCTCTCAGCCATCACAGGCTAAGTTAAAAACAGCTGAGTTATCTTTCCACTGGAAAAAAAAAAAGAAAAAAGAAAAAAAAGATATTATATAGGAGATCGGCTTTAACCTACCCTGTCCAAAATAGCTCTCTTGCATATAAGACACTATGTTCCAGAACAGCAGCAGGGTTTTAATGTCAGCATACTGATGGTGAGACTGGGGAAGAACCCTCCAAACTACTGCTGCCTGAATCTTGGACAACTACATTATGTTTAAATGGTTCTGGTGTGTCTAAAGCAGCCAGCTGCCTCACTGCATACCCTTGCATTTTTCACTCCTGAATCTCCTCCAGTCTCTCTTACCGTAATCCTTCAGGTCCTTCAGTTCTGCCCATGTGATATTTTAGTTGTTCTCTATCTTAAGAGTGCCTTTCAACTCCATGTTATCAACAAGTTGCATCAATAACTCTTCCTTTTATTGCTAAGCATAAATTAAAATATCTGGTAACATGAGTTCGAGAGCTGACGTTGGCATTTTGGGGAAACTCTGCTAGGAAAGTTCCTAGCCCTTTCAGTCCAGCCTGGGACCACCTCTACCAACACAGCTATATTCCAGCTGCCTTTATTAGTCATTTTTTCTTGTGGCAGTACATCAAACAATCACATTAAACCCAGACAGATTCCCTCTGTTCCATTTGCCATGCAGTCAGAGAGGTCAGCAGCTCATGAGGTAGAGCTGACAAATGTATTGGGCATAGTCCAAAGAATGGACAACCTGAGCTTAAAGTCCTGGCTTTGGTTTGGTACATTCTACTAACATGTAGTGTAAATGATGTCCGCATGTGGGCATTACTAATTAAGCTGTGCAGTGCAAGTTTGTGTCTTGTCACCTGTTCATCAAGTGATGAAAGCTGACCTCTGGCAATTTGGCATATAACACACACCTGCTATTTAATAATTAAGAGACTGTTTGATACTGGCTATGCCCCTTGCTTTTACTTACTGGCATAAAAAAAAATGGAAAAGGAATACATTTTAAAAGAAATACAATAAGAAAATCCCGGAAAACAAAAGAAACCTAAAATTTTATCACATGGAATAAGGGCTTAAAATCTATTTTCAGATTTTTGAATATTTCATTTGAAAGGGAATGTTGAAAGTTTTCTTTTGAAAATGTAAAAACAATTATCTATACATTTTTGAGAATATTTCAAAAGATATTTAAATATCTGAAAGAAAAAAGTATTTGTGTATCTGATTTGTGTGAATCAGAAGACTGATTCATGGTGGCACTATCTGGAGAATTTCACTCAAAAGCACAAATATTTTTGATTGACTCATAATTGCACTTCTTAGAGAATAAAATATACAGTTGTAAAATTGCCCATCCATTTCCCTAACTTTTCAGAAAGGTCTGTACTTACTTGAATACAAGGATAGGTTTTCTGTTCCCCCAAATTAATATCCTAACAGCAGTGCCCCTGCCCTACACCCCTGAATCATACTAAGCTGGACTGAATTACTGTAAGAGCCCCAGCAGTGTGCTCCAGCAATCAAGAAAGGTGATGCCAATACAAACCTGCTGGGCCCAGTGCTGGCAGCACTT
The DNA here is from genome assembly GCF_964211835.1 of Anser anser. Taxonomy (NCBI): domain Eukaryota; kingdom Metazoa; phylum Chordata; class Aves; order Anseriformes; family Anatidae; genus Anser; species Anser anser. The sequence goes on from NC_139721.1 coordinate 65,450,699, forward strand.
CAGCTCTTGCTGAAGCAAGTCCTTGAAGCTCTTTTCTGCTGAGGATGCTAAGCTGAATCATTCAGGGCAAGATCTTTGAAGGCAAGTTCAGTGGCACTGCCCTTACTAAGCCCATTTTCCTCTTCTCAAGGAAAGAGGAGGGTGCATTATACTCAAGATCCTTCTGGGTCGATGTCAGTATAGAAACCTCATATCTTAGCAATTTGGCTTCTTTCTTCAGCCTTGCTTGAAAGATAGAATCATAAAATCATTCAGGTTGGAAAAGACTTCTTAGATCATCTAGTCTACCTTAGATCAGACCTTCAAGGTCTGAAAAGCATTTTACTTTGAATAGAACTCCATGGAAACAAATAAAACTTTTAAAAAATAATAAAAAAATCTTTAAAAAAAAATTTAAACATGCAGCATTCTTGATCTTTCCAGAAAACATCCAACACTACAAGTTCTAAATAAGTACAATGAGTTGAAGTTCAATCTGACAACTTTCTAATTACAGCACTCCTGCATGATGCTTCTGGCTTCCCAGGGAGGGCTACATGGAGAAAGACAGCAATAATATCTAGACAGCTTGAAGGAAGACAAATGACAGATTCCATTATTTTCTCCAGCTATCTCCTGTATCGTGACCTTTTCCTTATCTCGGTCAACACACTCACACTGAATAAAATGGAACTAAATTTCTTTTTAATATTTTGACAAACTGCACTGCTCTGAACAATGGCAGCAAACCTAGTATTCAAAGCTGTCCCTAAAAATCAGTGACTTTTATTTTTTGATACTTGTCATCAATCATATATGGTAATTGACCAAGTGTAAGGCATTCCTAGAGTGTATTAAGTTTTCCAAAGTAACTAACGAGAAGCCTTTTATTTCATCTGTCTCAAGTGAAAGTGTTATTAGAATAAAAAAGTATTTCCTTCTCTGCCACTGGCAATGAAATGAATATTTATGATGTTTTTGCACTATATTGCAGTGATCTGACAATGCTGAATTCCAGCTAGAACGAGGATACAGCACTTAAAAGGAGATCCTTCTCTCTTCCTTTCCATCACTCATAAAAGGAATTAATAATTGCAAAACAGCTAACCCAAACAATTGCTTCTCAAATTAGATCATATTTTATCTTCATATTCTAAGCTGGAAAAGGAGCCTCTTAATTTGCAGCAAAACCGTCTTTAAAACACTAATAATATGAACCCATCTATTAAATATTTGTAAAGCTATTTTATGCACAGTACTAATGCTGAATAATCAAAGTGTACATAATTAATGGACTCAAGAAAGAATCATTGCAATAATGGAAATCCTATTAGCATATAAATTATCTTGTATTTAAGGACTTAGAACAACTGTATACAGAGGATACTCCTTGTATCACATTGTTTTTCTGAAGCCATTAGACCAAGTCAACTTCCTTGGAAGCCCATATTACTATGTCTCCTGCTAACAGAAGAAAAAAATATCCCTTGACAGGAACTCATAGGAAGTGGTTAGGAATCTTCAGTTCAGATCTGGGTACCAGGTGGTACTGTTGGGCTATGTTACTGTCCAACTAGATAGAGGAATTTAAGCAGCACTATTTTTCAATCTTATTTCTCTCTCTTCTATTACTACCCATCAGATAATGTGCATTGGTAACCCCTGGAGACAGAGAGGGCTTTATTTCTCAGGCTTTTCTTTTTTTTTTTCTTTTTTTTTTTTTTTCTTCAAAATCTTCCCTCTGCAATGTGGCAGGGTGACCATACAGCAATATAAGAGGTGAGACATTTGCTGATGAGGATGTGACTTTTTTGACTCAATGTATTCAGGAGAAGGAATTTTACTTACTAAATCCTGACAATAATTTCTGTGGCTTGAAGCCAGGAACAATTTCCAGTGCTCTCTGATTTGTCTTCCAGGGTGGATACAGTCTGTACTACAGATGAAGACATAATGTTTGTAGTCTTGCCAGGGTTACATTTTGAAGATAGAACTTTATTTTGGTCCCTGTACAGTGGTGCTTACATAGCAAGTAGTGGATCTGGTGATGGAGTTGCTCCTCGTTGCAAACCTTTTTATATATAACCCCCAAGAGATTATCACAATCCTACTTAAAGGGGAAAAAGGGGAAAACTTTCATGTTTCCAGCCATTCTAATTTGTACTTGAACAACAGTAGGACAGAAAATATCTGAAGCCTTTTTTATACAAATTTCTGTTCTAGGACAGCATTAATTTTTTTTTTTTTTTTTCCTCTCAAAATGAATCCAAATAATGACTATTTTTACCTTTGGTCTTATTAGCAAAGAATATGAGTTGAAGGGTTTCTGAGCCTCTGAACCTCTGTAAGATTCATTCCTAGAGGAAGCTGAACCATTACTCACTCCACCAAGATTTTACTCCTGGAAGTATTCTCATGGAAAATAACGTTTGAAATATTCTAGATCACACCTAAGCAAGAGAAACTTTCTGATTATCTTCTCTCAGTGAGAAGAATGAGCCTTTATATTTTGTATGTGGACTGCCACAGGCCATTGTAACCTCTTTGTCCAAACAAAATGCATTTTACTGAAGTTATAGCAGAAGTCAGTTACTGTCCTTATTCAACAGCGAGTGAAAATGATGGTCAGGTGTATATAAAATCTTCCCATTTTAAAAATGTAGAAGATGTGAAAGTGTATATAAAAATTAATGTCACACATTACAAAGATACTGAGTATTACATACAGGAGATGAATAGGGGAAATGGTGCACAAAGTATTTCCCATTTTCATTGCTTCTATTTAATGAAATTATTGTAAAATCTGTGTTAAGATAGTCTATCAGTCCAGCACATAAAAAAAAAAAATCTAGCAACTAGTATGCTATTTTAGTATTTCAGAGTTTTCACTAAAATCTTCCTTTGATCAGAAACAGTTTCTTAAAAAAGTACCTCCACTTATAGCTTGAGATGAGGCATCTTTAATTCCAAATTTATTCACATTCTATGGTAGGGAAAGCAAGTCAGCTTCAAATGCATGACCTTCTATTGGAGCTTTATTTTAAATTTTACTGTACATGAAATGCTAAAACCACTTGCCAATAGATAATAGTTATAATACAATTATACATTTTGTTTCTATGTGTATTAAGACAAATCAAGATTATCTGATCACTGTATACAGTCATCAAATTTGGTGTATCTCAGAGGGGTGCTAATCAGGGAGATATGCTCTCCGTCCACAACTTTAGCCCATCCTGTAATGAACTAAATGTACTGTTGTAGTACACTCTTCATGATTCTTTGGGCATTTTGCTTCTTTCCTATTACTCAACTCTTTTACCCAGTGATGTAAAAAGAAAATCAACCAAACAAAACAAAAAAGATTGTAGCTCAACAACTGAAAAAGCAGCATATTTTCTGCAAACAAGATACATTCAGCAGAGAGAGTGTCTTGGGTTCGTTCTCTACTCCTTTCCCATCTCACCCACAACCACTGCAGAACTTCAACAAGCATCAGATCCAGCAAGATGTTTGAAGTTTTCCTAAATCTGGCTGCTCATTTGAATGTGCCACAAATGCAAGAAAAGTTTTTCATGCTAACACACTGCACAAAAAAAAAATAATGCATTAAACCAGAAAGATCACACAGACAGTTGTTATAAGGGTATGTATTAAAATTTAAGTTTTGTCGGCTGCTGGTTACATTTCTAACATACTCTACAGTACTAGGGGCTGATTCGTGCATCTGGCCTCAGAAACCAAATGACCTCAGCATTCAACAGGTAAATTAACAGGTAAATCCCCTCAGGTAGGGCTGGAAATGGTACCTAAGTTGGAGCAGGCTCGACACAAGCACTGCCTACACAGGGACCCAGTACTGTGATTCACATTTGCCAGTCTAAGGTTTATTATAACCCAGCTCCTCAGTTATTTTACTTGCACTCTGAGCAACAACCCCTCAAGGAAGCACTTTTTTTCATACTCGGTTTACTGTCCAGCATGGGGGGTTTGCTGATATCACAAGAGTCAAAAAGAACGAGTAAGACAAAATGGAGGGAGAGAGGAAGAGCAAGCCTGAAACAGGAGCACAAGACACTTTTCTTTAAGATAAATGATTGTTTTTGTTTCATATCCCAGATCACTAATCTGAAGAGAACTGTGGCCTCTTCCATTCAAGAAAACAGTGCCATCTGGTTTCTAAGAAGTTTTTTTTTTTTTAATTTTCACCTTTTTAGTAGGCCATATGGGGACTAATGCCCTTTGAAAAACTGATGGTTTGAAAGTTAAATCATCTTTAAACTTATACTTAATCATTGTTTAAAAGAGAAATCAGGTCAGATCAGGTTTTTGTTTTTTTTTTTTTTTTTTTTTTTTTTTGTCAAGTAGGGAGACTTTAAAAACAGTATTCCCCAACAACTTCCCCAAGTAGCATACAATATAGAGTTTTCCTACAGAAGCAATAGGAAAAAGCCTCTGTGTTAGACTCGTTGTGTTGTGTTAACTCTTCATAACATATTTTGAGGTTTGGAGGTTTTTATTTTTTATTTGTGTGTGTGTGTGTGTTTTTTATTTCTTCTTTTTGTTTTTTTCCCCACTTACACAGACTCCAAATAAGGATACCTTACAGTTTGTTTTGTTTTTTCAGACAAAAGTAGAGCATAAAAATAGCATTGTCAGTGATTTTGGGGTGAATTTTGTCACATCCAAGATTTGAAGAAATAGTTAATATTTTTTAATGTTAAACATCTGCAGTTAGTGAGTACAAACACATGCTACTTACTGCACATTTTAAATGTACTACATAGCAAATATCGTTGCCAAAAATACCTTGCCTTGCCTTTGTCAACCTTAAGAGATTTACTGAACAAACTCTATCAGTAATGGCATCACAGACATTGTAACCTTGTCTGCCAGGAGACTGCACAAAGGGATGCAGGGGAGGGTGCCAGATCTTCCTGCCTAGATCATTTCTACCCTCCTGCAGTTAATTATAAGATCAAACTAACAAAACATCCAGGCTTCAGGAATCTGGACAGGAGAAGCAATCAGTGTTTACAATAAAATATGGTAGATCTAAACAAACTGATGTACAGTCTAGAGGCAACAAGATAAAATGTTGAAGAGTGGATGTGAAAGTGCCTGTGTCTGTTTGGAATAACCTTTGAGATATCTTACATTGAGAAAGCTCCGATCACTCACAAACACTGCCATTCCAGAAAGATATGAATTAATGAATGGAAATTCAGGAAGCCACAGCACAAAAGCAGCTTTTGCCAACATAATGCACGTCAAGTACTATTCTTCTCTCTCAGATCACACATTTAAATCAACGGTCTGCTCACTGCCACTTCTTAACATATGCATTGGTAGAAGAATTTAAATCATATTAAAGTAATAGTGATTAATTTCCTGGGGAGGATTAAGATCTTTCCATCTATACAGAATGGCTGAATAGCAAATAAAAACATATCTCACCACAAATAATTGAAGGAGGCAATCAGCAAAGAAAAATGTTGCAAAGATAGTCAAAGGAGAACTACAGCAGAAGGAGCAGATTAGATCTACAGTGCAAAGAAGGCTAGGAGAGAGAAATATGTCTTTAATATAGACGTCAAGCTTTGGTCGTGACCAGCAGGAGTCTGTTGCAAGTACAGAGAAACGAGCAAAAGAAAGTGCCAACACGGAGCGGAAGAGAGATGGTGGTAAAGAAAAAAACACAGGTACAGGACTTCAAGAATGTGTACCACTGTCTGCAAAGCAAACCAAACACATTTGATTAACTAAAACCAGTGTTTAAGTCAAACAGATAGTGTACTCTGACTTATGAATGTAATCTGTGCCTTATATTGGCTGCCAATTATCAAAGGTTAAAGGGACATGAACTTAAATTTGTATTTACCTAAAAGTTTCTAGTTACTACAAGGAACTTTTCTCATTACTAGAACTGAAAGACAATTGAAACAACAATAACAGAACCTTGTGAATGTAACAGACAATAAATATTTTATTCTTATGATTTTTTTTTTTGTATGGATGAATTTTAGTACTTTAGAAAAAGTACTGTGGCAGAAAAAAATAGCTATCCCTTTTTTTCCCATCATAAAATCTCATTAACGCATGAAAGAATTGCTGTGTTTCTGATTTTTTTCACTTGTTCCCCTTTCTATATGCAACCCACTGCTGAATGAGATTACACTGGTGACTCACAGGGCATTGGACCAGATTCTTTCCTGGCTACTATCTCCTGTGTAGTGCCAGGCATGACTGAATGCTGTGGAAGGCAGTCTGAGATGTAGCTAGATGTAGCTGGAAAGATGCAAGAGAAAATAATGTTGTTATATTGTATTGGGATTGCATCACATGCAGTTGCATTTTTACTGACGTATTTTTCCATGACGTATACATCTTAAAAAGCATTCGGAGAACTCAAAGAATAAAGCTAACCTAACACTCAAGTTATTATTTTAATTTTATTATCTCTATTTGATACTTTTATAACAGTAAGATCACAAAATACATGCAGTCTGCAAAAGCATAACACACAATATCTCTGCTAACATTGTAGTTTGGGCTGTAGCGCTGCATCACATGTCGCTCAGAGAAGTGAAAAGCATGTCACAAACTAGATTTTCAGCTCTGACAAACCCCTTGGGCTGTGGCATGCCTTTACTGAAAAGCCCAAATCTGACATGCCTTTAATTTCACTGAGATGCACATTAAAAATTGTATAATACATTTTGTATAACAAGTTTATTCTCTCTTAGTGTTAGCATTCGTGATATTGTAAAACAGTTCCACATAGAGAGGTTACTAAACATTAAGTCTCTATAGGAAATGTTTCTTTTACTTGGACACAGCCTATCTTGAAAAACAAAGAACTTACTCTTTTAAGACTTGATTCAATACAGCCCTTTACCAGCCCGTTTGGAATACACACGCTTAATATTCAGTGTGCTCTTAGGCACTTCACTTAATCACAGCCTAAGAGAAAGAGCAGTATAAACAGTCTGAAAGCATTGGGGAAAATATTTTACAGAAGTAAAATATGAAATTCAACGATTCTGCCCCCAAGATTTTAAAGTATCTATATTAAGAAGTAGAGAAAGAATATACTACATTTTTTTAACATTTGGCTACATATCCCATGTTCACTTGATTTACAATGGAGAAATAATGCTGTTTTACATTTGAAAATAGGCAACAGGTAGGATCTTCCACATTTATTTTAATGTTTATATGGAATTCTTTCTAATATCACCCCTTTTTAGAACTCATCACTGGGCAAGCCTTTGACCTATTTATCAGTTTGTCATAATGCTTATTTAAAATACCCTGAATGTATAGAGCAGATGATTTGATAATCAGGATATACATCAAATGCATCCTATCCCCTTTCCTCTCTATATATTTATTTCAATTAGAAATCCAGTACAGTATGCATATGTTTAAATACATACTGGATGATAGGTTTTCCAAGAAAATCAATATTCTAGATGCTTAGCTGCATCTTTACTTGCCTGAACATTTTTAACAGCTGACATTTACTCACTGATGCACCATACAAATATAGCAATCGAAATCACCCAGATCTTTAAAGCCCCAAATGCCCAAATATAAAAAAAAACAGATCTGAAAAGAAATAATTAGAGAGGTGGTTATAATGTTTTCCTTCTTTTCTTCCTTCCTTCCATGTACATTCTATCTGCAGTAACAGCTACAGAAATTTGAGCCCAGTGACTCAGATGCCACTAGCTAGGTTTTAGAAGAAAGTGTGCTTAATGTTCATGATCCACAACACTTACTTATCCAGTTGTTTTCTGAACCACATCTACTGGGCCTTTTACCCACTCTGCTCCAGCTTTTCCAGTAGCCCAGGAGCAGCTCGGATTCACGTAAGAAGTACTGTGGACCAGGCTGCATCGCCTCCCTTGCAGCTATGGGTCGACTCTAAGTGGGGAAACGGCTGCTGCTGTGTCCCTTGGGACTTAACAGCTGTGTTATGGGAAATACACCTTAAGCAGAGGAGAAGCTTAATTTGGTCTACTGCAGTGACTACCTCAGAGAGTACAAGGTCCTCACAGAAGCTGTGTGATGCTGCTGAGGTCTATGTTTAGCTCACAGCTATCAGTACATTACCAGTACATTACATTTAATACTGAGTTAGTTGGTTTTGCACTCATCTGAAGGGACCAGCGAACAATCCCTAGCTGTACATACTTAGCTGTACATACAGCTTTACTGGTTTACTCCTAGATGCAATTTACCCAATGTATTCTCCGAGTTACCCGAGATAACTTTTTGGTGTCACAATGTCATAACTGGATTGGTTTTTTTTTGTTTTTGTTTTTGTTTTTTGTTTTTGTTTTTTTTTTTCATTGCTGCTATGTCAATGAAACTGGTACAATGGAGAGGAAATTGTGTAACAAGCCACCAGGAAAAGGTTCACATAAAAAGAAGAAGAAAAAAAAAAAAAAGAAATAATTAACTGGCAAGACATTTCAGGTTTCAAACATCAAGTTTCAGGGTCATTCATAATAAAAGCACCAGTATCAAAATTTCTGAGATGTGCTTGTGATCTTACAAAACTCAATGTTAAGAAAATCTAACACTTCCAGTTAGGAAATATCATTGCGGCCTCTTTTGGAGAAGCTCACATACTACTCTGGTATGCAGCAAACACCTGAATTCAGCTGAATAAGAGCCTCCAGGCTACAGAAGTTTACCTCCATCTCACAGAACTCACATTCAGCCGGAACATGCACTTTTGATCAATGTAACTGCACTCCTTTGTAACTCCTGAGGAACTTTTTAACCGAAGTAACTCAGTGTGAGCATGCTGAGGCTGTAGCCTCACAGTCACCAGGCAGATGCAGCAGCACCACAGCACTGCATCAGAAAGCAATTTGAGCACTAGCACTGCCACACAAGACTAGAAAGCTGGGTGAGGTGAGGCCTTGGCCTTTCAAGCCATGCCAGAGAAAGCTGTAAGAAATCTGGTGTCCAGATGCAAATGGAGCCCTAGCACCCAGCATTGCAGTCCTTTGTCTTGGCAAGGAGAGCTTGAGGGAAGCTGAGAGCTGAACTTCAGTTCCTGAGCCCCCACCAAAGACTCACCAAGCTGTTTCCTCCTAGAGGCTCTCCATGGAGCAGGATCCTGCTGGCATCCTGGGCTGCATCAACAGAGTGGCCAGCAGGTCAAAGGATGTGATTGTTCCCTTCTGTTCTGCCCTTGTGAGGCCCCACTTGGAGTGCTGCGTGCAGGTCGGAGGTCCCAGAACAAGAAGTATGTGGGGCTGTTAGAGTGGGTCCAGAAGAGGGACATGAAGATGGTCAGAGGGCTGGAGCACCTCTCCTATGAAGAAAGGCTGAGAGAGCTGGCGATGTACAGCCTGAAGAAGAGAAGGCTTCAGGGAGACCTCATTGCAGCTTTTCAGTGCTTAAGTGGGGCTTATAAAAAAGATGGAGAACAACGTGTTGCTTGTGCAGATACTGATAGGATAAGGGGGAATGGTTTTAAACTAAAAGAGAGGAGATTTAGATTAGAGGTTAGGAGGAAAATCTTCACTCAGAGGATGGTGAGGCACTGGAACAGGTTGCCCAGAGAAGCTGTGGATGCCCCATGCCTGGAGGTGTTCAAGGCCAGGCTGGATGGGACTTTGGCAACCCACTCTAGTGGGAGATGTCCCTGCCCATGGCAGGGGGGTTAGAACTGGGTGGCTTTAAGGTCCCTTCCAATCTAAACCATTCTGTGATTCTCTGATAAGGCTTGGCTCTTATACATCTGATTTACATCTACTGATAATAAATTTGACATGAAACATATGTCAATCTATCATAGATGGAAAAATATTGCATTTTTTGTTGATTTTGAAATGCAGTATATGGCCAACTCTTTCCTCAAATCGTTCTCTATAATCTCTTGATTTGTGTTGATTTACTCTGGAAAATTCTTCGGTTTGTCAGTATTATGGTGGCACTCAGAGTTTTACATGGCACCCTGCAGTGAGCAGACCGTTCTCTTCTCCGTAGTGAAGAGGAAACATCAACTGTGGCCAGCTTTATTTACATAATTCACAATATTGTTTAACCATAAATTCACTCTTTGGGTTTGAGTTATGCTGTTTTAGTTGGAGTTGGGTTGTTTTCATCTATGTGATCTGTTACTACACTGATACCACATGAGTGGAATAACACAGAAACTGTGCAGGTTATGCACAGGGTCATTCAGTCAAAAAGTCTTGATTACACATAAACAATACCATAGACTTTACTGAAGTGAAAGTTCTACTGTGCATTGTGAAATCTTAAAATAGAATACTCTTAACGCCACTTTAGCAGGTGCTAGATAATTCAAAAATTCTCCTCATCACCAGCAAGGCTTGAGACAACAAACTGCCAAAAGACAATGGTGGGGAGAAGAAGGTAACAAATACAGAAGTCTTAAAAACTAATACGAAAAATACTGGAAAAGTGTTTGAAGATGTACTATGTACATATCCAGAATAAATGTCATTATAATACTTTAATTTTCTTGTATTTCAACTAAAATGCTTGCAGGCTCCAAGAATCCTATTTACAACTAGAGGACCTCTCAACAGAGGAAAACTAGTTCATTGTAGAAACCATGACTGCCAGAAAAGAGGAGCAGTGGCGTATGAAAATATAATCTATTGAACATCAAACCTGACAACTGCAGAGCCTCTCCTGACTAAGTCAGCTAATAACACCATTTTTAATATTACAGGTAGTTTCATAATACTCAGCAAAATTCTATATTCAAGGAATATTTTTGCCTTGAGCTGTCATAAAGATTAACAACAGCAGAGAGTATGTTAATTGGTGAAGCCAAAATCTCAGAAGTACTGTAGTATGAACACAGAATTAAAATACAGTTTTAAATGTTTAATTTTTTTGCTGGCCAGAAAGTAAAAATTTCACACTGCAAAAAATTACCCAAGGGAAAATTTTGCTCTTAGGTGCACAAAAAAAATCCTATCAGGCTAAATTCCAGTTCTTCACACATCAGTGTGGGTCTCTTTCAATAAAGCCAGAAAAAGATTACTTTTTATAAAGTTTTTACATTGCCCATTGATAGAGTAACCTAGATCAAAACAAAATATAAATTAAAAAGACAGTCATGCAACTATTCAGCAACAGAGAGAAATAGTCCAATTAATATAAATCAACCAATCATTGTATATATAACACAAAAATTATCATAAGCATTAATTTTATTTCTTTTCCCAGAGCATCCAAAGCAGTAATGTAAAGCACAAAAAAGAATGGAAGTTAGAACTACTTTTATATGTTGTCATTTCTTTTCTTTAAGAAAGATGTTTTAAGATTTGGACATATTTAGAAATATATTTCTCATTTACATGTTTTAATCATTCTTTACACTCTCAATACTTATAACAAAGCCAAACTGATGTTGAGATTTTAAAGTAGTATGATAACAGCTCTACGAACAGTAAAAAAAAAACTTATTCTGAAGATTTTCACAAACTGGTATATGAATAGTCTTCCTATTGCTTCAACCTTCATGATACTCTCTATATGCTCTGAGGTTTCTTATTTTCCATATTACTATTTCAGATACTCAAATATCTGATACACAGTTAAGAATTACAGTGTTGTGCCAAAAGAATATATATAATGAGTGCAATTGATCACTAAAATATTCAGCATTTTTATGATTTACAAAATCCACACAAGAAGTTGCAGCCTTTTATAGGCATCTGTAGATGTTACTTTGTAAATTGCTATACTCCACCACATTATTTCCATCGCTCATAGTTATTTGACATCTGAGTTATGTAATTCCACATAGCACACTATCTAGAGGCATTCTCCAAGTGTGCTTTAACAAGCTCTTGTGTCTAATCATTCATTACTAACTTACAGCACTACAACAGATCAGCACTCTTAAAATGTATTCATTAATTCTAGAAAGCATTTCAGAAGCATTTTAAAACAAATTCTGTAAGTGAAAAGGATTTTAGAATAATATTTTGAGTTATGTTCACAAGTTAGTTATTTAAGCAGTTTGCTAGGTAAGGACCTCCTCCTGCTCACAATGAAGTTAAAAGAGATTTGCCACTGACTGCAACAGGAACAGGATAAAACCAGTAAAATCTTACTATATTTTGCCTTTACATGGAAATAATAATAAAATATGATGTCTAATAAAAGAAGTGAGAGCAATAATACTAAAATACTATTTTGCATCTTTATAGCATTATCCCAAAAGAGTCCTGGTATAAAGCTAGTAAATAATAACTTCCTTATCCACCTGAAATCTCAGCGAGAGTTTTAGGTACACAGAATGGAATTACCAGAGCTGGAACAATCCCAAGGCAGCAGGGCTAACATCTGTTCCAGTGGAAAACACAACAAGAATTGCAACCTCCTCAAGCACTCAGGAATTCAGTTTTATACCACTTCTAAAATATGTTCTTTCTACAATCATAGTGGTTTTTAACTGAGATGGTTTTTAACCATCATAGTGGTTTTTAACTGAGCAAATTCAGGTACGTATGCAATGATCTTTTCTAGGAGGGGGCAAGATAAACCAGAGGCAGGTAAAGGAGTTTGCAGACTGAGGCCAATGCAGGATAACTAAAACTAATATTGCTGTTTCAGCCATTAAGCATACCGACAGAATAAGTTGCAACTGAAGGCTGCACAATGTTTGGTGAATTTCATCCCCAAACCACTGGGCAGCTGAGGGCTTGAGAAAATCTATGGAAGATGTCATTGTTTGTCATTTTAAATGAAACTGCAGCAGACAGAAGCAGTAGCATTCCTAAATTCACCATGTATCTTTATTTCTTCTCTTAGCAACACTAAATGCAGGAATACCTATACCACTGGATACCACTGTTACCCTGGAAGGTCGTTAATTCATAGATCTCTGCCTAAATGTCATTGCATCATCTGCAAAAATCTCACCTGGAAACACAGTTCAGCTGTGCCTGCGCCAGCCCAGACCTGTTTGATTCATACACCATCTGCCAGCTAACCATAAAAGAGCTTTGTTGGCTCTTCAGGACCATCAAGCTCCATCTAATAAACACTTACATGGCCCATCTAGTAAACACACAGCCCATACAGATATGTCTATATCTGGACATATTTCCTTGGAACGAATGTACTCCGTTAATGATTTGCTCTCAACAAGGACAGTAAAATCATCTTCAAGAGAAGCACAGTCAGGTGAGATGATGCTCATTAAACTCTATGCGCTATTAAACAAAGCAGAACAAGGTACACTAGAGAATGGAAACTCAGAACTGCTCAGTGATGCAGATTATATAAAAGCCTTCCAGGAAATTTCTTCCTTTCCCATTATATTATCCCCAATACACCTTCTCCTGTAGTCTTCTATTCCAGACTTGTTAAAATTTAAAAAAAAAAAAAAATAGAGAAAAAAAAAGAAAAGGTGTGTATGTGAGAGGAGGTGGGGGGACATAGCTATGGATCTAATCTGTAGCTACCCTCTCTCAGGGTCTCCCCATCCAGGTCGCACTCGCTCCATTCCCTCTGCACTCAAGATGTACATCTCTTGGGGAAGGCACAGTATTCCTCCCCTCCCGGGCCCAAGGTACAGCAACCTGGCTCTGCTTCTCCTTGCTCCCAAGGTTCACAACTCCACCTTCACACAGACTGCAGTATCCAGTATTTCTAAAGCCATACACACCACCTTTGGTGTATTTCATCCCATGATGAACAATTCTTCCATGTGTGGCAGGAGGTTGCAGCTTCTTCATCAGGGTCAGTATTGCCTTTGCAGGCAATACTTGAAAGGGGCTTGACATAATTTTTACTTGGCATATTATGTGCTACCACAGATACCAAGAACTGCATCAGGTCCCTGGGCAATTAAAGCATCTGGGACTTTCTCTTTTCCATCAACCCTCACCTTCCTTCTGCACCTCCCTTAACAGCAGTGTCCTAGTGCATTCTCGAGAGCTTACAGACACAGTTTCACTTAAAGAAATGGCTATATTTCACAACCTCTGGTTGTTAGAAACTGTCAACATTGTCAAAATTTTACACCATATTTTCCATTTGGGATTATAATTGCAGCAGAGACTTTCAGAGACCAAAACAGTTCTTACAGCATATATTGCAAACCATTAACTCTTTTCTGCTCTCTTGGACATGGACCACAGAGAGATGCTGTGTATATTCTTTTGCTGATATGAGATCAGCTCCAGAGATGCACACTGACTTGTCAGCTGACTTTGATCATAAGTTACTGGCAAGGTTTGAAGTCACAGTATAGGTAGACAGAGCTACTCAGGGTTTTGTATTAATTTTCAGAGATGATATTTCATTGATACACTTACTGCAAGAGGGTCACTTCTCCGTAAGTGTTTATTATTATTAATTTTTTTTAAATCCTGTCACCCTTTTTTAAAAGGTACCTGAACAGTATTTACTATTTCTTCTAACGACCTGTGTAGGACACAGAAGCTGTGTAACATTTTTCCTTTGTTTTCCACCATATGCTGGAGGGGGTGGCAAAAGAACACCTTACTTATTTAGTACTTCTGTCTAAATGGAGTGCAAGAGGTCATTTAACTATCAGGAAAAACAATCTCCTACTTATGCAAGTAATACCAGAACTCATAGTTCCTATGTTGGTTGTGCAGGATGTATATCTTTCCACTCTTTCTATATATATATATATTATAAGTATATTATAAATATATTATATATATTATATCATAAATATATAGATTATATATATACAATATATTATAAACATATGTATATATATTATATATATTATATCATATATATATATATAGATTATATATATACAATATATTATAAATATATGTATATATTTAATGGTCCTCTATACCAACCTCAGATAAAACCAACTGGAAGACATTATTTTGAAAACTGTTTTTAAAAGTGCTGACACCTTCTCACACCTTAACTGCTGACCTGGAGAGCTTCCAAATTTCATAAATTTAATCTTTTCTTCAATCTCTCATCATTCAACTTTAAACAATATAGAACAGAAAAACAGTAAAAAAAAAATAAAAGAAAAATCAAGGTGGATTGCAAGCAGGCAGGTACAAATCAAAGCACACTTCAGTAAAAACAGTGTGTTGAAAGTACTGAAATGTACTTTATTTTTTTTTCAGAAGCCTGAAGAAGCACAAACACAATTACTTTCACTAGGGCGTTTTTTCTTTATTATTATTTGTAGGGATTTCTGTTAGTTGCATCCATAGTAGCAACAAAACAGGTTTCAGGGCATATTTTGTGTTATGTTAAACACTGTCTAGATTAAGACAAAACTAAATATAGGAGAAAGGAAGCTAAGATCCATCTTAGAAAACGTTTTACTAGCTTTTCTGTAAATGTATGTTGTTCATTTATTTTCATCAAATATCCACCTATTAGAGTGACAGATGCAGTAATAAGTGTTCTACAACTTCAGAATAAAGCTTTTTTTATTTGCCATCTACTATACCTATTAAATCATCAACTGCTTGTTAGCTTGAGGGCTAATCTTGAAATGTCACAGTTAATCTCAGTTTTCACTTTAGAAGTTTGGATTTCCTTCTGTATGCAGTTTTACATTGTTGACAGATGAAAACATTTGCACTGAATTTTCCTAATGAGCCAGCATTATTTATGACCCCATGCAAGCTTGCTGATGGCTTACTTTAGCAGCTCTCTATTTGGAGGAGTCTCCTATAAACAAATTGGCTGTATCGAGAGTAAATTATTCCCTCAACCTTTTATAGCACTCTCAGTTGTTCATCTGAGTTGGATAATGCAGTGGAAGTCAGGAGGGAGTAAGGAAGAAGGAGATTCACCACATTTATCTCCACTGCACTGAGGGAAGCTCAGATTTAAGGTTCAGGAAAGCCACAAAGAGATATAGGAGGTCTTTTATGCAGCCAGACCCCATGTATTTTTCTTTCTTGTGCTACACAAGAAAGCTTGTCACAGAAGGCAAGTTCTGAAAAATCAAAAGGAAACACAAGGCATTAAGTTCAGAGTGGTTCACGCTTATAACCCATGGTGTCAGGTGTGAACAAAACTGAGATCTGCCAATAGTTGGAAAGGGTTATAAGCATATGCAAGTGTATGTATACGAGTATATATGCACCTATAGTTGCCAAATCACATTTTGTTATCTTATTTAAGTCCCTCAAATCACCCAGTTATGGATAATGGCCAAATGTAAATTTTCAAGTGCTGAAAATTAAGACAAAGTCAAATTTGAAGGAACATGAAAAAGAATGCTATGAGAAACATGAACACTGAGAGCTATTTCTATAGACTTAGGTATTACATTGCACACTAGACCCTCTCCTCCCGCCTTTTATGAAATTATATGTACTTTGAAAGCAGAATCCTAGGGTAACAAGGAGCTAGCTCCTCATCCAACTTTTTTACTATCTGCCTTGCCTTAGCCATGTCAAAGAAAGAAGGAAGGAAGGCAGGAAGGCAGGAAGGCAGGAAGGCAGGAGGGCAGGAGGGCAGGAGGGAAGGGAGGAAATTTAGACTCCAGGTATAAAAGGTATAAATAATTATAAAGGCTTGATACTGAACTATTCAAGCAAAATTAATTACAGTGATCAATGTCACTACAGAAATGTTTGTTAGACTCCCCTATTAAGCATAAGCTCACTTGGCTAAAGTCCTAATTGATTTCATCTGATTCTCTGCCATGGATCCAGGCATTTCTCAATTTCATAGGCCTAGGGAACGTTGTTTTTTCCAGGATGCCATGAAATAAATACATTCTCACTGTTGCTATTCTGATGCTAATACCTCCTATATTTCTGAGATGTCTGGACAACACAATAGCTGCTGAAGCCTGGAAAGTGGAGGCGGACTGCTAAAATCAATCTTCAGAAATAATCAGCATCAAAACACGAAATGAACTTCATATCAATAAACATTTCCAGTTCTGAATCATGACTGGATCCATCTGAATGCGGGATGCCAGAGACAGGCATGAAAGCTATTTCATGGCAGTGGTTTCAATTGTTCAGCAGCTACTGTGATGGAATTTTATCCTACTGTGCTACAGAGACTCTGGCTGATGTAAAAGGAAATACAACACTGTATTTAATTTTCTCTCTCCTCCACTGTAATTCTTTTTCCATTACACACAAATAATAGAAGGCCACAAGGATGAGAAATAAATTAATAATTCTGAAGCCTGATTTATAATCACAGATAGCAGCAATAAACTCAAGCAGCAGAATACCCTACCACAACGACTACAGGGAACAAATGCCAAAGGTGAAGTGATTATACAAGTAAAAAAAAAAAAAATAAATCTTTAAAAGGCATTTTTTAAGAATAATTCACCACCTGGCTACCCCACAGAACCCCTACAAACATTTACCATTCTGAAAACAAAATGGTATTTAATCTTTCCAAGAATAAAAAACATTTTTTTCCAAACAAATATCATCATTTCTGTAGTTCTAAGGTTACTGTGTAAACGTCCATAGCCTTTAAAAAGGGGAAAAAGAAAAAAAAAAAAAGACTGAAATAAATCCTTCCACCTTCTAGATGGATTTTGATTCAGTATGCACTAAATATGACTCAGTATCCACAAAAGCCCTCATGAAAGACAGCTCAAATTCTTCACTAATTATCATGCTTCCAAGTTACAGTATGTAAATATCACACAGAATAAAGTTAGTCTTGATAGACTTTTTTTTTTTTAATTCTTTAGAAAAAGGATGTCGCTTTAGAACTATTCTAGCTCCATGGAAAATACTTTTTATTTTTCACACGTTTGATGGGCATGTTATTGGAAGTATGCTATTAACCGCTGTATGATTGGTATATAAATATATAGATATCACAGATAAAAATTTTGTTTCTTATCACTTTGTCTTTCTGCACTGCTTCAAACCAGTAACATTTCAACAGAGACCTCAGCAAATTCTCCAGCTCTAAATAACCTCTAGTGGATCTACTAATTATAGAAGGCTGTTCCTCAGACATCTACAATGGGTCAAAATAAATTGTGTGAATACTTTTTTTCTCTCATTTTCTGTCACTTAGGTTACCAGAAAGAATGTGTATTATTTGAGAAGAGGATAGGGATAAATTTAGCAAGCTAACAGACATCCGGTGGTTTATAAATCATGCAGGTGGCAGGGTTGCATTCAGCTTACATAGTTTTATCTTGACTAAGAAAAGTAGGGAAAAAATATCCAAAATCCTTTCAGAGGATTCTTTTTGTTATAATAACTCTCCAAAGTAAGTGTTCTGGTAGGTAAGGAATTAGAAAAAATTAAACCTAGTGCTGTATCAAAAGGACACCTATCCTGGAAGTTGGTAGTTGCAGTTGGACCGCTCTAACCCCACAATGCCTTACGCAGTTTGAAAAGGCCTGACCTCAGTGGATCTGTGTGCAGAATTAGGATATACAGACTAACAGTATTATAGGAACATCCTCTGCAGGTCTTTTGTTTGTTCATATTGCATTTCTCATCACAAAGTTCTTTTGTACCTTTACAATAGTATCCAACTTAGCCTTTAAAAAAATAGCAGCAGATAACTATAGTACTGTTTCCTGATAAAACACCAAATAATACTTGTTTCCTTGGTCTATATTCCAAATACACTACAACATTGTATGGTAATGTCTTTAACTACAAGTTAGATAATCACAGTGGAAAAATAAGAAAAGGAACCATTTTTCTAAGAGAAAAGAAAAACAAATGTGGAGAATGAGCAGAATTTTCATCGATGTTTAAGGAATACCTATAATTTTCTTTCCCACCAAGATTTCTAATAGTAAAACAGCACAAGTAACATCTAGGTACGGAACTTCTGGTGCTCAAAAGAAGGATTAGTTCTGTCAAGCCTTTGGGCAGTAACCTAAACTGTTTTCTAAATCCTGTCTCCATGAAAAAAAACAAAAATAAAAAAAAAAGATTAGATAAAAGAACAGAAAACTGGGGGAAAAAAAAAAAAAAAAAGACATTCTCTATAATCAGGAACTTACACGCTTCACTCCTAACAAAAATTTTCAAAATTGTTATCAAAATAAATCAAAAATAAACAATCAACAACAACACCACAAAACCCACTACTCAACAATGATTATATTTATTGTGTTTTACTGTATATAATTTCAAAGAAAATTAATATTGGATGAAAGGATTTATTTTTTATGATGTGACTGTTTCTGATATATGGACAGAAAAGATAATGAAAGTTGAATCTTTTTATTAAGACTTTGCATTTTTAGATTCTTGTCTACAGCTTCTTTACCTTCTTTTCTTACTTAATCATTAACAACATATTTTACTGTATCATTGGATGAGGTGTTAAAGATTGATCATATTTAGCCCCTCCTCCTACTTCTTCTTTCAGAAACTCATTTTATATTTGGCATAGATGATTCTCTAGAACAAATGAATATTCTTTTCCTGTTTAGGATAAGTTATTAAAAACAAATTGTAAAAATTTCACTCAAAAATATTTTTCTGGAAAAATATTAAAATGCAGTTTGGCACTCCCAGACCTAAAGATTCCGTTCCCATGAAGTTTTAAAGTAGGTCAAAAATGACAGCAATTTATTAGACTGAGTAATATAAAGTCTAAAAATATTTCTGGTAGGATTCAATCTGTTCCTTCAACTTTCTGAACATTGCAATGCAGAACTGTAAGGTCTGCTATGAAACTCTTTTTCACACGTTCTAGAAAAGCCTTAAGTATTGTTTGATCTAATTAAAACCCAAGAAAGTGTAGCTGGTATAGATTTTATTCTCTCCTTAACTTTTTGATTAATATGTTTTTTTTTTAGAACGTGTTATAGGGACAAGAAGTATGACCCTTTACAGATTAGAAAACAGAAAGTGAATTTAATATTGCTCAAAAAAAAACCACAAATATAATCTATGTTTATCAATATCAATATCACTGATATATATTTAGTCTGTGCATTGTCACAGTGACTTGGTGAACCAATCTTTAAAATAAACATTTTATTAAGTTCCTCAGACAAGTACTAATCACACTGAATAATCCTGCAGTAACTGCTTTAGAAAACATTATACCTGAAGAAATAAAGTTTATCAATGTGATTGAATGTGTTTGGCAAAACTTTGATTCATTCCCTCTGTAAAAAGAGACAGTTCATATTTGTTTTTTTGCTGGTGTCTCTAAAAGTAATAAAAAAGACCCATCTACATCTTAGAGGTGTTTTGTGTGGGTTTGTGTGCATGTGTGTTTTACTGGGGTTGTTGTTTGTTTTTTCCCCTCTGGGGTGGAAAGAGGCTGGGCGAAGGGTAGGGGTTTAGTCATAAGATGGTAATTAAGCAGTGCTAATGAGATTTATCACTTTACCATAATGGGCTGTCAGGACAAAAACAACAGGCAAAAAGGTTACAAGGGGAAAAAAAAAAAAAAAAGCTAAAGGAGCTACATGGCCGCTCTACAGTTTGACAGATACTGTGCCTGGAGTAAGTCAGGACTCACGTTTGAGTCCCTGTATTGTCTGGTTTACAGCTGCCACTGACTGACAGAATTATCAAAGATCCGGTCCTGCTATGGATGCAACAGGATACCCCAGAACTGCACAATTCTTTTACTGAAGCCTTCAGCCAAACGCAGTGTAAAAAAAAAGAAAAAAAAAAAAAAAAAAAGTATATTGTACAGGCAACTAGATTCTAGTATTGCCTTGCCATATGATTGTTTGTTATTTACATATCTTAAATTAGTTTCAGTCACATTGTGATACATAGCAGCATAGCAGTCATCTTTAGCAATTAATACAGACACCAAAAAGTTGAGCCTGCTTCATTGTTCATAACTATACTTTGACATTTCCTCCTTGAAACCATTTGTGACATGTATGACAACCTTAGTTCTGCCGCTTCAACATGTTTTGAGGTTTACTGATATCCAAGACAATTTAAATTAACTCAGGGACAGAATGTGACAAGCTACTGCACAGTGGCAGAAATGATGCCAATTCTCTGCATGCTCTTGCTGCAGAGACGTTCCTAAAAGCATTACTTGCATGCACCACTGAGTTACACTTTTCTTCGAAACTCCTTATTTCCTTATCTAACTATGTAGCAGGCCATGAATGTGGCATAACAAAATGGGTTCTAGGAGCTTCTCTCATTTACTATTTACTACATATATTACGTTATTGGAAAGCGTGAAGACCTTTCTCCCTGAAATGAAGTCTGCTCAGCTCTCTTGGTGATGGAGTACGGCTCTGCAGACTCTCTTCAACATGTTTGTTCCTTTAACTTCTGACTGATGTCTCAAATACATTTAAGCAATTAAGAAGTTTTAGGGCTACACTCCTTATTGCCTCTTATACTCTGCTAAAAAAAATAGAAGCAATGCAAAAAAAAAAAAAACAAAAAATAACCTTACTATGAATTTGCAATGGTGCAATTGAAAACAGAATGAGATTATTACTACATGTGACCAACTTTTCAGTCATAGTCATGCTTTGTACTTGACTGTGAAAGAATACAAATTTTAAATACAGGCAAATGGTTACTGAAATTTGTTGGAGGATTTTTTAGGATTTACAGCACTGGAGTTGGAGACATTAGTGTACTATTACTGAAACCTATTACTGAAAATAAAAGATGGGGGAAATAGGTATTTTCAGAACACACCCCAGCTACTCCTCAGCTGTGAAAACAGTCACCTAAAAATGTTACTGCAGCTTGCAATACTAGTGGTTTCCTTAAGACAGATCTGCGTTGTTAATTCAGATCACATCCATGCTTAAAAATCTGATAACTGAGTAATGGAACAGTGTCATCTCTCGGCACCACAAGGTGGTAATGAACAAGAGTCTTAAGGCATCCACATTAATTGTGAAGATAAAGTAGAACTGAGGAATCTCTGAAGATAAAGGAAATACAGAGCTATCTTTTTTTTTTTTTTTTTTGAGTATTTAAAATGTAATGTTTGCTTCAGCTACTGACTTAAAGCCACAAGTTCCTTCCACCACATAAATACCTATAAATACCTGTTTTGGACTTACCGTTACTCCAAAGAAGTTGGTTTCATTCATAGCATCCAGAAAAATTTTGCCAAGTTTGTGATTTGTATAGTTAAAATCTTCAATTTTTTGGTGTTTGTTAGTGGCATTGAGATACTTCATTGCCCGCTGCAGAGTCTTGGCAATCACCCATATTCCGTCATAGGCGTAACCATGAAATTTGCTGGATTGCCCATCACCTCGTTTAGCATTGTATTCCCTTTCATATTGCTGTGGAGTCTGCAGAGGAGAAAAATTTCAGTCTTACTTCAAAACATATCATTTTACAGATTTGGGTCCAAATCTACACCATGAACTGCATGCTCCAATTTAGATGTTTGCATGACTAATATAGAAAAGGCAACCAAAGAAAGAAGCAAAAAAATCCAAAAATATGTGCTGCTTGAGTTACAGACTGATGGTGGGACCAGAAGGGTTGATATAGGATACAAAAAGACTGAAATGCAGTTGTTCTGCTTCTCTGTATGAAGAACAACTTTGTTTGTTTTGCTTTCATACAGAAAGTTTTAGTTCAACCAAAGCTGTCAGCCTAGGGTGCACATTGGTGAGCCATAATACCAGAACATACTAAGTCTGTATCCCTGCAAATTATTGCTCTGATTACATTCTATAGGGTAATGCAAATCAATTAATTTTTACTTAAGCAACTATTTGCTTAATATGCAATTATTTAAGCGGCAATTTGTGTACATTTTACACTTTTACTATGCTCTTTATGGTGTGCTCTGTTATGATGAGTTGCCTTTTTGTAAAGATCCCTTTCGTGCTCAGTCAGCAAGGCATGAAAGACAACAGATGAAAAAAGATGAAAAGCAGCAAAATCAGGCATGTTTATTCATTGGCTAGAGTTTGCATGCATTTGTTCTATGATAAAATATTATGTACTTTATGGAAATGCCACATATTTACATGCTTAAAGCAAGCCCCACCCCTAGCCCCCCGTTCTGAGTTACATATCACCAATGAAATTAGATATTTGCAGGATTAGGGACAAACATAAGAGTTTTCTATTTCTGTGCTCAGTTATATTAATTTGCCACGATACAGCATGTAATATTGCAGACTCTAATTCAAGCTTTATTGTATACTTAGCTGTAAGATGCATAGAGGGGATGCATAAGATGCATTGGAATTGACTTCTAAATATTTTGAAATTGCAAATCAATGGAAAGAAGAGAATAACTATGATGAACACCAACTCTGCAGAAGCACCTTGTAACTTGACCTTTTTCCTCCATGCTTTATTGTGCCATGATGTTGTGAGACTACTGACTGTATAAAAATATAGCTAGAGGAAAAAAACTAACCCTTCCTGATATGGTCTTTATCATTTTTGAACTGAGAGGCTCAAAATCCACTCCAATATAACCTTCCATGGCTGCAAGAAGATTTTTGCTGAGACACTGTGAGGAATTAATCCAGGATTCCCACCAAAGGTTTTCATACCACCCTGGAATAATCCACTGATATTTGCTGCCATACATTTCTTCGTCATAAGCCTACAATGAAAGAAAAATAGAAAAGTTAATAGATATTTTAATAGACATATTAAACATAAAGAATATTGTTTATTGTGTTTTTCATCATTAATGAAGTAATGGCCTGACTTTACAGCAGTAGAAGGAGGAAACTATGGGAATGCAAAGAGGAAATATTAGTCACTCAGAGCATAACTGTTTTGAAAAGTATCCCAAAGATCTTCCCCAAAGCCTATCAGATATATAAAGATGAATAGCAAGAAATACAACATAGGAAAACCTCCTAAATACATTAATACTAAAATTAAAAGTGGGCTTGAAATCTGTTATAATGGTGCCAACTCAGTTCAGAAATGCATTATGCACAAAGCAATTTTGTTTGGCCCCTGGTTGCAAGAGCTGATGTTCAGCCAAAATCAAATTTCATGCATTTGTATACAGTGCTGCTCGAAAGTGCTCCTGGTCTGAAACCCAGTGTTTGCCATCTCATATGTTATTATACAATCCACATAAATTACTTGTCTTTCTCTCTCTCTTTAATTCTATCCTTCCAGAAATACATCTGTTTTTGTTTTCCTGCCCATCTCCGCTCTTTCTACTGATACAGTGACACTGCATCCCATGTCCAGCTTTGAGGAAAATAGCAATTCCATCCTGCAATACGTTTTGATGTCCAAACAAGTTTCTGCTACACAATGAGGTGATTCAAGGCCTTTCAGTGATATAGTGTCTTTTATTTGTCAGTTTTCAAATCACCGAGGACACAAATTAACACTGAATGGTACTTTTAGAGAAGGGCAAGATTTGACAGCTTCCTCTGCTCTATACAGATTGAAGTATCAAACCATATGTTGCAGGGCATTATTAGCTATGAAGTATCCTGAACCTGGAGCTATTGGAATTATTCTGTTTGCATGAGCACTTGAGTCTGTCTTCTAAATAATCTGTAAATGTCCTGGGATATTGTGTAAAAATTAAGTTTCCAAATGGCCAGAAATTCTGTCCTGGAAAATGAGGGATCATGCCCAACAAGGCTGCAGTGAAACTTTTTCTGGCAGCTATTCCTTTGAGATCTGGTGGAATGACAGAGTTGGAAGAGTGATCTGAGGAAGCCAAAAGGAAGAGGAACAAAATTAATTCCCTTAAAGCTGAGCACCGTGTCACTTTTCCAGTGATAGCACAACTAGTGCTTAGGCTTAAAGAAGACTTATATTTCAACACATCGGTTGGTTGGTTGGTTGGTTGGTTGGTTGGTTGGCTGATTGGTTTGTTTGTTTTGGTTGTTTTCCCCACAGTTTCCTCCCTGCTGATTCTGCTGCATGGAGATGATTCTGATGCTTAGGAGATGCACTTCCTTGACATAAAACATACGGATCTTTCTTGAGCTGTTTGAATGCATACAGATCACCTCTTACAGGTTTTAGATTCTATAAGGAAGATTAATTGGCACACAACAGCAGGGTAAAGAAGGTTTACAAATGCTATCAGAACAGTGTAAAGTAGTTACAGTGTCTTCCCCAATCCTTCCTGTATGCCCTATGCAGGCTACAGAACCCTGATTACAGCCAAGCATCTAGGGAAATATCCTCAGTATTTTCTGCCCTTGTGAGACTGAATTTGGTATCCTTTTTAAAAACTTTAAATTCTTGTTTGAATCCATAAAGAGATACTTATTTAGAACAAAAAAAATATTTTGGAATTGCAAAATGCTTGGTGAGGTAGAAGCTCTCGCTCAGCACTTTACACACCTATTTTGTCACTGTCCCTTCTCTCAAAAACTCACATTAACAAACAGAGCTGCTGCCCAGAAATTAGCCAAAGATGAGATGATCAATTAAACATTTTTTTTGCTCTTATAAATGGCCATACTTAAAGGTTAGCTGACTATTTAAATGAGTTTTAAAATGTAAGCTTAACTGAGCCTTATAGGAATTAGATACAAACAGGTTTTAATAATATGCCAAAATTAAATCTAATTTCTAAAGTGTATTATGCTGGAGATTTTGATTAATTATGACTATAGAGCAAGTTTGAAGAAATTGTTTTATTCTATTAAGGGCATAAAGAAATCAGGACAAAAGACAAGCAGGCACCATGCACTTGTTAAAGAGACCCTTGCTATTAATTAGTTTTAGAATAAGCTAATTAACAGAATTACTTATAAGTTATGAAATGATTAATTTATTAATCAGACTGTAAGGGATGTAAGGTTGGAGAGGATATACTATATTATTTGTGCATGGCAGAGAACTTTATTTTTAACTGCGAAGTGTTTCTCAGTGTGTCAGCAGGGATGTTGATTCTTCCCTTTGATTGTTTTGTACAATGGGCTTGCATTACTCAAAACAGGAGCAACACATTCATAAAAAGCTACAAGTTATCTTTGCTGGTGCTGAATCTGCATTCATATGCAAATGAAAGTCTGCTCCAGTTGTTTAAAAGAAAACAGCAGCAACAACAAAACACACTTAATTCTGTAAGGAACCATTTTTACATCCTTCAAAAACAAGACTTCGCTCTTAGTGAGCTTTTGCCTTTGCTAATGGAACCATTACACTGAATATCATTAGGATTTTATCTGCAAGCTATTTTATGGATGCTGCCTTATTTCAAATTTCATGATATCTAAAACAGAGCATAACACATTTGGTGTTCATTTAAAATACACATCTTCAACACATATATGGAATGCTATTAGAGACAGACTGGTAGGAAATATGTAATAAGGAAGCCTCAAAAATTTTGTGAGATATAACAATGCCTCTTAGTAGTCAGAGAAAGCCAGTTTTGCTTTCAACATAGCAGATCTGAGATCTGGAATCAAGTGTAAATCAAAAAGCTGAATCACCTCAGCCTCTGTAAAAAAGCTTTCTGCGTGTAGGAAACAAATACTGGTATACTGTGCAAAAGTGGCTGCAAAACCTCACCCCCATTGTCTTTCCATCCTGTTTCCGTCATGTCAGCATGGACACATCTTACATCCCACCTCTACAAAATGCCTGTAGACTTCTGCATTGCCATGAACCTCCATCTGTTTCTCATTAAAAATCAATGGTGCCTTTAATTCCAAAGCCGAGACTCAGCAGTAAAATTCTATGAGCTCAAGGAGAGTAGAATCCAGTCCTTCTGTATCAACAGGGCTGATTAAACCTTGCTTTAGTTATTATTAAATGTTTACTATAAGAGACACGCAAAGCTCATGCAGTGACATATGTGTAATATTCACCTTCTTTAACTGTCTTCAGACAGATAATTGTATCAGCTAGGCTGACTTGATGTGCATCCCTATGGCTTAAAGATATGTGGAAAAATTTCCACTAACTTTTTTAGACAAATTTTCTGCAGAATTTGAAGTTTTCTTTGGGAAGATAGTGCAGTTGCATGTCAATCCAATTTCAAATGAAAAACAAAACAAAAGAAAACTTCACAACAGTCCAACATAGCTGAACAGTTTGGCTGTTGAATCGTTAGGTTTTGAGCAAAATACCCTTATTTCTATCCCATGAAAAAATATCACAGTCATCCCACTGAGGTGAAAACAATGGAAAGCTAGGATTTCCCACAGAACTACAATTGCTAACTGCTTTTGACACTCATGTTAAATGAATAGCTAAGATTATGTAAACCATCATAGGAAACACCTGCTAACATTCACTTAGGCTTGATTTAGTCCTGTCATGTTTTTAAAGTTTCCCACTGGATTAGGCTACCTTTTAGTCCATTTATCATTGAGTTATGTGCAATGCTTCCTTTGTGTGTATATGCATGTGTGTGCAAAGAATATCCAGGTAAAATGAAAACGAGCATATAAACTCTAATGGAGGTCCTGAGGAAACTTCACAGTGTATGACTGTTGACTCCAGACAGAAAACCAAGGTATACTTTAAAGACTTTCCCACCTACATAAATCATTAACAAATAGTATTCCTGTTATAACCATTATCAGAAATGCATATATATATTTTCCACCGGTACAACAGCACCTCTCTCTAACAAACCCAAAGCTCTGTTATATTCTTCAAAATATAACAGGGAATCACAAACACAACCTGTCTGAAGTTACACCTGAGGAAGGGGGTTAAAAAACTTGACATAACTAAGTTATTGTGCTCTTAGATACATAGCTGTAGGAGTGCATGAGTCAACAATATATTTTATGACTAATAACAAGCTTACTGACACATTGTAGTGTATTAATATATAAATGACCTACTTTGAACTGCCCTCTCCTGCATTCAGTCTCCTGCTGAAACTCTCATATTAATATATTTATTAAAGCATAAATACATAATCTCCTCGTTTTCTCCAGGCTCCAGAAAAAAAAAAATCCACCTTATTATTTTTGACACTAATGTACTTTAGAAGAAGCCGTCACTCTTGAAACTTGAATTACGCATGCTTTCTGTGTTAGTACCAAACTGTTCCAGTAGAAAGCTGCACCAAGTTTTTGTGTTCAAGAGACAGTCCCTGCCATAAGTCCTTCAGACTCTTCAATCCTCAGTATGGACAAGAAGACACCTTGCCCATGAGGATTTCTAGGATTTCTTCAGCGTCCTCATGGATACACAAACATGGAACAGAACTGTAGAGGAAAGCAACAACATACTAAGGGAAGTGGCCTTAGTAAGGTCAAAAACTTGCCAAGTACTGGGTTGGCAGACAGCTGTGATTAGGACACCTCGGCTGGGCAAATGAAGCCCAGTCACCAGAGATCTGTAGAGGATGTGAGCCATGGAAAGAACCTTCTTTCTTGCAGGAATGGAAAAATTGAAGATTATCTTTGTCAATCCAATTTAAATTCTGGAACAAAAAGATCTATATATAAAGACCAATCGGAGCTGAGAAGAATGAAGAACCAAATAATGCTTTCCATTTCCTTTTAGATGCAAACAGATTTTGCTCCTTCCAAACATATTCTGCAATAGCTCCTTTCCAAATTTTGCCAGCAACTAGGACAGATGCTGAATAAGAGCCAACATATGTCTGAGGCACATGTAGCACTCAGATTTTGAACATTTGCCTTTCCTTTCTTTGCTTGGATAGGCAACTTTGTTTCTCTAAGTGAACATCGAAAGACACCCTCTGAAGTTTAAGTGCCATCATTATTGCTTTTCCACTATATTCTTTGTATTATTGGCTCATACTGGATTAATCTGGTTATTTAGACTAATAATTCAATACTAGTACAAAACAAGGCCCACTAAAATCTGCCTATTTGGGGTTCATTTATTTATTGATCAGATACAAAAAAAAATCCACATTTTACTCCTGCTTCTT
Organism: Anser anser; assembly: GCF_964211835.1. Lineage (NCBI taxonomy): Eukaryota > Metazoa > Chordata > Aves > Anseriformes > Anatidae > Anser > Anser anser. The sequence goes on from NC_139721.1 coordinate 65,479,457, forward strand.
TCAATGGCAATTAGACTGTTTGCAGCACATTCAAATACATACAAACAAATGGTGAAGATACATTCAGTGAAATTATATATGCTGGTCTTACTACATTTCTTTTAATTCAAATTCCGTATACTTTTACAAAGTAATATTTTCTTTCAGTAAGAATATGTCAAAGGTACAGTAAGTGGGAAGTGAATGGTGACTATACAATTAATAACATTTTGGGTAGCAGAAATAATTAGAGTTGTTTGGTTAACCTCTAGAGGAACCGTTTGAATTTTTTAATTCTTCCAGAGCAAAACATGCAAAAATACGTACATGCAGACCTAATGACCAGAGCACAGCTCTTTGACATGATGCAAATCTGCCAGTTCTCTGCATCTGTAGCTACATATACAACTACATAAACAAGTGTTTCCTATGACCTGACATGAAGTTCAATCTGGCATTTAATTCCAAAACAGGAAAGCAGAAATAAAATCTAACCATGAAGGCTGTGCCTAAATTCCACTAAAATCAAGTGCAAAGTATTTTACTGAAACAGAAATGGAGCAAAGCATATGTAACTGTTTATAGTCAAATATATTTTTATTCAAATGTACCACATCTTTATTCAGATATGCAATTACATATATTTACTTACACAGCAGAAAACTTTCACAGCCATTTCCTCATCAAACTGGCCAAGGATTATCCGAACGTCATTACCCTGTAGATTAAATAAGATGCAAGGAAGTTAAATACAGTCACAGCCTTTCCAGAATCAACTTCAGCTGGCCGTTCAAATCATGTGGAGAGTTGGAACAGATTACAGCTGCAGACAGCAAAATTCATTCAGAACTATTCCACGTTGTACAAGTTCAAGATCTTGAAACAATGCAAGAGGGGGCAGCTGAAGTGTGAAAAAAATGGTTACGCAATTGCACTTATGAGAAAAAAAAAAAAATGTAATGTTTATCTTGTGAAATATTATTACTCAAAAACACTAAATTACCAAATATTCATTTGATGACTTGCAAGATTTTTTCTTTTAATATTAATTTTGTATATTAAAACATGAAAATGTTTTGAAAACATGTACTTTTTGCTGTTTATACAAACTAATCACGTGAAGATGAGACAATGAAGATTTGTGAGATAAAATGTGTTCATATTATGCCCTTTTTGGTAATTTTAAAAGGTCTTATTCATACAACATCTCCTCTGCAGTCACTATAACACATTTTCAATCCCTCTTTCCTTCCCACATCCAAACAGAAAAAAAAAAAAAAAAAAAGAATCATACTGAGAATGTATGACTGACTTAAAAAGAAATCATTTTACTTTCATACTTAGAAGTATATTAACAAAATATCCCTAAATATTCCTAAATTCAGGAGCACATACAGTTAAGTATTCCTTGCGAAACTGGTCTGGCATTCTTTCATGCGAAAAATTATGGTTAACTTCTATAAAACAAAAAACAGACAGTTTTTTATAACTTAATATTACCTTTTATTTCACACAAAAGCTGGGTTCTCAGTAATAGGTTGAGCAAATATGATTTTTCATTTCTTTTATAAAAGACTGGATTAGAATTACTAATAGCTCTTTCCCTCTCCAAGGAAAAAAGAAACAGATGATTCAGTGTGAATTTCAGTGGTGAAAAACATTCCGGTTTTAATTAAATCAATTTATCAAAGATTTTCAGTTTAGGTAATTTCTATGTTTATTTCCTGTTCAGTATAAAATACCATTATGGACAGTGAAGAAAAATACTATAATGCCTCTGCAGTTCAATGCATGAAATTTATCTTCGCATGGTCAAAATGGTAAAATACATAATATGCTTTGCTCATTCTGAACCTGTGCATTTTCAATAAGCCTACTTATCTTTATTTTTATAGTTAGCCACAGGTTGATAAAGCAATATAAATCTTATTGAAACAGATTAGATTCTTTTTAAACAAATCTAGCAAGGTCATGTGAAACTAAACAAACATATTATGCTCACTGTCAGCAATAGTATTACATTCTTTGTAAGGACAAAAAGTAGATTTAGGAATTAAGTGGCAAAAAAGCTCATCCATGTTTTCTAGTTTTCACGTTTTAGCAATCATTTTGGTCACTCTTGGAACTCCAAATTGCTTGACTTCTCTGAACATAAAAACACATATTTAATATTTGAAAAATAGTAGGTTGGTTGAAAAAAAACAAGTGACACAGCACTGAATTATTAAACTTAAAATTGAATAAATTCCTTTTCATTTTATAACATGATGAGAACCAATAATAATAATAATAATAAAAATAACACCACCACCACCAAAGAAACAAAAAAAAAACACAGGACATGTGCTGTCTCATAGATTAGGAGTGCCAGAGGCTGTAGGCAAGATGTACAGGGTAAGAATGCATGTGCAGCATCACTGCTCACTGGCTGTAGACAACTTTCATACTGAAGGTATAGTAGCGCCTGTGGTACCATGCCCTAAGACATTACTTCCAACTGATTATCACATAAGCCACAACACATTTCCCACAGTAAATATGCTTTTATAGTAAAGCACTATGAAAAGTGTACGGTCCAACCTATTTTTTTTTCCCCAGAAATATCTTTTCAATATTCTTACTGGCTGCTGGGATTGTCTTGTACTAACATCATTGTGCAACCAGTTTGGCAATAGCACTCAGACCCAAATCTTGGACATCCAGACACACAGAATCATAGAATCATAGAGTATCCTGAGTTGGAAGTGACCCACAAGGATCACTGAGCCCAACTCCTGGCTCCACACAGGACCACCCAAAAAAGAAATCCTATGTCTGAAAGTGCTGTCCAAATATTTCATCCAGCAGGCTCGGTGCTATGACCCTGGGGAGCCTATCCCAGTGCCTGACCACCCTCTGGGAGCAGAACCTTTCCCTAACCCCCAGCCTGACCCTCCCCTGTCCCAGCCCCATGCCGTTCCCTCGGGTCCTGTCGCTGTCCCCAGAGAGCAGAGCTCAGCGCCTGCCCCTCCGCTCCCCTCATCAGGGAGCTGAAGGCCACCATGAGGCCTCCCCTCAGCCTGCTCTGCTCTGGGATGAACAAACCAAGGGAGCTCAGCTGCTCCTCAAACATCTTGTCCTCTAGACCCTTCACTACCTTTGTAGCCCTCCTTTGGACACTCTCTAATAGTCTTAGGTCCTTCTTATACTGTGGTACCCAAAACTGCACACCAGTGCAGAGCAGAGCAAGACAATCCCTTCCCTCGACTGGCTTGCAATACTGTGCTTGATGCACCCCATGACACGGTGTAGTGAGTTTACGTGGAAAGGTTTTGGTAGCAGGGGGCCATAGGTGTGGCTTCTGTGAGAAGGATCTAGAAGCTGCCCCATGTTTGGTAAGGGCCCCACTGCTGACCAGAGCTGAGCCAGTAAGTGATGTTGTTTTGCGCCTCTGTGAGACCATATTTAAGACAGGAAAAAAAAAACGGCCTGTGGTGAGGACCATGGTGAAGCAGGCTGTCCCCCTGCAGCCCATGGAGTACCACGGTGGAGCAGGGTTCCATGCTGCAGCCCGTGGAGGAGACCACGGTGGAGCAGGTGGACCTGCACTGACGGAGGCTGCGGCCTGTGGAAGACCCCTGCCAGAGCAGATTCCGGGCCGGACCTGTAGCCCGTGGAGAGGAGACCACGCAGGAGCAGCTGACCTGGTAGGAGCTGCTGCCCGTGGGGGATCCAGGTTGGAGCAGTTTGCTCCTGAGGGATGGACCCCGTGGTACAGACCCATATCTGGAGCAGTTCTTGAAGAGCTGCTGCCTGTGGGAAGCCCACGCCGGATCAGTTCAGCAAGGACTGCATCCCCTGGGAGGGACACCACAGCACAGGGGACAAGAGTGACCGAGAAGGAGCGGCAGAGAAGAAGCACTATAGACTGACCATAACCCCCATTCCCCTGTTCCCCTGCGCCGCTCGGGGGGAGGAGGTGGAAGAGGGTGGATGGGGGGGAAGGTGCTTTTGGTTTCTTTCCTTTGTTTCTCAGTTCTCTAGCTTGTTAGTAATAGGTAATAAACCTTACTATCTCCCTACGCTGAGTCTGTTTTGCCCGTCACGATAATTACTGTGAGATCTCCTCATCCTTATCTCAACCCTTGAGCCCTTTTCATCGTATTTTCTCCCCGTTCCTCTTTGAGGAGGGGAAGTAAGAGGGCGGTTGTGGTGGAGCTCGGCCACCCACCCGAGTAAAACCATCACACACGGTTGGCCCTTTTGGCTACCAGGGCACAACGCTGACTCGTGTTTAACTTGCCATTGACCAGAATGCCCAGGTCACTTTCCACAGGGTTGCTCTCCAGCCTCCCATTCCCAGTCTGTACATACATCCAGGATTTCTCCATGCTGGGTGCAGAATCTGGCACTTGCTCTTGTTGACAAATAGTTCTTGGAACAGTTAGGGCAACCGCAATCTCAGAAAGCAAGCTTTTCTCAGAAGAAAATGGAAGAACAATCTAGGCAAAGGTGCTCTGAGGGAGACAAATCAGAGAAGCAGAATGTCGCTCTGGGTAAGAAAGGTACTTTGGGATGAATACTCAGAATGAGTCAAGGATGTTGCTAGGTTAAATGGAGGGTATGGGATTGCAGGGTCAAGCTGCCAGTGAATATCTGGCTAACTATCTTTTTCTTTGTCCAGTTTCATATTCTATTATTTTAGTTGATTAGCTTTGGAAGGGAAATGACAAGAGATTCCTCCTGTTTATAAACTATGCAGATATCAATACAATGCCATAAAATGCAGTGTAGGGGGGTTTATGGATTACAGTTTAAAAAGAGTGAATAATAATTTAGTATGCAAACATTTAACTAAGAATTGTATGTCAGAACTTACGTAGAAGGAAGTCATTCAGGTAAGTCTGTACAATAGCTCTTCATCTTCCTTGCATAACATCTTTCTCTGTGCAATGACATGCTCCTCAGCAAGCCTGTTTCTCTCCAACTCTGCTTTTTGCATTTCCATTCACATTTTTCCCAGATTTGTCTCTAAAGAATTGCATTCAGTATGGTAAACAAGCCTAGTTCCATTTGAAGCCAGAACTGGGACTGTTGACTGTCCTGTAAAACAGACCCTGAAGCTACAAATTCATGTGTCTGGGCATAATTCAAATCCCATGCATAGACTTTATCTGCTCTGCAGTTTACCTGAACTGGGTTCATTTCACTGCTCATGTACTAGGACATATGTCCACGTTATAGTCTTATGCAAAGAAATATATCAGACACTTTCTGGCACATATTTTTTTCCCTCCTTAGGTCACACTGGTAAATCAACCAGTATGATTTCCTGGCATAAATACACTATTCTCCCACACCAACTCTCATAGGATTGATGCAAATTAACACAGCACAACTCTCTTATAGGATTCAAAGAGGCCATCCACTGGATCCTAGCAAGTGCTAAGTATTCTTTCTTTTTCATAGAGTTGTACATTGGTTGTATGGAACTGAAGCATATTTGACAGAACAAGTTTTAATTCATGGAACTAGGCAGGTATCTATGAGAAGATTAAAAACATCCCATGGGGAAGGCAACTCACTAAACTATACTTACAAAAAAAAAAAAAAAAAAAAAAAAGACCAGAGTTTAGACCATTTGCCTGTGAGCTGTCATAGTTACACTTCTCAGAGATTAGAGCAGCAATATCAGCATTTAAGCTTTGCCCCTCAGTAAGCAATACATATGTTCTTACCCTTTGAACTAAAGTTCAGACAAGAAAACTACGAACAGTTACATTTCATTTACCCACAGTTATGTTTGACTTTCCATAAAAACATGTTTTATAAGTGAAGACTACCACACAACCTTAAAAGTGAATGACTCTCCTGTTCCCTTCTTTCTTTCTTATAGGAGAGGATATTATTCATTCACTAAATATAAAGTGTATTTGGCGTTGGGTAGTACACTGTATTGGCAGCTGGGTAGTATAAACCCTGAAGCCAATGAAGGTCAAAACATCTAAGATGCTCTAAGGAGAAAGGAAGAACTTGTCTTCCACTGCCATTTCTGGTATCCCGGATATGAGGCACTCTTTAGCCTCTTCAGTTTCTAAGCACTGTACATTATGCTGGAATAGGCAGCTATTATTTTTTTTTTCAGCCTGCAGAGCTGTGATCAGATTTTAATCTGTCTCATTTCTAATGAATAACAGCACAATGTTGTATTACACAGCTTTCCAGAGAAGGATTGCTGCAATATCTCATCTGCCAGGAAGAGTCAATGTCTTGGCAGGCTCTTTATGAAATATCTAAATTGAACTGCTCAGATACTCTGTCATATTCTCTACCATGTATCTGACAGTCAAGATGTTATCAATAAATCTACTCGTAGCTGGGTAGCTTTGTCAATACAGGTATCCACATGTCCTGCCTCCAAAATGCCTGGATGTCCATTTGCAGGGCTACAGGTGAGCGTCTAACCTAAGCTATGGAATTACTGGTGGAGAAGGTGAACTAGAGGATTTCAGCTCCCACCTCCACCACCATGTTATCTATGTTAGCACGTATGTCACTTGCTTAAATTGAGGCCACATCCAAACCTGTCCTTGGCCCCCAAATTTTAAAATTTAATTAACTTGACTGTTAGAATGAGATCATGTTCAGTCAGCAATCTAAACATCTATTGTATTTGGGACATCAGATGGAAACTGTTTCGTTCAATTGGAATTCATATATTGCATTTTTTTTTTGTCCTACATGCAAGATACAAGGTGGTTGAAAGCAGAAGTGTTATTACTCATGCAGTTTGTGCATGCTTAGAATTTTTAAGCATATTTAAGTTGATGTACAAATGCATATCCTCCAACATCCCTTTCTTTGAGCTACAATTTAAAAACGAGATTTAAAGATATCCTTAACCCTAAATTTACTTTCCAATTGTGATTCAAAGAGGCTGGAGTCAATATGTAGTAAAACTTAAGGTATTGCCAGGGAAAATATAGAACATATATTTCTGCAAATCATACTAGATATTTCTATTTTGCATTGCAAAATTCTATATTGCATTGAAATTAATTTAATTAATTTAAATTGTGTTTACTAAAATAAAAGGTATTTTTTGTCTATTTTCATCACAATTACAGTAAACAGACACCAGTTTACCAATCTTATGTTTACATCTCCTTGACAAGAATGAACATTTTCAGAATTGAACAGGTAAGTTATGTACCTAACGACAAGTGACCATATATTTCTATAAAGAATAAGTGATTGTCTAGATATATGTTTATTTGTTGCTGTAGTAATTCATTTTGCAGAGGAAATCAAGAGATAACTTTAAAATATTGTTTCATAGACTCGTCTGGTCTTTCCTATAAAACAAACAATATGTTGTTGACATATGGGAAGGCTGGAATCTCACTGCTTTTTCTAACCTCCTGCCTAAACACACTTGCTTATATGCATCTGTTCTTGTTCTAACATCATTTATGGGTTTAAAAATCTGGCTTCAGAGTTCTTAGTTTTCTGATACCATGGGTTAAACACCTGGCCAAAAATGTGGAATTCACCGATAACATATACTGGAGTCTTTTCAACCACAGACGGAAAATACAAACTGGCTTAAACTGGACACATATATGGTTCCATATATACATGATCTTATACTTTAAGTGTTCAAGCTTGCATCTGTAGTATGTAGGAATAATGCACACCTATTTTACCATGCTTCAGACCTTTTCCAGTTAGTTTCTGTAGTGGCCTAAACTTATATAGGTTGACATCCTTGTTTAAATTTCAGTATTTCAATAGTGTTCAGTCTATTATTATTTTTTTCCTGTTTTACACATATTTAAGCATTTGCAGGATTGTGGCTTTGATTATGTATTTGATGTATTTGATGCCATCAGCACCATTTAAAAAAGCTTCCTGTTGCTGCTCAATCATTTTTTCATGTTCATATGCAATATAAGATTCATAACTCCTATGTCTAGTTTATTGTTGGTTGCACTTCATAGTATTGCTAAAATATAGTTTTAATTTTAGCAGATGCCAAGAACCAAAAAAATCATTATAATAAGAGAGATATGTTAAATTATTCTGTCAAATTTCTATTTTTTTCTACTATTCATACGAAATAATGCAAATCATTATAAGCAAATAATTCAATCTAGAATGTTATGAAGCTAATGGAAGGATGCTCAGTGTTTCACTACATGATAATCTACCTTAAAAGGGCTCTGAGTCCAAAACTCAAGAGTTTTTTCATATATATGACTAAGACTGATGCTTTAGGCATGAATATTAAGCCAGCAACAACTTGCTTTGCTTTATGTCCTTATCAGTAACTATAAAAACTTTATGATATGCATGGGCATATGAGGGTCTACAGGAAACCTGGGGAGGGACATTTTATCAGGGAGTGTAGCTATAGGATAAGGAGTAATGGCTTTAAACTAAAAGAGGGTAAATTTAGATTAGATACAAGGAATAAATTCTTCACTCTTAGGGTGGCAAGGCAACGGACCAAGTTGCCCAGAGAAGCTGTGGATGCCCCATCTCTTGAAATGTTCAAGGCCAGGTTGGATGGAGCTTTGAGCAACCTGGTCTGGTGGGAGGTGACCCTGCCCATATCAGAGGGGTTGGAACTAGTTGATCTTTAAGGTCCCTTCCAACCCAACCCATTCTTTGATTCTATGATGACATTCATTGACTTAAGCAGGACTAGGTCCTCAAAATGCCATTTGTTAACCTTATTATGCAGTGGCATGCTGTAGCCACTTATACTGTAGTCATTCTTATGCAAATTTTATTAGCCTTCTTCAGAGGAAAAAAAAATCAAATATCACAACATAGTCACCACCTTCTCTTTATTCCACAAAGAGTATCACATACCTTAAGCTTCTTTACACTTGTGCACGGATCATTGGAGAAACTCTCAGTGTCTGAAATTTCAATATCTTCACCATACAGGACACCAGTCAGATCATTCCTCACCTGTCAAAAGTTGAGAAAAAGGCAAACTAGTGAACTGAGACTCAGTGAGGCAGAAGAAAATGGTCTATGTTTATCCCTGCAATGACAAGCAATGGTCTCAACGGTGGTAATATGCACCCACATTTTTTTTCCATTTCATCTAAAAATTGATCAAGGCAAATTCTTTTACCACCATAACCTACTATCAACCGATCTACCATGTCAAGAGCATTTATTACATGTGATGAAAAGTTCATAGTGGACTCCCACTTTGCAACGCTAGACTGGACGATTCTTGTGAATTTCTAGTGCTTCTAAGACCAAAAACTTTCTTGTAGCCAAAGCAATGTTTGAGACCATATAAAGGTGAAAGACTTGTCGGAAAATTCTCTAAGATTGTGAATTCCAGCAACTGACTTGAAATCACTATCAGCCCTAGCATGAATCAGCAGAGCTTAGCTTATGTCACTTAGGGTTGATAAAGCTTAATGAACTGCTCTGTGCCTCCCCCTTTCCTATGGCATGCATCTTTTCATGGGGCAGCAAGTGTTTAAGCAAGATTTGCTTAAAGGTGACACAAGTAGCCATGTTATCAACAGATTTTCTCATCTGAATTTATGGCAAGCTAGTTGAGCTGCCTAAGAGCACAAAGGTGCCAGATAACATACAAAACAATCTGGTGGACAGTTGTAGGGTGTTTGCTCTTGTTCGTTTGTTTTCCTTTTTCCATATAACTACTTCAAGGTTTTCTGTCTTAATCACTGCTGTTTTTCCTCCAGTCATATGACTGCAAAAACAGAGCTTCACATTACTGTTTCTAATACACGAGCAAAAATAATTTTAGATGGAGATAACATGGTTACAGATTGAAGTGAAGAGAAAGGCACTCTGATTTTAATTTAATAAAACTATGATCACACTCATTTCACTGATTACCTTTTTTGTTTGTAACAATATCAGAAACAGGAGAAACAAATCACAGTGTAAAAGAAATAAAAACAGACATTGCATACAAACACAGGAAATACAATGCATATGTGACATTATATACAAAAATTTAGAAATACGTAAATCATTTGCAGATACTTTCCAATGACCCTCTTAATGGGTCAGTGGAATTACAGATTTTAAATCTCCCTCCTAACTGTCCTTTTCCTTAACCTCCTTAGCACAGTCCATTCTAAACAATTAGAAAATATTTGCTATACAGTGACATGGCCAAGAAAAGAACAGGAAGTGTTATCAGTCCTTCAACAGTGAAACTTCTTCATTTGAATTTAGGTAACTGTAAAATTTATTTTATGAGAAGACAATTTAGCCATCCAAAGACCTAGGTATTGATATATTTCCTCTGCTGAAAGCCTGTCACACTCATGCCTAAAAATGCAGTAAAAGCTAGAGGGTGCAATGGGACATGAAATGTCACAGGTGAGACATCTCAGTTCAACTGGCAGCTTTACAGATAAACTCATCTCTCCAAAATCCTTCTGCCTTTCTTTAATTTATGTTTGTGAGTGTCTCCTAGATCTACGCATGTAAGTGGTTCTGTTGGGTGTATTTCATGTTTTTATGTTATTGACAAAATACTATGCAACTATTTTTGGTATGCTGCTTAACTGTTAGATAAAGACGTGTTTGGGGGTAAAAAATAAGGACGTCTTTGTACTTTGATTTTAGCTGGAATAGAGTTAATTTTCTTTGTAGAGGCTTGTATGATGCTACATTTGGGATTTTTGATGAAAATAGTGTGGATAACACACTGATGGTTTTGGTTGTCGCAGAGCAGTGCTTACACAGAGCCAAGGACTTTCGGCTTCTTGTCCTGCCCTGCGAGCGAGGAGGCTGGGGGAGCACCAGGAGCTGGGAGGGGACACAGAATGACAGCTGGCCCAGGCTGGCCAAAGAGATATTCCATGCCACTTGGCAACACGCTCAGTAATAAAAGCTGGGGAAATAAGGAGAAAAGGGAAGATGTTCAGAGTGATGGTGTTTGTCTTTGCAAGAAACCATTACATGTGATGAGCCCTGCTTTCCTGGAAGTGGCTGACCACCTGCCTGATGATTTGAAGTAGTGAATTAATTCCTTGTTTTGCTTGACTTGTGTGCACAGCTTTTGCTTTAACTTGTAAATTGTCTTTATCTCAACCCATGATTTCTCACACTTTTACATTTCTGATTTTCTCCCCCAACCTACCTGGGGAGAGTGAGTGAGAGGTTGTGTGGTGCTGAGCTATCTACTGGGCTTACACTAGAACCGTCCTTTTTGCAAATTTCCCTTTAAGCTGGTTATGCCATGTTTCTTGGTTTCTTGCCATGTTGACCAACGAAGTACTTCCTGAAGATCATTATTACACTGATTGTCTTTATTGCTTCTTTCATGGCCTCTGCTTCATCCTAACACTTTTAGTCATACTCTCAAATTACTGAGCCATATTGTTACATTATTATTAGGCCTTTTACAAGGCTTAAAACAAGTGGACACATAGACAATTATTTTATTAAAAAATAATCAGTTTTACAGAAGTAACAATCAGAATGTGCCCACCAAGATTTGGGTTATATCCTTCATTCTTTTGTGATGTTATAGTTACTTTTTAAGGACATTCTATGAAAGTGTATTCACAGACACAAAAAAAAAAAAAAAAGCCAACAAAACAGTAAATAGTTGTTTTTCTCCAAGTATACTTGAGAAGTGGAGGACTGATATTTTAGCCCCAGCAATCCCATTAGCTGCTCCTTATGATACAGGTCTTTCATGATACAAAGTAAAATTCCCTTTCTGAAATAGACCATCAGTAATATCAAAAGAAAATAGACCTCTCTTGATCATAGTTTAGCTAATGTTCAAAATCCTTCTCCTTAGTATTAAAGTTCACTAAAACTATCATATGATGCTTAGAAAAAGCAAATTTTCTCTTAGCTAACAGAACTGTACTTTCCAAAGTTGTCATATGTTTCTAAACCATAGTGTCCTACCTTCTTCTATAAAACAAAACTTTTTTTTTTTTCCCCCCAGGTTTGCATTTCTGATATTTTCTTCAGTTTTTCTTTTCCTGGAACAGTTTTAGTAGTTTCTGCAATCTCAGGAAGACTAGATCAACATAACTCAGCTGATGTGAGCAGAGAACAGCTGATTCACGCCAGGTACCTTCTTGTCAAATTAGACCATGGGAAAATGATAAAAATTAAATACTCAAAATAGACTAGCCTCAGTGCTAGCTAAAATAGGACTCAGTGGAGTGCACTTGATTAGAATTATCCATTCAGACCAGCTACTGCCTTGCTGTGCTTAGAACTTGTTCATAAACTTTGCATTTGAGGTGTTCCTTTCTCTTAAGAAACAGGCTTAAGAACCATAATGAATCTTTTTCTGAACAACACATTTAAATTCAGCCACTGAGAAATCTCTTTTCATTCCACCCCACCTGCTAGAAGCCCAATACTCTGAAGTTTTCATAGCTCTTGGACTTTCCATTGAACTATTTCTTAATCTCCCCAAAGTCACATTTTATTTGATTTGGTGCCAGAGAAGTTGAAAACCTTTCTCTGCACTGCCACAATCAGATTTTGGCTGTTTTGCAGATGCATCTGTTGTGGAGATTTTGCCAAAAGGAAGGTGTTTCTATTTCTATTATCACAACTAGATATTAGAAACTTTATCAGAATTTACAGCATCACCATTGTTGTTTTTTTTTTTTTCCCCAATCAAATCAAGTAAAATTTTTCCCCAATTTGTCAGACAACTCATCTGACAAATCTTATCTTAGCCTTGGTCTTGGGGTATTTTCACGACATTTTTCCATCTTTGCTTTCTATTTGCATAATATTGGCGCCCTGCTCAGGTTCTTTTCTTTCTAAATATTCTAAATATCTGTTGACACAGTATTGAGACTTGTGTTTCTCTGTCTTCTTACAGAAGTCCTTCACTTTTTCAAATAATTTAACTATGGATTCCTCTGATTTGGATTTGGGTCTGACATTAGAATTTGCAAAGCTTGGCCTCCAGTTTCTACAGCAGCCAATTCTTGAAAATATTGCAATTTTGGACTGCATTTGTGAAACTCAGAATACAAAATGCTGCACATTTTGCTTAAGCAGGTACTGGAATGTGTACCACCAGCAGTACAAGCAGTTTGAGAGCTCAGCAGTAATTGCTTTATTCCACCAACTCTGAGTAAAGAAAATTGTAAAAAAAACAACCAACCAACCAAACAAACAATCAAATAAACAAAACCCACTACACTTCTGCTCATTGTGTAGCATGGGATAACTTCAAGTGGAGGAAACAGATGTACAAAGTCGTAATAAAACTGCATTAAGCTCTGGTGGTGATCTGAAGTTTCTAAGTAAATTTTGCATTGATTTATAAAACAGAGGTATTATAATTCCATGTGATATAGTCCATTGTTAAAAAATTAATGAAGCTTGTAGGTATATGCCTGTTTACAATTTTATACATTTTAAAGAAACTAATATTTCATTTTCCCCAAACCAGGATTATCAGACTTGATCATCAATAAAGCTGCTGACAGACCCTCGTCCTTCACTCACAGCAAAAAAAGAGTGCTTTACACAGCTCTTCATACAAAGCTGGATGAAACTGGGATTTCACCTTACTACATATTTAATAGATCTATATATAGTCATCTTCAAAAATTACTAGAGGACAAATATGCTTACCTAGCAACAAGCTAAAAAAAAAAAGAGGGTTTTATATCATATGTAAGGAACCCAGTTAAAGGAAGAAAAGGATGGCCCTTATGCTTGAGGCAATGGATGGAACACAAGGGAACTGTTTTTTATTCCACATCCTACCAGAGCTGCTCTGTGATATAGCTCATATGACCTAAATAAGATTTTAAAGTTTGCTACCAATTCTGTCTGCATCTCTTTTTCTGTGATGTGGATGGTAGCAATACTTGCCTACCTCATAGCTGCTGTATCAAATTCAGTGGTGTTTGAGAGCCAAACAACAAAGTCCCTGACCCTGCACCTGTGAAGGAAGAAATACACGGATTTTGAGGAGCCAAGAACTCACATTGAAAAGAAAGAAATGAGTTTCTTTAATCTCTAACAAACTGAGAGAATAGAGAGAATGACTAAATGAGCTGGGAAAAAAAAAAAAAAAGTCTAGATGAGACCAAACTACAGCATTCCTGTGGTCTGTATCAGGAAATATAGGTTTAACAAAAGTAAATGAATGTTGGGAAACTATGGGCAGGCTGCTCCTTAAGGAATAGGGAAGTGAGTGCAATTACACATTAACTGGACAAGGGCCCTTCCCTGCTAGATCTCCATCTCACACTGCCCCAGTGAGGGGATCAGGACAGGTCTGGATATTACCAGTTTCAGCCATGAGTCTAGATCATCAGCCAAATTCACAGTGATAAGGTCCAAGGTAAAGAAGGCTACAAGTCAATCCCTGAGTCAGGGAAAGGGTCAGATCCAGTGAGAGGAATTAGTGTCATGCACACTTGGTGACTGCAGGGCACCGACATGACAGGTCTGAGGACAAGCTGGGAGATAAGGTCTGTGGGTCCGAACCAACTAGATCCATGCCATGCACAGCTGTGATGGAGATAGGGACCAGCACTCCTACAGCATCATTTGGGCAGGGACTGACGGCCCTGGGCCGAGCTGAAATGGGGTCCTATGTGGTGGGCAAAGTTTGGGGAGCCCTGGGGTGCTGGTCAGGGGCAGAGAGGGCTACTGGTGTTCTCGAGGCCCTGACACTGAATTTCCATTGTTGGCATGTTGTTGACTTCCTGTATCTGACATATGATGACTTCCTGACATCTCCATATTATGATTCTATCTGCACAAAGTACAAATGACACCCTACTTCACAATGATACAAAAGTGACATGTGTATTGATTTTATTTCAGGTGAACAGATATTACTAACTTCAGTGGGACTATTCACATAAGCATCTTCTCACCAAGAGTAAATTACCAGTATCCATTTTATCTCAGTACTTCGTTTTTATTTTATTCCCTTTTTTCCCAAAAAATAGTAAAGAAAGGAGATGTTCCTGATGAATTGTCAATCTAGGTAGGGATGGTGGTTTGGATTCAATCGTCTCCACTATTTAATATTTCAAACTCTGTTTCAGATGATACATTTAAAGGCATAGTTTGCTCATTTAATCCTAACTCTGCTGGTTACAAAATACATTTAATAATTTTTAGATTAATCATACTACTTTGCTTTTAACAGATATTTCCAATGATATTTTGGTTCACTAAAGCTGCATGTAAGTACTGCAAGCTAAATCCTTGTTGTTAAGGGCAGTCTAATCCTACCAGATGTTGATCATAAGAGACTCCTAATGAATGAGAACCGGTCAGACCAGAGAGATTACAGTCAGATATTTTACTAAGATTTCCTGCTAATCTAAGATTTATACTGTGTACTTTAAAATGTATTGTCAGAGTTTCAGTATAGATATATAAATATATGAGTACAAAATAAATACATAAATTAAAAGAAAAAAAAGACATTTCCTCATTGCATGGACCAAACATAAATTGTTAGTAATTGCAATGGATAGATTATGGTTTCTGGGGTTAGTAGAGATAGAAGCATCTCACCATATATGATGTGTTACAAGCAAGCATAATTATCCCTATTTTCATTCCTCACATTTAGAGGCTTAAGAGCACTAAGTGAAATTTACTTACAAGAAATAATGTATCTGGAGAAGAGAGATTTGGAAATGCTAATACTTGTCATTTGCCTTAAATATAGGAGAAAACTGAGGTACACTTATATAGATACACACAACATTTGGGATTATAAAAATGAAAGAGCAGGTAGGACCTTATTTTGAACAAAAAGACAACACCAAACAAAAGCATGGATGAACCAAAAGGAAACAGTAAAATATAATCTCAGGTATTAAAAATAGAATACCACTTCCTAATAAATAAATAAATAAATTAATTAATTAATTAAAAATACTTTTTGTGTGTGTGTAAAGGAGAAAGAAAAACAGAGATGTGCTGGACTTCCATTTTTTCTGGTAAATGTGGTTTCACGTAAAGCTTACACATGCATGATTACCTCACAGCTCATGCTTATTCAAGCATAAGTTTTTATAAAGTTAGGATAAAATGCTCTAACTTTCCCCCAAATTCTCCAAAGCAGATTTTTCTTTTTCTTATGCTTTTTGGTCATAGAAACTAACAGTAATCATGAACTCTCATGTTATTCCTAACAGCTGTGGGTAAAAAGAATTAATCGGAATTTAGGGTTGTTGTAGAGGGATGTCTATATTTATTTATTTATTTATTTATTTATTTAAAGTTGGCTTACAGTTAGAAGTTGATTTCTCTGTAACAAAAAAAGAAAATCAATCTCATCATGAGGTCACTTGCTACCAAATGCCAGGATACTACAGTGACATTAAAATTTAACAAGGAAAAAGAATCGGATCCACACAATGAGATACATAAAAAGCTTATATTCTGCTTACTCTACAAGTATATAAGGATCTACACAATAGGTTAAGCAGGGCTTTGAAGAGTTCAGTGAAACAAACTCTCCTCAATAAAGACTGTCTGTTAAGAAAGCACACAACTCTGCAGTAGAGGACGGAGGGAAAAGGCATGGTGCATTCCTTTTAGGAAAAAAATGTGTAAGGCATTGCAAAACCAGAAAGGATCCCAAAGATGGTGTAGATCAGCTATAACAGCAGTTCCCATGCAGATTTCAGGAACACTGATGAACAGACGTGAAGAAACAAATATACACAAAACATACTTCTGGTTCCTTGAATGTGATGTATTTTCTAGAACACTGAGGGCCACATGGTTTGGATGGCTTCTAGATATTTTGCCTTCTGTATTTTTCTACAAGTTTATCAGACTTAATATGCTTCGTTGGGTTAGAAACTGGCTGGGTAGCCAGGCCCAAAGAGTCGTGGTGAATGGAGTTAAATCCTGTTGGAGGCTGGTCACTAGTGGAGTCCCCCAGGGCTCAGTACTGGGGCCAGTTCTCTTTAATATCTTTATCGATGATCTGGATGAGGGGATTGAGTGCACCCTCAGTAAGTTTGCAGATGACACCAAGTCAGGTGCGTGTGTCGATCTGCTCGAGGGTAGGAAGGCTCTGCAGGAGGATCTGAATAGGCTGGACCGATGGGCTGAGGCCATCTGTATGAGGTTCAACAAGGCCAAGTGCCGGGTCCTGCATCTGGGGCATAACAACCCCAAGCAGCGCTACAGGCTGGGAGAGGAGTGGTTGGAAAGCTGCCTGGCAGAGAAGGACCTGGGAGTACTGGTTGATAGTCGGCTGAATATGAGCCAGTAGTGTGCTCAGGTGGCCAAGAAGGCCAACAGCATCCTGGCTTGTATAACAAACAGTGTGGCCAGCAGGGCTAGGGAGATGATTGTCCCCCTGTACTCGGCTCTGGTGAGGCCGCACCTCGAGTACTGTGTTCAGTTTTGGGCCCCTTGCTACAAGAAGGACATGGAGGTGCTCGAGAGAGTCCAGAGAAGGGCAGCGAAGCTGGTGAGGGGTCTGGAGAACAAGGCTTATGAGGAGCGGCTGAGGGAGCTGGGATTGTTCAGCCTGGAGAAGAGGAGGCTCAGGGGTGACCTTATCGCTCTCTATAGGTACCTTAAAGGAGGCTGTAGAGAGGTGGGGGTTGGTCTATTCTCTCACGTGCCTGGTGACAGGACGAGGGGGAATGAGCTTAAGCTGCGCCAGGGGAGGTTTAGGTTGGATATTAGGAAGAACTTCTTTACTGAAAGAGTTGTTAGGCATTGGAATAGGCTGCCCTGGGAAGTGGTTGAGTCACCATCCCTGGAGGTCTTTAAAAGACATTTAGATTTAGAGCTTAGTGATATGGTTTAGTGGAGGACTTGTTAGTGTTAGGTCAGAGGTTGGACTAGGTTTATCTTGGAGGTTTCTTCCAACCTAGATGATTCTGTGATTCTGTGAATTCCTACAGATAGCAGAATAAAAGCAAAGGGTCTGAAGTGTGTAGCATTATATAACAATAAGTTTCATGCCAAGTACTATAAATGTAAGTAGTGGCCATACTAAGAATAGATTATTTAATAATTTGAAAATCAATGCCAGAACTAATTAATCAAGAAATCAGAAATGTTTATTAAAGCAAATTAATGTAATAGGAGTACTGAAAGTTGGTGCAAGCAGTCACATAAGGAGGAGTGTTAAAATCCTTGGAGGTAATACAGAGGTAGACAAATAAAGGTACTCTATAATATTATCTGTGGCAAGTAATTAACAACATACAATGAAAAATATACAATATGTCTTCTGACAAAAAAAAAATCACAAGCTTTAGGGTATGTGCTTTGATAACAAGAGCTACTTAAAAAAAAAAACTTTTAAAAATATTTAGAATGCATATTAAATCTGCTTTACATTGGAGAATTTGATCAAGATTAGGAAATATGGATGGAATAAGATGTAAAGTATGAAATAAATAAAAAAATCATAGTTTAGAAAAGTACCATGTATTTCGTTTGAAGCATAAGCTATTATATCACCCTCAAAAAGACTTCTATAGTATTTTTCTCATGGCACAGGAAATGTGTGAATAATGAACTAAAAGTTAGGGACTCTCAACACCAAATTACATTACTACAGGTGGACAATATATAGAATTTATTAGTAACTCTTATGTACACACATTTCAGACTACTTAGAAAGAGCCCATTTACTAAAACAATTCTAAACAGAATTCATTAGGGGTGGATAATTCAAACAGAGCAACTTGAACAATAATTATTAAGAAAAGGTTATCAGTATCAGAAGGGATATTATTACAATTATAAGGAATTATAATTACAAAAAAAAAGTGTTTTTATGTAAAATCCTTCTTGATGAAGCAGAATGAAAGCAAGAATAACATTTATGCATTCACAGTCTCTCCATCTGTGATAGATGAAATATTGTTTATTCCAACACTAAGAAAGGCATTACACAGAAATTGCTGAAGTTAAGATAAATGGGCATTTCTAAGGAATGACTCATCTCATTCATAAATTGATATCTGAAATAGGTGAGATTAATTGCACCCTGGAAGCACCTCCCTCTTTTTTCCATTAACTATAAATGGAGCTTAGATGACTCTCCCAGGCACAGAAACAGCTGAACTGCAGGTGAATCCCAGGTCTCAAAACCTAACCCTGTCTAAAAATGTTGTTCCACTACCAGTAATATTCACTGAAACTTAGAAACCCCGGAGATCCCTTACCTTCACATTTCTTCTTTAGGAAAAGGTCAGAGGAGAGGATTGTTTTCTTGCATCCTTTCTCAGTCTGACCAATCAACTGCTGAGGGAGAACACACAAGTTGTTCATCTCCTTGGCTTGTAGAGGAGATTTGTAAAAATTAAAGTTTTTCTGAAAAAAATTGGAAGTTTTATCAACCTGGGATTTTATTTTTTTTTCCCTCCAGAAAACCTAGGCTGAGTTCAAATACTATGCATTCAGTTGCTGTAGTTATTTGCTGTATTGGGTTTACGCAGCAAGGGTTTGGTAGCAAGGGTCTACCTTGCAAGGGTAGCCTCTGTGAGAAGAGCTGCCTCACGTTAGATAAGGGCCAGTTTCAGCTGGCTCCAAAGGGACCGAACGCTGGCCAGAGCCAAGGCAATAAGCAATATTTGTGCCTCTGGGAGAGGAGATTTAAGAAAGGAGAAAACTCTTTTCCTACAGCAGCTGAGAGAGGAGTGAGAACCAGCCCTGCGGGCACCAAGGTCAGTGCAGCAGGAGGGCAGGAGGTGCTCCAGGCACGCAGCAGCAGTTCCCCTGCGGCCTGTGCAGAGGCCCCTGGTGGAGCAGGCTGTCCCCCTGCAGCCCACGGGTCCCACACGGAGCAGATCTCCACGCTGCAGCCCGTGGAGGAGCCCCCGGTGGAGCAGGTGGATGTGGCCTGGAGGAGGCTGCGGCCCATGGAGAGCCCCCGCAGGAGCAGGCCCCGGGCCGGAGCTGCAGCCCGTGGAGAGGAGCCCACG
Source organism: Anser anser (assembly GCF_964211835.1). Lineage (NCBI taxonomy): Eukaryota > Metazoa > Chordata > Aves > Anseriformes > Anatidae > Anser > Anser anser. Next base: position 65,499,361 of record NC_139721.1, read on the forward strand.
CAGGAGCAGGGGGTCTGGGGGGAGCTGCCGCCCGTGGGGGACCCGTGCTGGAGCAGTTTGCTCCTGGGGGATGGACCCCATGGTACAGAGCCATGTGGGAGCAGTTCTTGAGGAGCTGCTGCCTGTGGGCAGCCCCCACAGGCTCAGAGGGACCCCACGTGGAGTAGAGGCAGAGAGGGACCATGAGGGAGCAGCGGAGACGAAGCGTCAGGGACTGACCACAGCCCCTGTGCCATGGTCCCCTGTGCTGCTCCGGGGGAGGAGGTGGAAGAGGATGGATGTGGGGGAAGGTGTTTTTTTGGTTTGCTTTTGGTTTCTCACTGCTTTAGTCTGTTACCAATAGGCAATAAATTATATTAATCTTCCTTATACTTAGTCAGTTTTGTCCATGACAGTAATGGGTGAGTGATTCCCTTGCCCTTATCTCAACACATGAGTTTTTTTCATAATATTTTCACACCCCTGTCATTTTGAAGAGGGGGAATTAGAGAGCTATGTGGTGGTGTAGCTACCTACCAGTGTGAAACCACCACATTTGCTTAATTACATCAAAATCAGGGGACTGTCAATATTTATGAAAACCTCTGTATCCAGGAATAAGCATTGTATTAACTGAAAACTATGAGTAGAACCTTCAGTGGGAAATTAAAAAAAAAAGAAATGTTTACCTAACACAAAAAGCAGATGTCATTTTGATGAAAGGGGGATTACAGAAATCATACCTGTGAGAATACAGACAATAGGAAATTATAACTATTTCAATAATCCTTCAAAATAGCAAACCACATTCCTCAGTCTTCCTAAATGTAGAAAGGTCAACAATATCACACTAAGCTTTAATTCTATATTCTGTCTGAACTATGGGAGTATTTGTCCTCCTCGCAATACACCGGGGTATTTGGGCTTTAGGCTTTTCAGGAGCGGAGGGGCAGACTTGGCTGAGTTATCAAAATAAAAAATTTCAGTAACTTACTTTGCACTTGGCAATATACTGCTCCATACAGGTTTGTTTAGATCAACTTTGTAAAAAGATCTGTTTAAACTTCATAAGTCTGTCTATAATTTTCTCCCAGGTGAAAAGGCGAATACAGATGCTACTTCGGGGATGTAAGATTTTCACAGGACAATGTTGAATCAAATGATAATGCTAATATAAATAATCATGAAAATTTTACCATATGAATGGTACTCCCACCCCATGTTCCTTCCAGCTAGGAAACAGTGAGAAGTTTGCTTCTCTCTTCTGAGCCAGAAAATTTCTGCTACATTCAAGAACTAAATTAGATGCTGACTGGAGTGATGTTACTTAGCAAAGAGAAGCAATCAGGAGGTTCAAATAATAGTTTCCTCTTTTCCTCCATTGTGTGTTATTTACATACAAAGAATTTTTCTCACTTGCACCTGTCTCTTAAATAGTGCCATTTTTTTTTCTTTTCATAAGATTGAATTTTCGTAGTGGGTGTTACTTAAGACTAAAACTTTAATCCACTTGGAAACAAAGTTAGAAGAAATCAAACTGAAGATGTATGACATGAAAGTAGGGGTGCATTTCTTGCACTGGTATTTACTGAAGCTTCATATTAATGTTTAACTATCAAAAATAATTTACAAACCTTCTGGAATCTTTAAAGGAAGAAGCATAACATACTGATTAACTTTATTTTGTCACTGGGACACTGACCCTCTGAGGGAACAACTAATTTACAGATCTAAATGTCCCCTTTCTGGACTTGTAAGCACTGCTGATATGATCATTCTGTCAAAACCTTTCACCATACACTCTCTGTGACAGATACCTTCACTATATTGCTATTTATAATGCAGGGAAACAAGCTAATTTCACAAATATTTCTGAAGCACAATCTCTTTTTGGATCCTCTCTATTTGTGAGACCATGCAAATCAACTGCAGCTCAGATCTTCCAAAGAAGGAATGTGAATCTGGCTATAAGTACTGTAATCAAGAGTTTGCACTCATTCATCTATACAGCAGAAACCAAGGAGTTATGAGACCATAAGGAACTGAGACACTATCAATGCTGCAAGACAATCTCTTTCCTTCTCGCTTTCAAGTCCACAATTCAGAAGAAGGTTAAAAAACCAAATTTTCAGTAGTGACAGTCTTCAAAATAGGGACCAAATTCCTCCCTCTGGGTCTCCTCAGACTATTCTATATTCTAATTAATACAAATAATATCTTCCAAGCTAGCTGCATAGATACATAACCTGGGGAATGTGGGAAGATCTTCCCCAGACACCCTATCATGGTTTCATATACAAAAAAATACTTCTGTAAATACTATCTTTAAAATCCCAAATAGTACTTGCTAGAGAAAACAAAAAATAATTTGTATTACGTCTGTAGCTGCACTTAGCTTTTACTACATCCTGATCTATATATTTTACATTGTGCAATGTGCTGTAAAATTTCTGGTAAGAATACTTGATAAGTTAAATTTTATTGTCATTTGACACTATAAAAAGGTACAAATAAACAAATACAACTAGTATTTTTTCTATTTGAGAAATTCATTACTCAGTGCAGTAACCTGTGACTCCTGAGTATAGTGTCATGAATGTCCACAGAAACTCCTGCAGTATTAATTCATGTAAAATTTTGAAAAGACCCTGCATTAAAAGCTTAATTCTACAGTAAGCAATTAAAACCTTTGTGTAATACAGTTAGTCCAGTTTTAATTGTATGAAAAATAAATCCCCTAAGAAGTATTTTCATCAATGGTGGAACAGACAACATTGAGAAGACACACTGCATTAAAAAATAAAAAATAAAAAAATTGGGTTCTTGATAAATTGACCCTACCAAACAATGCACATGATGGAGTACACAGTGCCACTTGAGACTACCATACTTCCTTGAAGATGGTTCTTAGATAACGACACAGATTTGTTAAGAAATTAGAGCTGCCAACCAGGTCATGATACTTATCAAACTTCTGACACTTATCAAACAGCTGATATTAAACTACAGAACACTAAGAACGAATTTGAGAAAGGGGAGAAATTAATTTATCATGAAGAGCCACATTATATTTTGTACTTGTCAGTAGAAATGCCTATCACCTGCATCACCTTTTGAGGAAGCTTTACAAGGAATGCAACTTTTAGATTAAATAGGGTAAGGCACTTTAATTCTCTATGAATGTTGAGTCTGTCCTCTAAAAGTGTACTGTTAGAGAGTGCTTAAGAGTAATTCTGTGTAAGAGTACATGCATTACCTAAAGAGAAGTTTCACTAGCTTCTAAATCATAGACACTGCATAGACATTTCACTCGAGTCACTTTTTTTCCTAATAAAGCAAATCCCAAATGTGTATTTTCATCCTGTTTCTCAGAACGCAGACTAATCCATTAGACATTGTGTGGAAATAGCATGCACTGATTCCACAAGACTACCAAAGGGCCATTACAGCCTAAATATGTAATTCCAGAGAAAACAGAAACTTAACAATCTTTTGATATCTAGGTCAAGACTCTACTGGCCAAAGATGAAGATCCTGTGGTGGTGGTATAATTCAAGTAGAATGTGGGATGCCACCTGTGGTATACTATTGATGTACAAGGTACTTTCTATAACAATTCAAAGGGCGTTTTTAGAACCACTTCAGAAACACAGGCCTGAAATGTAGTTTCATAAGGGCTATAGCACATGTCAATGACTCACTGGTATGTTCAGGTGGAAAATATCCACATTATAAAATAATGCACAAGATTCCTTTTTTTTTAAAATCAAGAAATAGATTATGCATTGCTATTTTGTAGCATAAGAATATGCAGGCAGATAACAGTCAAACCAAAGTTATTCCTAATGTAGAAACATACAGGACTACAGATTTTCAAACACTTTCAACAGCTCCAAACTCTTCTGTTTCTTAAGGCAGCATAGTCATATGAAGGTTTTTTTTATGCCAGACCAAGCAGGCTGGGGAAAAAAAAAAAAAAAAAAAAGAGTCCTGGAAACAAAAGTAGTAATCTCAGTGCACTTCATATAGGCTTAAAGCATGCTACAACATAAGATTTGCCCTAAGCAAGAGCTAAAGGTCCAGATACCAAGATGATCTAGATAAAGTAAAAGTAACTAGCACAACTCATATCATGCTGTCGTTCTTTTTTGGGCCTTATGTGTACACAACAATATCAACAAAGGTTTTAAATAAATTAGCAGTGTATCTTCAACACAATTTTCCCTTCATCTCATCCATGAATCAAAATCCAGAGATTGCTGAATTGCTCACCTCTTTGAGGATGAGACATTAACCTTAAAAAGACTGAAGCACTGATTTCTGTGAAAGTCATTCCAGCAGAAGGAAGCAGCAGCCATGTAAGAGCTGTATGGGGGCTATGCACCCACCTTCAACTGCTGCCACCAGATAAGGTGAGCAGTGGCTGTGATCATTCTACAGGGAATCATTCCTGCTAGGAAACCTCACCTCAGTATGCCTATCACTGAATGCTTCCTGAAGAAATGTTTTGATGTTACTGTTCTGTTTCCAAACCCGAAGAAGGAAAGGCAGTCCTAGGAAATGTCAGAAAGGCACATGAAGTGGAATAGGATTACATGTGCAAAATTAATGACATCTAACATTTAATTAGCATGATAATGCCACCCATTGCCTGAGGAAAAAGGATAAAATTAAAAATAAAGATGAGAAATTCAAGACTAATAAAAGACATCCAGGCATATAATATCAACTCTTTACTACTAAAATGTATTTTCAAAAGGTGTCATGCACTTGAGACAAAGTCAAATTATGCTTTTCAGGGAAGCCCCAAAAGTTCTCCCCATCTGTCATGTGTCAGAGTTGAAGTTCAAGGCTGCTTAAAGGAATGAGAGAAAGTCGCTATAAATCTGTAACAGAAAAAAATACTTAATGTTTAAAATAATTCAGTTAATATATGCTATGCTAACTTTAAACAACATCAATTTTTCAATCCAAGTTAAAGTAAAGCAAGACAAAGTAGTGGCTCTACTAGACCATTTTCATCTTTCTTTATAGGACTACTACATGATTAAATGTTGTTTCATAGTTTGGGGATTGTCCCTTGCTCCTCCAACTTTAAAGAGACCACTGAAGCTATATTAACAGTCTTTTGAATATCGAAGAAAAACTTGCAACAACATTTTCTGCAATGGCGTATGGCTGCTATTTCACACTTTATTTACTTCAGAATCCTCAGAAGGATGCCATATGGTGGTGATAATTTACTGTACTTGAGCTTCTCAGTTTGGTTCACGTAATTCCTCCACTGAGATTTCAATTGTCAGCTAAAGCTGGACTCCAGTTACCTGTGAAAAGTCCTTCTAGACAAGAAAATTCCCCCTGGCTCTTGTATGCATCTTTTTTGAACACTTTAATGCTTTCATTAATTGCACTTGCTTTTTCTCTGCTCTGACAGACTTCTACATTCTGAAATTTCTTCCTTCTAGTACTTTTCCTTAAGCTCTTTAAATCACAGCAATTCTTGGCATATCTGATAATCAACTCCTTTACAAATAAATTCTGCACATCATTTTATATTACTTTGAATGGGATACTGAACAGGCGTTATCCTGCATCTTAGCATATTGTCCTAAGTTTGGTCTCTTTTACAGCAATGTAGTTAAAAATACCATGGTGGCATCTTTTCATTTCATTGGCTTTATGGTCTCTTTTCTTACAGAAGAATCCTCCAGGGTTACATTAATACAACTATTTGGTTTAAGAAAGTAAAGTCAATTTTATCCATGACTTTAAAGGAAGAAGTTTTCTTTCCTTGTTTAACAAGGAATAAGTTAAAGGGAAAATGATACAAAAATACAAGTAGTTTATCAGGACTATCTGAGATAAAATCCCTAATTCAGTATGGAAGCCAGAAGACAAAATCTTCTAGGCTGCCTGAGAATTACTTGATGTGTTTTATGCTATAAAGAAGCAGGAAGTTTCATTCGTAGTCTTTGGGCAACTCGTTGGCAACCTTGCATGGTGAAAATTAAGTCTGTCTGTTATGAACTGGCAGTCATCTCCTTGACCATGTGTGCTAATACTTTCTACTGTCACTGTCCTTTCCATTTCAGCATTACAGTTTGTGCTTGGAATTCACAGATCACCTGGAATCAGACTTCACCCTTCTGTATCCCCACAAGCACTAACAACAATCTGGCATAAAAAAAATGTTCTGTACCTTCATAGGCATATGTAATGCTTTATTTTAGCTCTCTGAAAACAGGGAGGAGAAAATACACATGGCATCATTAAAGGTTATGCATTTAATTTCACCAGAATTGAACAATCCCCTTTAAAATATATTTTTTGAGTTTTAGATAAATTCCAGACCATTTATTACATGTTCTTAGTTCATCTGAAGGATAATTTCCACTTAGTATTTTTTAAATATCTGTAGTTTCTATTCTAAAGTTAATTGCCAGCCCAACTCACTAACGTAGAAGATTCAGAAAAACTTCAAAGCATACTAGATTGGATTTAGGGAAAAATCTGATTCTTTTGAAATCATCCAGCACTTGCACCTAAGCAGCACAATAATTATAACAAAAGCATCCACTACTTCTTCTGGATCACCACTTTTCCTCATATACCAAGAAAATTTCAAGTTTTAGAAAAATTCATCCTGACAATGACTAAAATAAGTTTAATTAAAAAGATAATGACATAACCATCTTCCCTGTTAGCTGCATGCAAACTGACCATTATGAATATCTGAAAATGGCCATATACAACATTGTCAAATATCTATCCAATTGTATAACACCTTCAATTTTCCAGTGTATATTCTGGTTCCTCCACAGTCCACATACTGCACTGAACTCAGTAAGCACATCACTCCTTTACACATGAATGGGACCTTTACAGATGAATCAGAAGGACAGGGAAGAGAAACCCAGTAGCCCATACAAGCAGAGTCCTGTCAAGAAGCAGCTATATTGGACTAGGATTTAGGAGAAAGGCATTTGTTTTATATTGATGATCTTTTTTTTCCCTAAACAGAAGATTCCTGTTAAAGCTGTGCAGACATTTAAATTTAGAATGTTTCAACCTGCAATCTGAAGAATTCTGTAAGGTTTCATCTATTTGTTAATTCCAGAGCTCAGAGAATTTGGTGGATAATTTCTGGAGAAGCTTGTTTCCATAAAACTGGTGGCACTCCAAAATGCCAGAAGTATAGATGGTATGATAGCTCTTCAGAAATCGTAATGATATCTCTACAGAAGACATTTCACCATTTTTTCATTAGTGACCATTTGTCACTAATTTGCATGAATATCAATGCATTGACGTGGGATCAGATTCTCCTCCACATTATATGAACACACCAAATTAAGGGGAACAGAAACGTTATCACTGACACCTGGATCTAAAAAGGTGTAATGGGGAAAGAAAAGGAGAGGAATTCCCCCCCACACACACTCCTTTAGAAATTCTCTAGATCACCAGCTATTTTCCTCCTCAGTTTCTCCTAAAGGAGAAGAGAAATGAAAAAAAGTGAGAGTATCTTACAATACTGTGCTTCTCCTAGTTTCCTATCCTTTATCTAGACTGTTATATAATAGAGGTTAATAGATTAATTTTCAGCTTTACAAGGGAAAGTGACATCTAAGTGTCTTCATACAGCGTCTATGTCATGGTGTGAAATGAGCCTACGGGAACTGAATGGAGCTATTTACTAAGGTTATTCATCTTTGACAGAACTGCAATATCCAGAAGCAGAGCAACTATCCCTACAGAAGCTATGCTGGATTGAACGGGTATTTGGATTGTGTAAAGGGTGGAGCCCTTCCCATTAAACTCTGTAAACTTCATGATGCATAAACATAGTTGCTCATGCCAGAGCTCTGACAAAAAAAAAAAAGGGGGTTAATTCATCTTCTTGGTTTTATTAATAGTGGTCATTGAATAAAAGTAAAGTGGCAGCAGTAACCTTATATATTTATAAGATAGACAAAAAGCACTGTGCTAGAGTTTCTGGACTACTGCAGGAATTTCCAAGGTATTTTTCAGCCAACTACACATGAGCTTTGCCTATTCTTTTAGGCAACCAGCAGGAACTTAAACATATGTAACTACAGTGAGATGCAGTGAAGAATTAAACTGCGATAAACTGCAATACATTGCAACATATTGAAAGCATATGAATTAATTGAGGGTACCACTGTCAACTCCTCCACATTGTGGAGTACCCACTCTTCCCTACAGGCACTTTGTGAACTGTATGTGACCATCTAACGTAAGGACCGAGTAAGGACGCCAGCGTCAATCCATGTATTAAATATTAGCAAAGCTTAACTTCTTCCTTATATTTTTTAAGATTAACAAAAAAATAAAAATAAAAAAAAGAACAACAAACACTTGGACACAACTGCTCAATGGCATCCTTAGCTCTGCTCACAGCTAGTTGGGCATAGTTCAGAGTTTGCTAGCATCTATCTGGATTGCAATGTGGATTGAAGGCAATTTGTGCCTACTTGCAAAAAGACATACTCTTCAAGACATACACTTATAAAAAAAGACATATGCTTAAAGTACCTAGAGTCCCTATACACTCCTCTCCCAAGACTGGAGATAGCCAATTCTATCCAGTTTTTCCACTAAAAGTAATGCCAAGAAAAAGTGAAAATTTAGAAGAAAACCATAAGATTGATTTGCAATTTGGAAATAGACTTTACAATAAGAGACTAAATGAGCTCCAAGATGGATTAAGACAGAACTGAATCATGATGATACAGTCTGCACATGATAAACTACCTACTTAAGGAGAATTTCTAACTCTGGTCTCTTTAATCTAGCAGAAAAAAGTACATAAAATACAGTGACTGGAAGCTACAGATGAAATAAGTTGCATTTTTTAAAGTATATCACTAGCCACCTTCTGATGCTCTTGAGCATGAGTATATGACAAACAACAAAAATATACATATATGAGTTAGACCTTGCAGCATTTTTCTTAAAAAAAAAAAAAAAAAGCATCTGGTTTTGATTGTGGAACAATGATTTCGTGTCAGAGCTATAACCAAGTCTTCATATTCTGAATTTCTTACTGACATTATGTCTGACCATCATCCAAAAAAACAAGACACCCTACATTGATTTGTACCTCAGCATCTACATTGCCAAAATGAGAATAAACACCTCTAGATAACAAAAATATCAAGTTCCTTTTAACTATTAAAGATCTACAAATGAAAAATATTCATGACATCTGTTTCACTGATAGGAACCTAAGCACAAAGCAGAAATGCAATTTACTGGGTCTGGCTGAGATGAAGCTATGAAGTTAACTTATTTCATAGCAGCCTGTGTCATGCTGTGCTTTGCATTTGTGACTTAAACAGTGATGATAATACACCAGTGCTTTGGATGTTGCTGACCAGTGCTTGCACAGTGTTAGAGCTTTCTCCCTCCTCCCAGCCCCTGAAAGTCGGTAGGCTGGGGATGAGCAAGACATTGGCAGGGGACATAGGTAAGACAGTTGACCCAAACAAATCAAAGGGATATTCCAGACTATATGATGTATTCAGCAATAAAATCTCAGTGAAATATGTTTACATTATGCTGCACACAACATTCTATTAATATAGACTGGTATGTAACACACTTTCTTGGAGAAGAACTCCAAGATCTAAATGGCGGAAGGAAATATATCTGTTGTTCAGTCTGAGCTCCTGCAAAATAGAGGGCATAATACTTTATTCGGAAACTACTGCTTCAAAATCATGTACAGGAAGGATGACAGAACCTAAGCCCTAATAAATAAATTCCTTTTGGAAAGTCCTTTCTATCCTGGAGACAGGTGAGAACTTTTACTTTTTAATAGAGACATATTCTTAGAATTACACTTGCAATCTCAGGTCCCACAGAGTTTGTTTATCAAGTAATTTCATTTAGCTTTAAAAGTCTGCAGAGAGGACTGACTACAGCTGAGAATGTTTCTCCTTGCATTGCTGACCAAAATGCAAGCATCCATACTGTGTACATCTGAAAATATTTTTTTTCCTTGCCTTTCATTCATCCTTACATTAAATGTTATAAGGACAAGGTCTACCATACTGAAAAGGTACGTGTATTCAGTACTAGTCAACATTTTGATTTTAAAACGACATAAAATTCCTACTGTTGTATCAAAGGATCTGGGAGCTTTGTTTAATGTCACTTGGACTTCTAGTAAATGTAAATCACTTTGTTATGAATTATCACAGACTGGTAAACAGTCATTTAGCAGAACTGATACTTCTACACAAGAAATAAAAAATATAAATATATATAAACTCATTTAATTGTATTTAACACATTTCTTCCTATGAAAATATATAGAGCCAGTATTCAAATTCAAGCATGTTCCATATTTATGTCAGAACTGTCTGATTTGATGATTATTGTCCCTAAACTCACATTAGGTTTACATGGCAAGGTAGCAGGGATGCTGCAGGGGTGGCCTCTGTGAGCAGAGTCCAGCAGCTGCCCCATGTCAGATCAGAGCCAGCTCCAGACGGCTCCAAAAGGGACCTGCTGCTGGCCAGAGCTGAGACAGGGAGCGACAGTGGTTGGGCCTCTGGGAGAGCAGATTTAAGAAAGGGAAATTGTGCAGAAGCAGCTGGAAGAGAGAAATGAGAAAATGTAGGGAGGAACAATTTTTTAGACACCAAGGTTAGTGAAGAAGGTGGGTTCTGGAGCAGCAGTTCCCCTGCGGGCTGTGGAGAGGCCCCTGGTGGAGCAGGCTGTCCCCCTGCAGCCCATGGGTCCCACACGGAGCAGATCTCCACGCTGCAGCCCGTGGAGGAGCCCCCGGTGGAGCAGGTGGATGTGGCCTGGAGGAGGCTGCGGCCCATGGAGAGCCCCCGCAGGAGCAGGCCCCGGGCCGGAGCTGCAGCCCGTGGAGAGGAGCCCACGCAGGAGCAGGGGGCCTGCGGGGAGCTGCCGCCCATGGTACAGACCCATACTGGCACAGTTCTTGAAGAAGAATGAATGGAAAAAAGTCTGTTTTACCAAACTTACCCAGAATCAATTTTAACTGAGTTTTGCAGTTAAAAATGTAAAGGTATTAGTCCACAATATACAGGAATTCTGCCTGGGAAAGAAAGGCTCAATCGGAAGTAAATTTAATAAATTGATGGGAAGTATTTTCTATGAAAAAAAAAAGGGCAAAAAAAAAGCAAAGTATGTAAAATATTTAAAGAACATGGCTTAAGCTAAATAAGGCAGTCAAGGCTGCATGGATTTCTTTAGTTTTGTATTTGTAGGGCTGCACAAATTAAAAAAATAATTCCAAAGAGAACAGAAAAGTTGAAAACAACTAGTTACCAGCTGAAAGGGTATTGATTGATAAGTTGTTTTTTGGTCTTTGACAAGCATTTGTCTCAAAGTGTCTACTATTCATATAAACAAAAGCAATCATGAAACCATGGGTGATGGAATCCATCACAGAAACCTACAGAGCAAATACCATTGCTTTCCATTTCAGCAAACTGGACAAGCAAAACAAAGCTAGTCTGAGGACAGGCCTTAAGACTGATTGCAGAAGACTGACAAGGGTAACACAGAGCACTTGTCTGTTCCACCAGTTCAAGAGCAAACACTTTTGCAATCATTAGACCTGACAGAGGCAAAAAAAAAAAAAAAAAAAGAAAAGACATTTTACTAAGCTGTAGGCAAATTAGCTTGCTAGTACATCAGAACATCACAAGCTGAAATTAAACAAATAAAGCTAAAGTGAGGAAAACGACTGGAAAGCAAAAGAGCTGAGGGCTACATACTATACTGCAGCATATCATAATCAAAAGATAATTCATATATTCCTTTCCTCTCCATCTTCAGGGCATACCATTTCAATGGGGTGTAGAGAGCCCTGCAGTCTCTGGAACTACAAGGAGTACAATTTTTCAGTATAGCCAAAGAACCAAAGAACGATAACAGAGCTGGGAACTGTGCAAGAAACACACTGCATGAGCATGGCAGTTTGGATCTGTGCTAGCCTAGGGGTCTCTGAACTCTTAAGAATTTTTACTGTGATTGTCAGGACTAAATGCAAAACCTTGGAACTGTGGAGAAGAAGGAGGTTTGTCTTACAGAGGAAACCTTGCTTCTATAGGAAGCCATGGTTCCAGCAACCATCATGCAAAGCGCCCCTCCTGATAACTGCAAAGCCATAGCCTCACCCTTCCCACACACATACTTTGAGCAATGTATTTTTCTACATACTCTTTATTTATGTATTTATTAGGAATGGGGACTGCATCTTAGAGATATGCATCTGAGATGGTACAACAGCTTCCCCCAGTCCTTGATACCAGTTTGTTCTTTCTGGCAAGTTGTACTTGATCACACACAATTGTTAAGGGAGCTTTGCCCTGCCCATTAGTACCTACTAATGCCGTACATCATCTTGACTCTCTTGGTGCTGCTTCAGTTTGTCTTGGCAACACCTATTTAAGAATGGGAATGCAAACTGCGTGAGAAAAGCCTCCACTATGTCTGTATGCTATAAACAAAGTCACAGTAAAGACGCTCCTGCACATGCCATGTTACTAACTGTGCATATCTGAAGAATGACTAGAGAAAGACCAACATCTGCTCATTTCATATCATGCAAACAACTGCCAGCTCAATGTCCATATATGGGCTGAACCTGAAAAAGTTTTGTAAGTGAAATGTTCTCTATAATGCTACCTAATTCTGTTCTGTAATCCTCCTCCCTCTAGTACATGTGTAATTTGCAGAATGAAGTACGGGAATTCACCACCCACCTTCCTCCCTCAGAGTAGTGCAGAGCAAATACAAGCATTTCTTGTTACACATCTGTTTAAGAGTATCTGGACAGATTCCTTGTTTTCCACCACCTACACCATACCCTTCTGGAATGGGCTGCACTCCCATTTATTACTGTTGTGAAAGTACTTGGAGTTACTGCCAGAAAAAATGCAGATGTCTGCTGTTCTACTGATTAGGGCTCAGTCCTGGTGGTGGGCTGATGTGAGTATGATTTCCTTTTGAAGGATTCAAGGAGAAGGGAACAGAAAACAGAATTTCCACTTCCTTGGTGAGTTCTTGAAAGAGCAGCTAAGGTGAAGATATCATCATCTGCAGAAGCAGTGTTCTGGGAGAAAGAACTGGCCTCCGTTATCTATGGACTGCAGCACTCTGTGGTCCAGAAAACGATTCAGGGATGTGAATCTTGCACATTCAGAAGCACATCTCTATAGCCTTAGAGGAATGTTTTAGACTCTGTCGAAAGGACCAGTATCTAAAATACACAGGAAACATAGTGTTGTCTCTTGGATACCTTTGCTAGTTCTTGGCCTGCATTTCTGTCGTTTCTGAATCTGACTTTGGGAATGCATCCAAAAAAGATGTATCCACTACTCCATCAGTCACATAAGGAAGAACAATCAAACTCCACAGCTCTTGGATCTAGGGGCAAGGAGCCTAAACGCATTTACAGATCTAGCTTTATGAGCCTACCTAAAGGATCCTCTAGTGTCAAAGCAATTACAAAGAGCTCTGGAAACTAAGCCGAGAGACACTGCAATAACATTTCTAATGAATTTAACTCCTATTTACAGCTTCCCTCTATTAGTTTCAACAAGTATACAATTTAGCTTTTGACATTTACAGAAAGAGTTGTCTCAAGTCCTCTTTAACTGTATTGATTGTGGCAGAAGTTTAGAAACATGTGTGCTAGATGTACTGATGCATCCATTTCAGCCAGGAAATACTAATACAATCTCCAAGTAGCTTGTCTGATCTGGACTAAGAAACTAAGCTAAAACACAAGCCAGAAATCTGGCAAAAATGGTATCTAATGAACTTTTAACATCTTGAAGTGAATAATGATAGCATGATTATGACGATATTTTCCAACAAAAATAAATACATGCTCATATGAAATAATTTCTCTACAAGTCATGGAACATTACTCTGCTTACAGAAATTGAAAATCCCACTTGCAGAAGTGGTTCAAGGTTAAAAATCAATTTGATTAGATCTAGGAAAGGAGGGAAAGGAGATTCTTGTTAAGAATGTGTGTATATGAAAACCACAAGAACTTAAAACTGAGAGGTCTCTTCAAATAATGTAGGCCATACAGCGCTTTACAAAAGCAAAACTTCAGTCTGTAATAAAACATTAAAAGCTACAGTTATAATGTTTCAAAGGAAGGATCTGTAGAGGGAAGAAAATTTGAAAGCATGACCCATATCTAGGTTCCTGCAATAGCTGGGATCTGTGAAAGTCCTGGAAAATCTAGGCACCATGTGTTCTGTTCTACACTTCTTTTTCTGACTCCGATTAACAAGATCATACAGATTTTCCTTTTTGGTGATGTTTCTTCATGTTATTGCTATTTCTCCATTCCATGTGTCATCTACAAATTTCACAAGTTCATACTTTGTTCTCCCCCAAGTTATGAGTTGATACACTGAAAACAATTGGTTGAAAGGCTATGCCCCTGCTTCCTCCCCCCCTACTTTAAATATGCCATTATGAATTTCTTTATGCTGAGAAGTGTTCTTATAATACTATTTGCAGCAGTTTTGCCTCTAGCTGAGCTCCTGCCTGCCTTAGAATTTCCTGCACTCATTCTAACATCTCCATTCCACTCCGCTCCTACAGGGCACTGTACCAACCAATTTAGATTTAAGTTAAGCATTTAAATCCACTCTAATAGTTATATAAAAACAAAAACAAACCACCAACAACAATTATCTTACCATCTCCAACATGATCTTCTGCCGATAAAACTGTATTGTGATTTATCATCTGCCTCCCTGTTTATTCTTTCCTTCAAAGCTTTCCTATTCCTGCATCCTATTCAAATACATCAGTCTCTGGGATCTGCTTTGGGAGCTTGAGAGGCCAAGGCCCAGCATCACCAGGGAACTCCTGAGAACCCTCTGAGAAACTTGAGGGTGCCGGTTACTGCCAGGTAAAGATGAAGTAAGGAGAGCCATGAGGATGCATGTATGAAGAAGCTCTTGTAACTTCTGATGAGTCTGATCAGCTGCCTTAGTCCAAGGTGACTGAAGCCTTTGTTATAGCTTCCCCCTAATTAGGGCCTGTCAAGCACTCTTTTAGCCAGGGAGATCCCTATATAAGACAGGGCTAGAGCAGAGTTCCGAGGGTGCAACCAACAAACACAGCAGTTTATGCAGAGGGGGTGCAAAGAAGAAGGTATAGTTTATGTGTTCAAACCAGCATAAATAGTCTCAGGTAAGACAGTGCAGAGCAGTGCCCCAGCAGATTTTAAATGAAGTCGATCCTGCAAAGCAGAGGCTTCAACCCAGATGGAGCTTTGGGTGGTGGGTACAGGCCTCCGCATCCTAGGCTGCTGGAAGTGGCTTCTCTCTCTCAAGAGGAGAGAGGAAGGAATGGATGGAAATACTTACCAACAGCTGTAGGAGGGACAAGTGAACAGGGCTGATGAGCAAAGGGCCTGGAATGACGTGACAGAAAGGTATCACAGAATTAGCAAAACAGAGCTTATGCAGTGTCACTTTAAGCATTTGCACATAAGCAAGAAAGTGCCTACAAGGCACCATTATGGGTCAATCCCCAAAACCCTTTCTGGGAAACCAGCATGCTGCAGAGCCTCTCTATAGTCCCTATACGCTAATGCATTCACACAGTGTGGGAAATAAGCCTAAATTGGAGATTTGTTTGCTGTCTGTGATGTGAGATTACAGAGATGTGGTGGAACAGCTCATCTGACTGCAGTGCTCAAATGGGGGGATACAGGGTTTTTAGGAAGGGTGCACCAGGAAGATGAGGATGTGCAGTTCTCCTTTATGTGAAAACAGCTGGAGCACATGGAGCTCTGCTTAGGAATGGATGTTGAGCCAGCTGAGAGCTTATGGGTGAGGACTGAAGAGCAGACCAATATGGGTGATATTTAGTAGGTGTCTGCTATAGCCTACCTGATCAGGAAGAACAAGTATATGAGGCCTGCTACAAACAGGTTGATTTTATCAGCCACAATTTGGAACCCTTTTCCAAGCTATGAAAGAGATTAGAAATTAATTTTCATGCAAACCATTAGTTTAGTGCCAGTCACTGGGAACAAAAAAGCTCAGAATATGACTGTGTCAAATAAAAATCCTTAAGAAAAAAAGTGGGAATGAAGAATGCCATTAAATTTACTAAGTCACGTCACTCAAAGACATGTTCTCATTGAGATAAGATATTCAATTTAACAATGCAGGATACTTCTCACCTACAAATGCCCGTACTTTTTAGTTGAGCATGCACAGACTGTTTTCTATAAATGGGGACAAACCTAGGATAAGGTCCCCTCTCAGATTTCTCACTGATATGTTATAATTATGTAACTTTCCCATAATCTCATGGTTTTTGAATATTTACCAGAATCCTGAAGAAACACAACAAATCTAGTACTTTAGTAGTGTTCAAAATTTCTAGAAGTCACAATGTAACTTTGACTTAAGGAATGACCCCAGGCTGACACATGCTTAACTTCAAACAGTTTAACAGATTTTACATTCTTGACTCAAGTGCTTGGAGATTACCCTTCAAAGACAATGGATTCAGGGAGGGGGCGGGGAGATGATGATTGCTAGGTAAATTCCTGTTTAAAATTGTATTTCATCTTTGTATTCTCATTTTGAAAAAAAAAATAAAACAAAACAAAACCAAAAACAAATAAATAAACAAACAAAAACCATCACCACCAATGAAAACACCAAAACACAGCAAAACCTAAAAAAGAACTAGGACAATGCAGCAGTATAAGCAATACTCAATTTCAATATGTCATAACAAGCATTGTCTTGGAACATGTTTTCAACCAAATCTAAATGGATTTATTTTGTTTAAGTCTAGATTAGTCTTGGTTTCAGATAGAGTGATGATTTTTATATATTTTTATATATTTTTATATGCATTGGGAAACATCTATATGGAATTTCTCAACCATGAGCTATTAGAGGTGTTCAAGCTCAGGTGAAGGTACTGATCATTCCATTGCTTCATGTGATATTGCAAATACCAGCCTGTCACATATGCACAAGATAAAGTTTAAACATGAAGGAGTGGTGAGCAGTTCTCTAAAAAAAAATATCGTAAGTTTGATTTGTTTTTATTCAAGACACCCGATGTTTGATAAGGACATGTTCGTGGGAATCCTGTGGCCTCTTATGCTGATAGTTGACTGTGAATCTTCAATTCAAGATATAACACAACTATAATGATTTTTTTCCTTTACCATTTTTTTGATGATTTTTTTTTCTTTTATCATTGCATAGCTGCAATTCTTTGTCAGGTGATGTTCTATCCTCTTGGTTTTTTGCTTGTTTTTGGAAGTTAACAAAAATAAGTAATGGGAAACAGAAGAAAAGGTGAAAATCATTGGATAAAATGCTAGTGCCAAAAAAAAAAAAAAAAGAAGTTTCTTAGCATGGATGACATTTGCACAAAAGGCCAAAAATATCAGAAAATTCCAGCAAGTGACAACTTGTATTTTATATGCCTAAATGTCTTCCTTTCAGATTCTGAACTTTCTTACTGAAATGAATGTCTTGGTCTCTCTATATTTCTTCATCATTTTAAATTCCTGCAACAACTCCTACCAATTAGAAACAAATAAGCAAAGATGCACTTTCACATTTATATGGATGGTGTCCTATGATATTAGAAGCCACTTTTATAGGCTGCCTGTGAAGATCTTAATGTATCAAATTGAATTATAGGAAAGCGTAATTACAAGACAGAACAGGGAAATTCATTCTTCTTTACAAGCTGAAGAGAACTTGAAGTAAGTTGTTCCTGAGATTTTGCCCTAGCAATCAGGCAAGAATCTGGAACAGAATGATGTAAAAGAATGTCTCAGGAACATTTGTGCCTGTACCTCTGCCTAGCAGAACAATTTAGAAACCATAGAGGACAGAATCTCCATATTTTTATTTATCATACTCACTGGCACTATTTGGGGGAAAAGAAGATTTTGGCTTTTGGGATCAGGAACCTGAAGTATTTTGCAAAGGAAAAAAAAGCAAACATACAAAGTGAATAAAGGCAGATTAAATACAGACCTTGTTTCACTAGCATTTTTACAGCAATAATTCACAGTTTTCAAGGCATACATCCCAGTTTGGTGAAAATTTGCTTTTGTTTTCCTTTTAAACCAGTGATAGAAAAGTCAAAAAAAAAAATTTGATAAAATATATATTTCAACAAATGTTTGAAGAATACTTAAAGCATGTCAAGCACCCTTCAAACACAGAAAGAATAGACTATGTCAACAACTGTCCAATAACAATGAGGAAAATAACAACTTTTGCCTAAAATACTTTACAATAAAGAAACTCTATAATAAAGGTCAACACTTATTTTATTTCCAGTTGGCTTTATAAATAGTACTGAACACTGGGCAGAAGTTATTTGTTTATTTTGTCCCAACTGTAGCAATCTGCGTTGAGTAAATTAATCCTTCCCTGAAGACAGCTGAACACATGGAGATGGGAGAAATTCCTGGATGGCACCAGGAAAGGAACACAACAGGCTGAGATCTTTTAGTTTTCCTTAGGAGTGAAAATATGAACCAGTAAAAGGAATCTGAAAGACTTTGTGGAAAGAATGAAAGAATGAAATGAAGCAGAAAACAAAGAGATGGGTAGAATATATAAGGAAGACATGGCAGGTTAAAAAAAAAAAAAGTAATATTAGGAAGAGATAGTTTGAAAAAGTTCTACAGTTAAACAGTAACATTTGTAATGTCTCAGTTGGCCTGCTCTCACTCTTTTCCCTCCATTTCATTTCCGATATTTTTCTTTGACTGTCTTCTGTCTCACATCTCTTGAATTCTGTCTGTCTTTTCTAGTTTTCTACCCTCAAAGGTGAAAGTACAGTGTTCTTCCAAGAATTAAATCAATGGGTACTGTTTGGAGATTCCAGATTCAACATCGCTGGTAACTGGTAAATTTAATGCTTCCAAGCTCATTCTTGTAGAAAAAGTAATATTTTTCTTGCTATCCTAACACCTCTTGGTACCTGAGATAGAGACTGGATGAATGTCTCTGCTCTTCTGTCTTTCCAAAGAAGCCAAACCCAACAAGTCAGACAATACAATCAAACCTTGAACTCTGCACAGTTTTTAACTACAGACACCACAAACTGATGTTTAGGTTTCTTTTCTGGCTCAAGTTTGAAAGGTGCCCGGATATCTCATTTCTTTTCCCTGCCTAATCCATTTCAGCCCCTCAGTAACTGTCACTGTATGTAACTCCTTGTATCTACTTATCCAATCAACTTTTACTAATTCAGATCTTAGTTTGCAGACTCCACTGTGAGAGAGCAATACTGCAGTAAATATACTTCTAGATTAACAAGACCTCTGTCCTGTTTTCTCTACAGAAATAGACATATACTACTTTGAGAAAGATTTTTTACTAGCAGTTTTTTTTTTAGACAGTTTTCTTTCCCACAGTATTACATATTCTGGAATGAGAATTTGTATTTATAGGTGTTAAAAGATTTCAATTTAGGTAAAATGGACTCTGATAAACCACTAATTTTTGAAGTATATGTCACCATACGAAATACAGAACAACAGGAAATCCTAAGAATGTTAATCATGTCAGCCAAAGAAAGTAGCATTGTCCACTTAAAATGGAAGTCTGGTTTTAGTATTTGTAGGTCATTAAACTCAATGAAGATGGTGATAGAATCATGAGGCAATCTTTTATTTTTCATATTGTTAATCTGTTTCATTAGCTTACAGCACACTTCTCATTTCTTCTGTCTTTTTGAAATGCCACCTACACTGATAGAATTACATTAGGAGTTCTCAATATTTCCAGGAAGAAGCAGAGAAATCACACAAAGAGATGACTATTAAGAAGTACAGAAAAACAGAGTCGCTTGAGACGATCAAAATTTAACTTGTTTTAAAAACAATCCCAGACATGATACTCGGTGGGAGGGAAATATATATTTAAAAGAATCTAGAAATATCATGAACATGCTACCAAAAGAAAAGCTAAAATGCAATTTCACTTAATTTTAACGTGACAGAGGAGCAAAAAGAAACAGACAGCTTAGAATAAGTGTCCTTCTCAATTCCAGAGTCCCTTTTAGTGTATCAGTCCAAGTGACAACTTTCAGTTTGAAACATTCTATGAACCTAAACATGAATAAACAAAATGGTCAATGTGTAGGAAGGAACAGTAAAATACTAAGGCACACTAGAATTACTTATTAGCAAATACAGCTTTACCTGAAAATCAATACATCATTACACACTTTTCTGTTTCACAGTCATATTCTGAAGCCTTTATATTTTCTCAATACTGGTGGCTCCCAACAGTTGTGGGTTATTGATAGCTAAATATGACTTCATTCTCATGACTCTTCACACCAAACCATGAAACGGAGCAAGCACAAACCACAGGAATATCGCTTGGTTTGTCTAATTCAAAATACAATCCCAAACAGGTAGTTCCAAACAGCAGCAGAATTAGAGGCACCAGTTCCTGCAGAATCTCCAGTCAGCCAAAAGCTCACCTCGGAACTGGAAACTGGACATAGTCAGGACTTTTCTGAGAACTGTGTTTGCAACAGCCATAATTCTTCAGTGGTGATAAACATTAAAGCTAGCTTTGCTTTGAGCAAGAGATTGGACCAGGCAACCTCCTGAGGTCTCTTTGAACCTGAATTATCCCATGATACTGTGCCATAGCAAACACTTAAAGCTGAAAACCCTGAAAAAATATTTTATAACCTCATTTATAAACCTTTGCCATAGAATTATTAACTTTTGAAATAGAATCTTCTCCCAAAGGATGAGAACAGGGCTGCAATCCAAAAAATCTAGGACATATGCACAATGGGTATGAACTTGCCCTAGTTAAAAAACAGGAACTGATGAAGTTAGTATATCACCCTTGTACCATGAGGACTTACACAACTGAAACATTAATCCAATGGAAGAGACCTTTCTGGTTGTACAACTAGATGTAAAGAACTTACAGAGGATACTACTAGTGAGCTGTGCTATTGGGAACCACAGAATTCAGGTCACATTAAAAATCATGATCCTTAGGTTCTGAGCAGTGTCAAAAAATGGAGCCTCAAGTCACACTACCAGTATCAGATATACAGATATTGCCTATGTATATGCTTCAAGAATTCTCTGTTCTACCTACTTCTGATTGATCTATGATACCTAGAGATAAAGGAAGATGTAATGTTTGTTTACAAGAGGAGTTTTTCTACCAAGAAAGAGGAAGTGGGTGATAATGTATAGTGTCTGCAGGAAGTGTTCCAAGGGAAACAAGTGAAAATTACAGTCCTCTGTAATTTTGGCTTCCAGAGATATATTGAGTAAGATTGATACTCTAAGCAATTTAGACAACTGCTTCATTACAAGACAAGGTAAACCAACAAACAGTTTTATGACTTTCAGGGCAGCTAACAATGTGGAGAAGTTAAGTAAACTTTTTTTCATCAGGATATAAGATTGCAGTACAAATTGCAAAGACAGGAGACAGTGATCCAACTAAAGAAAAGAGTCAACAACCACAAAAACTGAAATTAGATGGCTGTGATTGAGAGGCAGACAGATTTCCTGTTGTCTAAACTAAAAGGATACAAAGCCTTTCCTGTGTAACATGAACAAGAAAGCAATTTGTATCCCCATATAGGGGTTGGAGGAACAACTGGAGGAAATTCAGACATATGCTTATTATTCTATATAAATTATTCTAGAAAAGGAAAATTTTCAAACAGGTACAGACTTTCTGGGAGATGGAAAAAATGGGAGAGAGCAGGAGATTACATGCAGAACAAATTGCTCTAAAGCCACCTGAGTTACTACACAGGCTCCCTCAAAGACCCCATTAATTTTTGCTTATTTTATTTTATATGAGAGTAAACAGAAATGACATTCAGCTACTTTCTGCCTAGTGGCATACAATATCTTTTTAGCATAGAAAAGAAGAACCACATCCCGAAGTTACTGGGATTTTACAACAAAGATATGTTTAAGATACTACTCCACAATTTTTTCATTTTCAATAAAACATTAGGAAAGTTAATAATTTAAGCATTACTTAGAATGATAGTTTTGGCTGATGTTCCTTTAGAGGAAAGATTATGGTTTCAGAGTGGATGTATAGACTTGTATCAGCAACCAGAAGTCACCCTTAAAGGTCTTTCACCAGGGGTCTCCACTCACATCGACCCCAGAGGTCCCATTTAGGCTTAGTCCTGTGCCTTCAACCTCTGCCATAGATCTTCTCAGGAATCACTAAACCTAACCTGACCTACAGATAGGTTTCCCAGCTGTGCCTCAGACCTGACTCATTGCCATGGACTTGCCTGATGATCTGTGTCCTTGGCTGAACCTGGCCCCATCCTCTGGGCCTGCTCTGTTCCATTGCAGTGGAGCAGGGTGCCCAGCCACTGGGTGCTATCCCCCTCTGCTGCCCACGGATCCTATTCCTCACTGCTCCTGGTCAGTTATTTCCAGCAATTTTTCCTGTGCTTTCACTATCTACAGAAGAATACAGAGGGAGTAGAGAAACTGCATGGAGCTGAAAAAGAAAAGATGCAGCCCTAATTATTTCAGGAGCCTCAGGACTCACTATGGTCTATGAAGTCACTTGAATTGAAGGAAGTGTTAACCGGATCTTTCATTACCTGAACGCTTTAATGAATCACACTAAATTGAGTTTGCAGTCTGACACAGAAGGGTGTCACCTTTCTAGAGGAATGGAAAGACCTTGAACTCAAGTTTAACACTCTAGCAAACCCTAGAAAGCAGCAGTTTTGAACATTTTTAAATGATCAGGACAGACATGAAGTCCATTCCTCTAGCCCAATGGAAGACCAAGAATACCCACGTTGTGTTTGCCTAGTCTTATCTTAACAAACCCTCTACAACAGAGGTTCAATAACCTACCAACTCTATTTCACTGTTTCCCACTTTTAATCTTTCTTGGAACACATGTTTCTAGACTTCTTAACTTTTTAAGAGACCTCTCTGATCTGTTTCCCTTTGAAGATGGTCCTTTAGACCTGATGTTCTAACTTCCATCTAATTAGCGCTAAGTAGTGTTGAAGCTTACTCTGTGTGTCTTAAATCTCAATAATGCATTACATTGGGATTGTTGAAATGGAAGCTGTTTGCTACTTCTCTACTTTTTACAGTTTACTTTTTACTTTTGATTTTACTCAGTTGGTAATTCTTGTAGTGCTTCCCCTATCTTTCTGTGGAGATCTGCTGTCTAGATAGCCATTCTTCATTAAAATAGTTGATTAGTGTAGTCTAGTATTTTGTACTTTTTCACTTACATTATATTTATTTTAAACCTTTCTCTACTTGTCAAGATTACTCTGAAACCTAATCCTGTCCCCTGCAAAAGTGCTTGGAGATCTTCCCAAGTAGGTATCAACTGCATATTTAATAAACATTCTCTCTATCTAGAAAACCACTTGACAGAATCCCATCCTTCTTGTTTGACAGTGAGCCACTGATAACTACTCTTTGAAATCATAATTCCAAGCCAGTGAAGGATAAAGCATACATACTTTTCGACAACTTTTCTTCAGCACTCATTTTAAAAACAGTCAGCTGATCTGATGTCGATTAACCTTGTGGTGGCAAGAATATTTGTCAGAGACTGCTTGCTCTTACAGTATCTTCCTCATGATCAAGTTTCCCTAGTTTTCTTTAGGAATAGCTTTAACATTTTTATAAGCCATAAAACGTCACATTTATCATTTACTCCATCTTCTTGAGACCTGTTATCTTGTCATAGAAGGAAATTAGCTTGCTTTACATGATTTATTCTAGACAAACCCACTTTGGCCATTGTTTAGCACTTTTTTTTTTTTTTCCCCTTCTGGGTAATTCTAAACAGATTATCTGTTCAAGTATCTTTCCAGGAATTTATTTTAGGCTGAGTGGTTTATAATTCCCTGGGTCTTTGTGTGCTTTTTGGAAAGACAAGCACACTGATCTCTCCCTCCCCCTGCAATACTCTTACTTGTTATCTTTGAATTCTCAAAGATCATAAGGGAAGACTCTAAGATTTATTAAGTACTCCATTGTGACAGAGAATTTGAAAATATCTGACTCATCCAAGCAGACGCTAACCTGTTCTTACCCCTCTTCACTGGTTTTAATTATATTAGTCTTCAGATCACAGTCAGCCTTTTTTAATGAATGATGAGGAAGGTAAAAACAACCATGAAACTGGCATCCATCTATTAGTTTTGCCTGTCAGTTAATTGGCCAACTCATTCCCTTGTCTTGCTCTAATGAATTACTTATAGGATGTTTTCTTTTAACTGTTCTGTTGTTAATGCCATGCTTAAGGCAATTGTCCCATACTTTCTTTCAATTTCTATGAGCAAAATGTTGCTCAGGGTGAAACTCAGAGGATTTAGAGAGTGCATAATACTTGATCTTATCAGTTCTGGGGGCTGCGGTCATTTCTGTCACGGTAAGCTCCTACAACTCTTTCAACCATACGTTTAGCAGATTTTGCCCCTCAGTATTTCACACTGACACTTGCAGTAAATCAGAGCGTGAGAAGAAAAGCAAGATGAAATTAGATTTAGTCTCTCTTTTAACTCAACCAATGTCAAGATACAAACCTCCTTCAAAATCACACACTTAGGCAAGTCAAAGCATATACAGAATCCTTCACTACAAAACAAATATTATTTTTTGCATTTGGGTGCAATGATCTTGGTGTAAAAAAAGTCAAGGGAAAGCATGAGTAGTTTTTAACCATAGCTAGTCAAAAAAGCCCCAGAAGGGAAGTAAGTTTATTTGGTACAGCAAATACAGCCTAGTAAGACAAAACCAAACAAGACTGAAACAGTTCATCTGTTTCTTTTTATTTAATTGCTATTAATGGAGGAATTAGCTCCTTGGAAGTCTGATATTAATAGTTCTCTTTGTGGAAGTCTGATATTAATAGTTCTCTTTGTGCACTGGAAATTATGCAAATCTTACCTCAGAGAACCTTTGTACGTCCTGGGTCAAAGTTCCTACTCTCTTCCACTGATAATACTTGAGTAACTTCAAAATTGCTGGATTTACTGCATTATCAGATGGCACTGTCCGGAAGAAATAAGGATATTTTTTCTTATCAGCCAACTCTGGGGTTGTTGCTGCAAATGAAAGCTGAAAAACAGAACAAAACAAAACAAAAATGACAACAAAGAAATGAAAGTCACCATGAGTCATCTAGCAGCCAGAAGAAAAATTTTGCTCTACTCAGTGCAATAAGACAGAATCCTCTAGAAGCACCCCTTTCTATCATCAGGTAATAAAACAGCCCCAGGTACCAGAAACAAAGGGAATAATTATGACAGCCAAGACTGCAGCACAGAAGTTTGCCTGGCTCCCATTTTCCTTCAGTGAAGAAGCCTCCTGTGACCTGAGTAATCAAAAGGGGCCCAGTGGCTAATTCTATGTATCTGAAAACACCAGGATTGGAATGTAGTTGGAGAATGTTCATACTAAAAGAAAAGAGGAAACCTGTCAACACACATACACACAAAAAAATAAAAATAAAACAACAACAACAACAACAAAAAAAAATACTTCAGTGAATTCCCAATTGTTTTGGACACTGAATGCCCCAGTTAAAGGTAGCATTTATATATATATATATATTTTTTTTTTTTTGTGAATGATTTTCAGGCAGTGATGGAATACCTGAATATTCACTTTCTGAAAATGCTCTAATTCCAAAGATACTTATGGTTATTTCCTCCAATGTTTTTAAAGCTACTAGAATTGTGTTTCTCAAGCTTTTTTTCAGTCATGCATAACAGTTGAGGGTTTTTTAAAGTACCAATTTAACGCAAATTGGTTTGACTGCAGAAAAATATGATCCCTAATACAGTTATGTTAAATCTTTCAAACTCAATAAAGAGTAAAAAGTGGAGGTGAATTTAAGCCTATGTAAGTACATCCAACCACAGTATTAAGTTTATACATTCTTCAGTCAAGATTTTGGTATATTTGTGCTAGAAACCCTCTTCTGAAATTCAGAATAGGCAGATTTGCTTTGAAATAACAGAGCTGTTTCTTCATGTTTGTAAAATCTGGATTTTGGCTGGAAGGGGAGGAGTCTATTCTCTGATTTTACACTGACAAAGAACTTGTTGCATTGCTATAAGCTCTTAAGCCTGAATATAATTTATTTTCCTAATTACAAACCCTGAAATCCAAACAAGTTAAAGTGTGCATAACTTTAAAGTTCACACTCTACTCACAAAGACCAGATGCTTTCTCTTCAACTGTCAGCAGCTAGAGGAGACTTTTAAGACCTTCTACTGCCATGCAAGTCTAATGTAAAATACGTTTAATGTAGCAATTGCTCTTTTGTTAGATTTCATGAAGAAAGTACACTATGAGGTATTGTCATATTGTGGTCTTGATTTTTCAAACCTGTACTGGTTGGCTCACTCAGCACTTCATAACATCTAGTAATCAGCAACGAGTTTGCAAAGAGCTAATTTCAAGTGAAAAAGAATGAAGGTCTGCTAGGTGGAACCAGCCAGCTTTTGTGTCTAGCCTTGTAGTGCTGAACATCATGTAGACACTGCATAATGAAAGTGGAAAAAGGGAAAACTGTGACTTAAAAAGAGATAAATAAAAGAGAAAATTTGACTAGAAATCCAGCATGAAGAGGAATGCTTCTCAGCAGCCTGGCTGCTTTCAACCCGGTGACTGCAAAGGACTTGCTTTTCAAGTTATTGTGGTTTTGGATTGAATGTAATTTGATTGATCTTTAAGGAAAAGAAGTAGAAAACAAGGCTGAAATCACAGTAGTGACAAGCAACATAGGCAAGGTTCACAGATGGAACAGTAAATTTTCTGATCAAAAGTACAGAAAGCCTTAGTAATGAGGAGTATCTCCATAGCTGTGAGCTGGCTTTAGGGGAAAGATCTGTGAAACAGGCAAGCAAAATCAGAACCATCCTTTTACATTCTAGTGACTCAAATAAAATGCCTAAATTACAATCCTAATTGTCCAAATTACCTTAGGAAACAATTAAGTGAAACATTACCTCTTGTCATTGACTAAAGAAAGATGAAGATTCAAAACTTAGATTTCTCAGCTTTGTAAAGCTATGTGAGGTGAATCCAGGTTTATGTGTAATACTACTGACATTTAAATTACAAGAAATTCACCTTTTCATTTTCTTTTTGATGACAGGTTTTATTAAAATGTAAAATAGGAAAATTTCATGCTTAAATAAGTCTTGGAACATTGGATATGTTCAGAGGCCTTTCTTTCACGCATCCCATATGCTATGGTTGGTCACATTCTGCATCACTTTGCCATTTTAATAAGACATCTATTAGAGATGGACAAATAACCTGAAACAGTTATGTCAGTCCATATTTTTTCCCTTTCTCACAGAAAGTAAGTCAGTGAAAATATTTAACTTCTCACAAAATCATCCCTCTGAGAGTTTGGGAACATGCAGTGAACTTAACCCAGCAGTCTCCAGAACTTAATGGTCTGCATTGAAAAGGACAAAGAAGGAAAAAGAAGAAACAAAATCACTGTATGTTTTTAAAAGTTGTAATGAAAAGCTCATGTTTATAAATAAATTGACACAAAACAGACTTACTGGAAAAGCATGTGATATAGTGTAGCTATATAGAAATATTGACAAAAAATTAAATCTATGTGATATAACACAAATAAGACCACAACACAGTCCATCCATATGCATTGTGATGGCACAAGCCTTGCTTACTGAACATAAATCCTCTGTATTTTAGGGTTAAATTTGTTTATTCATGAGTGATTAAAAATTGAACCTATTGAAAGGCAACCTTTTCAGTTTCTTTACTTCTTCATTCTACAGGACAGAAAGCCATACAAATCTAATTCTGTTTTTTGTTACTGGAATTTCTTTTTACAACCTTTAGTTATTTACCCAAAAGTCTGGGTAAATAGCAATCCTTCTGCTCGTATAACTTTTTGCAAATCACAAAGGTACTATTTTTCACATTCCTGTATTTTCAGAGTACACAAAAAAAAATGTTACAGATGTTACGTAGCTGCTCCTCTACATAGAAGAAAAGTGGGAATCAAAAAACTTATATGCAGGATTATAACGCAGCAATAAATATCTGTGGGGTGTATGATGTCTGATTTCACAGAGGATTGTTTTATATAAGCTGCTAAAGATGTTGGCCAAAAGGCAAATTTCAAGAAGGGGTGAAAGGCTGAAGAAAACTTTTTTTTTTTTTTTCAAATTTCAAATGCAGGACACACTATATATACCAGGTGATATATCAAAACTGAGTGTATGTGAATATGCAAAGAGGCTCTTTGCATATGTAGATATATAGAAAAAAACTATAATGTAAGTACTTAATATATATCAGTTTGAATATTATTAGAAAAACTGAAGCTACTTTTCAGTCATCTATGGGAAACCTTTCTTTACAAAATCTGCTTACAGTTTGAAACAAGTTTGCAAGCAACTGCTTGAGAATATAAAATGAAGGGAAATGAAGTGTATGAAGGGAAACATATACCCTATGACTCAGAGTGAGATTTCAGAGATGAAACAGTTTAAAACTTTTAAATGGAAAAAATGATAACATTTACCATTCAACTAAGGATATTAACTATAGTTCAAACTGAGAAGCAAATAGACCAAGATATTGAAAAATAAATGTTTATTTCTTTATAAAAAAAACCAACATAATTTAGTAAAAGTTTTGCTGCCTTAATTTAGTCTACGTAAATTCTCAAATGAAGGACTTTATTAACATCTGCAATGCACTATTTCTGACTCTTTTAAATGATTCATACTGCTTGTGGATTCACTATATGAGCAGATTATAGTTAGCAGAACTTCCTCAGAATGCATTTTGACTGTAAATGTTAAAACATAAACATAGAAACAAACAAAAAAAAATGTTAATACCCTAGAAATCATTCAAATTGGGAATAAGTATGAAAGGAATCAGCACAAAATGACTTTCAAGTCTGTCATCTGAAGTTGATGTACTAGTACAATGCTTTGCTTTCTGTGGTATTCTCCCTGTAATGTACCACACGGACGACAGGGGAGCAAAAGACCAGCTAACTAGAGAGGTACATACGGGGTGACTGCAAATCAGTATTTCAGATGAAGTCTCAATCTCACTGAAGTCAGTGCCAAAACTTTCACCAAATTCCTTTAAATCCAATTTTCAGGTCTCTGAATACCTGAAAATCAGGTTTACTTAGTGTGATTTAGCAATACTGATGTAATTGTAACTTTTTGATTTATTGATCCTGTCATATTACAGTTGCCTACACTCAGATCTGAGGCAATGCAGATTCTTCTGTTTGAAAAATAAATACACAGCTGGCCCAAGAGTGAGCTGAGCAGTTGTGCTTCATTACTAACAGTGGAGAAACAGAGCAGAAAGACAGGCTAATAGCTTTATCTCACTCAGTTAATAGAAAGGAAGCAGTGAATAACAGTTCTGGAATGAGTTCAAAGCAAAAGAATTCAGGAATCAGTGTGAAATAGAAAAGGAACAAAACATTAAAGGTGACGCAGAAAGGACCCGTTAGCACTGTGTGAGCATCTTACAATAATGAGTTTTGAGGCCATAAAATGTAGGATTCTTTTATATTTAAAAAAAAAAATCTTGGAAATCATCCAAAATTGAAAAACCCCATAAGACAAACTCTGCTTTCACAGAATATATATATATATATATATAATTAATATAATTATTCCACAGAATTCAAGGGAATTTCTTTGGCTTCTTGCTGCAGGTGAAAGTAGGATTTGATAATGGCGACAATAGGAGAGGATACAATGTGGTACCAAATTATGAGAAAAGCTTCAGCCTAATATGACAGATGGCTAGGTTAAGGAATTTGATCTGGGGGACTTTGCTGAAAAACTGAAAATTATATCAAGTATTTTATTAAGAAGGTGCTGGGATCAGGCATATGTTTTGGTAAATTAATTTTTCTCCAGAAAGATGGTACTTTCTGGAACAGGAAATATTATTTTATTTGAAAATCCATACAGTTTCACGGAAGAGTTTTGGCCAACGGTAGATACAGTGAGATGGGGAAAAAAAGTTAAAACTAAGTGTAGAAAGGAACAATTCTGCACTAGAGGAGTACAAGCTAGCTTTGTAACCCTTTATCCATCTGAAATGAAGCATGGTGGATTAAGTCAAGAACATCAATCTAAAGCACTATCAAGTTAAAGCAAGCATGTTCCTATTCTGGGGAAGAAGGTATTCCCTTAAGGAAAGTCAACACGCAAGCAGGAATGTTAAGAGGATAAGCTCTAGAATTCATTTAAGAAAATGGGATGCAACACTAATGAAGTCAATGGGAAATACCGGGAGTTATGTAAGACAGGAGGGATATTAAAGAGCTGAAACAAAATTAGAAAAGAAAACAGCACTATATACAGAGTGTATATATTATTTATAGAAGTCTGGACACTGGAAACTGGAAGACTGAAGCAACCCTGCAGTCCCAAGAA
The DNA here is from genome assembly GCF_964211835.1 of Anser anser. Classification (NCBI taxonomy): domain Eukaryota; kingdom Metazoa; phylum Chordata; class Aves; order Anseriformes; family Anatidae; genus Anser; species Anser anser. The sequence continues at coordinate 65,529,865 of NC_139721.1, forward strand.
TTCTAGAGGGAAAGGAAGATGCCAGATAAGGGAAGCTATTTTCTGATGTTTGGCTGCTTTACAATCTCAGGGAAGCATTTATGCTAAAATTTTGTCACTATACTAGTGTATAGATGTCTGGGAAAAATAAGAGTGCAAAACTAGCCCACGCTCTGCACTTTTAGGGTTAACAGTCACTCTAACCTAAGGCAAAAGGTCCGTTAAGTAACAAATTTATTTACAAGGGCTGTATTACCTAAAGGAAATCAATAGCAAAAACCCTTAGCAAAGATATTGTTTGTACATAAAGGCAGAACACAAAACTTCACTCTCTTAAAGCAAAGAGGGGCCAGCAGAGCAGAGTGGCTAAACAAACAGCAGCACCTCCCATCACAAATTCCCCAGCTGCTCGATGGAGACCCCTGCCTTCTGGCAAGGCTTGCCAGAAAGTCTGGTTTTGACAATCCTAAACTGAGAACAAGGTGTCACTCTGACCACTTACCTCTCCAAAGGAGAAGGCTCTGAAACATCTGAAACATAACTACATATTGAATGCATGGAGTACAGTATACTAGAAAAAAAAATGCCCTAGGTAACAGGGCGATCTCCCGTTAATAAAACATCATCTGCTAAGACAACTGATTCATACTTACATTTAGAAAATTGGGTTATTGAGCACCAGAGAGATTAGCTTAATTTTGCTAGGATTCTGCACTGTGGCTTATACAAGTGTTTTATTAATGATCCCTAGAAATTTAAATTTGCCCCTGTTGCTGCAAAACAAGTCTTGATGGAGAGTTTTATATATGCACATACATATACAAACATTTAAGTGGCAGATACTGCCTGTATTATGCTGATAAATCAACATTGCCAAACAGGATAAGTACTGTTGATTCAATCGGTCAGTGATAGCATTTATTATCACCATAACTAAAGATTGCATGTCATATTTGCCTAGTTAAGAAGCAATATTCTCTGTGAATGTGGAAAACAAATATTTCCAAAAAGAAGACAGAATGTTAGAAAGCTCCACAGAAAATATTAATGCAATGGTATAGGCTTGCACATACAGCATCTTGTCATAAGAAAGTAATGTGGTCAAAACTTAGGAAGGCAATAATTTGCAGCAATGCCTAATTGTGACACCATATACCACTGTGTGCCTTGCCAGGAGCTCTAAAGCTGTGACAAACCTGTGCCAGCAATAATAGTACTTGAGTGTGGGCATGTGATGACTTGATGGTCCCAGGAGCTAGAAGGACCTGAATGGAAGTTAATGAAGAATTAAAAGATTTGCCTGCTGCAACTCTTGAGACAGTATTAGGTGATGTCACATCAAGAATGAAACAATATGCTCTTAACTCAGAACCAGAGAATGGATTGAAGCCTAACCATTAAAACGCATTTTTATTGAACAGTAACTGGTGAGTTAGTTATGTTTTGCAATAACTACTGAAAGACACAGAATATAAAGATCTAGGTTAAAAGTTAATTTAGTATTTAGAGATTAACAGTAAGCCTACTATATAAGCCACCTTGCTCAGAAGTGCAGTCTCACTACTACCAAACGATCTTACTACTAGTCAAGTTACGTATAAAGTTTTAATACAACAACAGTACTTGGAATAAGAAAACAGAGATATATAATCAAAAGATAATCCTAAAAGTTACATGATACCATGCAGAAAATGCACCAGCTAATCAATTTTGATGAATGATTTGGAAGAAAGATATGTAGAAATAACACTGCAAAGTCACAGACATATTTGGAGAATATTCCAACATAGGCTAAGTGCAGTGACTTCATTGACTGAGGCATTGCACAAATCTTCAAAGCTGATGAAAGCAACACACAGTAACAAAGATGAAGAAACAACGATAATGTGTCTTGGCAATTTGCCTGCACAGCCACTGGTGATGGGTGTCTACGTACAGAGAGTAAAGGAGCTGGTTCTTAACTGAACCTAAGAATCAAAGTGACAATCTTCCCTACTAGCTATACTGAAATCCTGATCCCCAATAGCACAGGTGATGCACTAACATAAGCAAAAAGAAGAAAGAAGGAAAATAAAATATATATATAATAAGAAGTGGTGCTTTATAGCAGCTACAATTTTATCTGTTTTAAGTACTCTTAAGTTTTTACCAGAATGAAGCTCTTGAGTCTCCATTGTACTTACATCCAGAAGGTTTCATGAGATTGTCATGAGACAAACTTCAGTGCTATAATGAATGCAACTAATGAACATTAAAAAATGTTCTGTTAACTCTGTAAAGGCTTTCATTATGACCTTTGCAAAAGCAAACTAGAAGCCTAAGAGAACCTCTATGATGGATCACTAGCTGGTAAATGAGAAGGATGCCCCATCTAAATGGGAACATAAAATCACACATGGTATTAAACGCACTGGACAAGAATGGATCTTGTGGATGAACATCTTTTCATCATCCATAACATATTACCCATCTGATTAGCGCTCCTGTTCCTTTTAAAGTCAGATGTTTTGCCAAACACTCCTGCCCAGTATCATCCGCTGTTACCTTCATTAATTCTGTGGCTGAAATTGCTTCCACTGACTGCCTCCTGGCACCTGGGAGTCTCCAGAAAAAGAAGCTCCAGCTGGTCTCAAGGTTGGAAGGCACCCGCCTGCATGCTGGTGACATTCCAGTGAACTAATCCAATCACAGTAAAATTGACATTCAGCTGCATGCTGCTCTGGAGATGTTTCAGGAAGCAATTCTGGCTACTGAATGAATCAATATTTTTGAGGATAGAAACTGGTTTAGATAAAATATATATATATGCAAAATCCATGTGACAAGTAGTTCAAATGAAATACATGTACTCATAGGTTTATGGGAAAGAACCATTCAGTCATGTTTACTTCCAGCTTGTGTAGCCCGACATACTCCCGGAATGACATGGTAGGAGCTGATAACGTCTGAATGCAGAAAATCAGACCAGACAAAGAAGTTTTGTCTTTTGGTATTAAGATTTGCTACTCCCATAAGTTTATAGATTATATTAAAGTACAGCGATACAACTGAACCTCAAGTGAGGTGTGTTTTTTTTTTCGTTGTTTGTTTGTTTGCTTCTTTTTTTTTCTTTGCTTATTTTTAGTGGTCTTCAAGTAATGGAGAGGCTGAACAAAAGCTGAAAACTGTAGCAGATCTGCCCCCTCCCCTCCCAGAAAAGAATGAAGAAAACGGTCTAGACATTAACATTGGTGCTTCACCTGCTTCTTAGATTGGAATATTAAAATTTCCCCCACCTGTTCACACCAGCCAGTGCCTACATTTAAAAACTTCATAGAAGAACTAAGTTAAAGGAATTCCATGAACAACATTTCAGATGAACAGAAAGTAATAGAGCTATTCAAAGAAGAATAAAGTTACAGATCAAAGCCAAGTCCAAGTAATGGGATCCATTTTAAGTTCCAATAAATGCTACTTAATAAACCTAATAAATTCACTTCTGAGACACTTGCTTCTGAGACATGCCAAGAAAGTACCTCATGGAGTTATGGAGAGTGTCCTTCAATTCAATGGTTAACAGTGCAACCAGTCAAGTTGAAAGCGACTTTGTCATTTAAACACTGTTTCAGTAGGTAGCTAGCTGAACACGAAGCAGAATAATCATCTCAAACAGATTACCACATCCAGCATTAGCCTAACTTGATTCTTTCACTATTAATGGAAAATAAACAACTTTTACACCTTTCATTGCACATTTCTTCTGACCATTCACTTGAAATAATCTAGCACAGTTTGAAGCAGATCTCAGAAAAAGGAATAAATCTGGCAATTATGGATTGCTTTTTCTCTGGAGAATATTTTCAGATCTACAGTAGGCACAAATCATTTACAGATAACACAGATGTTTTGTGTACTGCTGGAGGTTGATCAGAGCATTGAAATCAAATGTCAGATCTACAGAGATTGCTGCAAAAATTCTTTAATTTCCAAACAGAATAAGAGACAAAATCTTTTAAGCATTTTCATAAATGGAACTGCATTGTGAGACAGGGTTGTATCTTTGTCTGTCACACTCAGTTGCTTAGCATTTGGCTGCTGGCCTGGATTATACCAGAATTCCGCTTCAAATCCCTGCTCTGCTTCAATCACAGAATTATTATTTATCCCAAATCATGCAAAGTCTCCTACACTCATACTCTATCTACCCAGCTTTCTTGTCTCCTATCTACAAGTCATTATCCTCAAAATTTAGTGCAGAACAACAACTTTGTAAGATATGTCACCTTTGACTAAACAGGCTATGCTGCAATAATACATTAAAAATAAAAATAAAACAAATGAACAAGCAAGCACACACACACACAAAAAGATCCAGACCTATTCACAACAGTTTGTTCCTGGATGGCTGCCCAAAACTATTATCATTCTATTAGTATTGTTTGTTTGGCAGACTTCATCCAGCTAACACATGTTAAAACTACATCTGTTCTGTCTACATTTGGACTTCAGATAAGATATTTGTTTTATAATTTTCCTCCTCTAAATGACGAAAAGTAGGGAAAAGCTTCCCCAGTTCAAAGATATCTTAATTGTGCAGTATGGGATGTCTGGATGTCTTTTCATGTAAACAAATGAACACTGCATTCTGTTAGAATCAGGGAGATGGACCATTGGTGAGATTTAAGACGAGAACTCCTAATTTCTTCTGGGGGTCAGACACCTTAACACACTCCCAGTTCTGTTTTTTTCTATTTTTTACTTCTGTTGCTGCAAATATGGCATCTGAAGAAATCTGAAGAACTTGAAGAAATGTGAATCTGAAGAACACAATATTAATTCATGATTTACTGAAATCCCTACAAATATCCTTTTTGCATAGCCCTAAGTCATGAATTAGCAATTTGTTTATTCCTTCATTCTCTTGCTTCAAATCTAAGCAAAATATCCCAGACTTTTCAAGCCAAAACAGGCAACATCCTCACTGTACAAAGTAGAGATAAATATGCTGTTTACTCTGTGTGGAGCAGCACAGCTCAGAGATACCTTATCAGGTCCTGGAAGCAATACCATAACAGTAATTCTGCACTCTGCTTGGACTAATTTGCCTTTTTTTTCAGGTCTTTAACTTTTCTGATGTCTCAGCACTGCATGGTGCAGTCACAATCCACTAGAAATGCTCAGAGAAAAGTCCCACATTGTTTGCTTGGAAATGTACCTTCTCTAATTACGGATGAAGAGGGGTTAACTCAAAGAGTTTGCTGGAGGTGTTGAAGCATAGACTGGTAAAAAATGAGGGAACTTTATTTGCCAACAGCCATTGCCAGCAAAATTAGTACTGTTGCCAAGGAAAACGTTTCTTCCATGCCCAGCAGCAAGGTCATCCTGGCTTACATTGTCAGTATAAACCTTCAGCAGAAATGCCAATCACAATTATGATTATACTATATTTTGCATAAAAATGCCAAATGTACATTTGATCCCATTCTAAGTAATAACTAAGATTACACACTTGGTAATTTTTTTTATTTGCAGTGAATAGAGATTTTATCAAGATGTTTTAGACAGAAAACTACACATACGACGCTTTCTAGTAACGTATGCAGAAAGGAAAAGTTCATGCAGATCTTTTCAGACAATCTAAATTACAAAACTATTTGTCAACTCAAAGCTATATTCTGCGGTTTCTAATCTTGAAGTAAGAATGGCTATAAAAATTTTTATGAGGCATTATATTCTATTTCTAAAAAAAAAAAAAGGCAAACTGGCAAACTGTCTTGGTCTAAGTATGGTCACAAAACAAAAATTCCTTCTGAATGTCACTGGCAACAGTGGAACAAAGCAAATGCATTTCCTCCCTGTACCACTGCCTCCAGGACATCAGCTAATTGTTGCCTGAGTAACCCTCAATGTGTTTCTCTCAATACCTATGCCTTGCAGGTCACTTCAGCGGTTACTATTAATTTAATAAGTGTTTCTTTATGTCTGCATTTGATTTTAAGTACAGTACTTGCCCCTGGTCTTAGAATGCATTCTGGGTACAAAGCATTAACATTATCTACACCATTTAAGATCATGTATACTTCAATTAGATCTCTCAACCATTTTTCCTTAGATCTTGCCATCATCCTCATTTCTGCTGACCAACAACTGAATGTTTTCTCTAGACCTTTTTACCTTCTTTTGCCACTTACTCCATAAAACTGTTCACTACAATCCCATCTGTTCCTGAAAATAGCCCTTATCGATCTGCTCTTTTTACGGTATTTGCCATAACTTTGATCCATCCATCCATCCATGTTAGATAAAAACTGAACTGGATCACTCCACAATCATATGTAATACTAAACCTAATGTAGCCTAAATTTTTTCACTCATAAGGAATATCTTTGTGCTTGATCTTGGCATGGAGTCAGGAAAGTGCTTAAGGATATCACTTAATTTTAAATATTTCAAGAGTTATATTGATTTGAGAGAAGGCACTCACATATGAAAACTCACTATGTGCATTAGAGTTTGGTAGTGCTTATTAGTTTTGGAAGGCTGGTTTACATATCATCTTTCCTAATTCAATCTCATGTATTTCATTATTTATTACTCACTTCTCATGTGTGGTGATTAAGTAGTAATTTTCAAAGTCAATTGCCTCTTCTCATTATTTTTTTAGTGATGTAGTTTTCTAAATTACCTTTTATTTTTATACATTTTTACTAAATTGTCGTTTTATCTTGTGTCTTTTTTTTTATTTTAAACTATATATCTTATATATATCATGGCTTTGTCTACTTGGTCTTGACAGTTTATGGACTTTGACTTCTGTTATTTTGGCTACCGCTGAGTTCTCTTCGACTTTTTACAAATGCCACTCTTGGACATATTCCTGCCAAGTGTGAGCGTCTACTGTTTTTACTGTCTGTACACAAGACAAACATGATGGGGCAAACACTTTGTGGTAAAAACAAGAGGGCAAATGGAAAACATCTTTGACAAAGGTTATCATTACGATTCCAGATCAGAAAATATAAATCATGAATATTCAGCTAAAGATTTCAGAAATTAAATGGGTGATCTGGATTTTTTTTTTCCTAAAGAATTAGACTTTACTACATGCTAACATACATCCACTATTAATTTTGAAGTATGCCCCTCAGGTAAAAATGCTGTCAGCTTTATCAATAATATATATCAAGGGATGCACTAACAACGTGTACTAATGTATTGTGCATCTGGGTGAAAAATGAAATATTATTAACTATATTCATTACCTTTTCTACAAACAGATTATTCTGAAATCCTCTGACTTTGTATAGTTAAGTCTGTTAACTGAAGAACAACAGTTTCCTACTAAAGAAAACCATGTCTTTGAGATTTGAGACTCCTGGTGTATTTGATCATTAGCTAATAACAAAAGAGAGGGCAAATCTTTGCAGCAAGTTCACAGAAAGACCTAGAAATTAATATGGCTTTTTTTTTTCTTTCTTTTTTTTTTTTTCTCCCTTCTTTTCCTTAATTTGGTTATCAGTTTCATCCACTCCGTTATCTATAAGATACCGGAATTTCCAGACTACATTTCTACTGTACTAATAGTTTATTCATTTTCCAGCTTCCTGGAGTCCTGATTTTCCTCTTGTAGAGAGATTCTGATTAGTTTGAGCCATAAAGCACCTCCTAGAGCACAGATAAGGAGTTCTCAGTTGGCAGCCAGCTTGAATACTGCCTCCTGACCCATTCCAAAACAGGGCTATGAAGATAAGAAGAAGCAGGGAGGAAATTCAGGCAGGAAATAAGTAACAGCACAAGAACAGGATAAGAGATTGTGAGATAGATGGACAAATGACAAGAGAGAACCAAGGAGGCACTATTCAGAGCACATGACAAGACACGCTGTAGGAAGGAAAAAAAAAAAAAAAAAGAGATGAACAGAGAAAAACAAAACACAGGTGCAGTGGACAGATGCAGTGAACGTGCTAATAGTTATGTTTCCAGAAGGAATCTTGACCTCATTTGTATTATGCTGAAAGCTGGGCTTTGTGAATACTTGAGCTGATATATGTAAAGAGAGGCATCTAGCCAGCTGCATGGTTACACATCCCTGTGTTCAATTAAGGAACTTCAGAGGTCTGCAGCCACTGAAAAACCTGGCTCACCTGCACCACAGGTAGCAGTAAGTAGAGGACAGCATGTGCTTTCTAAGACTTTCCTTAAGTCTACACAAGGAATTTTACCTCCCAGTACATTTACAGCAGAGTAAAGCTTCAAGTTTGATGTGATTTATATTGGTTCATCATACCTTGTATTGACTTGCCTCGGATAAACTTTAAGGTGAAATGAATCACTCCCTAGAAGCATCTACTTCTCACCACTGTAGGCACTGATGGGAGACAACAGTGACTATATCAGATGCAGCCCCCTACACTACACTTGGTCAAATGAATCCTGTACAAATTATCAGATCTATATAGATATTTAAGCATGTGATTTAAGCAGTGAGGCACCCAGAAGGCACTTTGGCCTCCTAGACCCTCAGGATTTTCAGGTAATTGATCTCTTTAACTAAATGGTTAGTAAAATTGATGATGCCTAAATTCTTCAAAAATCATATTAAAAATAAATGCAGATGTTACAAAATGTTCAAGTGGATTTATATCTTCACTGTCCAGAAAAATTCTTACTATAAGTGCTAAAGTTTAAGGTAACTGAATTTTCACTGTAATTTATCTCAATCTTAAAATTGTTGAAGATTCAGGTTGGGTGTCTCAAAACAGTCTTAACCCTGTCCTTGTCACATCTTTCATAACAGCATAATACTTTCACTTCTACATAGACAACTCAGAGCTATTCGTGATGCAATGGTTTACTTTGTTGAATATGGCTTGCCATTTCAACCAGTGATTTTTGCAGTGTCTTTGAGCATGGTCTCACCTCCATATAGTATCCCTCTATGACCAGCAAGCTCATTTACTTTAAATCTCAAGCAACAGCCAAACAAATAAATGCCCATACACTTGCATCTGCTCCTTTTAAGCTGTTTTACTTAAGTTCATGTGGCTAAGGCCACAGACAGACCTGTGGTACACACAAGCCCAGCTGAAGTCTGCTGCTGAACTTCCGCTGAAATCACCTGTCTTGTGATTATGCCACATGGGATCCTTGGCACATGCATGGGGTCCCACTTCCAATACCATCCAACTGCTGCATGATACTTCAGCTATTGTAAACTGCCTTGGAGTTGAGTACACAGTCTTGCCGTCAGTTTTCTGCAGTCTCTGCTTTACCAAAATACAAGTGCAACACAGCTGAAATATGACATGAAATGTATTTTAAAGGACTAAATTGAAGACTAGGGACTACAATTTTAACCCACACTTTTCTCCACTAACCTGCTTTGCTTTGCAGCAAAAGTGTGGTATAATTGCAGGGAAGAGAATACTGGACAAATACTACAGCCAAACCCAATCCATTTCTGATTTGGGGAGCCAGACACAATTAACCCCTATGACATCCAACTAAAGATGAAAGAGAGGCAGATGGGTCAAGGATTTTTCACTGTTCTTAGCAGAAAATGGTGCATTACAGGCATAAAGTTTCCCTGGAGATAATAGGAGACACAAACAAAAGGCAAAACACAGTAAAACCTCAAAAACACAGAGTCTGGAAATGTTTTGAACTAGTGGATAAAGAAAAAAAAAAAAAAGGAAAAATATTTGGAAATATTACACTCTCCTTCCCTGCTTTTGCTGCAATACAAGTTGATGGGTCTGGACATCATTCAAATCATACTTGTTTCAAGTCATTTTGTGTTAAAGTGATGCCTACTTCCAAGTTAGTGATCAAATGAAAATGGAATGACCCCATTGCTGATGAAAAGTGTTTTTTCTGTATTCACTCAAAGTAGTAATTCTGAAATTTGAACACCACTACTTATTGATGTTATTGAGAACTCATAAGCTATACATAATGGTTAATACACATAATTTCTTGCATTGACAGCCTGTATGTCTCACTGCCAGCAGAACCGATCATCCATTCAAGTTGTGAGCCTGCAAGACTCAATCCAGTGCTGTGACCTGAGGAGAGTTGGTCAGGAGGTGAAAGAGGAGAATGACTCCAAAATGAATATTACTATTTCTGTGTTCTTGTTTTGGGAAGGTACAGGACTGTTTTGTAACAGCTGTCAAAGAGTGAGAGGCCATTGCAATTTTTGGAGGGTGATGTTGGGAATAGATATGCATGTGCTCCTCACCCATACGTCTTCCTACCTCTCTCTTTTCTCCTGCCAGGCCATTAGCCTTCTTGAGACCCACAATACAAATGCACACTCCTGTCCCCCAAACAGCCATCCTTCTATCCCTGGTATAACCTCAACTCACCTCCTCTTAAACTGCTTAGAAGAGACAAGAACTGGGAGCTGTTCTCCGAAGAGGTGGAATAGAAAGCTGAGGCTTGAACAAGCAGCCAAGCAACTCTAAAGGTTGGAGGTAAACCAGAACAATCCCTCTCCCTATCTTCCATCCCACTGGCTGGGTAAGAAGCAGATAACAGGACAGCCTACCCCTGCATCGTGACACAGAGAAGAGTTGGTCAGCCACCTACAGCAACACTGCTCTTTGCTGGTTACATCCAAACTCAGCACTAATGGCACACGAAGGCTGCTGCTGTTGAAAAAGACTGGGATGTATTAAATAACAGCTAGTATTAACTAGCCTGTTAACTAGCCTGCTGCAAGTGGCTTCATATAGCCGATTCCTATTTTTGAATCATAGAAAAAAAATGTTGTTTATAATGCCAATTATTGCCTTTATTCTTATAAAATGGAATTAGAAGGAAATCCCTAAAGATTTTATACATTTTAAGACATATGTACATATTTATACACGAGATCTCCTGAGTCTTCTAATTTAGCCAATGTTCTCAGCTCTCTCAGGTTCTCTTCATATGACAGATGCCCCGATCCCTTCCCCAGCACAGTGACCCTTTGATAGACCTCCCCCAGTGTTCCAGTGTCTGGGAAAGTCTATCGAAGGGCCACTGTCCTGGGGAGCTGAGACCACGACAAAGTACTCCAGGTGTGCTCTTGCCAGGGTCACGCAGAGAAGAATCACCCTCAACCTGCTGGTGAAGCTTTTCGTAATGCAGCACAGATGCTGCTGGCCACCTTTGCATCAAGGGCACATTGCTGGTTCATTTTCCATTTCCTGTCCACCAGGAATCCTGGAGCCTTTTCTGCAAAGCTGCTTTCCAGCCAAACACTCCCCAGCCTGTATGGGTGAGTGCCCAAGGTTTCTTCCTCCCCAAGTGCAGGACTTGGCATTTCTCTTTGCTCAGCTTCAGGAGAAACCAGATCCCCAGCCTCTCAACATCCCACTGAATGGCAGTGCAACCACTCAGTATATCAACCACCGTCCTATTTTTGTATCATCTGCAAATCTGCTGAGGATGTGCTTCATCCCATCCATCATTCAGACCATTAATGAAGATGTTAAGTAGTATTGGCCCCAGTATCGACCTCTGTAGTCTAAATATTAAATAATATCTTCTTTTTACTGCCTGTATGTGTACTTAAATTCTGCACTTGTCATCTTCTCAGAATGTTTTCAATAAAAAATAAATTAAAACAGAAGAATAAAGCCAGCAAAATAAAACAGTCATAAAGATGACTTCTAAAAATCATTAAGGTGCAGTTCAGAGTTAAAGCTCTAAAGCAGGATAATAGGTATGGTGTATTCCTCTATTTCACCATTTGCCAACAAATTGATCATAGAGCAAATACATTACTCCGTAAGAATGATGCCCCCTAGCCCTACTATTCATATGCAGTTTTACAGAAAATATCTTCACTAAATCTAACCTGACAGCATTCAACCTCAATCCCTTGTATTGTTTCTGTATATGCAGTTACTGTACAGTACTGTTTCAGGCTCAGGCATCCAGCTTAGTGTCTCATTATTTAGATGGCTGCCATTGAAAAAACACCATTATTTGAGTCACATAATTCCAATACATGATTTCATGAATGCAAAAGCACAAATCCCACAAATGCAGTTAACTCATTACTTCTGAACTCAGAAACTACCATCCATCTAATAACTACAGATAAGACTAACTTTAGGTGTTACCTAAAACACACAACCATGGATTTATTATCACTTCACTCATCTTCATGAAGCCTGAAAGCTAGCAGTCTGAGGAGGTGAATGGGAAAAATCCACACAACTTTCAATGTTATTCCATCAGATTTTTCACAAAAGCAGACAAATGCCTGTGCTATGGTCCACTGTGCCTGAGCTACATGCTTTGATTCAAAGAAAATTTAAGAACTTATCAGAGGCCATACAAGGTCAAAGCAAAAATCTGCACAGATGTTTTCTTCACCTAAGTACCTGCTCTTAGCCATTGTTAGAGACATTTCCAAAGAAAATTCTCATTCTACAGAAATTTGGGGCACAATGATTTGCTTGTATCTTTCTAACCTCTTTGCGTTTACTATCTCTCATGCTTTTTTTTTTTCTTTTTTTCTTTTTCTTCCATGAGTTTATCTAATTCAGTTGCTTTCTGAAGTTGTAGTTTTTGGCATACGCTATAACTCACAGCAAAGAGATCTGTAACTTAACCATACATTAAACGAGGAACTATCTTTTCTACTTTGTCCTGAGCTTGTTTCTTCTTCATGTGCCATAGTTCTTGTTTAGAGAAGAGAGTAAACAAACATCAATCTGGAACATAATTCAGTGAAGACAGAGCAGAAAAAAAAATACACTTATATCCCTTCTAAGAATCTGTGATTATGATCTTCATACAGTGATTGGTAAATAAATTTAACCCCATCTGTTTTTACTAAACATTGTAATTCTCTTATAGAAATACAGGTAGGAGAACCATCTACTTCAGCAATACAGTGTGCTTATTATCATACTAAACAATATGTATATTTATTGCAAAGGATGGGAATACAAAATCTGAGTACAGTTGCTTGGCAGTCCAAAAACTGATAAACGTGATTGTAGCAGAGACAGTGGAAATATTTTTTATTACTAAAGAAGTAGATGTTCATGAGAAAATACTATTATAATCATAGATTAATCGGTAATTTTGTTTATCCCATTGGTAACGTTAACAATGTTAGTATTATTTGCATGACTTAAAACTTAATGCCTTTATAGCAACATCACGTGTTAAGTATTGTAGGACAACTGGCCTACCGATGTTTTTGAAGGTTTATGTTTTATTACTAGCTCTTCCAATACTCACTGCAGTTCCCCATATAGACAACAAGCAGAGGGTGAGAGCTGCTGGCACAATGCTGCAATTCTGGCAATTCTTAGTTGGAAACTAAATCTCTAATCCTCAGTCTGCTTTCAATTACACTGAGATAGGAAATAGCATGGAACTGCTCCCAGGATAAGAATTTTATAAGTGGCTCTGTAAAAACGTATCCTCACCCCCTAGCAATGAATAGAAAGTAAAGTCACACTGAGAATCCAGCCCCCTTCTTGAAATTGCAAGGGCAGCTGCAAGTTGTAAAAACAAATGTAATATTTTCATGGAATTAAATTTATCAGCTGGATTAACAGCAAAAATAATTCCACAGACTTTCTAAAATTCCTCAGGTTTTACCTTGGCAATTAGATTTCACTAGAGCTAAGTGAAGATGGACAAAAGCGAAGATGTTGTGAATTGTGTGTGTCAGGGCTTGTAGCTGTTACACGCATTGCTTGAAAGTCAGCACTGCTTGCAGCCATCAGAAGCCCCATGGTTCAGCGTTCAAGGGTGGTACACGGCCTGTCAGGCAGCCGGCAATGCTTCGAGCTGACATTAATCACCTGCTTTGGGGTTCACAGCTGTTGCAAGCAGCTTCAGCAAGTTGGCGGTGCTACTACCAATTTATTTCACTTAGCAACAAACACTGGCATACGGGTGTTGCTTATCATTTCTAAGGAGCTTTTTGCCAATGCTTTTAGCTTTCACAGTCAGCTGGGGCTACAGTAAGGGGAGATTTAAGATGTTTTAAGAACATTTCTAATGGTGATGCCTAACAACAAAGAGTACCTTTGGCTATAGAAACTGCATACAAACATTGCTAATATGCTGGCAACTTCCCTAATAATAACCAAATGCCTGATACTACCTACAGCTGTGGAAGCATTAGTCACTGCTTCAAAACACTGCTGCTATGTCAACAACATGTATAGAGTTTAACGAGTAATTCTTATAATATCAGGAGATACTCTGCCAGGACTCCGTGCAGCAGCTAAGTCCCTCAGCAGGGTATATTAGCTCAGGCTCAGCACTGTGCTAATAAAGTCACACAGATTTTGAGCAACGTGAAAATATTGAAAGCTACACTGCTGGGAACACAGACAGAGGCTCTGCTTCTGAATACTGAAAAAAGGCCTTTAACACAGATGAGAGATGGTCAGAAAAAAATAATTCAGACATCACTGCCATTACTCATGAATATGTCAGACTTTTTTTATTATGATTTTAAATCTCAGTTGAAAACAAAAAATGGAAATGCTCAGTGCCTGATAAACGAGATGGAACAATCCCACACCACATCTCGAAAAAGAGATGGTCAAGGAAATGTTAAAGTGAAATTATTCTCAAAATCAACATAATATGAAAGTTATATTGCAATTCAACCTCTGAATCCTGTAACATAGAAGCATGTTTTAACATCATTCTACAAAAGAGCAGGAAAAAAACTGCCAAATCCTCGATTAACCTCAAGTTTTATCATGTCTGCAAAGTCGACAGGAGAGCTTTAGAAAATTTTTCTTGTTTTTATTGGCAGGAGACAAACTTGAACAATGGTAAATGAGAGAAATGGTCTTGAAAAAATAGGATGAAATTTAGTAAGAAGAAATGAAAAACCTCTATAAGCTTTAGGAACAATTAAATTCACACACCCCCTCACAAAAAAAAAAAAAAAAATAAAAAGCACTACAAGTACCAGAGGAGGAGAAGCCAAACATTTCTTTCATATTTCTTTCCAGAAGTTATTCATAAAACCAACCCAGAAGCTCCAAGTGATGAACAATGCAACTACTGACTTGAAAAGCAATAGTTATCAGCTGGTAGCATATAGTCATTATGATCTGCCTACTGCAATATAAAACTAGATCTTGGTTTTTTAATCCAGTTTCAGCAATTGTAGTAAGAGTCTAGACAGCATGTGCTACGGTAACCCCAAACCACAAAATATTCCCTACATGCTTTATTAAACTTAAAACTTGCAATAAGAAACAAAGGGGTCCAGGCTCCTCAGGCACAGGTACACACATGCAAAGGGTTTCTCAGCCAATCTCCTGGCCTCACGGTCTCTCCCATCACTGGTTTTGGCTTTCTGGTCCCTCCAGGAGCCAGCCCTTAGACCTTCTGGGCTCTCTGCCAACCATTCCAGACTTCTGGCTGCTGCAATAGCTCCTCACCAGCAAGCCAAGCCTGACGTTCCTCGTGACCACACACAGACATACGTAATCACACTAGCTTATGTTTGTGGCACCCCAGACACATGGGCCCTGTGAGTCACAGTCCCCACTCCAGCTGCTGGCACTCAAACCTCCATACACACAATTTTGCACAGAAAAATAGTTAGAAATGGAGTTTAATGAGAAGAAAGGACAAATGATGCTGGGCAGGTGGAGATGCACAGCCTCTTCACACACAACCAACCTCTTTTATTCCCTTTCCCATGTTAGTTCCTCCCCAAATCACCTTGATTCCTCATTTTTCCTGCCTCTGGATCTTCCCTAAACAACCCTTAACAGGTCTTACACAATCCCAAGACACTCTTCCCCTGCCCATAATTCTCACATCCATGACTTTGTGTTATGAATCCTTTTTTATCACTTCTGTTGCTCCTTTTAAAGGGGCATGTCTTTCCTTTGGAATTAAGCAAGAAAGCTCTCTTCAGTAATGGCAAAATCTCCCAATTTTGTATCACCTGCAAATTTTACATGAACATATTGACTTAATTCTCCTAGGTCACAAAAAATATACCAAAAAAAAAAAAAAAAGAGCATTGCCAAAATCCCCTATGCAGATTGAATTAACTCTGGACAAAAGAAGGGAAAGTATAATGGTAAGGACAATCTATCTTGTAGTGTGCATTAGAGGAAGAAGATTCAAGTTTCAGTCTTCAAGACTGTATTTTATTCCATACTGCACAGTCAGTGGAAACAATAAGTATTAGTTTTTTGTTTGTTTTTTTTCAGCAGGTTATCAGCCTGAAATCCAAGGCAACTCACAACCCTTTCCCAGTACAGATGCTAGTATATGTAGCTGGTGAGCCAAAATATTTTTTATTTCTTTTCCAGTGTGATGAGTCCTTAATGTCAGCTTTGACAAGAGGATATGTAACTTCCCTCAAAGTCTTAAACAGCCAGCACCCTGGTGGTTTGGGGGTCTTTCTGAGAAGGTGATACATATGGGTTTGAAATCCTTCAGATGAAGGACAGTGATTTTACTTTTTTTTTTTTTAATTGTTGGATTTGTTTTTAATCTTTTTGATTTATTTTACTTTCAAAGTCTTTCTAACTTGAGTGTTAATAATTTCCTGCAGCAATATAATCATCAGCAGTAGTCAGTGAAGACAACAGAAGGTACAACAGAGACAAAGATGCATTATTTTTGATATTAATTACAAATGACCAGTTATAGGATCCATTGATTTAATTTTGTGGAACCAAATCAAATGGTCCATGTGTAAAACTGGAAGAGTGTTTCTTGCATGGGCATGAATAAAGCCATGCCTCAGGGTATAATTTGTTAGCTTCGCACATACATGGCCTGGTGAGGATAAAGAGAATTCTGTCTAGAATTCAATGGCAAGATCTATCCCAAATTTGCCTAATTGTTTCATAAGTCCTATTGAGACAGGAAATGTAGCTGCTACTGCAGTTGTAAAATGAAAGGAAAATGGTTATTGATTCTATTTTTAAGTATGAAAAATGCGCTTGTGTAGTACAATGATACAGATATTCAGACATACCAGAAAGGGAATAGGAATAGTATAGTAAAAGAGCAGGCTTGTATTACATTGTAAGATAATGACAACTGCCCTAGACCTACGCAATATAAAAACACAATGGCTGAATAGCTTGCAAGGTTTTAAGGTTAGTAGAAGTATCCTGCCAATAATGTGCAAAATAAGCTTCTGAGAATTTTATGTTACATTACTGTTTAAGAACCAGAGGACTACTGTCCCGTGAGTTCACATAACTTAAAGGCTGTCAGTAGTTGCCTGAGGTCCCTTTGGCTGGAGCAACATAACTTACTCTATGGATAGCAATCCTTCTAAAAAAAAGTGTGCATGTGATTTTTATTTTAGGTCCTGTTTTAGTGATGGGGGGGGGGGAGGGTGGAATAAAAGAAACAAAAACAAAACCACAACTCCTTCAAGAGCCAGGTAGCTTCAGAAGGGACAACATACCTTTTTTCATTACTCACAAAGGAGAAAAATCACTGTAACCTACACCAGGCTGTGGCAAAAGAGTTGCACATCAGAAGTCGTGAAACACCCAGCTACAACAACAGAAGTGACCGATGAACTTCATCACAGAGCTGTGCCCTTCCTGAATGAACAGGACATGGCACTGACACAGCATAATGGCACTGAAGCCTTTCCAAACACAGTTCAGAGGAACTTTTAAACAAAGAGAAGCTGTCTACTGAAAACAGAGCACGATCTCCACAAGGCTGTAGCAAAATGCTTCTGAGTGTTTTATCTGGAATGAATCTTCAGTGTAAGACACTGAAGAAACAGGTATTTATTATTAACAGAAGTGTTATCTAAAATAATCCATTTTAGCAGTTAGCCTATTACAACTTGTCTACCCCTGTTGATGGAGACAGATTAACAAAACAAACCCTCAGCACTTTTTACAGTACTACCAAAATCAAGTATTTAAAACAAACAAACAAACAAACACACACACTTGTTGACTTCCTCAAGTAAAGTAAAATTAAAAAGAAACCACGGTGACCTTCTCATATTTTCCCTCCATTCATTCTAAAAGGTTCATATTTCAAGCCTAGTCACTTGGGAAAAGGAAGTAGAGAGTATAGAGATCCTTGCATAAAAACAGCAAGTCAGGAACTGAGGTCTTAAAAAACACTGAATATCACACGTGCTGCAGTTGAATCTTGAGGCCTGACAGCTCTGTTCAGTCCATACAGCCAGTGGCAGCTGACAAGCAGGGGCTGAAAATGAGGGAGTTTGTGTACAAATGATATGTACCCACTGACTAGCTGGTGGGTGATGACTCAACTAAGGTTG
The DNA here is from genome assembly GCF_964211835.1 of Anser anser. Taxonomy (NCBI): domain Eukaryota; kingdom Metazoa; phylum Chordata; class Aves; order Anseriformes; family Anatidae; genus Anser; species Anser anser. The sequence goes on from NC_139721.1 coordinate 65,548,097, forward strand.
TTAATCACTTACTAAGAATAAGGCCCTAATTAACAAGTTAGTGTAAATGTGGGTTTATGGCTTTGGAGCAGTCACCAAATTACAAACTTTATGTCTGAATAAAAAACTCCTTAAAAATAATAAAAAATAAATAAAATAAAAGTTTTTCCCCCTTTTTTTCCCTAAATAATGAAATTCCACTGCAAGTTAGCCCTTATATTCCTAAATTACTTAACTAGATTTTAAAGAGGTATCTTAAAATTAGAACACCCCCATTAGTGGATGGTTATCTTATTTGTGAGATCACCAAACCAACAGGTTCAACCCTGCAGGACTGGCAAGTGAAGAGTCTGCTTTCTTCATACCTCCCCCAGATCTTGGACCTGTCAATAGCTCTTGCAGATTCAACCACAAAGTTGAATCATTTCAAAGTGATTCTATCAGTCCTCAAGGCTCTGCTGTGGTAGTTAGAAATCACAACGAAGTGGAAGACCTTCAGAACCCATTCACTGCTTCTCCTCATTTGCAGTGTCATCAGGAGAGTTGGCTTCCCTGGCACAACTTGAGGTCATTCCCTCTAGTCCTATCACTAGTTACCTGTGAGAAGGGGCTGACCCCCAGTTCCCCACACCTTCCTTTCAGGTAGCTGTAGACAGCAATAAGGTCTCCCCTGAGCCTCCTCTTCTCCAGACTCTTGTTACACCTTAGAGGAAATTGTGGTAACCACTGAGTTTCATGAGAGACCTGACCACACAGCACACTTTCACAGCATGACTTTTGGTCACTGCTGTCAGAAGATTTATGAAAAAATTAGGCATAAGCAAGAATCAGGTGTTACACCACTCAGATTACAGAAGTTCAGCCGCATGTACGAGTAGAGGTGTTGGTGCTGGCAGAGTATTAAGTTACACTAGGACATGCCGACTAACTGTAGGCAGAGATTTTGTGAAAATTTGGCTTCTACAGCTTTTGTGTTAGGTGGTCAAAGCATTCCTACATCTGACAACAGATGGGTGAACTACCTCGTATTTGAACAATCCCGTAAAGTTTTTATAACAACTTGTTTCATATCATAAATGGGTTTCTCTTGCTTTGGGGGAGTTGATCAGTTGACTAGCTACACTGAGAGCAGACTGAGGTTTGGCCATTTACCAGATAACATCACCTGAAAAATATGTCTAGCGAGAAGCACACAATTTCCACCTATTGGAGGAAGAATATGTACTAAGTGACACACAGGAGGAAGCAATTAAATGTTAACCCAAGAACCAGGATAGTACAAGGAGAATATAAGGTATTTTTATAAATGCCATAAAAGGGTATAGATGGAGTAAAGACCCTCTTGTTCTGAAAATATAAATTTATTTGTAGTCTCCAGCTGTGAATGGGAATTTGAAGCACAGAAAACAGAAATGGTTTAGGAAATAGAAAAATGACTTTCTGAAAAACATTAGTCAGTGGTTGCAAGCTTTCTGTTAAATAAGGCTAGAAGTTTAAAAAGTATTTTTCCATGATGAAGAAAAATAATCATTAAGTAGCTACATATACAGAAGAAAAGAAGCTGAGGAAAAGCCTTTAAACATGCAAGAATGACCCTGGGTATGAAGTCAGGTATGAGAGGGTGGCATAACAGAAGTCAAGTCAGACAATCCCACAGTGGGCTGGAAAAGGCTTTAACCGTTTTGGCAGACAGAGTACCCCATTTGCCTAAATGATGTGACAAACACATATTAAAAGTAGAAAGTTGTTTCTGAAATCTGAGCTGAATCTTTCACAGTACAGTGAAGGAAAGGTCCTGCCTCTGTCCTCTTCCTTCTTGCAGTCACCTCCTTCATGCTTTAAACTTGTTATCATTCTTTCTTCCCATCCTTCCTGCATAACTTCAATTCCTTTGGTCTTTTTCTTTGGAAGTCAAGTTTTCTGGACTAATAATTGTTCTCATTGCTCACCTCTGAGCACACAACCTTCAAGTGTCATGCTCAGAGATAGCTTATCCTTTCCCTGTTTCATATTTCCCCTTGTACTTCTGCTGGTCAGAGAGCTGAACAAATTCTTTGGGCTTTATTATGTTGTTTCCCTTAGGAAAGTAATGGCGGGGTCAAGAGTCAGACAGCCCTTGATGGCTGGAGTTGTACTAACTACCTGAACACACAACAACAGAGCCAAAAAGCTCATGAACTTGCTAGTTTCTTGGCTCCTCAAGGACATTCTTCCACAGTTCTTCAAAAGTCAGGGTGTTTCTTGCTGTTTTTTGGCATTTTTGTTGCTGTTTTTAAATGCGTCAAATTCCTGAATTGCCCTTTTTGTCAGTGAAACCAATAAAACACAGAAAACTTTCCAGAAGCTGCTCATCAATATGCAAACTTAGGGGCTACATTGTACTTCTGAGAACAGCTACAAGATATCAGGAGATGGTGATTCTTCCCGAGATTTCTGTTTCTTTTTATGCCACTACTGTGTTTTGTCTTTTTACTCCACCACCATGTTTGTCTGAGTATGGGAATGTTTCTTTAGCTACTGAATAGCCTTCAAACACATAACATACTAAGTCAGCACACAGCATAAGTTAAAGATGGGATGTGAGCAAATCAAAGGTCAAAATTAGAACAACAAAAAATCTTGATAATTTGAAGAAATAACTTGAAAATAAATAATGAATTTGATAGAAATATCAGCAAGCTATTACATTTGCAGGCAGAAATAACCACCTACACAAACATAAAATGGGAAACAAGTGTTTTTGTTTTTTTCAGAAAAGACCACTGGCCTGGTTTAGGGAAACATACTTCAAGTAGGCTGTGAAGCAAAAAGAGTGTGTTCAGAGATAAGCATAAGCAATGACCAGAAAATACCACCTTTAGGGGAAAATTAGGGTTATCCTTGCTGAAAGACACAGTGGACATAATACGAGTGTTCAAGCATAGAAACAGCTTCTTTCAAAAAGACAATGAGAATAATCTTTTTCAAAAAGAAAGAAATTATGAGTTTATATTGCAGCAAGAAAGATTCAAGTTAGATTTTATGAAAAAGTCTTTCTGCTAGCCAAGAACTGGAGAAGGTAGCTTGCACAGATGCTATTGTGAAAAGCTTTAAAAACAGTAAAAGAACTTTGTTATAAGTTAGAACTTGTTTAAGTTAGAACTTTTTTAATTATACAGATTTCATTCTTTAACTTGAAGTTCTTTACAATGATGATTGCCATGGTGATAAGGTAACAATTTCTGATTTATTTTCTCTATTGTAATTATAAGGTTAAAGTTGGTAATAATATTAAATTTTATGAAGTATTCAATCTTCCAGTTCAAATAAAGTGACAGTATCTTGCCAAATGAATCAGAAACTCTAGACCCTAAACTCCAGAAATATTTTTTTTTCTTTTTTGTGTGTGTGACCAAGTTAATAGTGACCTGCTGTGTCTTTCAGGCTGATGCCTAAAAGTTCAGGGTGATCCAGTCTGATTTTTTTTTTAATCTGTATATCCTACCTAACGTCCCATACAGACTCCCATCACCCTAGTCTTTTATCTGGGAACAAACTTTGTGTTCTCTTTAGAAATTAAGATATAAAATAAAATAAAATAAAATAAAATAAATAAAATAAAATAAAATTAGAAACTGTTAAATGAATAGAAACAAACATTCTAAATATGAATAGAAAGCTGAATAAGAATTCATTTCAACTGATTCCACTCTACACCTGATGTTTTATGAAAGACTACCTAAAACCCCTCAATTTCCCACTTTTCTGCTTTCATATGTTGTTTAACCTATATTTTTTGCAATTTTTCTTGTTATATAAGTTGTATGCAGAGAACCAGTCAAATATGTCAAATATTACATCTTAAAATTTAAATGACAGATGCATGAAAATGTATATTTTTATCACTCCTACTTATAAGAATAATCATTTTGACAGAATATGAATCAAGATTTTTAAACCTAGTGTGTTTCTATGAAAAAACATAACATTTCCTCCAACACTGGAAGCCTACACTGAACACACAACTTACAATATCTGGACAAGTTCTGGTTTTAATTATCTACACCTTTTTTCAACTTTTGCCAGCATTCAGCAATTTTTCTATTTTCTTTCTGTATAGCTGGATAAGTCAAACTACTCCTAAAAGAACTGAACACTCATACTCAAAAAATATACAAAAGAAGCATGTAATATGAACACCACCACAAAAATCTGGTGGTTTTTTTGTTTGTTTTTGTTGTAGAAGATCCAAAACAATGGGAACAGAGGACTGCAGTTACAGAAATATAAAAGTCACTTCTGCGTCTCAGCAAAGCAAAGGCACATTCTCCTTGGTCAGAAGAAGAACAGCAGGTTTTGTGTTTTTGTTTATTTGTTTTGTGTGTGTGTGCGTATTTTTTCATGTACTGGAAAAGTCAGTCTATCCCAAATGAAACATGACACAAGAAGAACAATGCTAAGAAGAGATGCTAACTTTCCCATTTTACAGTACCTAGTGAGGAATAAGTAGTTACTCTCTAACTGAACATATATGACAGATTAAAGAAAAAAGAACATCAAATATTTGTTAACTTCCAGTTTTTCACAACTCAATTTCTTTTTAAGCAACAAAAAGAATAAAGAAGATTGCTACCAACATGGTTTTAATATGTTCGGTAGTTACAGCAGACAGACTCAACAAAATATCCTAATTGCTGCATATATGTTCAAACACATTACCCAATGTAATTGGTCTTACAGAACATATTTATCTAACTGTGTAAAAAGACATATTTTCTTTAATATGTCTTTATCTCATGGTGCAAGAGAAGTTATTCTTTTAAACGGTTTGGAATTAACATGCATGTTTTACTTTCCCATCTGCCTGCAGGCATGAGTTGGCATTTGCTCTACTGTAGTGTCTGTGGTAGCCTACTGAGCTGCCATCAGGACTGCATAGGATGTAATGTCATGTCAGGCCAACAGTAAATGCAACCAGATTTTTAATTAAAAAATAAGAAAACCAAAGATGATACTTGCATAACTGTATATACAATGAATAAATACATACACAGAGAAACAAGTGATTCTAGTACAATCCGTTCTTTTTAGTGTTTATGTGAGGGCAGAATAGGCCTTATCATTTTCCCTATCCACCTTCTCATTTTTGTTTGCTTTTTAAATAAATTCTTACTAAAACTACTGGACAAAAGTAATATTGTCTGCCAACTAAGACTGAGGCATTGTCCATAAACCCCAAGCTCCATTTTTCTTAGGGGCAGAGCCTTCTGTGATTTTATTTCTTTAATGCCTACAGTGTACTTATGTACTTGATGTTTTTAACAAGTATCAGTATATCAAAATATGTTAATTCACAACATGCCACATTTCCTCATATTCTTTAACATAAAACTCTCTAACAGGCACAGCACATTTAACTTTCAGGCGTCTTATGATCTGGGAAAATTTTCTGCCAAAAAATTACAGCCAAAGCCATGCTAAAGCCTTGGCTTTAGCCTGGAAGTTTGATGCATAGTGAGCACATGCTGCTTTTGATATTTATCATAAACAGATCCTTATGTATTTTGTCATTATCTACTGCTGAAGAAATACATATATATGTGTGTGTGTATTACAGACAGAGGGTGTTTTGCAAACACATTGTAAACACCTATCCATGGTCATTAAAGTGCATCAACACTAAGCACTGAGCATCCCCTTATGCCTTACAGTTTGTGCTGCATCATGGCTGAAACTCAGTGCAGTGATGGATCCATCCCTGTGACACCCATCCTTGAAAAGACTACGGGGAATAAATAAATAAATAAATAAATAAATAAATAAATAAATAAATAAATAAATAAATAAAGTGTGCTTGTATTCCTGTAAATCACCAGTCATATTGTGCATCTGTAACAATGTCAGCAAGGGCATTACCAATGGCTTAGAGAACTAAATGGACAAAATGTGGTCTTGTAAACTTGATTTCATAGTAAAATAATTAAATATTCCCTTACGTCTACAGGTTTAAAGTACTAATGGATATCTATCAATACTACATTTACAAAAAATCAGTCATTATAGACAAGCAACTTCACTTGAGACTGCAGAATTTAAATACTTAATGTTTGCATTTAGGCAGAGTATCTGTCTCTGGGAGTCTTTCAGCCTTTTAGCTGCAATGAGTTTCAAGATAATTTCAGAAAGACTGAGGGATCTTGACTGAAGACTGAAGATAAGTCACAACTAACAGAGCAACTTTTTCTGCTCGCTTCTGTTTCCATGGGAAGAACGCAGCAGAATAGTAGTAAACCTTTAAGATGTGAGTTCCTAAAGGACTGCATCCTCATAACTATATATTGACAACTTTGATAAAGGAAGAAACAATCCATACATGGAAGCCGGTCTCATCCTCCCCAGCCAAGGCAGGAGCTGCTGGATGTGACATCTGGAGAACAGCTCTTCCCCCAGGCAGCACAAGCAGACCACAGGCCTCCAACCAAAGTGTTAGTGTTGGTGTGATAGTCATTGCTGTCTTAACATCTTTACCTGAGCAAAACTATGGTTGTGGGTATTGTCTTCCCCATTTTCTGTGAGAATGCATGCCAATCAACCTCTTTAAAATACATCAATTTTTTATGCACATTCTAATATTCAAACTATTTTCATTGTTTAATAGGAGTGTTATATATATATATTTTTTTTTCTTTAACATTCTCCTTATATCCCTTTTATATAGGATTTATATATACCTGTAAAGGTTAATGCTCAGGGCTGCAATGCATTTTATTAACATACAGAACTAGTCAGATTATAGTCGCTTGCACATATGAATTGATGTACTAGTGTGGATGCCCTCTGTATATCTATGTCTGACAAGGTGAAAATTATGAACCAGCTCTTTTCGTTCTAAGCAAAAGAGAGCAGCAGACAAGCTAAGCACTTTTGGGTGCCCAGACTACAAGGAAATCAAGAACCCATGTCAGTAAGTAACTAACAGTGGCATTAGGCAGGCTTCTGGTGCAAACTTCATCCCTCCTTATGCACATTCTAGCATACATGTCTTTTCAGTATCTTCAAACTATACATTAAAATGTCATTAAGAGCTGTGAAATTTAAAGTTGTTGAAACAATCAACAACAAAAAAGCTTTGGGGGATACAAGAATTGCTTCTCCTCCTCTTCTGATTTTTAGTTTTTATTTAAGATTTTCTTACCTCGATATTTATATTTTCTGTTTTTCCAGAAGCCTTTTGAATACCAATTCATTATGCAATGATTTTAACTCATTTTTAATCACAAGTAAAGGATATCTCTCATCCTTATAGTATAGATCTCAATCAGAGTCCGCTTTTGCAATTTGCATCACAGGAACAGTGTTTTGTACCCATAACATTTTTTCTTAAAATGAGTGATCTCTCTTGTGGGCATAAGGTTTTCACTGAGCAGTAGGATTAATCATGCCTTCAAATTGTAGCAGTAGCTGATAGACTAAAAAATATCTGGAAGCTAATAAATAGACATTGGAAGAGGTCCTAATGCTTGTCATTTAATGACAACCTGTTTGTCACTTGTGGTAAAGAGCTGGTTTGAAAGATTTTATTTTCCCCTTTTCCTTCTCCCACCGAAGCTGTTTCTATACAATACCCCCTCTTCATTTTCCAAGGCCATCCATAATCAGGTTTTGCACACTGCAACAGATTTTGATATGTCAACAGAAAAACGATGAGGGCACTGCTATATATTGTTGCTGTACAAGTGCTATTTTTTAAATGCCCAAACTTACCACAATACAGACTTTAGAAGTCACTGCTCCTAAGCCAATCTTAGTGCTTAATTCAGAATATTTATTTTAATGCAACCAAAACTGTATAGTTACAAAATAAATATTGAACATATTCACTTATCTAAAATTCCTTCTGTGCTGATATTATATTTCAGCAGATACTGTCAACTGGATATGCACTCAAACTATTTTACTATTATATCATCATAAATGCTTCCTATAAACTAAACCTAGTAGTACAACTTGTAACCTTTCCATCTTGGAGGCATCTGTACTTCTGTCTCAGTAAAAAAGATCTGATTTTTTAGGAATAAGTAACTAAAGATTTCAAACCAGCTATGCACTTCCCTGTTTATTAATGATGAACATAATATGAATCATCAATGTGAACTTGCAGGAAAGAAGACTATCAGTATCCTCAGCTGCATTAGGCAACAAATTGCCAGCAGGTCAGAGATGGTGATCCTACCCCTCTACTCAGCACTGGTGACACCACATGTGGAGTACTGTGTCCACTTCTGGGCTCTCCAGTACAAGAGAGATGTGGAGCTACTGGACGGAGTCCAAAGAAAGGCCACAAAGAAGATGAAGGGATTAGAGTGCCTCTCCTAAGGACAGAGCTATTTTCATTGGTGCCTAATGACAGGACAAGAGGCAATGGGCACACACTGGGACACAGGAGGTTCCATCTGAACACCAGGCAGCACTTCTGTACTGTGCAGGTGACCAATGACTGGCACAGGTTGCCCAGAGATGCTGTGGAGTCTGTCCTCAGAGATCTTCAAAAGCCACCTGAAAGTGGTCCTGCAGGTGTCCCTGCCTGAGCAGTGGGGTTGGACCAGATGACCTCCAGAGGTCTCTTCCAACTTCAAGTATTCTGTGATTCTATAAGTTTTCTAACAGTTATATATTTTAATAATGTTGAAGTAAATACAGTTTAATAATGTTGAACTAAATCATGAGATCTATTGTTAAAAAAAAAAAAAAAGCTTTTCAAGTAACTGTTTCAATTAGTGCTCATACACCTTCAAGAAAAACATTATTTTTGTTTATTAAACTCAAACTGTGTTTTTACCTTTTTGTCTGCTGCATCAACAAGAAGCATAGTTAATTCATATTAGTATCTGAACAGTCTTACAGATTCACTAAATTGTACCTTGTTCACTTTCAGATTTTTTAACACCTTTTCTCCACCTGCTAATGTATTTGTCAATTTTTCAGTTATGAAGACTTCCAAGTAAAATAAGAACCTGGAAGAAAAGAGGACTGTGTAGTAGACTATCTTCAGTTTCTGCATAATTGATTCTTTCTCTTTTATGACTACACTTTTGTAAAATAAAGCAGTGTACATCACATTTTAAACTGGTTGGTAGACTACTGGAATTTCAAAGAAAAAGAATGATATGAACTTGTCAGATCATCTGTATAACATCTGACTTCACCCAATTCCTAGTGAACTGGAGAAGTCCTGATTAAATATTCCAAGTGACACTGAGTTTAAATCATCGCTCTACTCCAGTGCCTAATTATGGTTTCTGTTAAGCATTTGTATATGATTCTTAATTTGCTAATTTTACTTTCTAGACACTGAGTACATGACAGTGTAAAGGGCCCTACTTTCTTTGTAGGTACTTATAAGGCCACAGATGAGTCATCTCTTAATAGGCATATTGATTAAGCAAATATTATGCTGTACTTTACACTACTATACTCATACCTAAGATCACAGGAACAAAGACATGACATGCTTGGTCATAATGATACCAAACAGCACACCAGATGAACTCTTCAGCTTCAGAAATCAAATTATTTTCAGTTTCAGTTGAATTGTTTTTCTAAACGAGCTTAAAAAATTGTAATACTTCATTCAGCACACAATTTCTTACTTCACATTCTCTTTTTCTGAAGAATTGCAAATCATAAAAGTATACTGTGCTAAGAACAAAATCAAGAAACTACCCCAGCAAGTAACTTTGGACAAGATTAATAAGGATAAGCTTTAAACTGATATCTGCCATACTATCCTGACTTTAAAAGCTATTTTACTGGCTTTTTCAGGGAAAAAAATACTGTGCATGTGCTGTAAAAAGAACAGTTCTGGTGAATTCTGGAGATCACAAGGACTTAGTGTGGTTACCACTGAATGCAATGGCAAAGGCTTTCTGAAAAAAAAAAAAAAAAAACTCAAAAAATTTCTAAAAATGACCTCAGGAAATTGTGAGCTTCAAGGAACATATCTTCATTATACCATGTCGTGTACCTTCTTCAGGGCAAATGGCATGTGATAACACAGAAGAGCATTTGAGTTTCAAAGCAAGACAAGCTAAGACACAATCATTACTTGCTTTTCCTTTACTTCAATGAGAATGTTATTTATAAGAAGCAACTCATCTGAGAAGCTAGGCAAATTCTTTTTTGGAAGATTCTGGACGGTGAGGGGAGGGAGGGGAACAATTATATTCACTAGTGATATTCACTGTTTCTGGTCTGTGTAGAGATAATTTCTACCAGAATAAGAGGAAAGGCAAAATACTGCATTAGCTAACTTTATGCAACTGAAAGAACTCATATTTGTCCATTATTTGTTTTGCAGTCCTATATTTATGACCATATATATATGGCATGATAGGATCATCAGATATAAAGATATAAGTACTAAAAAGGCACATAAGTGTCTTATTTATCTGTTGCATTTCAGGTACTCAAAATCCCCTAAAGCTGATATTGCAAAGGTTTCCAAATCCTTCTAAAGAGACTACTTTTAAGCTTATATTAAAAATCTAGTTTCTGTGAAAATCCTGCTCCACTGTTAGAGCAATTAAGAGATATCACTAAACAGACTGCAAAAAATATAAAAGCTTTGCTTCGATTTTTGCACTGTAGTATTGTTTCAGCAACATTGAAACATAGGTATATTTCAATTTTAAGGAAGAAACCAGTATGAAATTGCTTTGACGCCAGATGAAATATTAACAATTAAATGATAATGGGAAAAAAAAAAAAAAGAAAAAAAAAAAAGACTGGATTAAAATAAATAAATAAATAGACCAAAGCAAGAAGGCAGATTTCTAATGTACGCCACAGAACATAGATTGTTAACTTAGATTTACGTGTTTCATTCATAGATTTATATTTGCAAGATTTAGATTTGCTTCAGAACGGTCTGTGCATGTTTGTGTAGAAAATAGCCACACTCAGATGCACAACAACAGGAGGCATAGGGTAATAAGGTTAAGTGTGGGCAACAAGCCTAACAGGCCAGAACTAACTATGAACTAATTTTAAACATACAGAGTGTAGTGCCAAGCAGCACTTCTAGCTCAGTCCAGAACACACCAAACCATCCCAGAGTGACACAGAGCTAATGTAGCCTGCCTCTCAGTAGGAAATATTTTGTGGGGAAAGCTGTATGCTGACATTCAAAGTCACCAAGTTGCTTTGCCACTGCTTGCTCCAGAATTACCTTAGTCACAGCATTCCTAGGATGTCTAGACTGTATTTTTATTTTTTATGTCCAAGATGGAGAGACCAGAGAGTATCTTTTAAAAAATGAAGGAATTAAGAAAGATGCGGGGGGAAGAAGCCACACTAAGTTTTGTACCTTGTCCGTGTCCTGAATCAAGAAAAGGAAGGATAAGGACAGTCAAGCTTGCAGGACAAAAAGAAAAATAGCAGGGACTGCAGCTCATTTGAATCAGTGGATAAGGAAGTCCTGTTGGCTAGAAAGATGAGCTGCCAGGACACGGCTGGTGTGCAGAGAGGATAGGGCTGGAAGCAAAGGGGGCGGGCAGGTCTTCAGGGGAACGTCAACAGGGAACTTTATGCAACACGGAGTCACAGTCTTCTAGGCGGACTGTCTCTCAGGGGACAAAAACAGCAGTCATAAAACTGTCATCGACTCTACCAGTGAATTTAATGTAACACCTTTTCTTTTTTCCTTCATTATTTTTACTTCTGTCTTTAATACTTCCTTAAGGCCTTAAGGTTTGGTTTTTTTTGTTGTTTTTGTTTGTTTGTTTGTTTGTTTTTTTCTCTTTAGCTATCTCTACTCAAGAGTAGCTGATGGCAAAAGCACTACTCTGATCCCTTCCTCAGGTTGTAGTCATGCTGCGACTACCCGTGCCTTTGTTTCCCTAACGATAAATCATATTTTTGTAAAATATAGAGTTATTGAAACTGGGTATTGATGCAAAATGAGGTTGCTTAATTATTAAGAGGAGAATTTCAAACAACTCAGCACCTAATATCAATATTACAACATTTTGAGTCCTTTAGCTTTTAATAATGCATTAGAGTTCCGTAGGGGTTTGAGATAGCAAATGTCAAGGAGTTTAAGACCTTTCCATGCGACAACCGTTCCAGACATAGTATACATGTTGCAGGAATGCTCGAAAAATTGTCTTTTTCTGGGAAGATAATTTTGTTGAAGATTCACTTTTCATTTGGGTAGATTTCCAACTCCAAGCCTGGAGTTTTTCTCGAAGAACCAGACTGAAGGTGTTGGAGTGGAAGACTGTAGGTCTTGCAGCAGTTACAGTATTTGTCATGAGCTTGTAGAACCAGAAGAGATTACTTTGCTCCTGATTCTTGAGCTAAAATGGTGTCTGAAACCTGTTTCTACTTTACTTTTCATCACTGTTCACAGTATCATCCTGTTGGCAGCTGATCAGAATAAATCACTCTATAGGACACTGTCACCGAGGTGTGACAGTAATAAATAAAGAAAAATAAAAAATAAAAAAAAGGCAAATGCCAGAATGCCAGACATATTACTAAAACAACAGCCTAACTTTACTAACTGAAATAAGGAAATAAGAAATTGACAATAACAAACTAGTGTTTAAAGAGAAGATTTTTCAAATTTTTCCATACTGATAAGAAGAAATTCACTGGGAACTGTACTTCAAAAGTACACCTGTTACATCTGTCCTGAAGGTCAAAATTAAGACATTTAATTTCTAAATTGAGATATGGCACATGATATAAAAATAATAAATCTTCATCACTACTCTGTGTTCCAAAACTAACCCTCAAATAATAACATTTCTGTATTCAATATGCTAGATTTTATTCAATATTCTACATGAGAACAAGACATAAATTTCCTAAATATGATTTTTCTGTCAGTATTGACTTTATATTCATCAGCTAGAACTCTAGATAAAATAAAAAGTAAAAAAGGGAAAAAGAAAATACAAGAAATGAAATGTAGTCTGCTGCCTGAAAATAGCCAGTATCAAATGGTTACAAGACAAAGCAAGAAATTCAAAGATAGGCAAGATAAGCTTATTTTTATTGTTGTTGTTTGTTTGTTTGTTTGTTTTTTCTATTCATACCAAATAGCGACATATTATGGTCTGAAATTTGGGGTTTTGCATGACATTTTTAGGGTTTACTTTTACTATTCCCTGAAGCATGTGAAATTGTAGTAATGTTTCAAATAAAGAAAATTACTACTTTTTAATTCTATGAAATGATAGCTTTTAATTATATTTTGAATCAATATGTTTTATTGATTTTTAAACACAAAATAAAACCTTGGAAATGAAAGAGAGTGCCTTAGACTCAGAAAGCAATACCCAACTGTGTAATATAAATAAGCAACAATATTGCGAACAAGAAGTGGGGAGTTTTTGGTGCTGCTGGTTGGGGCTATGGGTGCTGTTTTTTAGGTCACAGTTTAAAGCGTGGGAAGAATTCAGACAGCAGTTCTTTAGGTAAAGGAAGCTGGTATTCTCTGACAGATTAAAGCACCGCTGCCTAGTTTTATATAGGACTGCGTTGTTTTCTTTTGGCTGACATTAATTGGGTGAAGATGTCAAATTTATTTGTTTATGACAAATAAAAGACACATTTGAGTTTCAAGTCTGGTTGGTTGACATGAAGTATAATTGACGTATCACAATTTTAAAACCAGTACTCTTCCATTTTACTTGATGTGCATTTGCAGAATCAGAGAAAAGAGAATCCAACTTCATGCATCAGTCAGCATCAAAGTACAACTAGTACAGATTCTAGTATTGTGTTTGTAATAAAGAAATGGTGATCTGAAAGAAGATTCATTAGAATATACCATTTAAACGTCAAAGAAAATAGTGAAAAAATGGGTGAAGAAACTGGGTTGCAAGATATGGACTTTGTGGAATGAGTCCAGCCAGCAAAGAGGCAGCCAAGACAATTAAGGGACTGGAGCATCTCTCCTATGAGGATAGACTCTGAAAGCTGGAACTGTTCATTCTGGAGAAGAGGAGACTCTGGGGGATCTTATCAATGTGTATAAACACCTCAATGAAGGGTGCAAAGGGATGGATACAGGCTCTTTTTCAGTGTTGTGCAGTAATAGAAGCAATGGGCACAAACTGAAATAGAAGAGGTTCTGTCTGAACACCAAGGAGCACTTCCATACTGTGCAGGTGACAGAGCACTGGCACAGGTTGCCAGAGAGGCTGTGGAGTCTCCCTCCTTGGGGATCTTCAAAAGCTGACTGGACATGGTCCTGGACAACCTGCTCCAAGATGACCTTGTTTTGAGCAGGTGCATTGCACCAGACAATCACTGGAGGTGTCTTCCAGCCACAATGGGTCTGACCATGTCACTCCCTATCACTTGGCTCTAATAAGGAAGGTGCTGCAGCCCCACAGGGACCATTTGCAAGGAAAAGTATGATAAAGAAGGTAGAGGCATTTTCCCCAGGCTGACTGGAGAACTGGCCTGAGACTGGATAAGAGGCTGAACAGTATGGTAAGCACCAACAAGAGTGCATAGGGACATTGTTAGAAACATGGTGGGAAATCTTCTTCTGCTCCATTCTCCAGGACAACACATTTCCTGTGACTACCACTTCTCAGGGAGCATAACAGAATCATACACATCTGACAGGCCAAACGAATCAAAATGAAGACAAAAATGAAGACATCACCCAAACTACCAGCTTTGGTGACCTACATCTGGAAAAGTTAAGCTTTGATAATCATGAAATGTGCCTTGTTGGCCAGAATGTGGGAGGACTTTACAGTTGCTACTTCAGTTGCAGTGATTTAAATTCTCATTTAATGGACTTGGTTCCACAGTGCTACTTTTATCTTCTAATTGAACGTGGCAAAATATTCAGTCTACACCTCGCAACTGCACAGGTGATAGTATAATAACATGCAATAATTACATTTTACTGTCTCAGTTGTTATTAACACTTGCATTCAAAGGTACACATAGTTTTCGGCTGCCACTTCCAGAATTCAGATTGCAATAAAGAACATCTGTGCTAGTAACTGCCTTTTAACTGCAGAGATTTTCTATACCTTTTCTTTTTTGCTACCTTATTTGCTAACAAATAAATTAAATATCCACTAAAAATGCTTTCATGTCCACATGTCATTGTTTTCTGATCTCTCTAGAAATTGTGAAAATAATAATCCCTTCATATTTTTCTGTCCATACAAGACATTAAATTGTGCCAAAACATTTTTTTGTTCCACAGGCAGATGAGCAAGCGGAAGATGGACATGTACTATGTTAACAGTTGGATTTGATGATCTTAGAGGTCTTTTTCAACCTAAATGGTTCCATAATTCTATGACAAATTGCAGTATACCTGCAGATTGATGGTATTTGTACACAGGATGCAATATTCATGTAGTAAAACCATACAAAACCCAAAACTCTATTTAAGTATATACAAATCTGTGCTCTTACACTGTAAGCACAAAGGGTGTCAAGAATAATTAAAACCATGTAATGATTCCTACAGTGTGAAACTAAAGAAAACAAAGAGGGACACAACTGAGTCTGCAAAGGGGCTAGGAAAACATAAATGTTATCAGAAAAGACAGAAAGAAATTAAGTGGGGGGAGGAGGGAAGGTAAAGTGAGAAAAGGACAATAGTTCTCCAGATTCAGCAGTGCAATTAAGGTGAACCCTTTCAGTATACATTTAGACTCCTAATCCTTCAAATGTGCAAATTTTATTAAATATTACAAAAATAAAAAATAAAAAAAAGGCCAAACAAAACCCTGTTTCTTATTCTTCTCCCATGCTCTTGTACTCCCATAAAAAAATAAAAAAATAAAAAAGATAAATCATACAATACAATCCAGTATCAAATAGCTGAAGTAGAAACTTGGCAAGATGTAGTGCATTCCACTGCACCACTTTTTTATTTTTTTATTTTTCCAGGTAATTTTCCCGGTTTTCTAAGTATTTTTAAATTACCTTGAAGGAGGTTGTAGCAAGTTGTGGATTGGGCTCTTCTGCCAAGCAGCAAGTGATTAGACAAGGGGAAGGATAGGTTTAGATTGGATATTAGGAGAAATTTCTTTAGTGAAAGAGTTGTGCAGCATTAGAAGAAGCCACCCAGGAAAGCGGTTGAGTCCCTGGAGGTCTTCAAGAAACATGTAGATGTAGAGCTTATGCTTACCATGTAAGCATGGTTTAGTGGTGGACTTGTCAGTGCTAGGTTAAAGGTTAGACTAGATGATCTTAGAGGTCTTTTCCAAAACGAATGATTCTATAGTTTTATGATTTTTTTAATACATCTTTATATAGCATAACCATTCATAATAAATAAAAAAATAAATAATAAAAATAATGGTATTATAATTGTGAAACAGTTCTTCAACAAAGAGCAAAGAAAACGAGAGAGAGAAGTTTCCAGAAGACAGCAGTGCTCTTAACTTTCAGACGCAATGTTGTATTTACCTACGCTCATTTCAGAAGCAAGCACTTTATACCAGGGGCCTCCCACTCCCACTACCAGTTCATGTGTAGCAACCTAATCAAAAATCCTGGTGGAGTCATAACTATATCAGATCATATGTGACTACTGTCACTTATTTCAGCCTTTCTGTAGGAGATAAGTTGTTGCATTAATGTTTTACAGAATTTTAAATGAAGGGCAACTTCTCATCAAATAAAAATGGAGTAAACAAAGCACCCTTCACAGAACAATTTGTTTCCTCTTCTATGAAAGACACTCTCGTACCATTCAAATTGAGGTTTTCCATTGGAGTTTGTTCATCTCTTCTCTTTTAGTTCTATAAAAAGAAAAATCACTGCAGCTGCCTGTTCTTCAAGAGCAAAAACCTGCAATCTAATCTAAATTCTGTATTTCTTGCTATATAAGCATTTCCATTTTTTGACTTGCATTTAAAATTCATTTAGCACTAAATATAGATTTAAAAAAGCAACCCAACATGTTCAGTTTTCCACACAGTCATGAAAGTGGCTTAACAATGGAGTAAGACAAAATAATGCTGATATCTAAAAGCTAACTGACATCAAACTAAACTTTACATATGGTCACACTCTTAAATAATTTGGAAGCTATCTAACTGTTGCTGTCTTTATCGATTTATTTTTATCCGTCAACATTAAGGCAGTCCCCACTGAAACATCCTAGAGCAATTTTATTTTTTTTAAGACATGTAATTCATGCACGGATTCACTAATGCATTAATATGTAAATACATTAACTCACTAATACCCCAGTGGTGCAGCTTACTTTATTTCTAAAGCTCCTGTAATGCAGAAAAGTCAAAATCTCTCTTAACAAGAATAATTGTATATATATAAATATATAAATGATATAAATGA
Organism: Anser anser; assembly: GCF_964211835.1. Lineage (NCBI taxonomy): Eukaryota > Metazoa > Chordata > Aves > Anseriformes > Anatidae > Anser > Anser anser. The sequence continues at coordinate 65,565,407 of NC_139721.1, forward strand.
GATATTTTTTTTCTTCAGCTGCTCAGCATGATTCAAGTGAGGAAAGATAACAGATTCCTTGCTCCTGGAGCAAACTCTTTTCTTTTTAGCCATTTTTTTTCTTCTTCTACTTCTTGAATAAAGCTGCATGTATTACCATAGTCTGTTTTTGTTGTCATTGTTGTTCTGCCTTTGTTAAAGTTCTGCAGAAACATTTGTGCACACCAACAGATCTACTTGCAGCAACAATTTTTCTTCTGATTGACATTTTTCTCAACTTTTAGCTCAGTAGCTCTTATACAGCACACATCTTGAAGCATTAAGTGCTTATCACTAGTTACAAACACAAATTCATTTTCTTTTAATTGAAGGTCATGTAATGAGCTGGAGACAGTTTTTGTTCTCCTTGTGGTTCTTGGGCCAGTTCTTGTTCCCTACAGTGTTAATGCTATCATGCATTATCTTATTTTTCCTCTAAGTTGAATAAAACAAGTTCTTTCAATTGGGTATGGTTTTGGCTAATAATATTTCTTCTCTCTCCTAGGAGACTAATTTTAATATTGTTGTTCTGTAGGTATGTATCTATTATTGTAGGATGATTGATTCCATTCAGCACAAAAATTTAATTGTGAAGTTACTCCTTTAAGATACGAGTGCAAACACTACCAAAAGGTTTAAAGCCCAAAGACTGTAAAATTAGGGTCCATGACTTATGCATTTAAAAGAGCTAATGATCTGCATCAACTATGAATGCATCAAATTGCTGAAATCAAAAAGCTCTATTTCTATTTATATCACAAAGTCATTGACAGAATAAAGAGACTAAAAGTAGTGAAACATTCATGAATGATTTAGTAAGAGAAGATGCCGATTGCATCAAGATTCAGATGTTAGTATTCGTCAGCCAAATGGGACAGAAAGCTTCTTATAAATGAACCCTCAAAAACAGATGAAATAGAAAATGGAAGTGCTGTCAATATTTTTTATCTATTACCTATAGATAACACAAATGTCTGGCATATTTTTCTTGTATTTCATAATATATTTTCTTCTGTTTACTATATCCTGTCTTGTAAGACATAAAAAGGATACCTCTGACATGAAAGGAATAACCTTCATCTCACCAAATGTATAGCCTAAACTTCCCCTACCTCCCCATCCCTATTCACTATAAAATGAAATCATTGAAAAATTAAGCACAAAAGATATACTATACTCCTTTTCTGTAGGTCTGATAGTGAAACAGCTCTCTGCCATGTACTTCAATAAAAGTGACTGAACCATACAGAAGGTTACTATTTTGTAGCCCCTTTCAAATTTTTTTATTTTTTATTTTTTTAAGTTTTACATGGTGGATTTCTAAAATCTGTCTTTAGATTCTGTAACCTGGCTCACATAACCTTAAGTAGGTCTTTTAGATTTTGAGGGGGCAATTTTTGTTCTGTTTGTATTTATTTCAAAAGTGGACATTAGAATTACAAATTATATTATAAAAGAAATTGTAAAATTAATTACTTGGAACTGTAAATGTCAAAACTAAACTGCTGATGCAAGTATCATGTATGGCAGTACGTACTAACTGAAATTATTTTTATCACATCTGGCTCAATTATGTTCCACTGAGGTACTCTGTCAAAAAAAGAAGTTGAAGTGATCTGGATATAGAAAAATAATTTGGAACTAAAAATACACTAAAATGCAACAAAATCAGTTGCAGAAAGATCTGCAAGTGGAAAAAGGTCAGCATAAACAACCAAGCAAAAGCAGATCAAATTGTAGTATCAATGATACTAGGATAAAGTGAATGCCATGCCCAGAGAAATAGAAAGGCAAATGTCTGAAAATTATTGAAGAAATGGGGAATTTCAACAAATTCCTAAGAAAATAAAGCAGCACAATGCATAATGGGTAACTTCAGGAACTGGAGACATTGATTTATATGAAAACAGACCCTAAAAATGGATAATAAAAACAATAATGCATGTCTATATTTTCTCTAGGGACAAGTTAAAACCAGACAAAAAGATTCCTTTATATCACCAAGAAATTCAGCAATAAAAGTAGATTTTCTAAGTAATACAATCCACGTCAAGATTTTAGAGATCAAAATGGGATGACTTGAAAAGGTTCGTCAGACTTAAGAGAGTTGTTTTGTAAGGAAACACAAAAAAGTACCTGAAAACATGCAACACAGTATTCTGTAGATCCTTTAGAAAAGTAACCGTAAGATGGAGAAACATGCAGATGCTTTTAAATATGCCTAAATGAAATATCAATTTTTGTCTAATTAAGGTCCTGCAGCTAATACTGGGCAACAACCTTCAGCTTCAGTGAGTGTTACAAATTACTTGAATCTAACAAGACCTGTCCGTAGATTCATAAAGTACAGAGGGACTAATAGTTCTATCTTACCATGACAGTTCCCAGTTGTGAGTTACCTCCCAATATAAAAGAACTAGCCAAAGAGAATCACCCATTACTCAATATGCCTTACTGAATCAACAGTTTGAAGATAAAATTCCTTCACTTTCATGAGCTGCAGGTTTTAAAATAGAATCAATTTTGGTCATTGGAGTCATTAAGATTAAGCGCCCAGTGGGTGACCAAAGTGATATTCCTTGTCAGTCTGACTGCGTTGTAACTAGCACCTAGACATAGAGTCCATGTTTTTTATCCATATTCATTTGTGTTGCATGCTAATTACATGTAGACAGAAATAGAGCACTTCAAAATAGAACAATTCCATTTGCATCTTTCAGCCGAAAAGGTACTAATTTCCAACCTTCCAATTCTTTCCAGAGTGTCTGAGGTAGCATCCTCTTACCCCCTCCCAAGAAACATGACAGGTCTCCACTTAATACCAGTGGGAACAGTCAGCTGAAAGAACACAATAACTATATGGAGTAACGGAACACAGAGGAAGGATTAAAAAAGATAAGCTTGTTCTGGATCACTGCAAAGTAAGAAAATGTGTAATTCTGTACAAAGTCTTATTTTGAGCTAGCTGAAAAGTCTTATTTTAATTTCCACTTTTTTTTCCTTTGCTATACAACAAAAGAATGAAAACAAAAATAGTTTCAAAATGACAGTGAAATTTCTTTTGTTTATAAAATATTGAAACTACTAATTTTAGTTCATCCATTTTGGTCTCCCTGACATGATTTTGCCAGTTTTTCTAAAAATAAAAATAATAACAACAATATCAACAACAAACTCAAGCAAAAACTCTTGTAACATTCCTCCAGTTTCATAAGTCATTTAATTTCAACACAACTGCTTGTTCCAATTTTATAAGTTTCTCTTGTATGCTCTCCAAAAACTGATGTCCAGTTCGGAATTTCTAAGTGATTCATTCAATGATATTTGGAAGTACCTAGTCAGGAAACAACCCACTTTTATTAATGTGAAATCAGCTACACCATAGAGCCCCTGAGTTTTGGTAAGCAACTAAGTAATGCAGATAAATCACATGAATGTGGATTAACTGGAAATGGAATTTATTTATGACAGAATTGAATCTGAACACAGCAGTTACTTTTGGAAATGAACTTGACTTGACAGGAGGTCCATAGGTAGAATGCAGCATGCAAGAGAATAAAACAGGCTACAAATGTAAGGAAACAAAACATACCAACCTAGACAAAATAAGTGGCAATTCTGCAAAACCACACTTTCAACTAGAAATCCCAACCTTTTCACAAGTACAAACTAAAACCAAAGATTAAAAAACAAACAAACAAAAAAAAACCACCTCATGCTCACAATACAGAACCGACATCTTGGTTTCTTCAATGCAAAAGTATGAAATTAGTATGTTTTTAAAGAGTAGTCTCTGATATGGTAAATAAACAGAGCAGCAGATATCATAGCTCACTCAGTTCAATAACAGGAAACTTTTAGTATGATTTTATGGTACAAAGAATAAAACTATGTAGCTTGTACTTAAAAGACATACCATTCCAATGGAATTAACAGAACAGAAAGTACCATGTTTGATCCAAAACTAAGACTTGTAATACAGATATATATTTCAAAACAAGTGAAAACAAGTGTGTGAAATCTATCTAGCTGTATTGAGAATAAGTCATACATAGAATACTGTAGAAAATTCAGGTTTTGGGTGCATGTGATGCCTGATCTTTATCAATACTGAATATGGGTCTACAAAGTAGGTGTTCTGCCTGTATACGAAACAGCTTTCATTTGACTGGCACTTTCAAGTGCTATTTTAAAATAAATATTACCAACTGGATGCACAAGCTATAGAGAATGCCCAGCTCCTTGCAAACCCATTTTAAAATGAACAACATGCAATAAGAGGTTATGTAGTGTTTTATTGCCTCCCATGCAAATAATCTCCACATTTTCCTCAGATACAAAATCTGAAACAATTTTCAGTGACATTCCCATATTAATTGCGACACTCACGGAGAAGATATTTTGACTAGAAGCTGAAAAGCTAAAAAATAAGTCTTGAAAAGGTTGTGCAGATGGAAGGTGAATTTATATCACAGAAAAATCTCCAACATGTTGATATAATTAAGCATTCCTAATGAGTTAGAAATCCAGGCTAGTTGCACATGCTATTTTAGTTTCTCTAGCCTTCTTCTGTGGTTGATGGAGAGACTCTTCTTGAAGGCAATGCCTGACTCAGGAGCTGATCTTGTTCTCTAGAGGGCAGTCTCTTGCTCTTTCTGCACTGACTACAGCCAGAAATCAGGAAGATTAATAACTAGCAGTGTCCCTGCTAGTGTCCCCTGTGGTAATAACCACATTCCACTTTAAACTGTGTAAAGATTGGCAAGAGCTATTACTTTGAAGAATTAAATATAGTCCCAAGTATGAAGCTTTACTGAAATGTTTCAAGTTTAACAAAGAACCCAATATATCAGTTAATGCAACATCACCTGGTTGGAAGGCTTCTGTCCAGCTCATTAACCAGTGACATGTTTTGTTAAGCAATGACTAAAGCACAGTGAAACTATTTTCTCACTTTATGTCTGACAAATATTTATCATTTGAATTTTAATGAAGGCATAACAAACTAACCATTGGAAATCACTTCACAGGAATTCTAGCACAAATGTCTATTCAAACTTTATAAAGGGATGCAAATTTGCAAAGTATTCCTAAGTATGAAATAGTATGCCAATAAGAAACTACTGTTCCAGACATCCCTCAATGACACCTTTTGAAAATGAAATTAAGAAGGTGTTGGAAAATAAATTTTAAATGATTTGCACACCATTCTTTTTGTTTGTTTTATATATATAGCATCTCTGAAAAATTCCAATGGAAACACTTTTTCAGAACCACTTATTCTGAAATTTATGCAGATTAAAGTGAGAGAGGATGCATTTATGTCAACACCTAACTAGCTTCTTGACCCAAAACGGAATTAAACCTCAAGGAGATTAGTTACAAACTGGCCTGAGCAAATGAGAGGCAACACCAGACATCAAATAAAGTGTCTGGCAACTCTCCAAAACACCAGCCTGTGCTGAGGCTGTATATCCTCACCATCTCTGAACTTTTGTCTTGCTGGGCAAGGAAAGGACATCTAAGTAAAACACACACAATAAACTGAATTTGCAGGTTTGGGGGCCTGCTGTAGGCAGTACATCTTGCAAACAAACCACTTGTGCTATCTCCTTCACTGAGGGAAAGATTAGAAGATGGGGAAAGGTGAGAATAAGTTATAGAGAATAGCGTCAAATTTAGAAATTCATCTCAGAAGTTCAAGACCTTATCTCTATTCTGAGGATGAGGAAAGATGTAAAGAGCACATCATATTCAGAAACCTCTGGAAGACTAGTTTATGCGCATGTCCTGGCTAGCGCTGAAAATTTATTCATCACTGGGTGGGGGAAGGAGGGGAACTGAAATCAAGTTATCAACATGCCATCTGATAAAGGTGGTGGCATTGACCTCTGATCTGTGACAGTGGGACTGATGTCTGAAACACACACTGCTTAGATCCTGGTCCTGTTAGCATTTTTTCTGAGAAGCAGAGGCATATCTGTACATATATGTATATATGTATATATATATGTACTTCACCAGTACTTCAGTAATAACTTTGTCTTAGAGCTTTAAAAACCAAAACAAAATAAAACCAACCAAAACACATAAAGCATAAGCAGTACAGCTGCAAACAATTCACAAATATATGAAGCTTGATCAGGAAGGCCAGAAGGAAGAATAGAGTATATTCTTGGCCAGAAAAATCACCTTCTTTCTGTATCAGTCACATTGAGTGAACCACAGAACAGTCATTTTAATGATTTTTTTTTTAACCTAAGACCTCTGATCTCTTGTCTGAGAAGAGCAAATATTCCACTGAGAGAAAATCAGTCTTATCATCATATCCTTTTGTGCACTTTACGTCTTTCTCTACAAGCTGTTGCACAAAAAATTCCACTGTGTTCTCATCAAAGTATTCCCTGCAATTCCCATTTGGAAGATGTCCATGATAGCTGTCTACAAACATACGAGCACTGTGACTCTGTTCTCTCTCCAATGCTGCGGAGAGAGAGGGCAATGTAGGAGCAAGCATGTAACTTCTTGATCTGTGGGAAGCTAGCTGTAGGTATGGACGGAGTAGTGAACATCCACAAACTGGATCAGCAGGGCTAGCTACTGGGTTTAGCTCCCAGCAAAACTTAGGTAGTTACCAATATTTGTTCACACCCCAAATCTAAAAGGTTGAATGTGTGAAATTCTCTCATTTCTTCTCTTTAATTTTATCTGAGCAAACAGCAAATGTCCTTACCCTCTAAAGGCAGAAAAGAGAGACATCATCACCAGCATAGACATTATGGACCCAATTATATGTTGCACTGCTATGCCTGGCAGAACCTGGGAGCTGTTTGATGTTCTTTTGTCTTCCTCAGCTGGCAGAGAATAAAAGTCTGAGACGTGAATTATTCTACTCTCAGTTAATCTAATTGGGTTGTTCACTCATTTTAAGTGCTGGCATTAACTGTTCAATGATACATTTTTGGAAAGGAGTTGCAAGAGGAAGTGGAGCCTAAGCAAAGGAGGATCAGCTGGGAGTTCTCAAAAACAATGAAACACAGAAGAAAAAAGTAAATGAGAAACAGGATGATCTGGAAAGAAAATTCTAGGAATGCCAGGAAGAAAATAAAAAGCCAAAAAACAGTGGTTCTAAAATTGACTGGTTTTCCAGCTCTTCGAGACATTTGAACTCACAAAGAGGTTTCCTATATATACCAGTAGTATATTTAGATATTATTATTAATTTCATACACTTAAGAAGGGAAGAGGAGGTGGACAGTTCAGGGTAGAAGTTGGCCTCCTCATGAGATATATTCAGTCCTAAGGTCTAATGCAGAAGGGCATTTTAATTTTAGTTAAATGCAAAATAAGTTATTAATATGTCTACAGTGCTCTGGGCATCAAATCAAGTGGCACGTTCTTTTCTGAACAAAAATACCTTCTTGCCTGGAGCCTGCAAGAGCAGAGAAGATGTAAAATGCACTTGGCCTTCCTGGAAAAGTTATAATAAGTGTGCAATAAAGAATATTCAATAATCCATGATGAGATGGCATACAGGAGAAAGTAGAAAACTTATTACAATTTATATGTTATTATTAGTATTACATTATTATCATTATTATTAGTAGTAGTAGCATTAAAAGGGGAGGGGTGGATTTGTAGCATCTGTTGCAAAATCTTGCATACCGGACCATGTGATTTGTACAACAATAATAGGATTTTACAATGTTTGCTGGTGAATTCATTTTTAGCAGGGCTGATAGCACTAGTCAGAGAACAATCAACACTGCCTAATAACACAGACAAGAGTTCATTAAGCAATAAGAAGAAACTGAGAAAGTATTTTAAGGTGACGGAGTAGCAGGCATCTTTCAGATGTATTAAATTATCCTTGAGGAAAGCTGTGGAGTTGCAGACAGTGTTCAGTTCTAACACACTGAGGTACTAAATGATAGACACATAAAAAGATATTTTTTTTAATGACTGAAATTAAACATGTTTCAGCAAGAAAACCCTAAGTATTACTGAGAAACAAGGACAAATGAAACTTCCTTCACTTCACATTCAGTTAAAAATATTCTTTACTTCAAAGTTTTGTTGATTATTAAAATGAATGACAGCAAATGCAGGGCTCATCTTGTTTGTAAAGAATGAAGTGGTGACTGTCAAAGGAATATCTTTTGGTACCTTTGATATCAGAAGTGGAAACCTTCCACTGCACGTATTAAAATATGTCACTGCAAACAAATCGCGCATGTGAATTATAGTGACATAACCTATCACCTGAAAGGACAGCTGAGTAAAAATGACAAATGTACATTATTAAGGTAAAAAATGGATTACCGTTAGAAACAGAGAAAACCCATGATTGATGTTAGCATTTTCATACACAGAAAATGGTTAAAATCTTTCTAAATTTTTAGGGTTAGACAAAAGCCATTAGAACTAACTGATTATAAAACACCTTTATAGTAATGTCAATCAATACAGTCAAATTGAAATAACTTTATTAACACTTTTTCTCTCTCCCAAAAAGGAGCATACATTAAACTGGGTGTGTAGAGAGTAGGGTGTAATTTTTCTGAGAACTGTTTAAATATTCTTATAGTAAGAGCCATAGTGCATGTATCAGATTTTTCCTTCTGGAGCCAGAAAAATGGAAACTATTCAAAAACTCTTACACATACACATGAATAAATATACTCTTCTTTACTAGGATCTTACCCTAATTTGTCCCTTAAATTTCAAAGAGTCACCCAGCTAAATCCCTAATTACAAACTGTGAGAATATTTCTGGTAAAATAACTGAAAATAGAACATATTCCTGTAAGCCAATATTAAAGCAGCAAAGTGGGAAAAAAAAGACCACATGCAGTCTTCCTTGTCACTTTCTCAGAGAAGATTCAAGTGTCATAATGTGTAAATTGCTTCTCCAGTCAGAACAGACACATATTAATAATCCACGTGCCTCCTTTAGCCTAGTCTGCAAAAAAAATCAATGAAGCAAAAAAGCAAAAACACCTTATTTAAACAAATGCTGCCCTTCTCTCAAAAAAAATAAATTAAAATGTGAAAAACAAAATCAACTCAAGAAAGATAAAGTTGTTTGCTTTAAATGTGCAAGAAGCTGACAAAGCTTGTTTATCAGAAACTGATTCTACAAAATAGATTTATAACTATCTACAGTGTCAAAACAAATTTGGTAAATTTGTGTTTGTTTTTAAGCATATATTTATTATTTATAAGGGCACTAGATTCTGCATGGGGGAAACAATATTCTAAATTCATTTAATTGAGTAAATATTAGTTTAGAAACTTAGTGGAAAGAAATTATATCACTTTCTGTAGATTTTCTGTCAGTATTAAAACTATTTTTCTGGTTATATTAAATATATCACTAAAGAAAATAAAAGTAATCTATATCATTGATCTGCTTGAGTACCCAAGCAGTCAGTAGGAAGCTAATATTACTTTTCAGACTTGATTTTATTTGCAGTAAAGGTATATATCAAAACACAACTTACAAAAACACACTTGAAAGCCTTTGAAAGTAAATCCATTATCTTTTCTAGTGCTTCCCTAGTGAATTACTTTTCCCCTTTTAGACTTTTTGCTTGCTGACAAAGCCTGTAGTATATCTTCACTGTAAAAACAGCCATAATACCTGACTAACCCTCCTGTCATAGATATTACACTGTTGTTTTAACAGTAGATGTTGAAAACTGACAGAAAAAAATGAGACATTTTTAAATCTTCCTCCTATAGAGTAAATAATTCACTGTTTGTGAAGTCTCCCTCTGTATGTTACTTAACAGTTTAGATAGCTTTCTTCTTGATTATAACCATTAGAAAGTAATGCAGAGAATAATCATTGTAACTTGGGTTTTAAAAGCCTCTAGGTATGTCAACAGAGATCCCAAGCAGCAATGCAACCTCTTTGTAGTCACAAGAGTTGTGAAAGAAAAGGATTGGGAACAGACAAGCAAACAGAAAAATGCCTTTGTTATTTCAGACTTTCACCTCTATCTGTTAGCTGCATGGTGGCAAACATTCCCTACACGCTTAACAAGGAGGATGAGTATGGTGTGAGGCTCAGAGGACCACTGAAAGTCCCCATACGCAGCTCCTCATTTAAGGTAGGCAAGAGTAAGTTGTTTAACACTTTCCACAACAACTTCCAACAACTTGTGCTTTATCTAGAATATACCATGTGGAAGACTTACAGTAAGAGCACAGTTCCCACAACACTTAGGAGACTGCAGTTACCATTCACAAAGAAAGATGATGTTTCCCCACACACACATTTGAATTTTTCTAGTTGAACATTGAATTCTATCACATTTAGTATGCTAAGTCAGAAAGGTCAGTAAGATTATTGATCAACTCCCTGTGTAAAAGTAAAGTTCTCTAAATCTTTATTTGATCTCAGAGAAACTAGACAGAAAAAAGAACAAAAATAAAACAAACAAACAAAAAAAACCTTTGTCCAAAACCTTCCCAGATAGTTATAGTACCATTTTCATAAATTTAAATATTAAGGTCTTCTAATGAATATAGTATTCCAGTCCTCAAACCATTCTTCCTATAGTTTGTGAAACATAAGTACAACAAATAATCCAGTAATTCCACTTATGCTGGAGAAGTAAATCATATCATTTTTTCCTATATTTTCTTGCATTTACTTTATTAAAAACACAGAACCATGTGTTCAGTTCATCTACCAAGACCACTCAAACAACTTCAAATTCACAGTGCTGAATCTTAACAAGTCTTTATGCTTGATATAAAAAATGTATATAAAGTTAGAATTGGTTTTATCAAATTTACTCTGAAGTGGAAAACTTCCTACTCAATTTATTTTGTGTCAGGAAAATACCCTCTGCCTCATGTTAAAGAAGAACTTCTAGACCCCATATATTTGGTGAATTTCAAGGGAGATCACACTTGGAAAACCTACCGTAATCTGAATGGAAAAGGCTTGAAAAGATTTGAACAGATAAAAATGAGGAAGAACAAAAGCATAAAATTGTCAAGAATGTACTATTAACATGGTCTTCAGTAGGAAAAGGGTACTTTTTCTTAAAAAAATAAATTTAAAAAAAAATCACAAGCATTTCCTTTCACAATTCATCTTCTTCATAGAACGATACACCAGAATTTCTTCTTCCATTAAAAATGACATCCCAGAACACTGGACTATAGCTCAGCAGGTACCTAATTCCTCTCCTTCTCATAATCACACACTAAAATCAAGAGGCAATAAGGAAGCTAAATAACAATGAAGAGGCTAAATTTGTAGTGTAAATTGATGTGGATATTCTGCATATATTTGCTGAAACAACAGCTCTGAATGGTGTCTTTTCTCTTCTTGCCTCTCTCAATTTTTATTATATTGACTTATTAATTTCTAATTTCACTATTTGGCCAGAACATAGGCTGGGCAGAACCTCCTGAGTCAGGATCCAGTCCCTTGTTATTACAAGTCTAGCTCCTTTTACAAAGAGAAACCTGTTGAGAAACCTCAGTTTAAACTTAAACGTACCAAAAAGCTGCATAAGCTAAAAGATAAGGTTTTATCTTCCTGATCCATGTAAAGAAAGCAATCAGCCATTCCTGTTCACAGCTGAGTCTTACTCTGAAGATTTATCCATTGAGTACTTCTCATTAGATTACAATGAATGGTTCAAAAGATGGGATCAAACACTAGTGCTAGATTTTCAGGGAGAACTGGAAGACCTGGGAACAGGGGACAGTAACTTCAGCTACACAACCTAGACTATCAGTTCCACAGAGATTCTTACAGTGCACTTTGCACCGTAGACCTGAAGCAACATTATCACCAAAGCAGTAGTACAGACTTGCGGAAATTATGGAGAAAAACTGCTGTAATAGGCTTCAAGCTTATTCTCTTCTCCAGCACACTGGAAAAAGCAAGTTCAGACAGAGGTTCTGTGATGATACTAGTCAAAGCCTAAGATATGTGGCCATACTGCTTAGAGAGCTCGTAAAAGTAATTGTTGAAAATATTAATCCAACGTAAAATTTGTTGATTATTTTCAGCTGAGTCATAGTTCGTGTCTTTGCAAGGGGCAGAAGTGAAGAAAAAGAAGCATACTCCTCAGCAATAAAATAAATTGATATTTCCATGGAATTTAATGGCTGCTACTGCAAAATACAGACATCACTGTCAGAGAATTTGATGCCATTGTGCTGCAGAACACAAATGAATTCAGGTACATTTCAAACAATTTGTATGAAAAACTTCAATTCATGATCTGCTTAAAAGACATTCAAACCACATGTGCACTGTGATCAATTTATTTATGAGAAAACATCATCATTCAAAACAAAATATTTCCTAGTCTAAGAGCTGAATCATCATTTCATGTAAAAACAAAACAGAGCACACACACACACACTAATACACACATGCAGAACTGTGTACAATCAGCATGCATTCTCCAGCTTCAATTTTTGTGATATTCCAAGTGGATTCAAACCAAAAGAAGAGGGAACTGGTCCCTATAACTGGTCGCTATTATCATATAGAAAACAGAAATTGATAAGCACTGCAATTTTTGAGATATTCTTTATTTTGAACTACTACTACTACCAAAATAAAAATAAAAATAAAAAAATAATCTGAAACAGCGCTTTCAAAATAAAAGAAACAAAAATAGTGTTTTGTTCTCACACAGAAACAATCAAGCACTATGTAAAAGAAATACGTTAATGGTGGCACTGATAATGTAAAAGGGACAAAGATGATAAATGAAAATACTAACAGTTTTAGTAACAGGAATTTGAGGAAGAATACGGGAGAAACAGAGGAAGAGAAAAGAGATGGGAGTTTAGCAATAATTAATTGAAACGATTCACAACTGAATATAGAGAGTACAAAGGAAGAGGAGAAAGGGGTCATGGAATTAGAACAGTTGAATTGTGTGGTGTTTTTAGTAACCATATTTGATCAAATATACTGCCTATCTGACCACTGCTATTACCTAACGAGTTGAAAATTTTGCTGGAAATAAGTTCTCTATAGGTCCATAACAACTGAAATATATGACCATGCTAAAAGAAACAATCAAACCAAACAAACAATCCACCAAGCATATTATCAGTATAACTGAAATGCAGTTATGTCCCTAACAATGACTCTCTGTATTCAATAATTTTGAATTAAAATCTGCATGTACTTATTGAATACTACTGGGATCACTTAACGTGCCTAAAAGTTAAGCATGTCGTTAATTTCTTTGCTGAATCAAGACCTTATGTAACAAGTTTATTTTTATCAGATGTATATCAAAGATGATAATATTAGAGATGTTCTTGAGTTTGAAAAATGCACACGTGACTTTACTGACAGCCTGGCTTCCCCGATTTAAAAATTTCCAGACTTCATGGTTTATTTATGGAAAAAATCACAAAGACTGGCATATCCTTTGTTTGATTAAAAGGAATGAATTAGGTAATAGAATAATACTTGTTTAAATTTTGTGACACAATACACTGTGCTAGAATAAGAGATTCATTTTTCTTTTAACTATTAATCTGTATTGCCTGAACATTGGCTTATCTGAGAGAGGCAATATTTTGTAATGGCTAGAGAAACGGGAGACAAACTGCAAGTGAATAGAAATGAGTTCTATTTCCCGATCTTTAGTGTCTTTCTGTATAATTTTCAATAAATGCAAACACCATGCCAATAAAATTACTCATTACCAACAAACAAGCAAAGAAAAAAAAACCACTGGAATAAATTTTAGGCATCACCATTTACCAAAATGTGAGTGTCTGGCAAATGATCGTGTTATGAAATTGAGATTTAGTAACCAGCAATACAGCATAAGTAGTTCAAATCCTAGACCTATTTATAATCTTTTTTTTTCTTTTTTTTTTTTTAATGTCAACAAAGCTACCAATTTAGACTACCAGCTCAATAGTGCACTGTTTCACATGCAGCATGTGCTTAGGTGACATGCTTAAACACAGACCTGGTGTCTGGTTTGGGCCTACTGGGCTAGGGAAATGAAGATTAGCTGTTCAGGCCATTTTTTTGCAGTGGTGTTCTCTGAATCTAAAAGACAGGAACTTCTAACAAACTCCAAGGCAAGTGCTCAGCCAGGCCGAGCAGGGAGCCCTCCGTGAAAGAAAGGCTGAATCACTCATGTAACCCCACTTGTAGTATTCACAGAATTAAAGAAAAATTCAGGGTGGAAGGGACCTCTGCAGATCAACTAAGTTCAACTCCCTGCTCTAAGCGGAGCCTTCTATTTCAGGTAGCTCAGGGCCATGGACAGTCAAATTTGAACATCATCAGGGTCAGAGATTCTAAAACCTCTCTGGGAACCTGTTCCAGTGTCTGATCAGTCTGATATTAAACTAATAATTAATATATATATATTTATATTTAATTGGAATTTCTCATGTTGCAACACCTCAGGCTGAAGAGCCTGGCTCCACCTTTTCTACAATTCCCATTAGGTACTTGCTTTTCTAATGCTATCATTTGTGTGTGTGTGTGCCTTTACCTAGTAGTAGCTACAATAAGAACAACTTTCTGAGACACAACTGTTTAAAAAATAAAACAAACTCTGTTGCATATATTTGAAAATGATGTTATCTGAGAGGTAACAAAAAGGAACGCTATTGCAGGCTTTCTTCATTTGAACTCCTGGCCCTGGCCTGGTGAGGAAAAAAAAAAAAAATAAAAAAAATAAAGCTCTTTCTACCCCTTCCTGCAAGCTCAGTATAACTATACTATATATAAAGAAAGAAAAAGGTACCTCGCCTTTCCTTTCTATTTCCCTAAAATTGGAAAGTGTTGAAAACTGTTGTTTTAAATTCTGATTTCTTTTTATTTTCAAAGTATTTTGAAAATACATGTAGATTTTACTGAACTGAAAAGAAAAGCGTCAGTTTGTAAGTACCTCTGTATTAAAAGATTTTTCAGTGGCAAGCAGCTCCATGACAGACAAAGGCACAAAGATGAATGACTGGTGATTGAAGCTAAGCAAAGTCTGACTGAAAATATTTTAAGACTGAGTGCAATTAATCAGTAGAACACCTCACTTAAGGGTATGCTGGATTCTCCAAAGAACATTTTAAATCAAAATTAGATGTCTTTTATAAAGATATGATCTAGCATAAACATAAATTACTAGGCTGTACAAAGATGCATACTAGATTAAAAAAATAATTACAATAAAAAAATGACCTGTGTATTAATTGGATGTCAAACTAAATGTCATAGTTGTTTCTTCTGGACTGAAGATCTTGAACTGTGTAAATAAATTATTTTCAACCTCTACAAAACAGTAGTTTCAGTAAAAGCTTGTAAGGTCCAGAGTAAGAATGTAAAAGGCATCAGTTGGAACAAGCTCTATGTGGTAATTCCACCCATATTATATCACGTTCCAACACTGTGAATATTAGGGTCTCTGACTGCAAGATGGCTCTTTGGGCTTCCATGGGTGCAGAAGCAAAAAACAGAGAAACCCAACAACTGTTCAAAAGCAATATTTACCAGGCACAGATGTCAGCAGAAGACATCATCTTTCCTTCTCAGTAGTTTGCTGCTCCTGGATCAGTAGATCCTGGGACAGGGATCTACTGCACGCTTGCAGTTCTGACAGGGTGTGTGAACATCAGTGAGAAGTGCAGAGAAAGAAGAGACAATTTGCCAAGCAAAAGCGTTGGTGCTTAGGACCCCGTGTCCGCAACACCATATAGATTAGCTCTATATCTGTGGATGAGCACCAATTTCTGGTGGAGGAAAAGTTAGTTGTGTTCCTGGAGCACACATTCCTCTCAATTCTTCTGTGAGGCATCTAGGTCATACACTCCAAAACCTCTCCTCGGTAAGAACCAAAGCATGGTAAGTCAGGACAATAGGAGGATTTATTTCAAAATGGCACTCCAGATCAGAACTGCCATGTAGTTATTCCCTGATAGTCCTAGCCAACTTGGCCCAGATGTAGATGAAAAGCACAAGGACAATTTTTCTGATAGGGTACTTCCATGTCTCCATAGCTGCAAAAGTGCCCGTTATGTCTCTGTGATATCTTGGGGCACAATACAAAGGATAGAAAGTTACAATAACGGAAACAGAACCTAATTTTTTTTTAAAATGTGATTTGAGAAACTGATGTTCAAACATTTAATGACATTATTTCTATTTTAACTTAAGAGTAAAGTAAAGAATAAATGGATATAATTCCTTCTTCTCTTTGTCAACTACTGTGATCTGGAACACTATTTTCTCCCTATTTTCCCCCAGAAAACAAATTCACATGAACATGTTTTCCAGTTGAAAACTAAAAATATTCTCTTACCTCAAAGGGCTAACTATTGTCTCTTTACTGAAAGAAATTTATGTGCCTCTAGTCTGTCCTCAAAATAAGGACAGTGTTTCAATATTTTCATTATGGATTTTTGTCCAAAAAAAAATCACTAAATTACTAAAAGATCTGAGCAAATAACTTAGTCAATCATGCTTGTTCCTTTTTTTTTCTTTTTTTTTGTTTGCAATTACTTTATCCAGTGTACTGTTAATATCCACTAATATTTTGCTTCATGTAATTTCCAGATGAATAATTTCCTTCTAATACTTTTTTCCTCAATTTAAGACAATAAGTAGCTTTCTCTGTTATCTAGGGAAGACTTTCTGATATTTTTTAAAAGGTCATTTTCCATGCTTTCCATACTATAAATGATAATACTTAATTTTCCTGTAAAAACGTGTTCAGCTGACCTGAAGATAAGGTTGAACCAAATAATTTTGAGGATCTAGGGTGACCTCATAAGCCAAATAACTGCCCCAAATTGCATATTCTTTGACCTAAGGCATAGCTTTAGAAAAAACACTTACTCTTGGCTTACTAGTAAGGTAGGATTCAATGCAAGCCTCAATAAATTGTTCTAATTATTAAATATCTTAAAACATGTAACCTATTTCTAGACTTATTTTGTCTAGCTTCTACTTTGAATTATTCAGTCTTATTATTTTGCTTTGCAGTCTGAAGCTGTTATCAAAAGTTTTTATATAGTTGAAGTGACAAAATGTCACCATCATCTGCCTGAGGGGCTGAGCATAATTCTTGAAATCTTTCCATATAAAAAGATTGTTTTACTGCATTTTAGCCATTTGCATGGATCTTCTCTGAAAGCTTTGGAATTTATGACTATCTTCTGAAATTATTGGCGACAGAATAGGGCACAGAATTTCTTCTACAATTCCCCTATTTTTTTGTCTACCCATATAGGAATCCTGTTTTGTCGAGTACAGCATTATACTGTGGTGACAGGCTAATTATCTACCAAGATTACAGACCCTTTGGAGACACTGCTTTCCAGAAGAATATGATCCAGAAGAGAGGAGTATGATATCTATTAAGACATGCTGTTCTCTCACTAATCAGGATCACTCTGTGTTAGTGACGTGTTTTTGTTATTTGTGATTCGCTAACTCTTGCAAGATAAGTGCCTTAGGAGATTACTTAGAAACGAACTCAAATTATTGAAAAAATAATTTATTTTTTTTCAACAGATATTATAATTTCCTCAAAGCAAGACCAGTTTGGCAGGAGATAATTTTCATTAATGCACATGAGTTAGTTTTCTCTTTCTTCTGTCAACTCATCATTAGTCAATACCTGCATTATGTGTTTTATTCTGTAGGTCCCATTTCAGCCTATAACAACTTGGACTATCCTTTCTAGTGTTTTAAGATACTGGAGCAGTATTAGCTTCCTTTCTGTTCCTTTAATGCTCTCCAGTGGTCCAAGACACTAAAATTCATATCATTATATACAAAATTATTTATAACAACCTGTTCTAAAATACCTAACCATCTATCAGCCTTGTAGGTTGATAGATTCCAAGATGCAGTAAAGCATTACTGCAGAAAAGCTTTCAGCATTTGTTTTTGTCATCTGTTCCCCCAAAACAGACACAGAAATTACATAAATATTAAATCAAAACCTACTGTTTATCCATTACTGACAATACTATTTCTTCCTAACAATGAACTAGTATTACTGCTAGATTTCCTTTGGTCCTGATAAACTTAAATGTGTCTTATTGCTACCCTATTCCTTTCTCTTACCATCCTAGAATGGCAGAATAATTTAGGTGGGGAGGAACCTCCAGAAGTTGCTTAGACCAAATCCCTGCTGAGAACAACTTCAGTCATATGAGATTGCTCAGAGCCTCGCTAGGCTCCAAATCATCTTAACTTCTGCTTTCTAACAGCTGTTATCACGTTCTCCTTTACTCTGTTTTCAGCAAATGGCAGACAGAAAACCAGTTAGATTTTTGTTTTAGTTTGGTTTTAATCAGGGCAGCCTGTAGATTTCTGGTTATGCAATAATATTAATAAATTATTCCTGATTACAAATTTTGGAAATTTAAGCATCTGTATGTTCAAAAGTACTTTTGTTGTTGTTGTTGCTGTTTAAGTTGAAATTTCTAAAATTTAGAGGTTAAGAATGTTCTTGTATTGAATGTCCTTCTTCTTGTTGAGGCAGGACCTCAACATATTTCATCCAGACTGAAGTCCTCTACTGTACATTTTCATTTACCTGTGTATATATCACAACTACAACTTGAGTTCATCATCTTGTTTCTAGTGTGATTTGATGGTCTTCTGCAAACATCAGGAAATAACTTTATACTGATTACTTGCTTCGTATCTCTCTAACCTGACAGTAATTCCTTAAATATTCATTTTCTTTCAAGAGGTCACTGACAGAAAAACAATAGAAATGCTATTTTTGAGAGTGCTCCCTCTTGAATTTTGCCCACTTGATCTTTCTTAAGAAGGCTGCAATGGTTGAATTTAGCGCTCTAGTCATGCCAATCTTTCCAACAGGATTCGGTAATATATAAGGTTGAATTTATGTTTATAGATGAGCAATTATAGTTCTTTTCATGTAAAACTCAAGTACAACCAAGGGAAAAAAGTCTTGACCGACTGTGCAAAACATAGTGATTTTGCATTAAATAGGTGGACTTTCTCCTTTATATTCTTTCATACTTTCAGTGCAGTGATTTTCCCACCATCCTATTCAATCTGTCTTCCTGAGTTTCTCTTTATTTTAGTAAAGAGCAAGCCATACATTTTTTTCAGTCTGCTCCACATAGAAGGCAGACATCATTGCATTACATTATTTATGAACATTTCTGCCTGTTCTCTTCTTTGACTTTTGGGCCTGATAAGATTTTTTAGATGATCTTTTAAATGTTACTGCCTGTTGAATTTTTTGATTGTTAGGACTATTTGGTAATGAACAAAGAGGTCCAATTAGTACAAGAGCTTTAACACTTTAGCAACCATCAGATGTCATTATGGCAAGAGATGTTGTAAGTTCCAGTTATCTGAACATAAATGCTATTATTGCAGTTTTTGGAAAAGTGCTTATTATCAGCTGGGAAGCAGTATGTTTTCAGCACTGTTCACAGTCTCAGGAAAGCAATTTTTCCTTTTTTGAGAATAATTTTAAGCCTACATAAGCACACATCACATGTTGCACACCTTTTAATATTAATATCTAC
Source organism: Anser anser (assembly GCF_964211835.1). Lineage (NCBI taxonomy): Eukaryota > Metazoa > Chordata > Aves > Anseriformes > Anatidae > Anser > Anser anser. The sequence continues at coordinate 65,584,964 of NC_139721.1, forward strand.
CTGCCACAGGGAGTTCTCTGAAATCCATTTACTTTCAGAACTTTTCAATCCTCTTGTCGGTATACTCAGCAAGAAGTTACACCTTCTACATCCAGCCACATAAGGCCACACCACATTTGGATCCAGAAATGATCACATACAACTGAGGCAAACAGCTACTTTCCATATGCCCCAAACGCAGGTTGTAAAATAAGCAATTCTAAATGCCTATTCTAATTTCACACTTCTTTGTAGTGTAAGTCATTAGTTTGAATACTTGATAAGTAAAGCACTGTCATTTCCACAGTTCAAGGAAAGTACTAAAAGTGACTTTACAACTGATACTTTGCTTTCTTGAAAGCTGTTGCTATTGCAGGATTTCTCTGATGGAACTACTTTAGGACTTATCTAGAAAATGGCATTAGATGAGAGGTTTCATGAATGTGAATGGCAGCTCAATGCAAAAGTAATATATAATCTATTACAAAAAAATAAAATTTGTCTATTACAAAAAATAAAATACAGAAAACCTCCATATAAGGACTCACTTTACACCTAGTTTAGAGATTACTCCCATCTCCCCAATATGATCATTATAAAAATCACTACCTCCTCTGCAGAAATATAAATATATATAACCTGTAGAACTGTAATAAAATGAATCAGTTATTTGTTAGTGAAAAGCAAGCAAATGGATCACCTTGCAGACTCTGCTGTCATTTAGTAATACTTGAACACAGAATTAAATGTTTCAGTTACCAGTAATGCCAACACTTTCAGAATTCTAATGTGTGAAAGATAAAACCGTCTTTAGTGTTTTAAATGTAACAAGAACCGCCAAAGCTCAGCAATTTCAGAATCACAGGATCACAGAACAACAGGAAGCTCAGGAGATCATATAGTCCAGCCTCTTCCTCAAAGGTGGATCAAACCAATGTTATTTGTATTATTAAACTCTTTGTTTTTCTGAAATATTTATTTGCACATGGAGTCATACTCAGTTCAACTCGGAGGTTATAGCTCTCTGCTTCATTGTTATTGCTTTCAAAGCCTGAAGAAGTATTTGGAATAAAACAGTAACAATAAATGCATACTGAATTAAACAGGATTAAAATAAAGTCTGCTCATCATTTTGGTTGATAAGGGAATCTGTAGTGAATTCAGCCAATCAGTATAATTTTGCTGCTATTACTTCAACTTTCTACAGAAAAAAGAAAAAAAAAAGAAAAATAAAATTAAAAAAAGGCTATAACGGTGGGCTACGTTTGGAGAATGACAGAACATCTGAGGTAGCAAGGCGCTTCTGGAGACTGTCAAGCTTAACCTCCCTGCTCAAAGCAGGGGCAATTCAAGGAGGTTGCTCTGGGCCCTGTCCAGTAACGTTTGTGAATTTTTCCCAGGATGGAGTTTACACAGTCTCTCTAGGTTTGGTCACCCCAAAATGGAATTTCCTGCATTTCAGTTTGTCCCTGTTGCCTCTAGTCCTGTCCCTGGCACCACTTAGAAGAGCCTGGCTCTGTCTTCTTTACTCACTTCCTGCAGGTATTCATACTAATTGATTCAATCCCCTTGAGCCTTCTCTTCTCCAGGCTAAACATTCCCAGTTTTCTCATTGTCTCCTCACTATACAGATGTCCTGATCCCTTCATCATCTTACTGGCCACACCAGTATGTCTGTGTATCTCTTGTACCAGGGAGCCTGGACCTGGAGACATCAGTTTGCATGCGTTCTCACTGGGGTTGAGAAGAGGGGAAGGATCACCTTCCTCAATGTGCTGGTGGTAGTGTGCCTAATGCTGCCAGACTCCAGGCATGGAGACTCCATAAAGCCTTTGGGCAATGTGTTTCAATAATTCACCGCTCCCACGATAAAGAAAATTCTTCTACTTATCTACTCAGAATTTCCTTTGTTCCCTCTTTAAAGTGCCCTGTCTAAGATATATATTTATGCTAAAACCAGACAATACATTTAAAACAGGATCTCAATCATGCATTGTGATTGTAGTTCCCATTTTTCATGGCTCCAGATATTCGAAGTATATTTCTAAAGAAACAGCTAAACTTAGGGTCAGATGGACATATCAGAATTTACAGTTTGTAACCTCCAACAAGAATCATAAGGTATTTGTCCCTGAAGGAAGAATACTTTTAAACTTTTATGCAGAATCAAGAATCTATATCCTCATCCAAGAGAAAGCTATAAAAACTAACAAAAACAAACCACAGGATTAGAAATACTGCCAAACATCAGTTTTTAATTTTGCTTGATTTCATCTAATTATACCTATTTTTATAAATACTTCAATATTCTTAGCTCTGATCTGCATGTTGTGTCATACTTTTACAGTGCTGAATTTTATGTTCAAAGAAAATATATGGAAAAATATATAAATATTTTTTCACCATGGAAAAATAAATAAATAAAAATCTGGGGGTTCATAAGTGTTTGTTCATACATAATCAAAGCAGAGCATGGTGTCAAGGAATTAGCACCGAGAGGTAAGTATCTTCAAAATATGGATATACTTAGTTTCTAAATTTACCTGAAGAAAGCTTAGAAAATAGTAACATTATTTTTATTCATGTCTGGGTTCTAAAATATTAGAGCTTATATTCCTAGATTGTGTATGGAACCATAAGAGCTAGAAGATTTTTTGGTACATATTTTGTACCAAGATTTTGGTACATGTGGAATACTTCCAAATATGATGCCACAACTCCCTTAGCTTCACCTTTTGGTAAAATAATGAACATTGTGATTGTTATGTTAAGGTGGTGAAGTATCACTGTATTAATTCTCAAAAATGTTTGCTCTGAAGTTCTGAAAATTAACTGTAATCAATACCTAAATTTTATAATGTTCTTCTCCTTTGAATATTTTTTGAAACTTATCCACTAGTTTATGAATAAACTGAAGTGTTTTTTGTTGTTGTTTATATATAAAAACATTCTCCAGTCACTTGTTCCTTATAAACAGATAATTTGACTGCCCTGTCCTAAATTGATTCCAAAGAATCCACAATCTTCATCTTCTACATGGATATAAATTCAGACATACCAAATGTCACATCATACACTGAATAAAACTTAAATCTGGCATCAGTCACATGCTCTTTAAATTATATCTTTGGGAGAACAAAACACATTTTATTCCTTTATATATTACCTAGAATCTTTAAAATGAGCCGTAAGCTATAATCAATAAACCAGGTATTTCATGGTTTTATCCTTACCATGTGTTTATATTGTACAAGGTAACTTGAAGGGGCATGGGGAATACAAACTCATTTCTAGACCACATTAAGTTTCCTAGTATCTAAATGTTAAATACTGCAAGAGCAACTTGTGGAAGCCAGGTCCCAGAAGAGAACTCTGGACTCTTGCATGCACTTAGCTTCTTTATACAATGAACTGGAAATGACAGTGGTGTAAAACACATAACAACAACAACAACAACAACAACAAAAAAAAAAAGAAACAGGGCATATCTATGCCCCACTGCAAAACAAGGCTTCTAAAAGGTTTGCATGTCCAGAAAAACAGCATGTGAGGGACAGTGATTCCATAGCCTACTTGTTATGGCACCAAAATATGATTTTGATTCTCTTATGGAAGAAACTATGTAAAACTTCAAGTTCCTGGGCAAGTGCTCTGACTGCATTATTGCAATAGTCATAAATACCAGTACCTCCTTGCCGCTTTATCTGCTGGAAATATCTTACAAAAATACAATGCATTTTATTAAGGCCTATTTCTGTTACTAAGTAATAGCAGCCTGTATCAGCTAGAGCCGGTCTAGATAGCATGCACAAAAAGCAGATTCATAAATGTCCAGCACCTGGAGACAACTAAGACAAAAAGGGAGCTGACTTGTACATTTATGCATTCCTAAAAGCAGGCTAAAATTCCATGAAGGGGATTTTTTTTCAATCAGTGTTTTGGTCTTCCATGTATAATACTAGCTTAAATCCTCAGTAGAAGCATACGACTTACTCTGTACTGAGCCCATAAAGCTGTTATAACAACTTTGAAGAGATTTCTCCAGATGACTATTAGATTGCGGAGCAGGAAAAAGGATTTGGCTAATAACTTTTCATTTTGTTCATTACAGCCACTTCCACAGCAGCCGATTGTGAGGGTAAAATTAGAACTGCAATTTTATGTATGGTGATTAAGCAGAACAAGCAGTTGCAGTATGATGAAAGAAAGACATGGTTTCAGAAATACCTGGCAAATACTCATATTCTGAGAACATCAATGTTTTTTTCAGAGATATGGAAAACGAAGTTAGGCACTTAAGCTCACTGTACAGCACACAGGGAGAGTTAAGTGCCTTAGGATGGGATTCAAACACATCTGGCATACTGGGGTTGGAGGTGGTTAGAGCTGGAGCAATGAGCCATTACAAACTGAGGAGTGCATCTGAAATCCCACCCTCCTCAGGGCTTAGGCAACAGACATTATAACTCTATGCTCTCAGGGACCACAGCATGCTCTGAGAATGTCTACACTTCACTGTATTTCACTCTTTTCAGGTAAACCTGGAACGTGGCTATGTGGCTGTGCTTATTTCTCCATATATAGAATCATAGAATGGTTTAGGTTGGAAGGGACCTTAAAGATCATCTAATTTCAAGGCCCCTGCCATGGGCAGGAATGACACGCCCTAGATCAGATTGGCCAAAGCCCCATCCAGCCTGGCCTTCCGCACCTCCAGGGATGGGGCATCCACAGCTTCTCTGGCTGGTCCAGTGCCTTGCTACCCTCAGAGTAAAGAATTTCTTCCTAATATCTAATCTAAATTTACGCTCTTTTAGTTTAAAACCATTTCTCCTTGTCCTATCCCTACGCTCCCTGACAAAGTGTCCCTCCCCAGCTTTCCTGTAGGCCTCCTTTAGGTCTCCCCATGTCCTTCTTGTGCTGGGGACCCCTGAGCTGAATGCAGCACTCCAGGTCAGGTCCCATAGAAGCAGAGTAGAGGAAGATAATCACCTCCCTTGCCCTGCTGGCCACACTTCTTTTGATGCAGCCCAGGATATGGTTGTCTTTCTGGGCTGCAAATGCAAAAAGCAACAAATTGGGCAACAAATTCAGGCAGGATTTATACAGTCTCTTGGACATACAACTAAGAATTCCAAAGTAACACTCACAATCCACATATTCTCAGTAGACATGAATCATCAAATATACTGCATAGTGCCCTCTCCCCTTTACAGCTACGCTAAGGATGTCCTATACTGTGTGAATTCATTTGGGGTTGGAGATGCAAGCTGTCTTTGCAAGGCAATTACAAGACCATCTGCAAAGCAGTAGAATGTTGGGCAACAACATTTAAAGTTTCATTTTCCCAGTTCACATAACCAGTTGAGCCATTGAACTAACTACGAAATTATGCCCTGTTGGTTCATCTGCAGGAACAAACATGAACTTTTAGACATAAAAATAAATGCTTACTGTTCAAAGGAACAGACTGCAAGCCATGACTAATTGGCAACTTGTTTCCTTTAAGTCTTCCTAGCACTGCTTGTGGCAATGGAAAACTAAAAAGTTAAGAATGAGCTGAAAAGAAAGAACAAACCACAGAATTATTGTGACAAAGATTATTACAGAATTTGTCTGTCTTGTTTTAATGGTTTAAATGAAAAAACAAACAAACAAAACTTTTAAGACAACGTAAGTAGCAAATTCATAAATCTCTTATTGTGGTCTAACCATTAGACAAATGAATAGGAGAATAGAAGACATGTCAAATTAGCGCAAGGACATTTGTTAGGAGGGGAGACCTTTTTTTATAACTGGATATATGCCTCATGCAACCTTGAGTGCAATCTATGCATAAGGTGACTCTATGATAATTATAGTTCCAAAATTGTAGCTTGAGGTCTTGATCAATAAAGGTGGATGTTTCAGGAAGTGAAACTTAGGGCCTCATAGCTGCACCTTTCTGCCATTTCCTCTAAAAAAATAATAAATAAATAAATAAATAAAATCTGCATTTTCTCTTTTCTTCCCAAGCTAGAAACAACATAAAGAGAGGATTTTATCACATTATCAGGAAGACTTCCAAAAGTAAGGACACAATTGCATTGGTCACGAGATTTTTTACATTATCTACTCGAAGAATTCATTATCAATGTTAATGTTATGTTGAAGCAATATCAGTTTTGGCAACTGCCACATTATTGAATTTCATTAGCTAAGACAAAGGTATCAGAAAAGATTTCATGAAGGTCACTGATGAAAAATCAAATTTGCTTGAAGATACATTTCTTCTGGAGTGGTCTGATCACAGGAAATTTCTTATCACCATTATCAGTATACACAAATAACATACAGGCTCCTTATACAACAGTAAGCTATTGGTTCCCCTGATCTATCCTTCTCTTTCTGATTTGCAGATCAGAATTTTTTTTAATCTTTTAACTTCTCATAAGCAAGCAGAATGATGTAGGTGAAGGGCCAAAACAGCTGGAGAGCAGGAAGTCAAAGGAAAAAAAAGAAAAAGTCAAACAAAGCTGCATACATAGCACCCACCTAGGCATGTCAGCCACATTCCTGAGTGAAAATTAATTCTGATACAATGCAAGAAAATGCAACCACATTTACCTGAAATGTAACGCTGCCCCATCAGCAGTAAACTGAGCCATCAGAAGGAGTGAAGACAGTTTTAGATAATTCTAAATATGTCTGTCTATATATGTAAATATATATAAACCTGTAAGAATCAGCACCAACCTTAGTCTTCACATCTTTATTATTTGCTTTTCATTTTATTAACAAGACCTAAACATAATACTGATCGCTATTGCTTGCTCAATCACTCTGCTTTTCTCAGTAGGATTTAGTGTCTTCAAAAAATAATCAATAAAAATCTGCTTACTTAAACAAGTCTTTGGATTGATGTTTTAAATTAAACAATAGACATTAGGAAAATAATCTCTTTAGCATGATTATGTCTTTATAGAAAACAATACAAAAAAAAAAAGAAACAAAATCATTATGAATGATGCAAGTCTACCCCACTTTCCCAGAACTGACCTTTTCCTTGCAAATACAGAATTCTTAAACAGAATAGTGGATCTAGTTTGGGAGTTTGTTTACAAATGCAAAACCCAGCATACAACTTTTGATTTCTAATTGTAGACTGTTTCAAATTGAGACTGTCATAGCTCTTTTACAAACTCTTATTTTCCAAATGGTTATGACGAAGAACTTTCTTGCTCTGTTTTAAAGAACTAATTAAATCTTTCTTCGTGTCAACATGGCAATGTTTAATAATGAATACAGCTCTAAAGTACTTCATGCAATAATTTAGACTGCCTGGTTGGAGATCTTTCACTCCCCCAGCCATATATTTTCTTGTTTCATCATCTGAATATTGAAGGATTTGAATGAATCTTTCAGAAGCTGTGCCACTAATCTTTTTACTTTTGGGAAGAAAACTGACATAATGAATCCACCTCCTGATACATATTGTGCCCTCACAGTAGCTTAATTATAAGTAGCCAGAGAACTTTCCTAGCTTAGTGTAGTATCATAAAGCAAACAAAGCTCTTAGTGGTTATACTGTCAATCCTTCTGTAGCTTATTAATCAGCCTGTGATATGCTGTACATCGGATAACATATAGTCTAATGGACTTCAGCAAAACACAGAAAGATGAGGACTGAACTTCAGTGGGGAAATGTTTTCCTTTTTCTTTGAGAATTAAGAACAGAATGTGACATAATTTAACACAGAGTTCAGAAATCTCAACCTATTCATTTCATAAAAAATGAACAAAACCAAGGCAAGAGAAGAAATCAAATTAAATCTGGATTTGTAACTCCAGTTAGGAATTATAACACAGAGAGCCACGAAGAGCTTCTCAAAGAGTTAAGAAAGGTACTATTCTGGATTTATTTTTCAAGGAAAAGTTTAGAGTCAGTTACTTAACTTTCTATAGTTATGAGCCTCGAATGTGATAAGAAGGCAAAGAAAATGCCTTAGTACAAGTCTGAGCTGAAGAGCTGTGTAATGTGTTCCTGTTCTCAGTGTAATCTTAGGACCAAACCTTCTTACTCCAAATACGGATTATTTCAGCAGCAATTTTGTATGCATGTGTTAGTGCTTTTCCAACAAAGCTTTAGGGCTTTTAAGCTGCAATGATCGTAACTATTTTCCCTGACTGTGAAATTCTGGTTCTGATATCTGTGATAACTAAGGCTAAAGGAAATGTGTCTCCAAATCACGTTAACTTCAATTAAAACACAAGTATACCTTGTTTATCCCTTATTTTTCTCAAGATGGGTTAAAACTTAGCTGATGCCAGGGGAAAGCATGCAGCAAGAAGTACTGCTCTAGAATGGTACCCCAGGAATCGTTCTAGAGTTATGGAGCACTGAGGATACCGAAAATTAAGACAAATACCATACTGGTCATAATGCAGATGAATCATATACCAAGAGCACTACAGTGCACTAGAGAATCAAGCCCTTTGAACAGCCTCTATTATAAGAGGATTTGTACTTCAGATCTTACTTTTCTGTAAATATATGAGCAATTTATTACTTCTTCAATGGAACACAATTAAGATTTCTCTAGTTTTAAAGGCCAGAAATATTTTATTTAAATTTCAAAATTATGTAAAGATCATGTTTTTTGCAACTGCTTAGTTTATGCATTTGTTCTCTGATCTATGCCCAGCAGCTGCTATTGCTCAATTTTGTATGAATTATTCTATCCCTCCAAATAAGTAATTAAGTCACTGCTGCCACAAAAACATTTGAGAGAACGCAGGTTAACTCACCACATGAGGAAGCTTTCCTTGTCTTATAATGGGATAGTAACAAGAAATAAAATATAGAAGTAAAAGAGAATGAAACAAAGAAATGTATTTAAGATTTTGGAAGTAATAGTATGAAGCAATAAATTTTTTCATACCATGCCTTGAGTTAGTTGGTGAAAGGAACTGGAAGCAGTCCCAGGGTTTTCCAACGTAGCTACTAAGAAACAAGTCAACAACCTAGTCTTATAGAACATACCCAAGCTACCTTTCAGAAAAATAAATAAATAAATAAATAAAGCAGTTACTCCAGCATACCTTGTACCAAAATTACCAGTTCCAGCTTTACAGAAATTCTAGGTATGGGCCATATTTGGGGGATCAGTGGTGAAAGAAGATGGAAACTAAATTTTTGGATTTTAAATGTTGCAATAATTACAGAAATAAATAGTACAATCTTAAGATTTTGGAGTAAATTAATATTGATGGCCAAGACACAACTAAAAAGTGACAAAATTATTGTATTTTTAGGGAAGAAAGGTAGTTTTTGATCATTATAAACTGCAAAGCAGAAGAATCATATGCAGATGGACAACCAATTAGCATCTGATTTCCCTAAACTAACTTTCAAATAACAGACATAAAAACAAGATTTGTGTGAAGACAGACACAGAGAAAAATGCAAAGGTGATCTCAAAATGCAGTAGTGCAATTGCTGAGAAACTATAATATTGCTTCCACTCAACAATAGGAGACTTGAAGCCACGTCTGTGGGTCACAAAGTAAAAAAAAAAAAAAAAAAAAAAAGCAATAGGATTAAAGAATCAAAATGCAACAGGGTTGACAGAACTGAGAACAGAATCCAAGCAGAATCCAAGATTATCGTTAATGGGATTTTAGTGTCACACAGGTATATCTCCACAAATCATGCGTCCTTTCCCAGAGATAGTCAAGAGGAGACACACTGACCATCTATGGGTTAGATAGAAATTTAGTAGCACTACTGTCCAGTATCTTGGGCCATATAGAAAACAGATATAAGACAGATATAAGGTACTAGAAAAAGCACAATGAAAAAAAAAAATATCTCAGACCTGGAAAACAAATCAGCATATATCACAGTCTGCCTCATCTGGCATAGCAAAGATGCCAAAACACAAGCTGATTTTCCAACAAAGAAAACCTTAGGTCTGTCTATCATATCAGGACAGGGAGCAGGAGAGAAGGAAGTGATATGATCAAAGCCAAGCATCTCCGCAGAAGCACCTCCAGAAAAAGCAGCGGCTAGCGGTAATAAACCAGCCTAGGGGGACGTGACAGAATACCTCTTGTAGCAGTGAAAGAAGCTGCAGCAATGGCTGCAAGGGGCAATACTGAAACATTTTGGTAACTGAACAAGATTCTATTTGGCAGGTCCACACTAGGTGAGGGGCTGTGGAAACCGCACAAGAAAAGACTTCAATGGTCTTTTACAGAAACTACCCAATAGAAAGAAACAAAACCAAAACAAAGATAAGCAATAAGACACAAGACTTTGATAAAAATTAAACAGGTAAAAAAATCCAAACAGACATTGTTTACTCTGATAATATATTAAACTGGATGCTGTAAACACTTTACCTCACCAATTAATTGAGCTAGCATTAAAACAAGATCTTATGTTTGGAAAAACATCAATGTTCATATGTTATGTTTTTTGTTTGTTTGTTTTTCCTCTTTCTTTTTATTCAAGAGACCATGTAGATTGAAGGAAGGAATATATGGAGGAGAAGGAGTATCTGATGTGTTCAAAATTAAATGTGTTTTCCCAAATGCAGAGGATACTTCGTAGCAAAGTTATACCCCTGCTTTTCCAGTACCATCAATGGGCATCCTGGAACCAGAGAGGCTCTCTCATGAGAGCAGCCATGAGCCAGAGACCCAGACACTCCCAGATCACCCTGCTTTGGTCTCATGTTGCTTCCTCTGATTTTTCAGAAATTTTCTAATTAGCTCTATTATAAAGAACATAATAGAAAAGAACTCTGAAAGTGTTTGAACTGGGAGAGGTAAATATTCCCCTGCTGCTAGCAGCTGGCAGAAGTGATTTTGTGGCCAACCTGCAATGCAGATGAAGCATTTCCAGATCTGTGGAGAAACACATAACAAGTATTTTGCTGCTGCGGCAATTCTAAGCACAGGTTGTCAAAGGGTTAGGCATTTCAGCTGATGTCTTGTAACTGTCAGTGACTTCAGAATCTGCTGCCCTTAGGCAGGGAATCTTGGAAAAAGGCAAATATTATCATCTCTCATTTCTGAATCTCCAAAATTTTCTCAACTTCATTGTACCACAGTTTTTTTTAAGCATTTGCTGTGGAACATGTGAATAACAGTAGAGCTGTCCTGAAATTTTTGTTAAAGCAGTATTTAAGACAGACAATTCTTTTCCTCATTTTTTTCTATTTTGTCCCAATTAAATTCAAAATTGAACAAAATAAAATAAATAAAATAGTAATATGAGATCCATGCTCAATGGACCACACGTATTTTACGTTATTTAGAACTTACACGTGATTCAGGCTTCACCATATAAGCTGAATGTGAATAAATCAATAAACATCTTCATATAAAGCAAAAGGCAATGGCATTGTTTTTGTTGTTCCAGAAACAAAATTCTCAGCAGGTGTACTTTGCTGACACCTTTTTCATTCAGACCCGGGAATAGGAAAATAGGTAAATTTTCTATACTGAATGAAAATGTAATATGTGACTAGCTCAAAATTTAAATCCTATATTTCTATCTTCTAACAGGATTTCAGTGAAATAAAAATTAAAAAGGAAGAGGTATTTATTCAACAATATGCTTCATAACAAGTTTTAATTTTTTCTGTTTGCTCTTTAGACCATTACTTATTCACTCTCCATTACTGATCCAACACTGAACAAAAGTGAATGAATAGATACGGAAAAACAGCTAAGAAGAAAAAAAGGAATAAAAGGATATTTTTCCCCTCAGAACATGCAGATCAGAGCTAGAATATAGATAGAGGTTCAGTATGATAGCTTTGATATCAGTATGTTATCAGTTTGATAGCTTTGACCTAACTCTAGAACTTTAAATACTTTCATTCACATTTTATGTAACTAACTGAACTTGCTGACTTTACATCAAACGCAAAAACAGTGTACACTGTCATTTGCTGTTTTCTCCAACAGTAGGAATACAAGACAAACGAGATGAAAAAGAACAGCTAATCATATTTAAATTAAGTGAATAGTGGACAGAAGCCAATTTCAAACTGAGAGAAAGCCAGATTAAGCCAACTCATCTCACTGTAAATCAGTCTCATACATTTAAGCAGAAGACAGAAAGAAGGGGAAGGATGGTCCTGCTACATCTTGTAGTGCATCTGCTATAGAAGATGCACTTTTTACCATACCTCAGTCTGGAAATTTTCTGAAATTTTCAATTTAAACTTTGTAGACCAAATTTCTGTGATTAACAGTGACTAATGTTTCCACTGAGGTACAACTGAAATAATGCACCAGGAATCAGCATCGGAAAGAAAGAACTTCCACTACTAAGTTAATTCTTCTGCTCTGGGCTTGTCCCCACAGGTGTATGGCAACATTCATTTCTCTGTGTTTAAGGATGAATATACAACTAACTTCCCAAGCCTTAATCCATCCCACCTTGCACATGTACACATCTGTGCTACCCACGGAGACACAGTCTAATTAGGAGGCATGATACTGCTGAACTAACTCCCCATGCATTTTCTTCCCCAGCAGCAACCACACAGCTTCAGGAGGGCTGTGTCAATAACAGCAGAGCTCCTGCTGGCAGCTTGTATCAAGGCGAGGATTTGTAGAACTAAAAGGTCTCTCTCCCTCCAAATTCAACAGAGCCTCTCTCAAATGAGGAGAATCTTCACATGAAATTCTACCTGAAGGTCAGTCCTGCTGTGTTTTCTTCCTGTTCAGGAGCTCCCAGGCATTCCTATGATGAAGAAAGCAAAACTTCCTTATGTGCACAACTAACTCCCGAAAGCAGGACCAGAATGTCATCAGGTTTGCACCTTACATAATAAGTCCTCAAGAGGTGTTTTCCCTAGCACACTTTGCCTGTTAAAATTACAACACCAGCACAGAAAGTCTACAAAATCCCTCCAATCCCAGGATATAAAACAGGAAAGCAAAGGAAAAAAAAAAAAAAAAAAGCTGATGATCGTGAATTGAGGGCTGAGAAGCCAAAGATTCTAGTTTTGTGGAGTGCTGGGTCATACTCCAATGGGAGACTGGCCTGTTCACATGGGACCGCCTGCATCTCATAGATAGAAGTAGCTAATCTTCTTAGCCAAAGACTAGTTTAAATGCCCTTTTCATTGCTCAGAGTAATAATACATGGAAATTGTGCAGTGAAGGCAAAAGTAGCACAAACTTACTGTGCTGGAACAAACGTGACAAGGAACGTGATAATTTTTTTTTCCAAAATATTTATGTGCCTGTGCCAGAGCTCCAAGTAACAAGCATGAGGATTTAGAAAATCCAGGCATTAACAAGAAGAAATACGATTCAGTGGGCAGTATAGAAGCCTCTGTGATGATTTGTGTTATGGAGGTTTTAAAAAACACTGGTTATAGGCTGTATTAACATGTGTTTTAATGAGTAACAGAGCCAACAAATAAAGTTTGTTTTTGTATAGTGTGTCCTACACTTTTACACACAAAAACACCTTAAATCCTGCTTCATAATCCTCTGTGCTTTACCCCTCGTCCACGTTTTCTCCACCTTTTTTTTTCCACTGCTATTTAATTTCTCAATGCAATCAGTCACATTCACATAATCAGCAGCTGGACAAGAAGCAGCACATACCATGGCAGGCTCCCAGTTACCTCCATGCTCTTGTCACAGCCTCACCTTCGTTTGGATCCCTCTCCCCAGCAGTTCCTTTATGCACAAATGTGTAGAGGTTAATAATCTTTAGGAAGTTCTTTGTTAAAATCTGGTTTCAGTTGGACAGTGGTCAGAAATTATCAGGAGGAACTGACAATGAAATCACATCAGCCTTGTTTCAGAAGGAAACCAAAGGCTAGAAGCATCAGTGATTTTCTTTAATATCAGCAGTCTTTCTGGCAATTCAGATATTGGATCTTGAATGCCTATGGACTTCTGTGATAATACAACAAATCTCAGGGTAGGCTCTTTAATACTCCATGACATCAAGCTAGAGAAGTAAAGGAGTTTTCCTTTCTAACATGTGAAGCTGCCCCATGTTAATACAGGAGACTTCTTTTTTTTTTTTTTCCCAGAAGTCCAGCCCACAAAGTGAGTAATACATCATGATTAGAGTACCTACAGTTTTCTCAGAAAATGTTCCAACATGAGACTCTGAATCCAAAACAAGGTTTCTGTGTTGTGAATGTCATTATGATCTAATCACTGGACCTGTAGCAGTTACCTGTCTAGAAGCCAGCAGTTATGACTAGATTACATTAAATATGTGGAGGGAGGATATTTCAACGAAGAAGTAATATTTATACTGATTCTGGAAGAGGCTTATTCCAGAGTTGGCAGAAAATATAAATGAAGCAGACTGTAAGAGAAAGTAAACATCACAATAAAGGAAAGAAAAATCTCCAAAATGGAGAAGTAGTTCAACAAATTGTGAGAGATGACCAGTTTGGTCAAAACCCTCATCCCATTTAAATGCTTATGTTAAGATGGCAATTGGGAAATAAAAAGTGACAGATGACAATGGAAAATAGGTGAAACAACAGTCTAAACAAACCAGGCACTTTTGACAGTATAAGAAATTCACATGGAAGGATAAACAGTTGATGAATAGCCTGAAACAGAAGAGAAAGACTGAATTATGAACAATCTCCTCCACTTTGGACAACCTGGATTCTATCAGGAATGTATTGGTGTATAAAATACATAACTGGTCATTTTCAGTATAGTGCAGATACTGCCAATAATTCTTCTTCACACTGCTTAAAATACTTCACACTGCCTCAAATGCTCATTGAAAGGGAACGGAGACAAGATGAATCCTGAAGAATTTGATACTTAAGTATTTCCCTGACAGCAAAGAAAATGCCCCATGTTACACCTCTGTACCTTTATGACCCATTGCCAGATACAGAGAATACTATTAGCACTTTATAAGCAAAATGCCAAAGATTCAAACCGATTGCATGCCACAGATGGGAGATCAAAGCCACAAGCAGCAGTTCCCAGCCTGTGTTCAGGCTGTCACTCAGCAAAGTAATGACTGCTGGCATACAGGAATGGCTCACAGGGAAGCTCTCAATTTTCCAGGTTTGAGAAGCTAAGGAATGGGTATATGTGCCTCTCCTTCTAAGAATGTGTGTTCAGAAACAGGTTGTGACACCTAGCATACCTCAGTGAAAGTCATTAAGGATGAAATAAGTATTCGCTGTCTAAAACAACTTGCTTTTTCCACAAATACAAAGAGCACCATTAAAAAATCATTACTTTTGTTACAGTAAGAGATAATTGAATCAGCCAGCAGCTGAAGGCAGCTGGTTGAGAACAAAATCTCCCATTCTGTTGCTGATCATAAGTAAACCAAAATTTGTCAAGATGGGAGAAGAAAAGTACCTTCTGTTTAGACACAGTATGAAAACAAGACAGAACAAGGCACCTTCAGACTGAGACTCTTAAGCTCTGATAGTCTCCCCTATTTCACACTGTTGTAGGACACCAGTGAACTCAATTTATCAGTGAAGCAAAAGTCACTGTACTTCACACAGTGAAGTAAAGACACTGTCTTTATCAACAGAACACAGTAAGGAGTGTAGAGACCACAGCTCTCTTGCAGAAAATTATCTCCCTTTCCTTCCTCTCATCACTATTATAGCATTGTTTGAGTAACAAAGGCAATGTAATAATTTCCAGCACATTTGTACTTTTTGCCTTTTATTTGATTTCTTGTTTTTGGAGACTTTTTACTGGAGACAACAGGGAAGAAGAGGCAGAAATGAAGAAAAAAAAAAAAGAAGAAAAAGAAAAAGAAAAAAAAAAGTCTCCCAAGTGGAAGAAAAACAGTTAGACAGAAACTTGGAATTCAGGGCTAAAAGGCTTCTAGAAGTTTTCCAGGCATTCAGCCTTGTATCAGATTTGCTAAGGTAAACATTCTGTTGTCCTTCTTTTCTTCCCTATTCTCCCCAGTACTCTCAGTATCCTGCATTTCTCTTGCAGGGAAGACAGTCATCACTTTGCACAGTCACAGGACACCTGCATAAATCAGATCAAATCAAATGTTCCTGCTAGGGTTAAGAGCTTTGTGTTCATGACCGCCTGCACCGGAGAAAAACAATGGAGTCAGACATCCAAATGCAAATCCTCTACTCAGCAGTACGATGTCACCTTAGGTTTTGTCTATATACACTGTTTTCCTTCTTCTAGATTGCAACACAAAATGACTTTAGCATGATCACAAATTTACATAACTATTTATGGGAGTTTGCTCTGATTCTCTGAGGTGAATTTTCAAGCTTTAAGGGAGAGAGGACAGTCCTGTATTTTTTCAGGCTGAACATTATTTCTCCACTACCGAGAACTACAGATTTCTGTCTATTCCATCTATTCAAGTTACATATTTAATCAAAGATGTTCAAGACAGAGGATCCTGAGGAGTGGAAGGATTTATACTCCGTTATACATGATCTTATACATGATATTTTTGCTGATTTGCAGATACAAATATTGCTGTTTCTGTATGACACAACACTTCCACAAACTGTTTCCATTCTTGCCGTACCATCCACTAAGCTTCACCACACTCCCCAGCCACACTATCATTTGTGTTCTTTCGTCATTCAATCAATATATAAAAACCTGCCACAAAGTGGAATTATGCCATGTGAGGACTGATCTAGTGCCTGCAGGACACTGAGCCCAAGCAACAGAGAATCCCTTGATATACTGGTATCATTAATAACGTTTAGGATTTTGTCACAGTTGTAGTTGTTAAATACAGAGAAATAGATTCTGTCTGGTAGCAATGCTTCATATCATTATATAAGTTAACACATATATTGACAAACTCAGCCATTTAAAAGCAACTAGAAGCTTTCTAATTGTGTTCACTTATTGACTGAGCAACTGCATTAAAAAAAAAAAAGAAAAAAAGATTTTCAGACTCTAGCAGGCAGGACGTGAGCATAAAATAAAAGGATTTAGCACAATGAAATCCCATTCCTTAAAACAAGCTACATCATCTGGAAGTTCCATGTGACAAATTCCAAAATAACAGGGCTCCAGCCACACATTTCATTATAGCCCATGTACTAGGCCATTTCTAAAAGAGTAGTAAATAATAGTTTCAAGCTTTCCCTTCCTTTCCCAGCTCTCCCCAGAGATATTCTATTATTTTGTTTCCATAGTAGAACTGATGTTTTTCACATCAGGAAAAAAAAAATCCTGAAGCATAAAAAAAAGTCTGATATGACAAGCACTGCAAACACAGTTAACAAGCTACTTTAATTATCCTCCTAAGAATTTCCCATTTGTACTCTGATCATCATCTTCTTCACAAACTTAATTATGCTTCATTTGTTCATTCTGCACTCTGCTCAGTGAGTATTCCAGGTGGAAAAGAGGGATCTGTTTGTAAGTGAAACCTCAGGTGATTACTATATATTATTATTTTATCACTCTGCTATACTATATAAACATATATATTAATAAAGTAAGATACAAATTATATCTTCGGGCAATACAAATATTGAGTAGGACGCCGAGGTTTTTCCACAGCTGAAAAACAAAACCTGCTGCCTGCATTGCCTGAACAGCCATCAGTCTCAAGATCGTTACTGGGCAGATGACTGAAGAAATGAAGAAAATCATACTGCTATCATCCACATTTTAAAGATTAATATTAATAAATTCTGATTCCTCAGCAGAAGAAACCTTTCCACAAACCTGACCTTTAAGAAAGTCAGAAAGAACAGCTGGGAATAAATGTGCTCTGTGAGTCAAATACTGAAACTCTTGCACAGTTACTACTTACAGTTTATGTACTCCTAACACTTTTAAAGTCAATAGGAATTATTGCATTATGATTGAGTAGAGACTGAGTAAAGACCCCAGTGTACCATAGTTTAAGGACTGACAAGTTGTTTCCTCTACCTTGTTTAGGGCTGAGATTTGCTCACCTAGCATACTGAACTTTTAGGTTGCTTTTTGAGATACATCAAATTAATTTTATTTAATTAATCTACTGAGATGCACAACTGTTGTCCTACGCTCACATATTTTGAGCACAATGCCATGCCTTGGAATCTAGTACCATATAAAAGAGACTGTCCTTATTTACATGTAACTGCACTGACCTTCAGAATGGTGGTATACTAATTACACAAAATGTTAAGCTTAAAAAGCATCAAACGCTAAGGTTCTAAATTTAAAAAGATATATGTACAAAATATTCAGCATTTGAATATAATTCATGTCTTACCTGAACCAAATTCCATCCCTTTAGAGATTCAGCAATGATAGAAGTAACTGTTGCACATACGCCACCAAAAACCATCAGATGATTAGGTCCATATTTTATTGCATCATAGAAGGCTTTGAGTCCTTTTGCATTGTCACACTGGGGAAAAGAAAAAAAAAAAAGAGAAAGAGAAAATATTCACCATCACAAATAATTTAATGAACTAAGAAATAAACAACTGGATAGGGAGAAATTTGAGGGGTTGCACTGTATAAATTGTACAACATATAATATCTTACGGCCCAGACATGAATAACTTGAGCACTCTGCCTTGGACCCCTAACACGCTACAGTAAAACAGGAAACTCCCTCCTTACACCATTAAAACCCCTTATGTCTTCCTTCCAAAGCACAGCTGGGATATCTGAATTTTGATACTATCTTTTGACAAAGAATAAAAAAAAAAAAAATCAACAAAATATGACTGACTGAAAACTTACTCTGCATTCAGAGTTACCATTTCCCAAAGCAAAATTTGGAATGTGACACTAGATGTCAGCAGAACTTTCATAGCTGAAGGAAAGTTTGACATTACCCATTGTGTCTCTTTGTAAAGCAAGTTCTGTCTCTAAAAAGGCTCCTAAGAAACTTCTCCTTAAAGTCCATGCTCAGCACTCTGTGCAAAATATATGTATATACACGTGCATATGTGTGTGTGTGTGTATATATACATATATATACTAGAGAGCCTGTCATTTAGAAGGACAACACAAAGCCTCCAAAAAATATCAAAAGAATATTCTAGGAGTATTCCTAGAATATACTAGGAATTAATTTGTCTGCTCTAATAGCTTGCCCTGCTTTGAACAGAAGACTGGACTAAATGACCTTCTGAGGACCCATTCAACGTGACTTGTTCTGGGATTTTCTGATAATTAGTTTGGTAATTATCCAATTGCATTAATAATTACACAATTTATTTTTTTCAATTTTAAAGATCTATACCATAAATTGTGACCAGGACTGACAATAGAAATAAAGAGTAATAGTCAGTATTGCAAAATATTTGAACATCAGTCATTGTCTGGAGTAGTATTGATCATTCATAATAATTTATGTAGTCCCATCTTAATTCCTGAGCTTGCAGCAGAGTGTTAATAAAACATGCACCTGAAGTTCAGAATTTGATTCCAAACTGTACTGGAAGTCAGCCTGCCAAAAGGCTCTAATGGTAGCTACCACTTCTCCAGTAGCAGCCACTTCTTTATCTCCCATTTTGAAACAATATCCTCTGCCCTTTTTTCCCTCCTCTACAAATTCTTCCTCATAATCTTTACATGAACTATTGTACACCAACCTCCTGTTTCATTGTAACTATTCAATAAAACAGTTCATTTACTATCAGTGTCCAAGTAGTAATTGTTTTGTGTTCTGTTGAAAGAATAAAGATTTTGCCTAAGAAGTTTTCAAGCTTATATTAATCTTCTTACAGAATTAATATGCTAAAAAAAAAATATTCTATTTGCATGCTACTTGCAAGAATAGAATTATTCCTCTTACTTATTCAGAAGGATACAGATATTGTTGAAGAGTTTAAAATTGCATAATATAGAACAACTTTTTCTTTCTTATTACAAGAAAAAAAAATCAGTATGGCAGAGGCTCCCTTGTCAGTTTGATGGATCGTTGGCAAGATCATAATGTGTAGGAATCAAGACTGTGATCAGGCAGAGTCCTCCATCCTTACTCCTCCACCCCCTACTTAAAGATCAGGTTTTTATTCCAAGTGCAGCTAAATATTCTACTATTTCTTTACTTCTATAAGCAACCAAGGACTCTAGACATTCAAATATAATATATAGAAACAGAACTTAAGTGACATTCAGCCATGTCTTTGCCCTCATCCACCCCACCACTTCAACCTGCAGCAAAAGAGATTATTGACTTGATTTTCATACCAACTTAAAACCAGAGAATATAATCATATTTTTTTTCATTATGTCATATGTTTTCAGTGTTTCACTGAATAACGGTTTAAAAAGAATACATATATGAAATAAGAAGGATGTTGATAGTAAAATAGCAGTTGGAAGCTGTAGCCAATGAAGTGGGTATACATATAAGAAGTTATGGAGAAGTAAAATTCTGTGTTTTAAATGATAAAGATGTACAATCTGTTATTTGAAGTATACTTCATACTAAAATTTACCTTCACATTACAAAACTTTTATACCTCCTTTAAGAACTATTTGCCTACAATTTTTTTTCTCACTGTAGTAAAGTCACTATATGCAGTTGTAAGGATCACAGTGGGTAAATTTGCCAGGAAGTTCAGAATTGCTATTATAATCAAGGTTCCTCTTTCTTATTTATTTAATCTCTGCATGTTTATAAAGACACTTCCATGAAAACAACACTCTTCCATTCACTCATCATTTCTCTTTGGAAGACATGCTGAAAGCTTTATTTGTCTCTCCTAAAGTGTAAAGGTTTGCACTGCAGAGATATATTACTGATCAGTCCAAAGTATGTGTGGGGTTTTATTGAATGAGATTCAGTTACAAGCCTACCGTGTTGTCTTTTAAGCCACCACAATTAATTAGAAGAGTCAGTCTGCTCCTTGAACAAAACTGTCAAAATGGTCCAAAATATTTCCCAGAAATGAAGAAAAAGGATTTAATATGTGGATGGACAGAAAGCTAGACAGAAACAAAAGGAAAAACGATAGAGATGGAAGAAAGCAGACTTTCACGTTTGTTTAAGGTCACATTTCACAACATATACTGTATATAACATTCTTTCCTGCAAGCAACAGAGCAGTCCGTCACAAGTATTAAAAAATAAGCATTCAGATAAAGATAACAGATCTACTGAGCCAGAGGGACAAGCAGTTACAAAAGGTTTCTTCCTGCCTTTAGTATGGGAAATTCATCTTAGTGAGTTCCTAAAGCCCTTTTATAACATCACTTTTTCAGAGATCCTAGAAGACCCTATTGCTGCTCATCATCATCTATTGCCAAACCCTAATATATCCCTAAATGTGGGCAAGGTTGTTGAAGAACAAAAAGATCAAGCACCACAGAAGTACCCACCCTATAACGAAATGAGTTCTTGAGTTGTTCTCACCAAGTGACGGTAAATAGGTCCATGAGCAATGCTACAAAGCAATCTAATTACAATACAACAAAAGCTTGCATAAGAACTAAAATCCTTAGAAAAAAGCAGAGGCTACAGAGTAGGCCACATGTAGATGACAAGAAACTGACTTGGTTATTAATTGGAGCATGACTAACAGCAATGAAGGGGAAATAATCCCTCATAAAAAGTCAAACAATTAAACAATTAAAAATACTACTCAAAGGAGCCAACGTGGCTTTTGCTAGATAGTTTTGTTCTTTTACTTAAACTGTCATTAACATCTCTATTTTGCTGAGCTGAACTGCAGCCAGCTCACTTTTGACTCACATATAAAAAGAGACAGATATGCCGTGTGGTTGATCTTGACTGCATGTTGAGACACTGAGGATTCCTGCAACGCATTTTGTCAGAGAAATCTAGTACCATAACTATAACTTCAAATACATGTGATTTAGTGCATGATACAATTTTCTTTGGAGGAAGGGGCTGAGAGCTACTCATCCCAAACATATCGATTGTTGTGCTTAGCCTCAGTCAGGAGTCAGTAATAATCCATGTACAAATAGCAAACAAACCTTTTAATGGATAATTACATTAAATGCATCTCTTAACACGCTGGCTTGGTAGAGATCGTATGGACAAGTCACACCAGGAATTCACCAAGCAGAAATGTGTGAGGAGTTCTACTTCTCATTGAGACAAAGACTTATTAATATCACAGATGATGCCTCTCAAAGTCATAGTTTCCATTTCGAAGGAAGCAGGACTACTTATTTTAATTATGAAAAATAGCCAGACGAACTGCTGCATAGGAGAGGAGTTGAATGAGTTTAGGGATTGAAGTGCTGACCTTTCTGAACCCTCTTTGAAGGAGAGGCTGGAAAATAAAGACTATCATCATCTATCAAGAAAGGAATCAGGACAAACAGGGAGAAAGTACTGCCTGAAGGGTAACAGATGCACAGGGATAAGAAACCTCTCTGGAGAGGACAGCACAGCAGCTGAAAACACAAGTGAGACCTTCTAGTTTACCCAAACTGTAGCAGGTCATCCTTCCTCTCCGCTGCACAGGGCCTTATGAAGAGCACAACACTGAAATCAGAAGAAGCTGAACCAACCTCTGAGGGTTGCTGGCTGTCAGGAGGGCTGTCTGGCAGATAGTGAGATGCCTGGGTGTACTCTCAAACCCCCAGGGCCACAGGAGTGACACAGAGTTAATCCTCAATGCAGAGAATGAGAATTTGCGTGGAATTGATACCTGAAGTTTGCTGACTCCTATGGCATTGACAGGTCTGAGTAATTACAGGACTAGCAAGAGAGCTGGTACCTGTAATTTGATGGATCTAGTTAAACCTGCAGTTTTACAAATAGCAATGAGAACTGTTATGAATTGATGCACTGTTCAGATGCATAATTATATTTAGATTTCTAGATAGTGGATAGCTATGCCCAGCTGTTTCTCAGTTAGCTACATTCTGGCACAACTCTAGTTGTCTGAGCAAAATGAAACCCAAGGAACTGTTTTGGTATCTACTGAGATGCTGAACACTTAGGTTAGATATCCATTATGGTGAGAAGGAATAACCCACAGCTGTCATCTGCGTATTGAAATATCAAACTTTTTCAAGCAATATCAGAGCTTTCAGCAGCACTTTGTGCTAATATCATCAGAGAAAGAAGGAAATGCTCATAAATACCTGATAAGACCTCCTTGAACGGAGAGAACAGAGTTACAAAGCAGTTTTCCTACACTTTACAAAGTCTTGCTCAGAAACTAACTCTGCATTAGCCTATCAGTGTGGAAGGAGCTAAGGAATGAGAACAACAAAATGATTTTCATTTGGTTTTCTTTCAATTTTAAGGTCATTAAGCAATACTGACAATTCAGTGAAGAACTTATGGAAACTGATCTGAGCTATACCAAAGATCAATCAGACTAACATTCTGTGCCTGGACTTATGGGCAGGGCATACTTTTCCTAAGGTATCCTCTTGGTTTTCAGGTATCTACAACTTTGGAACTTTCAGAGTCAGAAGTTCTGTTTTTGCATTTAATCACTCTAGCTGGATTTTCCTTCCATAAATTTGTTCAATGGCTCTTGAAACCACCACTTTGATATCAACAACATCCTGTGACAATGTAATTAACCACCAAAGGAAAAACAGCTTCCTTTTATTTGTTCTAAATTTCTTCATGCCATGATAAGTAGGAGTGAAACATCTTGCCATCAGGTGTTATGAATATTTGAAGTTCACAAATACATTAAAAGAAATTGGATTAGTTCACAGGTTAAAAAAAAAAAAAAGTAAAAAACTTCTTATATAGAGTCAATGATT
Organism: Anser anser; assembly: GCF_964211835.1. NCBI lineage: Eukaryota > Metazoa > Chordata > Aves > Anseriformes > Anatidae > Anser > Anser anser. Next base: position 65,608,625 of record NC_139721.1, read on the forward strand.
TTCTTAGAAAACTCTTGAATCACAAACCATTGGTGGCTAGTATATTATTCTGGGAATGTACAATTAAATGCTTGCCCTGTCCTTACATGCTCTGCTGATCATCTTTTCCAGTACAATGGAGAATACCAATACCACTTCTTGGACTGATTGCCATTCAGTGGTCTAATAGCCATTCATGTGTTCTGTATTTGAAACAAAAATACCACCCCCCAACTACACCAGACTTCTCTACCTCAAAACTGTAGCCAATTCATCCCAAACTGCAGGCTTTTCTATATATGATTTCTCTATCATCTTTTAATTTTAACTACTAGCAGTTAGATTTCATTTTGGTATAGAAGAAGTGGCTACAGCAGAGGAGGACTTAATTCAATGAAATATTTCCCACTGAATTAACCCTCTCAGCTTGACACCTTTTTGTTAGCCACACTTTGGGACTTTCCCTAGCACCTTCTTTATCTGACCCTGCCTGCTATACAGGGACTAATTTTCAGAGTGTCACCACTAAGCTACTGGTGTTTAGCATCCCATTTCACATCTTGTATTCCACCTCTGGTACTGCCTGTCCCTTCGTAAATCACTGATTTCACAGCAATGGTGACAACTAACTCTTCTGTTGCCAATTTTTCTAGGGACCGTCTAAACACCTTGTGATGGTTTGGCTTCTTGCTCAATATTATTTCCTTTTTCTTAGTTCACTACTATTTGAGAGCTGAGTCCATCCAGCAAGACAAAAACTTCCCATCTGTTCTTATACAAGGAGTATATGCATTTTCTCTTTTTTCCCTGTTTATCTTTTTTTTATTATTATTATTTTTAATATGGCTTATATTTTCTCTCTTTTTAGTAGTTCCTCTAGTATATAACATTTACACTGGATGAACCCAATTTAAGTACTCCCATATAAAATGGAGTTGAAGTGTAAAAATCCTGTGTAACCAAAGCTGACTCTGCCTAAGTTTCCACCATGGTTAAGCACGCAGTAAGAGCAGAGATCAAGTTGGCTTCCTCTTTTCACACAAAATTTGTGTTCAGCTTGGAAGTTGAAGTCTCTCCTCAAAGAAAGTTGAAGCCTCCCCTTGATCTGTAACTGTTGCACAGACAGCAGTTCAGAAGATGTTCAAGAAACATTTTGCATGATATGAAGATCATGTCTTTTCAATAAAGTGACTGTGTATTGGGTTTACATGACAGAGTTTTAGTAGCAGGGGGCTCCACGAGTACACTCTGTGAGAAGAGACCAGGAGCTGCTCCAGGTTGCACAAGGGCAGATGCAGCCAGCTCCAAAAGGAATCCACAGCCAGCCAAAGCTGAGCCAATGAGTGACATTGGTTGTAAGAGCTTATTTAAGAACAGGTGAAAAATGCTGGGCAGACAGAAACAGTCAACAGATTGCAGGATATCTATCACTCCTTCACAACCTTGTTCATCTTGTAGGACCCCTTCATGCTCTTAAGGCAACGTCATCAACAACAACAGTAAGGAGAAACAGCCGATGACAGTTCCTTCTTCAGCTGCTCAAGCAGCGTTAGTAAACAAAAATGGTTCACTGAACCCAAGGAATTCAGTTTCAACCTTCACTCTGCTTCTCCTCTCCATGTATAATTTTACACAGGGCCCACTGTATTCTTTTCTCTGGCTGTAACACTGATCAAATGCAGTTGTTCTAAGGCTGTGCCATGACAAAATTTGTAATTCAGGTAACACTGGCCAGGACTTCTCATCCTGAATCTCTCATTAACATCTCATTCTGAATTGCTAATGGCAAGCTAACACTTGGGCCAAAGCCTTAGAGAGATCCTATTGTGCAATATGCACAATTAGTCAGATCCCTCAGTATAACTTATTGAGTTCTCCTGGATTATTCTGCAGCTGGGCCCATCATCTAACAAGAATCAAATTGGTGTTGATTCAAATATTCCTGGGACAGAAGGGTTTTTATAAAATCCACACTTTATTTGATCATAGATAACATATAGTCCATTCTATTTAACTCATTCACTTCTGCATCAATTAAATAATTTTACAAAACACAGTTTTACAGATGTGTAGCAGCATGTAGACATCTGTTTTCACACATATATAGCGTGAATACATAAAAAGCAAACCTAATTCTTAGTATTGTCTTGTTTTCTGACATACCAGTGCTAAAGCACTTATCAGATATTTTGGTATAGTTCGGTATATAGATATAAACACATAGATATATAGACAAATATCTTACTCATTTTTGCTTCTTCTTCCTTCCTATGTAATCTATACTGCTGTTCCTATGTTTTATGGAAATTAGTGGAATTATGGAAAAGCATGTAAGCCTGGAGGAACAGTGTAGGAAAAAACAAGATATAGAGGGATGTTTAAAAAACAAATAACATATCCTGTTAAAAAACAAATAACATATCCTGTTGTTGAGAATACTGTGGCTCAATTTTCTCCAGCTTTTCTAATTTTTACCAAAGAAGTTCAATATTACAATGATTTCTAACAAAACAGAAAATTAATTTTAATTATTCATCAAGACGAAAATGTCTCAGTTCTTTATTTGCAGCATGAGGCTTTTAAAATTCCCCTAGGAAATCAGTTGTGTTTTGGCATTTAAGTAACCTCAAAAGGTGCTAATTGTTTCAAACACTTGAACCCCAAGATCATTATCACTTAAATTTATTGATGCAAGCTACTTACTGTTTTGTTGCCTCATATTTTTGAGACAAAGACTTATGCAGTAGTAGATTTGCCAGTTGTAGATCGAGTACAAAATGAAGTGCTAAGGAAGATAATTTTGGCAAGCTCAACACACAGTCACTAATATCAACTGTTCAATTTGGTACTCATCTTGCTTGATGCTTTCTTGTTTCTTTTCCTTTCCCCATAATTCACTGTCATTTATTTTTACACATAGAAATTTATACACTTATAGAAATTTATTTTTACACTTATAGAAATAACCTATATTTTCATAGACCATTCCAGATCTAGTCACAATCTGTTGGAATATTTCGGTTAGATTTCCTTTCATTCCATTACTGGTGTCATCCTAGAATACAAGAAAAAAGGTCACAGAAGTAAAAAGGTGTGTGTGATAACATTTAAATATATAGAGGTTTTTTCCACAGCTAATGTATGTATGAGCACTGTAAAAAATACTACTCAGCATGAACAATCAAAGACAACAAATAAAAACAATACAGAAGTACTTCATTCTATGTTTAGTAAAATCAATTTTCTGAAAATGCCTTAAAGTTTAATTTTACCAACATTTTTCTTTCCTTATGCCTACTGCCAACAAAGTAATGTTCCTTTCTGCATAGTTCTGTGAACTACCTGAATGTCACTAAACTCAATAAGATATTTACTAGGGATTAAATCATGCCTTGATGACTTCACACATATTATACATTGCACATTTGGATACATCCATGTTCTTTATATATACCTTTTAAAAAAGTATTAATACTCAATTTAAATAGGAGAATTATTTTTGTCAGGTTATTTTGGAGGAAAAATTACTTAATGCACGGAAGGTCATCATCCTCTGAACTGTTGATACTCATCTCTTTAGTATACTGAAAATTGATGTGTACTGGCAAAACTCCTTTTAATTGCAGCTATGCTCTTTGCAGCAAGTACAAAGAAACAGAATATGAAAGAATATAGAAGGAGGAAGTCCAAATTTATAAATAACAATCAGGAAGCTCTTGTAGATGGAAGAAAATGGAAATGTACTAATGCAAAACACTGGAAGTAACAACAACATACATCACAGTATGTCTGACATCCCACTCTTCAGTAATAAGCTACAACCAAAACTGCAGCTGAAGTGCAATGATATTTTGCAAAATCTCTTGGCTCTCAGCAATCAGCAAGAATCAGTTGTGAGGGAAGTTTGTTATATGTATTTTTCCTATCCCACAACCTACTCCCTCCTGAAAGATACTCCAATTTCATCAAAAAATAAAAAATAAAAAAAAATACAAAAACCTCCCTCTTGATAATTTTATGACATGAAATTAAAATAAAACTTTATTCTGAGTGTGCAAAGATGAGATAAAAGAGATACAGATGACTACAAGGGCCTTCAGAATTGTTCTTAGAGCTTCGGAAAGTTGGTTACCTAGGAAATGTGAGAAGATCTCTTCAAATACCACAAGAATATCTGTGACATTCTATATTTGAATTCCAATAAAAGTCCAGAAAGCATCAGGTATTTTTGAAAAATAATATCAAACTTTTTCTTTAGAGGGGAACCTTGTTTATGAAGAGCGTTACATGGCACAAAGTAGATAACTCCCAGCATGGCTTTTTCTGATGCCATATTGTTTGTTTGTTTTTTTCCTCCAGTAAGGATTTTGAAAACAGAGACATAGGGCAGAAAAAACCATATAACTGACAAAGTAAGAGTTTAAAAAGGGCTTAATGAATTAAGAATGGCAAAAATGTATTTCTTGGCCCAGAGGTCAAGAAAATCTGGCATGATATTCTTCATCACTTCTATGTTTTTTAATTAAAATCACTTAGTGATGTAAAATAGCTGAACTTTGTCTACAGTGAATAAAACTCTACTAAGCTAATTTATTTAAGGAGGAATAATGTATGATCATTTGGATAAGCTATCACTTCATTTAGCCCATAAAAGTCAAATGAAATTCATGATATGCCTTAATTTGGATTAAATGGTAATATAGCACCAGACTACAATAACTCCCCATTTTACAGAAGTCATAGACTTTTTAAACAATGGGTTAGAAATGGTATCCAGACCCATGGTCAGACAGGGACAACCTGCAGCAAATGGATCTCTAGTATCAGAGAGACTAAATGTGCTCTTGGTTCAAAACTACTGTGACAAATACCACCATTGTGCTATATTGGTGTATTGTCCATTTCCCCCCCGCCCACACGTACTTCCAGAGTGCAGAATGGGGCAGGAAAGCAGATAGCAATAGACTTTCCAAAGGGAACCAGCAGATTAACACAAACCTGAGGTGTCATGGACTTGGCTGCAACAAACAAGCAACCCTAGAAGGGCAGGGAGATATATAGAATTCCAACTTTATGGGCACTATGGACAGGGTTATTGCAGGTGTGTTATTAGCCTTTTATTTAATAACTTGTGCAATGTTTTTGAGATTTCCCTACTTAGAGACTCACCTTGACCTAGTTTGGTTTTATACTCCAGGAAATTAATTAGTAGAAATTAGGAACTACCTCAAAAACACGGAACGGTGGACCTGTCTTACTTGAGATCCTGTTGCATTCACAAATGGACACCAAATTTCTCTGGCTTTGAAGCTATGCAAGCAAGATATTGCCTCTGTGCAACCTGGTTAACAAAGAGCTATTCCTCTGCAAGATCAAAACAAGCTAGCAGACTGCCAAATAAATCCCTAACACTCACATTTTACAGCATGATATGTGATTTCTGCAAGTAGAATTACCAATACTTTTCCCCTTTGGAGTACCTAAGGAGAATCTTAATTAAGCTTGCCAAGAGCACAGCATTACTCACCTTGATGTATCAACTGTTGGGGGTTCCCACCTTATGTTCCATTAAAAATAGTACATGTGGACCAGAAGTGAAATATAGGTGGGCTGTATGCAGGTGAAATACCCACAGAGGACATAGATTAAACCTGCATTTGTCCCCAAATCAACCAAATACACTTAGTGCAAGTCCGGAAAGTGTAAACAACCTATACGAGAAGCTAAGACCTGCAAGCTTGGCCAGCTCAGCTTTATAAGGTCAGCCTAAGTCTCCTCATTAGTTAACTAGTTTGGTTAGCTAGTTAAATATGTTATATGATTGTGACACACCCACAACAAACTGATTTGTTCTCATGGCCTGCTTGCCATGCAGGATGAACTCTAAGAGCTGTAAACCCCAAAAGAGACTATTTTGTCTCTATATGTACTATTCTTTATAATAAAATCCCAGACTCCCTCTGGTCTGAATACTGATTTAGTAGATCCTACTGATTTTTTTAAACCCAGCTCTATGGAAAATTTCATTGACACCCATCACAAAGTAGTTCCAAATGACCAAATCCTGTCATTTGTCCAATTACCTTCAGACTGTGGTTACGTTTGGCACCTCACAGATTGCTGCTATTAGTTTGGCACATAATGCTCTGTTAGGCACTGCTACACTTGAGGCAAATGCATGATTAGCATTTGTGGCTATGTTAGTTGACTTTTTTCACTAGTCTAAACTCTACTAAAAGTGGCTCAGCTAAACTCTGCAAAGCTTTAAATTGCCAAACTTTTCTAAATTTTTGTAGTGGAAAATTGTCAGACCAGTTCAGTACCTGGATAGACAAACAGATCAGTTTATCCATCTATCAAATCTCTATGATTTTGCCAGACTCTCTCAGTCCTAACTTTCCAAGAGATTGAAAAAAAAATCATCCAAATAACAAGCTACTTGAGGACAGCCTGCTTTCTGTTACACTATGTATTCTAACAGAGCTAAATTGCTTTAAGATTGCACGGGGAACTGAGCAGATTCTTGACATCTCTTTGCCAAGTACGTACTGACTGTCACCCAGAATCCTAACAGGTTGAAATGGTATCAAATGCTAATAGGATGATTTTAATCATTTTGTCAAGTGCAGCTGACACCACATTGTCAAGTATAAAAAAAAAAAAAAAAAAAAGGTACTTTATAAAGCTCTAGATCAATTTTATTTCTTACTATGGCATCTTAAAAGGAAGAGAAAAAGTGTGAATGAATCAATTTTTGCTTGGTATTTTTTTAGGCAACAAACTGAAAGTGATATATTAAATTGACAATGACTGTGCCCAAGGTAACCTATCTTAAAATGAACCAGTGCTCTGAATAACTTAATAGCTTTCAAGTGCCTTGCTTAAATATGATACTCCAAGCGCTCCAAGGCAGATAAGAGGTTACTGTCATTACATCTCCTTACAAAGAGGCCATGCAATAAAAGAGACTTAAACAGGTTTTCTGTTCATTACATGAAACTCCATGCTACTTGTCTATAAATGTGTGAAAAGTTTATGTAAGTGGTTTCCACTTTGGACAAAGTGAGTTTGACTAGTTGCAGCTGATATCGATAGTTGTTCAAATATGTCAGCTGACCTCACAGACAGGCAGATAAGAAGAGTTTGTATCATCCTTTCTATTTCGGCAAATCACAGGTATGAATGCATGTGTGTGTTGGTGCATGCATGCAGGGGTAGTAGGACAACAGCATTGCTGGTTGCCACAGATCTTCCTGCTGCACTACTTTGACTGCTATGCTTTTAAGGTGAAAGAAAACACAGCAATTAAAAGGAGATGCTTTTTCCAACACCTCATACCTGAGCTTCAAGAACATGACAGTTTGCTGGCAGACTTCTACATATTCAATTTTTAAAAAGAAACCCACAAGCGAACCAAAAAGCCCACCCCACTGATACCTCCAGCAAATGGTGCTCGAAGCACAACTTGCTGAGTTATGAAGAAAGTGCTGATAAATAGAATCATAGAATCAAAGAATCATTAAGGCTGGAAAAGACCTCCAAGATCATCTGGTCCAACCATCACCCCTACTACCAATGTCACCCACTAAACTGTAACCCTAAGCACCAGGTCCAACTTTTCCTTGAACACCCCCCAATGACAGTGACGCCACCACCTCCCGGGCAACCCGTTCCAATGCCTGACTGCTCTTTCTGAGAAGACATGTCTCCTCATTTCCAACCTGAACCTCCCCTGGTGCAACTTAAGGCCATTCCCTCTAGTCCTATCATTAATAACATCACAGGTGCTGGTTTATGAGAACATGAAACAGCCCCTTCCTCATTCACAGTGGAGATTGTATTCCCTGACAACAGCAAAGCCAGTAAAACACACAGGGACCGATTCTCCCACTGCCTACTACTTATACTGCTAGATGCAAACCAAAGGGAGACAGAGCAAGTACAGGCTTCCAGTGTGCTCAAAATTTACTTTCAGCTACTATACGAGTTAGAAGATAGGAGACTCACACCCACACTGAACAAGAAAAGAGACAGGCAAAGATATGTATTAATCATAAAATGCACAATATTAACATGGATTTGGGTGGCATATGGTGCGTTAGCATGCAAACATGTGCCTGAGTTGGGGGGGGGGGAAGTGTCATATGTCACCCCTAACCACACAAGCTTATTCACTCTTTTAAGCTCAGCTTACCAGAATTTTTTCAACAGATATCAGTTAGAAGTAGATATGACAAAACAACTACACCTCCAGATTTCAGAACTTCTCATGCTTTAAATTCACTGTGATAACAAAACTCTATTGAGGCAAGGAAAAATAGAAAGATTTGTCCACTGCTTTCTTCATGGTGTTGTAATCACTTCTGTGAATGTACTTTAGTTCATAAATTATGCACAACGTGTCTCCCATCATAAACATTAGAAATAAATAAGAACAAAATTTATAAATAATGAGATCACACCAGAAAAATGAGACTACGAGAGTTATTTATGGTATTACTCTACCCCTCTGACAAACTATTTCAAAAGTTTGTATTTTAACATTCAATAAACTTACAAAAGGCTTTTCAGTACTTAAGATTTGGTACACAGAATACCAATAATTTACTTTTTAGTATTTCTTCTCTATATCACAATATATGGAAAACAGAGGCGAGCTTACAGCTAACAAAGTGCTAATTCTTCTTTTGACTATCTCCTGACTATTTAAAAAAGACTCTTAGGAGTCTTTTTGGTCTTAAGAGTCTTTTAAGAGTTGGTGGTTTTTGCTTTTTGTTTTAAACTTGTTTGTGCATTATATCCATCAGATGTATTATGAGCAACTTCATGCTAGCCACCTCCCCAAGCCTCACTGAGTAGAAGTAATTTGCATTCTAATGCAATTCTTTATCACTTTGAATTTTTTCACATCTTGAAATGTCATTTAACAGTCTGCTTTGGTCATTTCAAAAAACACTTAGCAGCATTATTTTCTGTATTTTCCCATCTTCAGTAAATGTTTGATAAGTCCTTGATTACAAATTTTTAGCGTCCAACAAATTGGATACTATGATTTAACAAAAGCATACAAAAACAATGTAAGAAAACCTTATCAAAGACCAAAGTACATTAATTTGATGTGAAATATAAGTTCAGTATAGAGACAATCCTATTTGCAAGAAATCACATTTTATAAGGTATCTGTGTTAAAAGTAATACACAGCTTGAGCTGGATTGTGCGAAAGAATGCAGTTGGCACTGATTTCTATTTAGAAATAATAAAACAGAAGTGATATTGGCAGAGCTTTATTCTGTTATAAATAATTTAATTGCCTGCCATTTGCAAATAAGCCCCATTTTAAGACCTCAGAGTTTCTGTAAGCACTCAATAATACTACTCACTCTGGGACTTCAAACTTTAAGAAAATATTTTTGATTGAGTAATGTTTTCAAAAAGATATTTCTTCTGCCTAATGAAAAATGGTAATTTCAGGTGGGATGATTTTGTTTCCTTTTAATATAAAATATAAAATCAGGGATCAAGGACCTGAGAAGAAGATAATCTTTCTTTGATTTGCATGTCTAGAAAGAGTAAAGTTTCTTCTAACAAAAAAAAAATAAATCAGGACATATTCAGCAGAAAAGCATACCTTGGTTCTGGAGGTTAAACAACTTCTGAGAGGCAAGCCTGAATTACCTCAAGCTGAGAAGAGACACAAACGTCAGCTCAAAATATCAGTTAATGCTCTAAACACAAAGGTCAAAGTCAGTTAACCCTCCTCTTATGCCGAGTCCAACCCCTGCCAGTGGATGCTTGTCAGATTAACTCTTTTTTAGATTTAAATCTAAATGCAGTAATTCCTTGATGCCATTGATCCCTGAGGGAAAAAAAATAGTTTTGTGATATACAAACATAAAATTCTATTTTGATGTAATTGATTAATACCCTCAGAAGCTAGCAAAGTATAGAATATGAGCTTGGAATTCAGTAAGTTATGGGAATGACTCAAGAACTCGATACATTCAAAAAGGCAAAAACTGAATGAACTAAAGGAAACATCAAGGCAATCCTATAAAATGTGGAGCCAAGTGAAAAAGGACAGAGGCCAAAACTGCAGGCTGCCAGATCTCTGAAAGACACAGCTCTCTCCTTCAGGGAAGCTGTTGGAACAGCAAACTGAAGTGCTCTGCTCGTAACTCATTCACCTGAGCTCAGCCAAGTCAAATTGTTATGTTGATATACAGGAGAGCTGGGCTGCCATTCAGCTCACCTTAACAAGCTGAAGGTGTTCGTTGTTGACAGGATCCTCACGAATATCGTCAAGGCAAATCCAAGGATTTGCACGCAGGAATAAATAGCCCCACACAACGGTACAGGGTAGGAACTAACTGGCTAAGTAGCACACTTGGAGAAAAAGAAAGTGGGAAGGAAAGTGGTGAATTGGAAGTTTAGGGTGAGTCAGCAGTGTTCCTATGCCACAGTGAGGAGTAACTGCAGACTGGACTCTGCTAGCAAAAGCATAGCCACTGTTTTGAGGAAAGTCACTGTTACCTTCTGGTCATTGTTGATAAAGCTACATTTCAAGTTCTGTGTTCAATCTTGAACCTTCAGGTACAAAATAATTACTGCTGAACAGGAGAGAATCCAAGAAGTGCCACTGAGAAGGTCACGGGGCGCACAAGGAACAGCTGAGGGAGCTGGGCCTCCTGTTGCCTCAGGAAAAGAGAGCTAATGTGGCCTCTAGGGGCTTTCTTCCAGTGCCTAAATCCCAGGAGGGGGAATGCGGATGGAGCCAGATTCTTCTTGTAGGTGACCAATGAAAGAACAACAGGACACAGTGCTGCTGCAGCAATAAAAATTCTGGTCAGACTGAAGAAGAAAAAGGGCACACTGAGTGATCAAGCACTGGAACAGGTTATCCAGAGAGCCTGGGGAACACAGATCCATGGAGATTTTCAACAGGTCAAGGTCCTGAGCAACCTAGTGTATCTCCAGGATTGGCGCTACTTTGAGTAGGATGTTGGACCGGATGACCCCCAGAGGTCCCATTCATTCAAAATTATATTTAAGTAGCCACAAGAACTGAAACAAAGAAAACAAGGCAAAAATCATCTTCACAACACCATGTCCAGTCACTGCAGTATCCAATGCAGCACTAATTCTAGCTAATCCAGCAGTAACTTCAGCATGGATGCAACAAAATCTGCACAATTTTGAGCAGCACCCATGAGATCTGAAAAAATAGCATTTTTATCCTATTATTTTTGTCATGAAGCTGTGCAGCTCACAACTGCAAAGGTTCTAGGCTAAAGAGTTGTATCACATCTTTCTGCCACCGGGAAGAATCAATCTTAATTGGGAAAGCTGAAGACAACTTCGGTTAGCATTTATTTAAGACAGCAATAAAAATACATATGAAATGCTTCTTTCAAATGGCATTGTTAACTTTCACATAACAACTCTGATCTCTGGCTCTCATGAGATTTTGTTTGAAATCTTGTTTTTTGTTTTGATTTTTTAAATTGCATTTCTATCATGATTTTCTCTCTGCTAGCATAAAGAGCATTGTTTACGAATTGTTATGGATAGTTGGGCAATTGGTATCATCTGTCGTTTTCTTTGTACTAACATCAGACTGTTTTACTGCAATTTTTCTAACTAGAAAAATTTCAATTTGTCTAGTTAAAAACTTTTTCTCTATTTTCAATATTATTTAGTTGAGCAAGTGATGGCCATATTTCTTCATTTTTATGCACTTGTCTCATGCTCATCCAGCAGCTCCAAAGAGGTAAGGAAAAATACAATATGACAATAATTAGTCCAAAACATGGGATGTGCCACCTCTTGCTGAGGTCCCAGGATAATTCCTTACAAGTCAGTTTGCAAAAGCTCAGTAGAAAATAATTACAGTCATTTTCCTTGCAATCATTTAAATGAAATATTGAAATACTATAATCTTTTAAGGTATTTATAACAATGTAATTACAACATCCCCTAGAAAGCACCAGATTGTCTAAGCTACATTCCTAGAAAGAAGGCATCTGCTTATCTTGGTAAACAGAGCAGAAAAGCGGGATCTGCTTGAGATTATACATTCTTAATATCCATTCATTGCTTTTCTCAGGACCAATCCTTGAACTGGGAGCAGCCACAGAAGTTGCCAACATATGCTACTCTCTGGGAACCAAATCCCTGCTCCCAGTCAAGTCATTTCTCAACCATAAGTGCACAGTAGAGTTGCTGTAGGTTATATGACATACAGAAACCTGCAGCTACAAGAGAACAAGACTTAAATGCAATTCATATGTTTTGGCATCAGGATCTTGTCTTTCAGGTGAGAACGTGGAAATATAGATGCAGGAGGTGGGAAAATAGAATTGGGTAGATTTAGTTTGGGTAGGAAAAGGGGTGGAAACAGGGAGATGGCGAAGACAGAAAAGGTAAAAGGACCTGAAACAGTCCTGACAGACAGGAATGGAACCTAGTGAGTCTGTGCTAAAATACCCTTCATCTAAATATTGATTGTGACTGCTTGTCCTTTAAGACAACTCTCATTTGAATGACATCCTTTAAGTAATAAAATGAAAAATAATTTTGTGCTTCTACCATCTGATCAAAAGAGGCAGGGGAATAGCAGATGGCAGTTCTGTGCACATGGATGTACTGTTATGTAGAGTTCCCATTTCTTCCCTCAGTATTCCATAGCCCTTGCACCACTTCTGTCCTGAGACATCCTAATTATTTTAACTCCAATCCCTCTTTTTCACACTCTGTTGAAAATCTGTCCCCATTCATGCCTTCTGCATTCTCTTACCCCAGGGCCAAGGTTACTTACAGAACGCAATTAAAAATAAATGTAATCATAATCCTTTCTTCTAGAGAGTTAGAGAAATAAGTATCTGCCGTAGCCATATTTCACAGGTCCACTAATACTTGATCCTGAGCTCTGACCTGTGTCTAACCCAACACTTCTCCCACAACATCAGTACTTCTGTCCTGCAGTCCCACTGACTACTGGCATCTGTCTTCACTGGGTACAACCTGAGATGTCCACATAAATGAGATGGAGGAGTAAGGGACATGTAAAAGAAAGAGAAAAAAAGGATATATTAAGATGTAAATTATATTAAAATTTATACTAATTTAAATACAAGGAATACACTTAGCCCAAAAAAGATTCTTAAAGTACAACAGGCTGGGCATATTACTGCAGCAGATGTAAATACAGCAAATATCCTCTGAGAAACCATTTCTGTGCTGGACTTCTGAGAACCAATTAAATACTTTTATAAGATAGCCTTGCCATAGTTCTAGCTTGGATTTCTACCAGACATCCAAAATTTTTTACTGAGCATTCAGTATCATTTTCACTTGAGAGAACACCATGTATGTTACCCCACTATTGAATACTCTGTTATTCAGTGTATTTTATGCAAGGCATTTTCAGATCTAGCATTCTCAAATGTTGGCATTCAAATAGGAAGGAAATGATCCAACACATTGCAGTATCAGTGTAGAAAATGTATTTTTAAGGAAATTTGCATTTGAAATTTTCTTAGTATAAGGAGATGGAAAACAGCACATGTTATCGTTATGCTTTATATAGCACTATCAACATGATCTTATCCTTTTTTCTATTTTCCAATAAACTTGAACAAGATGTCAGTGACAAATATTCATGACCTTAACATACTCCCTTCAATGTAACATACCTGTTCTGATTTGACTGTTAGATTATCCATGGGAGGTAATTTAGGAGCTTCAGGAGAAGCATCTCACACTACATGCTTCCCCTTGTTTCTTCCTCATCTTTTCCTAGCCCACTAGCAATGAAAAGAGAGGGATACAAACCCTTGCATCAGCAGACTAAAACAAAGCAACTACATTTCTACAGCTATCAGGCCATCGCCTCAGCAGAGAAGAGCAGCAAGCAGCAGCCATAACAGCTTCTGTACAATACTTCCCCACCCCCAATAGTGTTCAGCAAACTATAAGACCAGAGAGAGAGGATAACTGGCACTTTCTGGTATGTCAGGAATAGCCAGCTTCCTATGATCCACCTTGTGTAGGCAGGGCAAGTTAAAAACTTATGATCTACAAAAATATAAATTAACTAATTAAAGTACAAGCCAGGATGGAGTACAGCCAGTCTGCAGCTGAGCAGCATAAGAATTCAGTAAGCCCAACATTACAGCTGAGCCTGTTAGAGTGCATTGTATAAATTTCTTTGCAAGAGGGGAGGAGATAGTGTTGCATCCCTGAGTCTCTTATTGACCTGTAGTTTGCCATTAGGCCATGCTTTTTATTTCTTCCTCCACTGCAAACGGTTCTTTCCTGTAATGCAGGACCAGACTTTAGAAGCAATATTCTTTGGCATAGCCAAAGCACCATACAAGAGATGACCTAATTCCACTTTAATCTTTAACCCTTCCCACACTCTTGTTGGTCTGCAATGTCTGCTCCAGCCCCTGCCTCCTTAGCTACTCTCAGACTGAAGGTTGCTGGTAAAAAGCAAGCAAGATTAGTAAAGGTTATTCAGCAGCCCTATGCTGTCCATATGGCAATGGATTCCATCAGGAAAAATAATCTGTGGAAAACTTTAAAGCAAAACAATAGTCTGCAAGCCAGGTAAAATCCAACCTTTGGTTGCTAATACAGTGTATTAAAGTCCCATAAGTTATGTATAGGATCTTAGTTCATTTCTAGACTCAACACTGCCATCAGCAAATATTAGAACAAACATTCTTCTTAACCCAGAATAGAAGACAGAGTTCTGCAATTCCTAGCATTTTTAGTTAAGGGTAGTGGTTAATCACTAACAAAGTTAATCCCTGTTCACACCCATAAGGAAATAGTTTACTTCTGCTACCATTTATTCTTTTCATTCAGGAGATACAGATTTTTACTGTGAATTTTCTCTTTTCTAACCTTGATGCTGTCTATCACCAGAAGCCTGCACACCGAATTGTTCAAGGTAACAAAAATCCATTTAAGCCTATTGTACAACAACGTTTTATGAACAGTCAACAAGTACTGGGAAGATTAGATGTATCCAACTCAGTAAATCTACTGATTTTATTCAAAGCCTATGCTAAAATCTTTCTTGGTCATTAAAAAGGGAGAATACAAGAGGAAATTACACACAAACTGATGTCTGAAGTCTAAGTGATGAGCAGAGTAATGAGTGGGGTGAACTACTGCCCCCCATCACTCCCCATTTAGCCATCTTTAAGAAAGATACTGTGGGGATAGATTGAGCTGTCCAAGGAACCTGACAGACTCAAAAAATTGAATTTCACATTCAGAGCTATCACCCTGCCATCTCCGTACATGTTGGAGGTGCACAATGAATGGGCTGAGGCTGCAACAGCCTGAGCAGACTAGGCAAGAACCAGACAGCATTACCATGAGAAAAGTCATACTGCTGCTTTCACTGCTTTTGAACAGTACATGGAGTTCATGAACACCTGGGAAGTGGCAGGTAGAGTTCCTGCTCTGCTGTGTCTGTCTCCTTCTGTCACTTCAGCGTCTTGTGTCTAGTTACATTCCCCTCACAACCACAAGACCTTTAATAAAGCCACAGTGAGCCTGTCCTCAAAAGGGCAAAGTAAAAGCAGTTTGTGGGTCACTAAAATTTCCTCTAAGGGCAGTCTAACTCTCATCCTTACCAGTGAGGAGAAATATGCTTTTTTTTAGGGTGAAATTCATCCAATAGGAAGGTAGATGCTTTGCTGCCTTTTTTTTTTTTTTTTTGAGCTGTTATTTAAAAGCCTTGGCACTTACTGAAAAATAAGAATTTACAGCAAGCAGAACAAGCCTAAAAGCCAAGGTGTTACAAGAACCTGCGTGCATTTCTTCCACTCATGCCCTTGATGCAGCTGAGGGCACGGATTATCAAAATGACCGCAGCTGAACTAACAGCTTGCTGCTGACAAGAGCAAGAGGGCCCGGCCTTCTGCTCCTGCCATCCTCTCATACATCTGACATGGTGAGTAGGCTAGAACTACAAAACAGCAGAAAAGTAAAGAGCTGATTTTTGCCCGTGCCGATCAGTGGGATAAATCAGCTGAAACTGGGGGAAGGAGAACAGAGGGGAGGTTCAAGATAAGGAAGCACCATGGGGAGGGAAAAGGTGAAAGCACAAGAATTTTCCCTTTCTGCAGCATCAAGCTGGTAGCTTGGGCTGGCCGCACCACGAGTGCGCTCTTGATGATAATTACAAAGCTGCCTCCCCAGTGAGTTTTATAACAAAGGGCATGTCTTTGCATCTATTCAGGCCACACTCACACCTCTTCTCTTGTTCACTTGCTGATTTTCCATTCTTTCTCTGCCACATTTTTGCTTTGAGTGCTTACACACATGCACAGCCTTTCAATATATTCCTTCATCTTATGACTGCAATCAGATCAAAAATATAAATTCCTTTTCAAAACACAGTCTTCTGGCTTTACTAGGCATCCAGCTAACATCCTATCACTTGTAGGTATCACTGTGAAGTAGGACATTTGACTCCACTTCCATTTAGCTTTACTAAAATAGGATTAAAATACATAGCTTCAGACAGACCCATGATTGCATAGATCAAATGCGCAATCAGTGGTAGCCATTACATGGCCAAAGGCAATAGGGATTTCTCTTTCTGGCAGCATTTCTAAAAATTTGGCCTTGTGGACTTATTTTTAAGTTATGGTTTTCAATAGTTCCTTGCAAAGGCAGTTTCATAAAGAATTCTTTTAATATTGCACAGACTCGCCTGATCTTCTTCCTTACAGGAGCTATTTGCTACAATAATTTCCCTATCTTCAGAGGACTTAGTTCTAACTACATTAATTTAAGTAAATTCAAAAGTAGGCCATGGAAAAAAATTGAAGGATGAGCAAAGTGCAAAAACTCTTCAATAGTCTCATTTAATTTGACATATAAAATAAATATGGATTTTATTCTGGGGTGTATTGTCATCTTCAAAAGATTGCTAATCCTAGAAGTCATTTTATTGAGTCTTTGGTTGGTGAGTTTTAAGCAATAATTTATTTCAATTAAATGACAGCATCTTTTAATCTCAACGAAGTGACTTGGCAGACAAGCAATTCTGTCTTTGGAGCTTTCATACATTTATTCATCTGCCCAAATTTCCTAAGACTTTGGAGTTCAGTTGAGTTTCATCTTGAATTAATGATTTAGAGAAAGCAATCTGTTTCATTACGACACAGAAGGAATGAAACAAGATGAATGTTAGAGGGAACAAGAGTAATGCGATAACTTCAAATCTGAAAAAAGCAGATGCAAGCCCACTGTAATCGCTGGCAAATGCATCTCCATGTGCCAGAGTTAAAATTAGCCCCCAATGGCTATGATTTTTGTGTCACTACAACCATAGCTACCCCTGAAAACAATGTCATATATCATGAAATGTTAGAGTATTTAAGCAAATGAAGGTGTTAAACACTGCTGATACACTTAGGAAGTATCTCTGTGCCTGGTAGATAATGTTTAATGCCATTTAGTTGTAAAATTGGGCAAAATAATTAAACCCACCAGTAGGCATCAGACCTTGACTTCTGTAGGGATTCAACCATTTCTAACAGGGCTTGAGAACACATGAAGCTCTGTTCACTTACACCACCATTCTGTAGCGAACAGCTATACCGTGCTACATTCCTCCATCTTTGAAGTCTTTTTGCTGCATATCACTGGAAAAACAACAACAACGCCTGAAGCTTTCTGATAATATATATTTTTTTTTTCCAGATGTATTTTTCAATTTGGAAAGAGCCCTAATAGCTCCATGTTCTATAAATGGATGTTTTCATTTGGCAGAGGAGCAGCCCTTAGACACCAGGGCACTCTTTTTTGTTGTTGTTGTTGTTCTGACAAAAATTGTTCAGCTGGAGTGCATCAGGAGCTGTTGAAATCTCCTTACAGAATTTATCATATTTGCCTTGTTCAGCCAGCAAAGAAAATAAGTTATAAGTTAGAAAGCTAAGCCACCTACTCAGAAGGGAGTTTCACATTATTAGACCACATTGTTGTAATTATTAAAAAGCCATACACACACACAAAATATTCCTGACCATATTAAAATATTCTTTTAATATGTTACACCTACAGATTATTGATCCAAACTACACTGTTTGTTGGTACATTACCCCACTATCTCCTGAAGTATAAATAAATGGATTTCAAAATGTGCAACATTAATATCCATGGAATTGTTTAGTGTGCCATAAGATAAACAGAATTTAACAAGGCTCTTTGGCCACATCTCTTGCTCTCAGTCCACAAATATACCTCCACACTACTTAGCCTAGCAGTGCAGTTTCTATTCTGATTCACATATCTGTCACAAAAAAATAAAAATAAAAAATAAAAAAAAGAATTAAGCCAATATACCATGAATTCTTCCTCTCCCTGAATCTGGGATTTATCTCCAAAGTTTGTGCAAAGCCAAGCACTGTACAACACTGAAATCCTGTAAAGTGTCAGGTTCATTGCATTAAAAAAAATAATAATAAAAAAAATAGGTATTTACATTGCCTGATAGCTTGATGTTATGGTTTACAAATGAGCTATTTTAATCATGGAGGGAACCTGTTCCCATATTTTATGGGAGCCTTGCTATACCTAAATAAGCAGTGGGTAATGATCTAGGGGAAAATTCTATTTCTAAACTCAAGGTCTAGCCAGTAGACAGTCCTATGACATTTTACATTAGAAGAGAGGTCATGGTGGCATGAGGCAAAGAAAATAGGACAGTCATCACCTTGAAAAAGTGCTATGGAGTCTGAAACTTAGACAGATCTACAGTGTTTTGCTAGCAACAAGAAGAAGCTGCAGTGTAAAAAAAGGTGCTAAACATCCTGCAACCAGGCTGAAATAGAGTTAAACCAACCACTGAGATTCTCACATTGGTGCATGCATATTGAGCTGAATGAGAAACTGCAGTACTGACTAATGAAATTAAACATTTATATGGCTTTAACAGTCTTAGTAAAATAACTGTGCTTATTCAGTGTGTTTGTAAAACCCAGGAGCTTTAACCTCTAGAGTAATTGTACTCTCTGAGTTCAGCTTGTAGCGTAGGTCAAAAAATTAATTCTGTACAACCCCAAACATTCTTGTGATTCTCTGATGCTCCACAACCCTTCTCTGCCATGGCAAGTGGAGTATCTGGAAATTTCCACAGTCATTGAGCAAAGAGAACTTTTAAAGGGTGTTTACCAGCACTGCCACCTGAATAGCACTAAAATAAATTGGGCCATTCAAAGTTCGAAACTCCTTTCTCAGCAAATGCTTAGGTACATCTTATGATTATATATAGCTGGTTTGTATTGTAAAGGTTAACTTATTTGGAAGAGGGAACAGACAACAGTTGATAGAGACTGTGTCCATACTTGTTCCCCTTACTGTTTCAATTGCCTACCGACATGCTTTATTTTGGGGAGAAAAACATCTAAAACACTTATAAGTAAAATGTTTTTAGTATTGTAAGCATTCGATCTACACCTTTCTGTGCATTCCAGCATCATGTGATGAAAATACTAATATTTGTTTACAAGTAGATCCATTCCTAAGTGCAGCATAAGACTGGCAATATTACAGCTTGCTTGGCTTCCTGGCAATTACATACTATCAATGGCCATGATATACAATATTATCTGAATACATAAATACACATAAATAATTGCAAACTCTACAAATGATGAGGTTACATTTACTCATGTAACATTACTCATGACATTTAAAAATTCTTATGCACCCTAATTACTTTTCCTTCCGTACAATATTTAAGCATCTCCAGAGATTTCACTACAATGATTTCCATGTATATCAGATCACATTTAACAAAACTCAGTAAAAGAAAAATTATCACCATCTCTGTGAATAGCTCCAAGTTCATGATTTCAAACTTACTCAAACTATAGTGAAAGCATGTTTTGTCCTGATTCTTTCCCAACTACAAATTACATTTGTTTTTACTCTTTTTTAGCTTAATACAAAATATGGATGACATCTTAATGAATAATTTCTTCAAGAGCACTCTGTCTCTCACTTCTGTCACTGTGTAAGTCAATTTTCCTCCCAAAGAGAATCAAGTAATCACTTGGCTTCTCATCTGCCATTGCATAGCACCCATGAGACCATCACAGAAAAGGCTTATTTGTGCTTTAGAAGAATATTAGATTATTTCATCTGTTTGGATCAGACATTTAAAATAGGGGCATTCTTTTTTCTTTTTTTTTTTTTCTTTATCTTTCCTTGCTGCTTAGTTTCCTTCAGTTGAAGAAAAGCGGCAAATCAAAACCACAGCACTATTCCATACAAAGCCCATGGGTGGCATATGTTCCAAAACACAGGTGCTGTTGCTTACACAAAGCATATAAGCAAAACATCGGTACAAAAAGAATTCACTGGAATTAGGTCTGTAGGGACTGATCTTCAATCGCTATCAATTCCCTGATATCCCAGCAAAGTACGCTAACACTAATAGCTTGGTCTACCATTTAGCCAGCATAAACACCATTAATTCAGTGAAAGATCATGCTTCATAACTGGCACTACTACCGCACTGTCTGTTATCTTCTTTTATATCAATATTTCTCAGCCTATTCTATAGCTAGATCATAACTGCTCGTGAAATACATTTCAATATTGGGGCTACATATATATATATATATATATAAAAAATCACTTACTTCTCTTGATACAGTAAGAAAAATATCTACTTCTTGAGTACCTCAGGAAATGAATAGATTTTTCTTGACCAATAATTTCTCCTTAGAATTTAAGCTTTAAAAAAGGCCATTACATTTATAACTTCAGGTGAAAATAATGAGAATATGGCATACTTTACATTAAAACTTCAGTATATAGTACCCATTAAAAACTGTTTACATTTTTGTGTTTCAAAAATGCAATTGACTGCTTTCATGGCACTACAGTACATACATTGCTACAGCAGCAGATAGAGACTTTCTCTTTAGAAGGCAAGAGAACTGTGCAATAGCAGAAACTCTCTCATGACACAATTGCATGCCACACTGGCTGTTGCTAATTAAACAAGGAAGTAAAGAACTGCTCCTTCTAATACTAATCCACAATAAATATTTGGCCTTTTTAGCCATATTTGTGTGTCAAATTTTAAAGAGCATAGCTATTTGCACTCTATCAATGTGGGAAATTTCTTCAAGTAAAATGTGGCCCTTTACTGCTGTCAAAAAATATATTTTAAAAAATCACAATATTTGTCACAATCCTATAAATGTAATTCATTAAGTCATTTAGCTTATGGTAGATGTTGTACAAAATGAAGATGCAGTATTACAATATGCTGAAGTTGCTGGTCAGCATTGTGCAAAATGTTGTACTGATTAAAATGCCATACATTAATTATACATTAATATTTTGAGCAGGCCTACACATCAATTCCTTAATCCTTAAAATCAAGGACAGAAACAATGCAGTGTTTAAGACTGTGTGCACTCCTCACTGTTAACAGCATGGAGTCCTTCCCAGACTCTGTTCTCTGAACTGTGCTGGGAAACACAGGACATTTTTGCTCAGCCCCACAATTATCTGTCCCAAAAGGCTGTCCCAAACACATTTGTCACAGTTGTATTTTGGCCTTTCAAAGTCAAATAGAGGACAAGATAAAGTTTGTTGTCTTCCAAAGGCCTCTTAGCTCCTTTTCCTATTGCCATGCTGACCTCTCCACCCAGCCACTCACCCTTCCACCCTCATGGTGCCTCAAAATCACCATGGGGCTCTTCAATATACAGCTCAGACACCTGGCTCTGTAGCTATCAAGCATGTGCAACACAGCTAAAATAGGTTAATGATATCAGATGCAGGAGGCAAATTATAATCTCAACTAGATTTCAGCGAAAGGGATTGATGATCTCCACTGTTTCTCATCACAACAGTGCTCTGAACTTACCTTAACACTGAACAGATGCACTGACCTCCGGGTGCCCATTAAGTATGACCTGAAGGAAGCCACATAAATACAACCCTGAACGAAAGCTCTAGTCTCTTCACATACATGAGATAACCCTCTTTCTAATAAAAGGAAAAGATACTTTGTCACTGAAATTGATATCTTTATATGAGCCATAACTACATTGCCATTATTTACGTTTACCTGAACAAGTTATTTCTATTTTTAAACAGCAACATGAACCTCAGTTCCTCAAAGATAGGTGGAGATAGACCACTGCAAAGGTTAGAAAAACTGGGTAAAAAATGAACAAAAATCTCTTTTGTTCATGCTCTATTTTGCAGTTTGTTGTAATTGTCTCGTCTCCTTGAATTTAGAGCAATGCTTATGTCTATGCTTAAGCCTAGAGGCCTACAGAAAAGCTGGGGAGGGTCTCTTTGTTAGGTCAGTGCCTACTACTTCTTATTTTTGTTTCTCTGCCTTTTCTTTGTTTTATATCTTTTTTGTATCCTCTGTATTTATTGTCCCACTGCAATCCTCAGTTCACACTGCTCCATTCCTATACACTCATCCCTGTTCTAATTACCCAACAGAAGTTATCTTGACCTCAGTAACGCATACCAACATCCCTTTTTTCACTTAAAAATGCGCAAAACCTCTCCTCACCAAACTATCAAATTTTATTTTATGTATGGACTAAAGGATGATTCAGTTTGGTTTTGAAAGTGTTGGGGTAGAAGCCTGCTTTTGGTTTTGCCATGCAGTTTACATGCTAAAAAAAATGAGCATACACTTCTGACGTTGGTCATCTAACAGCATAAATCTCTCCTGTAACTTCAAATTAATATTCCTCCCTGAAAAACAAGAATAGACACAGAATCTAGGTAATGAAACAGCCGACTGAAGGCTATATCTAGTTACCAGAAGAAATTTCTTAAAGATGAATCACAGTGTCTTCAGAAAGAGATGCAAAGAAATTTTCTCCCACTGTTGTGGTTTGTCACAAAAAAAAAAAAAAAATCACTTATAACAGTAAAGATTAGAGTTTTATTTAACAAAAAATTCATTTTGTTAATTTTCACCTTGTATTTTCATCTTGTACCGTATTATTATACAAGATAACACAATTAAACAGCTTTATTATAGTCCAGATGCAATTTATTTTTTTCAACGTCTTCCTAATAAGATTAGGATCACCTCATTACTCATTTGGATTAAAACATCTTGATTTAAAAAACTGAAAAAAGTCTTCATTTTCCTCATAGAAAAAAATTCTGAGGTTATGCTATAACAAAAGATCACAGCCATGCCAATGAATTGGCTTTAGGCAACAAGATGGAAAAAGGATAGAGTTCTTTTCTACATTAAAACTAGCGGCCAGTTGAAAACTGACAAATGTACAAAAGGACAAGATAATTAACACCTATTAGTTCTCTTTTTGGTCTCTTAATTACAACCTTCTTCCTCATGCTGGCACACTATTAAGAGTCATTTTGTTCCTGCAATAAGTTAGAAATCTGATGCAGTATTCCTTACTAGTGTCATTTATAACAACTGGAAACACTACTGATGTGAAAAAGACTCAGGCCAGTCACTCACAGAGTTAATATGTAAGACTACACATTCACAGCAGAAAAAGCCTTTGCAATCTAAAAAATATACTGAAATGAGTAATCAATCTAAGGATTTTCACATGGTAGAAACGAGGAATTCATAGTGAGACTTCAAATCTTAATCACAAATCTTCAGAAGGAATTTGAGATATTTGTTACCTCTTAATCTCTAGATAGGGCTGTATGAGAGCATCTTGACCTTCAGTAAACTAGGGGCCTATATGTTATGAAAAAAATATGTCACAATCTGTGAATATATACCAAAATACCAGAAACTAAAACTAGCAGTAATTTTTAGGAATGCGAACTTAACATTTCTAAATCACACTCCTTTCCCTGTTCCTACAGTCAGCATCTGCAATCTGCATGTCTTTGGTTCCACACGAAACACACTCAGTATCTATCTTTCTGTCTCCATCTGCCTCTTGTTCTAGTTTCCTAGCTCCTCTATCTATCTAGTTTATGTTCTGAGTAATGGGAATTCTAGTTTCTTGAAGACATGCTAGCAAGGTATACAGTACCAGTACAGGTACTTTATGAGGTAGACGCCAAGAGTGTTAAACAGATTAAATATCAGATACAGGACACATAAATATTAAGCTTTCATAGAATTATCATTTAGGTCAGAAAAGACCTTCAAGGTCATCACATCAACCTGTCTTACTCAGTCCCATCACTAAAACACATCTCTTAGTGCTACATTTATAGGGCACTTAAATACCTCCACAGATGGGGACTCCACCACTTCCCTGTTCCAATGCTTGACCACCTTCTCCATGAAGAAATTCTTCCACATATACAATCTAAACTTCTCTTGACACAACCTGAGACCTCCCCACCTCCTGTCACCTGACAAAAGAGACCAACACCCTCTTTGCTGCAACTTCCTTTTGAGTAGTTGTAGCGAACAATGAGGTCTCTCCCCTCAGACTCCTTTTCTCCAGTTAGCTAGTCATCCATCAGTCACTCCTCATAAGCCTTGTTTTCTGGTCCCATCAACCTGTTTTTTGGTCTTCTCTGCACATGCTCAAGCAACTCAATATCCTACACATTGTGAGGGGCCAAAACTAAACACGTTATTTGAGATGCAGTATCACCAGTGCCATGTACAAAGGGACAATCACTTTCCTAGTCCTGCTGGCCACACTATTTCTAATCCACTTTCCAGCTACTCTTCCCAAGCTCATATCTCTGCAAGTACCCATGACCCAAGTGTAGGACCTGGAACATAGCTTTGTTGAATGTCAAGCAATAGGCTAAATTGGTGGGCCGAGTCCAATTTGCATCCTTCTGCAAAGCCTTCTGACACACAAGCAGATCAACAGTCCATCTAACTTGGTACCATCTGCAAATTTACTGAGTGTACTCAATCCCCTCATCCAGATCATTGATAAAAATATTAGACAAAACTGGACTCAATTCTGAGCCCTGGGGAATGCCACTGATAACTGGCTGCCAACCAGCTTGAATTCCATTTACTGTGACTGAATCCAGCCATCCAGCCAGTTCTTCACCCAGTGAACTGTACACCTGACTAGATATTAGGACTAGACATTCTGCTGGTTATAGCTGCACTGACGGATCTATATTTGTCCCTATTAGTAAGTTAAGTTATATCACAGAGTTTAAAGCTGACCTTAGAACTTTGACTTTTGTAAATAATTATTTCTATTGGCATATACTACCATTCTTCTTGTACAACTGTAAGAAATCTGGTATTTCCATCTCCCCTCTACCTACTAGATGAGTGCAACAAAGCCAAAATTGCATAGGAAATATCCTAAGAGGGAAATTTGATACTCCTATTACTTTGAAAAAGGAAGTGGGCCAAGGGGGCAGATTATCCAGGCAAGTAACTCTTTTGGGACTGATGGTCAGGATTCTCCCGCTTTGAAGGCAAACACATGCCTTGCAGCAAAGTGCTGCACTGCATACGAGCAAACTAGTTTTAATCCATTTAGGTTTGGACAATAACAGTCTGTCTTGCACAGCCTTGCCTTCGTGCTGCAATTGTGCATAGTGGCTCAGTAGTTCATTCTTTTTACTCCAGAGCTTTGCTTACACCCAGGCTAACTATATAAATGTGCTCAGACTAGGCTTAATGGGATGAAAACACACTTCTGACTACAGCAGACACAATAACCACATTATGATCTAACCTAAAGCTAATAATTGGACTGTATAACATAGTTACATATATTACATATGTGGGTGAACAGCAATTTTCTCAATCTGCAGAATTGATGAAGAAACACAATAGCAAAGACATGGGATATTATCTCTATTTAGGCACCAACATCCACATAACACTTTTTTGTAGGTGACTTCAGGGTCTCCTTTTGTGCCTTGAAGCTTAAGACTATCCAATTTGCTGTATGTCATGCACGAAGAGATAAACATTGCTTGTTTGTTTTGCAAGTGGTTTCTAAAGGTGTGAGAAAAGGTTTTACGTATCAGTTAGATTTTCTTCCATGGGGTTACAATATGGTTAACAGGCCCACTTTGCAGAAGGAGATACAGAGTACTTTCAGAAATTACAATAATTCTTTGCCTTTGTCACAATATATTTAGCCACATTTCTCCAGCTTCGGGTTTCCTTAAGCATGAAGGAACACAGTGAGAGAGGATGAAAGTGAGTTAGGGTTGCGTTGGGTTTGACTTTTCCTCTTTTACCGTCTTGCAGTGGACACTGGTGAGGCTCCTGCTAGTACTCCACAATGCAGATCAGCACCAGCCTTGTACTAGACAAAAGAAAGGAGCAAAAGCAGGGCTTCATCCTGCTTACCCTGGTGCTATATATGTCAGAAGCTTGCACTGATTAGAGGAGAGTAGAGATGAACTTTCTTTTTGTGCTACTATCCCACTGACTCTCATATATTTCATCTTCCAGGATTTGTTGCCTGATCTTCCTTGCCCACTTTGAGAGGGGTGGCTGACTTGGGCAAATACGTCAGTGAAAGTTATATATCACTGTGCTGTGATTAATTAGCTTGGGGCAATTTCAAAACATGAATTAAGAGTCTGAGTGAAAGAGCAGCTGTTAATAATTTTTTGCAGTGTTACCTGTGCTATGTATGTGTTGGTACAGTTACTGTGCATATCTGAGGTTGTTTTCACACCATTTTTGGGCTAAGTTTGAGGTGTAAAGGTAACAAACTCTTATTTCAGAAAATTTAAAAATCCATTTTTCTTGCCACTCAGCATAGCTTGTTTTGGCAGAAGCCAGGGAAGTAATTCCTGGTTTTGCAAACTACATTCATTCTTTTCCTGAGATGACGTACAGATCTTTATCTATTCTACATATAGAAATTAGGTTGCGTGGTCACATATTTCTTGTTGATTTTCTACCACACCATGTACTATAAAGTACATGAAAGTTTCCTTAAAAATGAACAGCCTTATTTTACTTATTGCAGTGGTCTATGTCCTCTCTAGCATATTACAACTTTAAGGACTAAAATAATAAAACACTAAAATTTAATAGAGCTTGTTCATACACCTACAGTGTGTATGTGTACAAACAAGAAAAGAGAAATATAAAATGATATTTGGAGCTCACAGTCAGGAAACAGAGGGAAAAAATATTTTAATTGAACAACTAATCACATTTAGGTATGAAAACATTAAATACAGTTTTAAAACTTATTGAAGTGCTTCCAAGCATAGATGGTAACCCAAGCAATACTATGTGCATCTTGAATCGCCACATTCAGGAATATTTACTTCCTAGTACAATAGATGCAGAGAAAGGCTTCTAAAATAATAATGGGAATGGATAGCTTATCTTAGGGGAAGGTTATATGAGCTTGACTTACTTATCCCATGTGATAAAAAAGTAGAAAATGTTGTCCACACAATGACGTAATTCAATAATAGGAATGTAAAATCCTGTTAATTTTTATTTCTACGTTATGTTTAGAACATTCTGAATATCCCACCTTTGAACTGAATATGTTTAGGCTACTTTGTAACCCCAAAGATGGGAAAGCACCTCTCCTTTTAAACAGCCATTCAGATTTTGAACATCCTGAAATAGCTTTCAGAGTATATACATTTATCAGTCAGATCAGACCTAGCCCGTGTGAAGAGTGTGATGCTTTCCAACATGGTGACAAAAATCCTGAGTCATATCAAGCTGAAACTTGAAGTCAAGGACATTTTAGATAGATTAATATGCCTGACATGAGAAAGCATGAAATGGAAGACTTTGAGACAGAGAAGACAACACTAGAATTTAATTTTGTATATTTACAGCACTAAAATGCTATATAAAAGCTAAAATTTAAACTATTTAATTTTACAGCATCACATATTGGAACAATGTGTCTATTACCTGGAAAAGCAATTTATATATTTAAGTACTTGTGTGAGTCAAACACAGAGATTTAAACACAATTCTTTCTTCCCAAAGAGAATAAGCACAATGTACAGTAAATGAGAAAACCACTCAATGCTCTCAGCCCTTCCTTCAGTAACAAGTGTCAGTATTACTAATTGAGAACTTTTAATGTATGTTTTCCATTTGAAGATCATATAGATGAATTACATAGGTATAGTATAAACATGTATTTTATTTTACACTTATTAGAGCTGCCATAGAAATGTTTCCATGAGATGTGTTCTTATGGACTCTGTGCAATTGCCTTGAGGGAGGGAGTATTTTTCTTATCTTGTCTTCTGGTAATAGCCTACTTCTAGAAACATCTCATTTATAAAAGCAGTTATAATCACAGAGGACTGGTTGGCTGAACAGACATGCTGTGGTTATGTAGTAAACATTACTCCTACAAAGTGAGCTAATATTTATGAATGATTTCAGGATTTGTAAAAACAGGGAGCCTTTCCCTAAGCGTTTGTCCTAGGAAATAATATATGTGAGTTCTCTATCACAAAGCAGCTTCACAGAAGCATTTGTTAATGAAGTATCGACACTGTAGTTCTTGCAGAAGCAAACTCACATTCTGTTTTACCTGATCCACATCTGATATCAGCTCCTTATGCATACAATAAAAAAATTAAAAAAAAACACACAAAATATTTCATGATCATATCAGAATATAG
This sequence comes from Anser anser, assembly GCF_964211835.1. Classification (NCBI taxonomy): domain Eukaryota; kingdom Metazoa; phylum Chordata; class Aves; order Anseriformes; family Anatidae; genus Anser; species Anser anser. Next base: position 65,637,192 of record NC_139721.1, read on the forward strand.
CTGCAGTTAGAGTCACAGAAACAGTTCCTCTCACTGGAAAATTCATTAAAAAAATCTCTGCAGTTGTCATAGCTTATGGTTTAATGAATTGGTTCTTTTCTTCTTGTTTTCTTTAATTTAAATTCCAGCATGAGATACATAATAAAATGGAGACAGTTATATATTCTACTGCTACGTTAAGGTTAAGAAATAAATATGCAAATACAGAATTTCAAATTGCTTTAGAGACCACGCAGGCAGGCAAAATTTATAAATATGAAAGGAAGTCAGCCCTGGTGAAAACTCATGCAGTTCCACTGACATTCTTAATAAATGTGTATTTTTAGAACTGCATCTATACCACTTCTGTTAACACTTTGGGATCCATACAGTAGTTCTGCCCTATCAACCGTTTTAAGTGGTTTTCCTTTTCAGGAAGTACCCTGAGCTGTTAGTTGTGACACTTCCTCTTGCTTTACTGAGAGAATAACTTAAAATTTACCGCTACTTCAATACAATTGATTTTCATTTTAGTGTTGTTTCCCCCTCCTCCACATTGCTTCCGTTGCTGTTCACAAAATTTTATGCTGACAACTGAAAATTGAAACAAGCAGAATTAAGGAGAAATCAATGTGATCTCAGAATCAGCAAGGTCAGAATCCTGCCCTAAGGAGCAGTCCCTAACAGAGGTGTTAGCACAGATTCTCCCCTAGACCAAAGGAATTACGTGTGGGGAGGATTTGTCTTACCTATAGCAATAAGCCACAATGAGGACAAGTTTATTTTTTATACTCAGACACTGAATTCTAAAGCTGAAAAAAAGACATCTTGCTCTTCCCTTATTTCTTGAGTGACTTCCTAACTGTATTAGTCGTTTTCAGCCCACCCATAGAAATTCACCCTCTCCCAATCCATCATCCCCTTTCACAACCCTCCACCTTTCTGAAGTCCCAGAAGCTTACTTCAAGTTTGATGAAAGCTAATGACCAAATACCAGGAATATCCAGATTAGAGCTTTTGATTTTGTCAGGTGAGACTGTACCATGAGTTCAGTTATCCACCAAACAGTCGGCACACAGATGCTGACTAGCCATGTGCAAGCCCCACATTAGACATATCTGCCTCTTTCCAAGGTGTTAGGGAATATGAGGTAGCTGGCAGTGCTATAAGTGCTGAGAAGGGAGAAAAATCAGAGTGATAACAAAGAAAGCTTGAAATTATATTTATCACTGTGTATGCAGAGATCAGGCAGAGGGACCCAAATCTCTAGGACACCAGGCTTTTAATACTCGTTTCACAGAACAACTAATTTCTAATTGGATTCTGCCCATTTAATAAAAATTACACTATGGTTATTCTTTTTCTCCACAATTATATTTTTGGTTACTGAACACCAAGGGGGTGGGGGAGTAGTCCAATGAAATGTAAGTTGTCTTTGAGTACTCACTGAGCTTTTTCTATTATCTGCACTACAACTAACTTATTAACATCAAAATCTCACATTGTCCTATCTGACTTTATAAAATAAAACAGTAGAATAAGAGATTTTCCACTTCTGAGCAGACACTGTCTTGCAAGTGAGAAAGGTGAAATCAACTTCTCTCTTAACTGGTTCTATGGAATTTCTTAAAACAGAAATAAGTATAAGGAGGAAAATAATCATGGTGAGAGGTAAAGAAGTTCCCATGAATTAGTGCAAGGTAAGAATCTACGAAGCCAAAGTCCTATCAAAAACAAACAAAACAAAACAAAGCAAAGCAAAACAAACATGCTAGACTATCAGCTATGTACTATGTGGATGGAAGGGACCTATGGAGGTAATCTGCTCAAGCAGAGCCACCTATAGCAAGTTGCAAAGGACCACGTCCAGACAGCTTTTGGAGATCTCCAAGGAGGAGACCCTCTGGGTCTCTCCTCACCTCTCTAGGCAGCCCGTGCCAGTGCTCCATCACCTGAACAGTACAGAAGTAGTGCCTGGTGTTCAAATGCAACCTCTTATATTTAAATTCGTGCCCACTGCCTCTGCTCCCAGCACTGAACAATACTGAGAAGAGGCTGGCTCCATCTTCATTGTACACTCCCTTCATTTAAACATTGATACAATCCTTCCGAGCCTCCTTTTCTCCAGGACAAACAGTGCCAGGCTCCAGCCTTTCCTCATAGGAGCAATGCTCCAGTCCTTTGATCGTCTTGGTTCATTGATACATTGGACTCTTTCTAGTATGTCCACGTGTCTCTTGTGCTGGACATCACAGAACTGGACACAGTACTCAGGTGAAGCCTCACCAACGGTGAATAGAGTAGAATCCATTGGACTTCAGAAATGGCATGCAAATTTACTGTATTCGTAAAGAAAGCTGGATGGGATGTCAAAGTATTTCCTCTCCCCTTCTTCCTCCTACTCTTGCTCCAAAATCCTGATCTCCTAGAAAACATGCATAACAACTGAGATTCAGCAACAAGTAATTGGGACCATTCAGTGATGGATTAAACTTCTCAGCATCACAGTAAAAATATGCAAGATAAACACAAACTCTCAGCTGCGCCTGAGGTCTACTGTTTACAGATACCAGCCAGTATATTTACTCCAGAGCATAGCTTCTATGCTTTTTTCCTTGTGAACTCTATAGTGGTGACCATACAAGGGCTGGAAGCTGCACACATGGATTTGCTATTCACTTACTAGGAAAGAACTGCCTGGCAACAGGGTAATCAGCAGTAGCACCAGCTGTAGTGACCCTGACACAGAGTTCAGCATCCTGTGGGGAAGAGAAGAAGCTAAGTACAAACTCCAGACTTCACGAGAGCAGATTTTAGCTTGATCAGGAAGCTTGTACGTGGAATCTCATGGTAGGCAAGTTTGAAAAGCAAAGGAGCTCAGGACAGCTGGCAAGTCTTTAAGGACAGCATCCTCCAGGCACAAGAATGATTCATCCCAATACTCAGGCATACTAGCAGATGTATCAGGGACTGGCTTGGCTAAGCACAGAATTCATTATGGAGGTCCAGTACAAACAAGCATTGGAGCCCCATACAGCAACAACCAACAGAGGAATTCAAAAACATTGCCCCAGCATGCAGGATAGCGTCAGAAAAGTCGAAGCTCAAATGGATTTGAGACGTAGAAAGAGATGCTAAGGGCAGAAAAAAGTTTCTACTGCTATGCTGGTAATAAAAGGCTGAACAGGGAAAATGTGTGCCCTCTTGCTGAACGGGATTGAACAGTTGATGACAACAGACATACCTGAGACATGTCTGAGAATACCTGAGATTTCTTTGCCTCCGCCTTCACCAAGAAGGGTTCCCAGGCTTTATGCACCATCTTCAAAGACAACCAAGAGAAATTACCCAGAAAAAAATTACAAGGCAATCAGTTTTCCTTTGATCCTAGGGAAAGTCGTGAAGCGAGCCTTCTTTGAACACACTTCTGGCACAGGAAGAAGAAAAACGTCATTGGGAACAGTCAGCAGGGGTTTACCAAGAGTAAATCCTGCTAGACCAACTTGATTGTCTTCTGTGGTAAGACTAGATTTGTGGATGAGAAGAGAGAAACGGATGTCATTTACCTCAAATTTAGCAGAGTTTTTGACATTGTCTCACACAAAATTCTTGTTTCCAAGTTAAGACATGATGTGGATGAGTGGATAACCAGCTGAACAGAGGACTGCTTGGATGACTGTGCTCATGGTTAATGAGTTTTACTCTGCCTGGAGTCGAGCAACAAGTGGAGTACTGCAGAGATCTATCCTGGGACTTGTCCCTTTGATCTTTATCAATGCAGTGCTTGCTCATCAGCTTTGTATATGCACCAAACCAGGCTCAATCAATGAAGTTGTGAGCATGGCTACCATCCAGAGAGACTCAGGCAGGCTAGAGGGATGAGTTGATGGGAACTTTGTGCGATTCAGGAAGGACAAATGCCAAGTCCTGCACCTGGGAAGGAAGAATCTCATGCAACAAAAAGGCTAGGGACAGAATGGTGGTGGAGTGGTTCTATAGAAAAGATCCTGGAGCTCCTGGCTGACCACATCATTCATTAGACATGAGGCAGCAACATGCCCTGCTAGCAGAAGCCCACAGTATTACCAGCTGTAATGACAGGCGTGAAGGCATCAGGAGGAAGGAAGTGATTATCTTCCTTGTTTCAGTGCTTGTTAGACTCTATGTAGAATAGTGCATCTGATTTTTGGCACATTAATATGAGAAAACTATTGATTAACTGGAATGAGTCCATGGAAGGATCATGGGCACAGTCAGAGACTGGAGCACTTGCCACATGAGGAAAAGCTGAGAGAACTGGATCTGCTTCAGACTATGGAAGAGAGGACTTTGAGGGCACCTATTAACAGCCTTCCCACACCTATGAGGAGGTCAACAACGCAGAGCCAGGCTGTGCACTGTGGTGCATAGTGAGAGGATGAGAGGCAGCAGGTACAAGTTGAAACAAGAAAGGATCAGAGTAAGTAGTGAGGTAATATATAAGACAGTGTTCAATCCTGAAGAGAAGAATTCAGGGGAAAAGAAAAAAAGTCTGAAACACTGAAATCTTAACATAGAGACTATAAAAATCTATCTAAAAAGAAGCATCCCAAAACATAAAACACAAAACTGTTCTACCTAGTTAACCCACGCAAAGAGAACACAAGGAAGACATGTCTTAGTAAGTGTAATAATGCTGAGAGTTGAGGGCTTTTTAACTTTGAAGAAAAGATATGTTCTAACCACTGAAGGATGAACATAGTCTAGAAGAAGATATGCTTTGTTAAAAAAAAGAAGTGGGAGAGCTAATAACTATGCCATAAAAAAAATAAACTGAAATTTTACAAAAGCCTCCAGACCATTAAAAATCAAGTTTGGATATCTTTCAAAAAAAAAAAAAAGAATTAGTTCTATGCAATTCAGAATATATTCATTTAACATAATTAGTGAATGAATTTCCATGGGTTGTGATACAGATGCAAGTCAAGAGAGTTGTAATGAAAGTCTCAAAAGCACCGGGTCCTTATAGAATCTATAGCTAAGACCCTCTTGGAATGCTTTCTAGCAAGCTTTTTTAAAAAAAAAAAAATCAAAAAAACAACAAAAACTCTTCAGGTCAAGTGTATGAATTTATCCTGTCTCACAGAGAGAAAGTGTCTTTGGTAACATCCTTCATTTTTCTTGGCAAGCATTTCAGGTTTTAGTGGTATATAGAAATACCATTTACACAGCTCTCACTAACAGTTCAGAGACCTTGCTTTCCTCACTGCTAGGTGGTACTTATGTCAAGGAATGCCCCCATGCTCTCAACTTGTCTCCAGCTGCAAACCAACCAGATACACACTGATAGGCAGGAAAGTGACTGCTACTTTTTTTTTGGGGGGGGGGCGGGTTAGGCACCTTTGGGTGACTTCAGTGCTTTCATTTGCAATTACAGAGCATTAGGTGTTGGGATCCTGCATGAAAACAGTCTCATCCATTTGGAAATATTGCATTGTGTCCAAATGTGGACCCAAGAGCAATGCTTTGTAGCAGTTTCCTCTTTCATTTCTGAAAAGTGTTTCTGTACACATCTTTTCTTCCTGCCCTACTGATTAGTAAGGTACTTAAACATCTTTTCAATATCAGCAACCTTGTAGTGAAAGCCAGAATTTCCAAATTCACTCTCTTTATGGGTGGCCTTTATGGGTGAGGGTGTTGCAGACAGACTTGTTCCAGTCCTGTACCTGAGAGAAGACCATGGAATTTGGCATAGTATGTGCAACTGTGTAGCATAACACCCTTTGACCACAGACAGGTCTTTAATGGTCAATCAAAAAGAAAAAAAAAAAAGAACAGTTGAACTAAATACCAAGAACTAACCAAAAGACCGGGCCTGAAGCTGGACAAAACTGGTGTTAGAGGGTAACAAAAGAAACATCTAACACATGAAGAAGTCATCACATACAGAAAATTTGAATGTAGTCTGGAATTGCAGACCAATGAAAAAGGTGGAAATATATTCTAGCAAACAAAAAAAAAATCACCCTAAGCAGATTCTACAGCAAGGAAGAAGAATACATCAAGATGAACATTGCATCCCTCCCAGCAAAGAGGTACAGATGCTGACAACCCACCATAAGACCCTGCCCCACATGGGCAACACCAGTGTGAAACCACCAACCTCAGGATCCAGAGGAGCAGTGTAGACAGGCAAGCCTTAAGCTGAGAAAGGGGCAGAAACTAAGATGTGCATGTAACAATTTTATCAGCATTGTTATTCTCTTTTTCTGCAGCTAATAATAATTAAACTCTTATGATTTCAATTATACTAACTATAAATGCTTAGCTTTATATTTATGTAAATAGTCATATGCTTCCTCTTTGCCCATAAACAAAATTTTCAGCATAATACAAGGTCAAAGTGTTTCAGACCCTGTCAACAGAATCAATGGGGCCTATGGTACTCTAATTTGAGTTGCTGGACTAAGATTCTCACATCCACCTTTATATGCCTTAGGTCTGTAGGAAGCACAAATGGAACATTTCCCAGGAGTTTCCTTGAGGCAAAAAATTTGCAAAAATATCTGTACAAAATCTGTTTCACACAGCACATGTGTCTTGCTGATGCAGATGATAAACATGCACTGCATATTTGCATATAATATAAATTTATGTTTAAAAAAAAGTCTTTCACATACTCATGAAATATTCTTCTAGGCTCTCAGCTGAATAGGCATACCTTGTGCCCAGGAGCTGGGCCACCTGAGCTGGCACCTGCAAGGGGAAGGTGTGGGCAGAGACAGAGCTGAAGTCAAAAGAACAAATTGAAAATTTGATGGAATAAGGTATGACTATACAGAACCTGATGGCCAAGCCCCCACCACTCCTTCATCTAACTACAATAAGAGAGAGACAAACGAATGCAATTCTGGTGAGGAATTGGGGGATTCAGGACACATGGAGATTAACTACAGCCCATTTCGGGTCCCAAGGTGAAAACCCCCCAGTTTGATCTGTGCTGGTGGAACCTGTGGGCTCCATTATTACAGAATATTTTATCAGCATGAGAAAGGGGTGGATATCTTCTGAGCCTACTTCATTTTAGACAAACACAAAGGCTACTGAAATGCAGGTGTTTCAGGGTCACCCGGTTTCAGAATACACATGGACTACACCCAAAACCAGAACAGATGGAGTGTGCAGATTGGCCTTTTATTCAGGTATCACAAGGCTCTGAATAAGTTCACCCAATGTGAAGCGGTCACTTCTTACACACAGCTGTCTGAATAGCTGACAGTGCTATCAATAGAGCCACTGCCATCATCAGACTGAACAAGTGCAAGCACAGGTGCCGTTCTTCAAAATACACTTATCCACTTGCTGTTTGAGAAATTCTTTTGCTGACAAGAATATGCTGGTTTATGTATTTCATGACTCCAAGCATTCTCCTCCTCCTGCCTGTTACCCAGGGAGACTATATGCTGGCATGGTCACCATGGGAACAGTGGACAAACTTAAGATGTTTTCACTGTCATAGACAAGCCATCTGCATGATTTTTCCATTTCCATCCCTCATACCACCGGTGCAGGCTCCCAGGCCAAAGCACAGCCACCAGGACACCACACAGAGCTCCCAGGCTGGGACCCTGCTGCTGTGCTCCTACAGCTGCTGGGGGGATGCAGGGTAAGCCCCTCGCTGGTCACAGACATGCTTTTCTGTCCCAAACATCTTCTACACATCAGGGACAGATCTTACTTAAACACACCCAATCCTCAATCAAATACTTTTAATAGTTATTTCAAAGAAAAAGTTCTCCTTATAATGAGGAAACTCTGGACTCCTACCTTGATATAATCTAGGGTGCGATGTGTCTGTTCTGTTCTTACTAATACAGTATGGATTTCCTAGACCCAACCTTGAAAATTCACCGGAATAATTTCAGTTCTATTTTTATTTCTGAATTAGGAGTCAGCAGCCACCATGAAAGGTCTTGTTTGTGGCTATTTGTCAATATTGATGCCATACCCATGCTTATTCAGGTGATCTTAAATTCATAAACAATTACTTTCCCAATACATGGGGTGGAAATTCAGTGAGCTTTCTTGAAGCTGTGCCACTTCTATCTGGCTAGTAAATAATCCCCTCACATACATGCCCTGTAGGCCAAGCTGACAGAATACAACCAGAAAGATATACTAATTCGCAGATTAAGTTTCTGCAGATTTTCCAGACGAGACTGACTGGATGTCCTGTACATACTTGCTGGAAGTAGAGCATGGGGTTGCTCTTCTTTCAGGCTTTTTGCTCCTTACCAGAAGCAGAACTTTAGGATGTTTCTGTTTTCCTAATCATTAAGCCAAAATTTTGACATTGTTGCATGAACATACTCTTTCCTTGTATTCAAAAAATGACATCATTGTAAAGAGCCAATTTCTTCACAATAGTACTTCAATTATGAAGACAGACGTCTCAGAGAATGCTTCTTAATTTCAGGAATCACTTGTAACTCTGTTTTTATCTCTCAGTGGGTGGAAATGTACTGTTTGATGCTACATACTTATGTGCTTACGCTGTCTGTAGCCTATAAATCCTTCTGATTCCTAATGAAAGAAAATTATTTCAATTACTGTTATATTTTGTTAAAGTTAAGAGATTCCTACTAAGCTGATGCCTGCTGCAAATTAGAGACAGCCCAAGGAGGGTCAGGTGGTGGTCTTGATAGCAGGAGTTTCTTACCTGCCTGCTTACAGCCACATTTCTATCCCACACAACAATCTTCAGCATGATCCTGCCACAGGCTATAGTCAGGTTACTTCTTAAGCATCCATTTAATAAACTACTTCCCCCCCCCCCCATGATTATTTTTCCAAATACCACCTTTTTTCATCACCTTGATATTCTCAAATGCTTACAAATCACAATTGTTCAGCCATTAAGTGATCCCCAAATCCATCGAGTTGTTACTTTCATTATCTCTGTACCCAATTTTTGTACTCTTCTCCAAATATGTTTCTTTATAAATCTCTTCATTACATATAAGCAGCCAAGACCCTTTGCTCCTTGATCTTTATTTTTAAAGAAACATAAGGTCAAACACAATATTCAAAATGAACCCAGGATCATACAACTGATTTAATGCTCTATAACTGGCTTACACAAGACTTGTCTCATTTGAAAATTTAACCAGTAATAATTTCATTTTCTTATCATCAGTGGCAGCTTTGACTGCCACAAAAAGCACAACCTGCTTTTCCTCAAAAAATAAGAAATGTCTGCCTTTTTTGTATTTGGATGGACTACTTTATTTTTATGAGAGACTGGAGTCCTAAGTCATCATTTACTTATCTACAAATTTTATAAAACCTCCCTTAAATCAGTTATTGTACCCTATACCATTTTCTGTAGATATGAAGAACATCTTTCATTACCTCCTTAACTTCACCTACCAAATTTCTTACAATTCACGTATCTTTTCTTAATAAACATGCTTTATTACTTCATTCCTTCTATTTTATCAACTTCTTGACTAAAAAGTCTTTCAAAGGTATTATCTATAAGGAGCATCTCCTGAAGAGTATCCATGAAACTAGTTTTTCCTTTAAATGTTTCAAGATGTCAATTTTATCTTTTTAAAGAAGTGCTTTAGTATATTTACCTACTTATTTCAGTCTTCACAAACAGGCTTTTTTAAACACTCAATAAACCTACTGCCATTTTAAACCAGTTGTTTGCACATAAATACATTTATTGTGATCCCTTGATCCTAGTGAATTATTTTTTCTATTGGTTATCTGCTCTCTAAACCACACTCATAAAACTTACTTTAGAATTTGAGTTAAGTTATTAAACCTAGGTTTGGAAGTGTTAGGTCCGCCCCTTTTAATATAGGGTAAAACCTAACACAGTGGACAAATGGCTGCTGTACATCCTGAGTGTCTCCAGCACCAAGCAAGATGTTCCTGGAGAACTAGCTGGGCAACAGCCACGAAAATATGTTATTGATGGAGCAATTTTTTTTTTTATTTTTTCCCAATTTTGGAAGAGTGAGCTGAAAACATTATGATTCTGTAGTTATTTTTCCTATATCTCGTGCCACAAATCAGACTAGAGAAAAAGATAGGCATCTCTTTCTGTGTATCTGAGGTCTTCACACAAAGCTCTTTTATGAACATCTAGTAAGATGTTCAAGGGAACAGATTCAGTAATTCGGTCATAAGAATCATCCACAATGCAGTAACAAATAATTTCAGAAAGAGTACATCCACCATGAGTATTACTATGAATTTGCACCACCAGCAGGCTGGAAGACTTGTAATGATATATAACATGATCATTACCTTTGCTTAGAACATGTCTCAAGACAGGGACGCATTAGTTTATGTAAAGGAAGCTATTTATTCACACTGATATTGTACACACAGCATAAGTACAATTAGCTATGGTAGATCAACATCCTGAATTAAGAACATAATTAAGTTCCTCTTAGTTGATTTCAGATCCCAACTTCAAAACAGAATTGATTATTAAACTTGAAATTTATTAGACTTCCAAATCAGTGAGACAGATAGAACTATCTATCTTCAAGAAAAAGATACTGGGGGGGGGGGGGGGGGGGATGGTTTGAAAAGCTTCTGCCAAAACTTGCTAGTTCCATTTCTTTTTGTTTATACAAATGGTCACAATCAAAAATGAGAGCTCTCTTATCACAGTGGCATTTCCATTCACATATAGGATCAGTGGCAAACACAGGGCAATAGGTGTTTTGTGCTTCTTTAGCACTTCAGCAGCCTCAGAAGAATGCAACACTCATGACAGGTAGTTGTGAGAAAACAGTGATAAGACGTTAGCAGATTTTGGTCTGTGTGAGACCTGAGTCTCCGTAGGCTCCTGAAAAAATAATGTCTTTTTCTTAAGCACACTGAAATCAAAAAGAAGGCAAGAGTCTCCATAAGAGGGTATAGTTTTCCTCCAGAGAGGATTCATTTGAGAGCATTGCAGTTTAAGGTCTCTGGAGTCAGAAGCGAAGAGCACAGATTTTTTTTTCCTCCCCCATCCAAGTTTAAATCTTGCACTTCTCAAACAGAAACTATCCATAACATCAGCCCTCCCATGATGATATCTATCCCACTTCACACATCTGTACTCTCCTCCCTGCCTTGAAATCTGTAGCAGTTGGAAGCACCAACATTTACCGTGATTTTTGTGAGCAGTAAACTGTAATTATGCCCATCCTCAGTAATCTAACCTATAAACTAGGTAAGCAAATGCAGCTTATAAAAGTGGTTATGTTTTAGAAGTTTGAAGACCTCTTCCCATTTCTCAAAGGTGAAATCAAGATTCATTTTGTCACTTTTTTTTTTCTTAAGTCTGTGGGAAATAAAACATTTGTAGAGAGACAACCTACCAGCCAGAGAACAGATTTAATGAAATTCAAGTGTCTACATATCACATAGAATTAAAAAGAGTACAAAAATTCTTAAAGCAACATTAAGAAGTACTTACCCAAATCACTTAGGGATGACATTTTTCCAGCATCTTATATAGTTGATTTCCTAAGAAATACAGCCTAGTTCTACCAGAATTCATGGGGATGGATGAATGACCACTGGGTGAAGTTCCAGACGGAAAAGAACATGTAATTTGAGGCTAACAGCTCCTCACTTGGGTCTGCTCTAAGACAGCCCTATACACAACCCCTGAAGCATCCCTCATGCCATATAGATTCTGGGGAAATCCCCATCTGCTTTCTCAATTCTGCTATAAGATCTACATGATCAGGCATCATAATTGATTAATTTCAATTATGATGCTTAATGTACATCTATGTACATTATATATAAGCTGTTGTCCATTCTTTTGCATTATGCTGAGCTTTATTCACTTCCTTTTCATCTGTTTTTTTGGCTCACTGCTCTGTGTGGGTATGAAATAATGTGAAGCTTTTCTGCTTTCCCTTGTGCACTGTATGGGAATGTAGCGGAAAACACACAGGCTTATGACTCCCTCACTGCAGTAGAAGTGATATGAAGATTTGAAATCAAATCATTCACAGTGGGATTCCATCTGTGATTTCAAATTCTACCTGTAGTTTGAAGTACAAAGATTTCTCACTCAGTAAAATTCTCTAGCACTGCAGAGAGCAGAAACGATACGTTTCATATTATTCTTCTGGATATAGATTAAACCAATGCAGCTAAATGCTTTTCTCTCCAAATTTGTTTTCATTGTAAATCAAAACTATGTCTGGAGGGAGCATTGTGGAGAAGTGGTACATGGGAGGACTGATGCCACATTTTGGGACACTGACAAGGAGCAGAGCAGATGGGATAGGCACAGAGACCAGAGAAAGGAGGCAACAGACAGCCATTAGGAGGAAGAAATATTTGATGAAATACCTTGAAGAAAGGAGAGGTACACTGGACAACTGTAAAAGCTGTAAAAGTTGAGGTCATTAAATGCAAGCAAGTCCAGTTAAAGAGACATTTAAGGAAAGCAAGGTACGCTACACTGGAAGGCCTTGCAGCAGGGTGCTAGAGAATAGCTGTTGCCAATGCAGTCACTGGAAAAATACTTTCCTTTAACAGATCAACATTTCATTGTGCAACTAAATACATTTTTGGACATCCATCAATATCACAACTAATTATGGGAAGTCCAAGGGCAAGGAAGAGAAAGAATAGTTCAGTAATATTGTATAAATATTAAAACGACTTCGTTGCTTAAGTACACAGGCTAAGCAGCTCTGAAAGAAATACATCAAGTTATATTTGAATGTTTTTTTTTTCACCTTATACATAACAGCTATGTTTGATCTCACCTTATTTTGATAGCAAAAATGAGTGGTGTTAGCTAAACCGTTTTTGCCGTCTTTTTATCAGTGCATTTATAGTGGTATTTTAGACTAAGCCCCAAACCCATGGACCTAAGCAAAGCTAAGACCCAGGGAACAGCACGAAGCTGGGACAGGGGAGGGTCAGGCTGGGTGTTAGGGAAAGGTTCTGCTCCCAGAGGTGGTTGGGCACTGGGACAGGCTCCCCAGGGCAGTGGTCACAGCACCGAGACTGCCGGAGCTCAAGAAGCATTTGGACAATGCTCTCAGACATACAGCTTGGTTTTTGGGTGGTCCTGTGTGGAGCCAGGAGTTGGGCTCGATGATCCTTGTGGGTCCCTTCCTACTTGGGATAGTCTATGATCCTTATATACACTCTCTCCTATTCGTCCCAAAGAGTTTATAAGCTTTGTTTATCTGCTACTTTACCCAAGAGCAGCATCCATTCAAACAGTTGCATCAGTCTGGTAAACAAATACTAAAATAAATGGCATTTTAATTACACTGTAAATCCCCAAAACAGCACTCCCAGAGCTGCCCATGCCTCTGTAGACATCCTGATCCTCAGGAGGATCTTTACTTCAATTGAGTTTACAAGCATTCCTTCAGAAGTCTTCTAGGACAGATAGATAGCTCTATGCATGTGGAAATACAGTGCCATTTTTTCCAGTGATAATGCAGACCTGTGACTTCAAAGGATTAAAGGCTTGCCTGTCCTTTTAAGTTACAGGATGAAAGAGGACTGAAGCAATATTTTCAGAAATGTCAAAGTGATTTACATGTCTAATTCTCTTCTGAAATTCGAGAATACAGGCTTTAAAGTTGCTTAGCTTATTTTAAAAGACCTAAATCTCTAAATAACATGTGCACCAATTATGTGAAAATGAAGTCAATCACGGAATGGTTTGGGTCAGAAGGGACCTTCAAGACCACTCAGTCCCAACCCCCTGCCATGGGCAGAGACACCTCCCACCAGACCAGGTTGCCCAAAGCCACCTCCGGCCTGGCCTTGAACACCTCAAAGGATGGGCAACCACAGCTTCTCTGGGCAGCCTGCTCCAGTGCCTCACAATGCACTGACTCTTACTTGCCAGCTAGATCACGTAAATGAGATCAAAAAAATGACACGCATTTAAAAAAAACAAAAACACACAAGTAAGGGAGCGTGCTCTGTACTGATTGTTAGAAGTATTTGGATTAAAGAAACCATAAGACAAAGAACTGCATTCTGATTTGTTGAAAAGTTGTAACATTTTTCCAAAACCTCAGTACAGCACAGCATGTGCATTTCAATAACTGGATCTCACAAGCCTAATAGAAATGCAAGTTGTTTAGAAGCAAAGGGGTTTTTGTGTGTATATATAGACAAGTGTAGAAAAATTATGATGCTACAGTTAAGGCCAAGTCAGCCCATTGCTGGATACTAAATAAACAAAAAACAAGAGATGTGTTTGAATTACTATATATAATCCTATTTCCCAGCTGAATCACTTGAGTCTCAGTTAAGATTACAATTTGTGAGCTTCCTTTATACAACCCTCCTTCTCAGTAACCTCCTAAAGGGGGGATAACAAGAGAACAACAACAACAGACACCTCTCACTGTAACTGCTGGGGCTCGAGCACAGGTCCAAGCATGGTATTGAATGGCAGAGAGCCTTTGTCACCTGCAGTCACTGGAGGACAGTGAAAACCACATGTGCCAAAATGTTTGTTCTCTGTCTCCCACAGGAAACTAATCAAGAGATAATTAGGTAAATCACCATTATTCCCACTTTGTGTCAAATAACAAAACAAAAAAATTTGCTCAAACCCCCCAAAATTCTTAAACTTCTGTTCATGAGAAAATATTGATTTTTTATAAAATGAACTGAATATTAAAATTTATTATCAATAGAAATGTTTAAATAGATTTAAAAATAACACACAGAACTAACATCCTAGAAAAATACCTAATCTATTTTAGAATTACAGTTGTAAAGGACCTCATGAGATTATCTTTTTAATCCCCAGTAAGTATATATTCTCAATTTAGGGTGTTACACAAATACAGCAATCTTAGAGACCTACAAGAAGCCCTGCTTCATATGTACCTGACTGAACACAAGGAGAGGTTATGTTAGCTTGTTTTGCCTCCCCCCCCCCATCGTTCTCCACAGCATAATTCAAAGAATTTTGTCCAAGTTATTTTTACATGTTTCACTTCATTGCTTCCACTTACTTCCATTAAGCAAAATTTTTCTTTACTCTGTTTAATCCAATTATGAAGCAAACGTTAAATTACAAGGTTTGTTGGGGGATTAGCATGGCAGAAAAAAGACTATTCAACATTTTAAGTTTCCTGTCTAAATTTCCATTGATATCATATTTCTATCTATAAGCATCTCCAATTGCACTTGCTAGGTCTAAGGAAAGAATTCTGCTTTTTAGGACAGACAGATATGCATCATTCCTGATGTTCACCATACTTCATTTCAAAGGCTACTCCACTTTCTTGGAAGAAACATCTATGTTTATAGGACACAGTCAGCTGCTCTAGTTGACACTCCATGAATTTATGGGGTGATACTGAACTCTTTCCTGGACCATGCCCTGAATACATGCAACCTAGGAGCAAGATTTCACCCACATCCTACATACAGCTGAGACAGAGGAGCAGGGTGAGAGGTTAGAAGCTGCAGCAGGGAGGGAGCACAGTTTTGCTTGTCAGTTTAATCCAATTGTTAGGCAGCAAGGCACGCCAAGACTAGAGGGCTGGAAAGGCAGTAACCTGTCTCTGAAACAAGAAAGTCACCACTAGAAATGAGAGTAAATCATGCTTTCTTATGGACATTTTAGAGAAGTGTACAGCTCCATTCTAACCATGAGCTTATTGCATAGGCTTAATTTAGCCTATTATAAATTACCATCTGCAAGATGCCCCTAATTTATTTATTTTTTTTTGTCTTTGTAGCTTTCCACATATAGTTCATTCTGGGCAATACACTATGCAGCTATGCAAACGTTTTTCCATCACATTTATTAGCTGGTATTGTTTCAGAATCAGTGCTAGTTTGTTTTCTAAGTACATCGTTGCATCACAACATGATTTAAGACCTAAATTGTCGTTCTTGAGAAACCAAGATTTTAAATCCTAGCTCTGCTCCTGATTAACTGGATTATTTTACACAAATTACTCAACTGCCAGCACATCTACTTACCCACCTTAAGTCAAGGCTGGGCTCTCTCCTTAAGGGTATGAGATACACAGATAACTTATATAGAGGGCATCTAAAAACTTTGCAGACTCATGTAGTTTTCTACTTGAAGTTTTTACATGGGTTGACTAAGGCAGGTTAGGTGAGGAAAGTTCAGAGCAGTGGCCAGGCTGCTCCCATTCCCAGCTAAGTGCTTCATATATTTTGTTTCAGACACCCTTTCTCTGTCTCAGGGTGTCAGAAAACTTCTTACTTGCTAGGTAAGTCAAGGACATAGCTGATAAGAAAATGCCTGCTTCATTGTTCCAATACAAACAGTTAAAAGAATGATTTTATTTTTTTTTTCTAGAAGAGGTGGAAGTCTGGCAGGAAGGAGATCTTCAAAGAAAAAGCACTGATAAAGCAATTTATTTGCTAAGAACAAGAAGTTGTTAGTGCTGCAAAGATAAACATAAGTGTAGAGCATAATTGTTTCTCTGCATAAGAAGTAATTAGTTACCCGGGAACACTAGGGATTCTTATAGGTTGTTCTATGAGCAACCTAAAAACCTCACATAGCGTATCAGTAATCATCACCAGTAACACCATTAAAGACAGCCATAGACAAAATCTTATTTTTCTGTCTTCCTTTGCTCATGTGGTGGCTTAACAGGATTAAAGATGTTATTATAGTAAATGGGAGCTAATACCTGGTCTTAGTTCATCTTCTAGACAAAAACAATCCAAACTTGTGATAAATCTGAAATGTTATTTTAGATAGCGCCACCCTACATGTATGGAGGCACATTCTATAAAAGAGATCTATTAGAAGTGAAGTAAAAGACATTATTTTGAATGATAGGTTATCAAACTGTTTTCTGAAGTATTCCATATATTGCTAGTCTGAACTACAGATATTTGTTGCTAACATCTCTGTGCTGACAGCCTAAAGTCAAGATTTGCAGGTGACCTCTTTTTTGAGTGCCATAACCCAAAGGCCCCTCAGCTGTGAAACTGACAGTATGCAAGGACTTTGAGGCAGGGCTTTGTTAGCAAGTTTCAAAACTAAAAGCCACAGAAGACTTAGTCTCAAGGAGTATGACAAAGATTACTTCTGGGCAGAAGTAAGCCTGTAGCTAACATATATGCATCATTTTATATAGCAGATGAACAGAAAATGTCTTCTTCATATGAAGGACAGGAAAAGCCAGGAAGAAGTGAGTGGTCTAATCCCTACTTTATTACCATAAATACATCAAAAAATGTGTACTTCCTACACATACAGGTCTGAGTGCCACTTGTTTCAGCAGGAAGTCTCTGCTGTCAGATGGCTTCATAGGTCCTCACCCAAATTACAGACTCCAGTTATGTATATTCCAAGTTGATCTGACATTTCATCTCTAATAGGTTAGAGACAACATACATGTCTAGCACAACCAACATCCAACTGATTGAAGAGCAGCACTCTTTTCTCCCCATTTGTTTTTAAGTAGGGAAAAAAAGGCTTCTACACTGAACAACTTCATTTGTCTAACCTTCTAGGGGTTCCCATTACAAGCATGGACCTCCATTTGAATTAAGTGCAAATAGAAACTTTACATTTTCAGTTCCATAGCTGTAGGACTATGCCAAGGAAAACAGGGGCAGGTGCTGACCTCTTTCTAGCCGAAGATCTACTGTACCACACCAAATTAAGAAAAAGCAAACACCACACAACATATAAGAAAGAGTATTGTCCATAGGACAACTGAAGCAGTCCTTTTGCTCTGTGGAGCACTGGTAAGGTCTTTATCAGCATATCCAGCCTGAATGCTAAAACTGAAGAAATACTCAGATTCTGCACAGTTGGCTCTTGAGTGAGCCATGCAGAAGTCTGTAAAGAAGAGGTTAAAGGGTTTATGACAGTTCATTCTGGAAAGTGAAAACTGGTAATCATTCATCAGTCTTCAAGTTCATAAGTAGTAAATTAAAGGGGTATGGCGTACCATTTTCTCCTCCACTTCTGCTGGTAGTAAAGTATTGGCTTACATCACAGATTTAAGACAGAAACGTTCCCCATGCCCAATGCTGAAAGCTAGGATATATGACGATAAGAGGATTTAGAACCTCTCTATCACAAGAGGTTTTTAAGAATAGGTTAGACAAACACTTGTGAGAACTTACAGTTGCAAACAATCCATTTATATTTGGACAGGTACATGGAAAACACAGCCTCTTCGAGTCCTTTCCACCTCTCTTCTCTCCAATTTTCCTGTCAAGGATTCGCAGAGTTTACTTCACCAGCATAACTTGAACATATCACACTTTTGCCATACTACAGCCAGTTTAATGCCAAAGGATAAACAACTTTCAAGAAACTACTACAGATTGGGATAAGAGACAGTGAATAGCAGAACTAATTTTCACCAAAGGAGCAGGCTGCAGCATTGCACTGCATGTGTTTTACCATCCACAGTTCATAGCCCAGAACAAATAAGCTTATGAAGCCAACAGTAAAAAAAAGGTGAAGGAAAACATTTTAATTACATCTTTGCAGATGTAAAGGTTCCTTTTTCACTGAATCCCAGCTGCCTGCCAACAGCACTGAGAGGCAAAAGTACAGAAACACTGATACAACATTGTAGGACCCCAGAAAGTGCTTTCAGCACAGGCCAGGATTAGAAACTAGCAAGAAATTTAAGTTTCAGTTTACCAGTTATTGACCTGCAAAACTTGACAAATTTGGCCAGTGTGAAAGTCCCTCAGGTAGGCACATCAACAGAAAGCAGAAGCAGCAGAAATAAGAGCAGCCAGAAGTAAAGGTATTCTGAAGTAAGAGGTGCAACAAGGATTCTTTATGTTAAAAAAGCTAGCACGGAAGAACACCACATGCTGACATAACGTTACACACACTTCTGAGCAACACGGTACGTGACAATATTTTTGTTAATCATTGTACATAGTTTCATAACCACATCCATTATGGCTACCAAGCAGCTGTGTAGCTCCTGATCAGATCAAGGCAGATAAACCTCAATGTTAATTTGAATTGGGTCAAACCAGATGAATTGATAGTGACTTATTTCAGAGACCATAGCTTAGAAAAATAATAACAAAACCTAGCAAAATTTTATTCTCCCATCTGAGGTAGTATTATTACTAGGAGTTGCAAAGTTTCCTACGCTTGTGCCTCGCTGAAAGCATGCAATCTTGTGACCATGCTGTCCCAGTTTTCAGGTACTGTTATCCTGCTGCATAGGGCAATGCTTGGAATCATTTCAAAGCTGAAATTCAGGGACACAAAATCCAGCCTTTGAAAAACTTCATGGGAGGAACACTCAGAACAGTTATCCAGGGCTTACAGTGGCTTCTGCAGAAATCTGCTGAAGAATACAGTTTCCTGCTGACAAGGAACTGCCAGCAGAAATGGGCAAGAAGGTAGGCAAAAGCTTTAGAAGTCATTTGAGCCTGACACTTGGCTTGCTCTGCCCTAGCTTGTTCTGCCCTAGCTGAACCTTAGTAAAGAGCTGAGAGAATAAGACATGAGCTTGCACTTCACTTCCTCCTGTTCAGTCCGGCTTCTTTACCAGAAACCTGCTTAATGTGGGTTAAAAAAGTGGAGGGGATGAACCACAAACACTTGCCTCATTCTTCTAACTGTAATGAAGATGGTAATTTCCAACAGCTAGGGGAAATCTTAAATGAGCACAAGCAGATCCACCAAAACTCACCTTTCAAGTCATAAACTAATTCTAATGCAAAACCACAATAAAATCCTAAGCATAATCAGAAACAGGCCAACTGCAACTAGATATGTGGATATGAACCAGACTTAGCTACAATATTTCTTACGTCAGTCACAGCTATGCAGTGAAGAAAGTACAGAAGAAAGTACAAAACTTTAAGGATTCCTTATGCTTTGCCAGGTCACCTTTTCCCTCTAACATTTTAACAAATAACAGAAACCCAGCAGTTCAGCACATGGTTGGTTTCTCCTCCTATCTCAGGAGATAGCTTGATTAGATTGCCACATTAATATTTTTGAACCTTTGATGCATTCCTGTCCCTACATCCTCCTGCTAGGAAAGGAAAAACATCAGTCACCACAAAAGCTAGGGATAACTATATTTACTTACTCTTATTTATGAGCTACCACCAAAATCTGAAACTAAAGCTTTGACTGTAGGGTCCACCTGGCACTACAGCAGGTCCCTTGCCAGAGGGCTAACTGCTTACAGTTGTGCATTTACAGACCACAGGAACATGGGATCTCTCCTTGCACTGGGGCAAAGGACTCCATTCCTCCAAGATTTTTTTTTGTTTTCATTTGCATCAAGATAAGGTGTTACTAATTCACATAGAGGGAGTTACACAGAATGAAGAGACTGTACCTAACCTTACTTTTTTTTAAGTATGCATTTGAATTATTTCACGCTACTAGGAGAACATGACAGAAGAAACTGAAAACAGCAGTATTTCTTTTTTTCTATCCCACTTGATTCAGCTCTACTACATTTTATTGCCTCAAATTCTCTTTTTGTGAGCTCAGTATGAGTTCATATTAAAAGCCGTTAATTTCCTCCACAATTTCTCTAAGTTCAATATTATAGCACCTGGATATTTTATGGCATTCTAAAACATCATTTTCACAACATACCTGAAATAATAACAAACAGCACAATGTTTAATATTAAAACAAGTCCTGAAGAAATTGAGATTTTAAAAAATAAAACAACTTACAATTAATTCTGCGCGCTCATCCTGAAAATGCTGAAAAGTACTTTTTCAGGATACTTGCTACATGGTGCTCCTCCCCTCCTCAAAGCCCAGCTACTATTAACTTCAGCTGCAGCTGTAACTACTCAGTACTTCTGAAAAATCAAACACTTAGGTCTCAAGTCATCAACCCAGAAAATGAGAGCCACCTGTGAAAAGCTGTATTTCTCTGCCGTGACTGGTGCTGTATTAGCAGAAATGATTTTTCACAGCTGTTTAGCTGTGACTAAGGCTAGGCAAGATAGCTGTTTGTTTTGTGGAATTGCTTTTCTTTATATATATATATATTTTTTTTTTTTTTCTAAAGAAAATTGTAAACTATTTATAAGCTCAGGTTGATTTCAGTTAACGTAGAGCTTAGCAAGCAGGAAGGCTCTACAGAAGGTCTTCATCTGAAGCAGCCCTGGCTGTGGAGACATGCCTGGAGCAGCCAGCCCTGATACAGCTGCGTGGCTGTGAATGTTCCAGAGACTTTGGCTGGTCCTCTGTGAGGAGGAAAAAGTAGGGTACAAAGAGTTTGCTCAGACCATGGAAGTAAACAGTATTTCCTGCATGTGAACAACTTCCTATCTCGCTACAGCGAAGTACAGGCCTGAGCTGGAGCAGGCCTGGGTTGGCAGGAGTCTGTAGAGCCCTGATGGCTCCTTGCCTACAGCAGCTAGGATCCACCATACCAAGCAGGAGCTGTGCTAGCTCACAGGAAAGTGACTTTGCTTCAGTTCAAAAATTGCTCTTGGACAGCCTTAAAGTTGTGAGTTTAAAGAATGCAAGAGCCACAAGAGCTTGTGTTCAAGATGTAACTGTGGCAAGCTAGTCGTTCCTGCTTAGCTCTTCACAGGGGGAAGTCCTGTACTGATTCTCTCCCTACAAGGAGAAAAATGGGATATTAGGTGGGTTTAAAGTATACGGAGGTTTTAGACCACTTTACAATTCACCCATTATCTTATTCTAGGTGATGTTCTTCTTTTCATGTTTGCCTTCAAGATGCTCTCTCATGCTTTGATTTTTCTGGCCTCACTTTTGCCAAAGCTCAAATCTTCCAGTAAGTAAGCTTTCCTCATAACCAAGCTGTAGGAATAATTCAAACTGCACCCTAAGGGCCACAGCTTAATATTTATTCTTTCAGAATTATGGTTGTAGAAGTACATGACTTGCACTTCCAGCATATATAACCTTGCTGCTACTCAGAGTATTTATGTCTCTGCTATAAATCTCTTGTCTGTCATTAAGTACTGGGCAGTGCCTCTGGCCACCCACAACAAGGAATTACAATAGTAAAATCTGACTTCTACTGGCAGTATGCTGAAAGTAAAAATTTTTAGAGGAATTCTGTTCAGCTAAAGTAGCTGATTAAAGTTTATAAAACTAAATGATGCTGTGTACTCTTTACATCTTCTGTTGCTAATCACTCTATTAATTCCCTTTTTGTTCATATTTAGATATAATAATTCTATAAATAAGTTGCATAAAACATTCAGACTAATGAACAGGAAAGCATTATTTTGTGCTGGAAGACCACTGTCCTTTACATTAATTGTTTATATAATTGTTTTTATAAATGACATATTATCCTTCACCATGCTTCTACAATAAATTTTCTTCAGTTATAAACAAAAGGTTTACAATTTGCTTATTGAGCACTTTACTTTTTCTTTTTTGGCATGTTGTCTGGAATGCTTTTCTTGCATTTCCTTAGTCACCCATATTGCTAAGTAGCTGCTGAACTAGTCACTTGTACATTTGAATCTGTCACATCTCTGTTGTCAAAAAAACAGGCTTGTACATATTTTGTCTTTTGCCCTTCACGTCTGACCTCTGCTTTAAATGCTAGTTGCATTCTTGGTCAGCCAGAATACCGAAAGTTCCAGGAGACTGGCCATCTCTGTGTAGTAATACTAGATTTGCTACCACTGGCTTAGTGCTTACAGTCACATTTTCAGCTACTGCTGGCTTCAAAAGTTCATTTGCTGTAAACAAGATAGTCTGTGTATGGTGTGACATGAGCTGTACTGGAATGCTGCCTTTGCCTTCTGGTGGTGTTTTTCTCTAGTGTACTGATTCTTTCTACAGGCTTTGTTATTCTGATATGCTCCCACTTACCTCTCTCTCTCCATCTGTAGGGAAAAAAAAAAAAAAAAACAGGGTTTTGGCAGTCCTGACATTTTTTTTTATTGCCTTGTCATTGTGGAAGCTGTGCTGCAAAAAGGATTAGATACGTTCAAGCTCCTGACAAGAAAACTGAGGCCCATTAACTGTAATAACACTTGATGCGCTCTGTTGTTCACTACGCTATCAGGTTACAATCAAGAATTTCCTCAGCCAAACATTCTAGTGTCGTCTGTGTTTGTATCTAACACCCTTGAGGCCTTATAGAGCTAAACTAATGTCACTAGCACTGCTATGGCAATAGGAAAAAATGCAAATGTCCTTCATAGCTTTGTGGATCAGCTGAAAGGCAACCAGAAGATCAAAAAAAATAATTTTCTTTGCAAACTGTTAATAGAAAGCATTCTAAATGGAAGCATCTAACACCAAATCCCTTACGTTTATGATTGCTAGCTTGTTAAGAATTTTCAGTTAGGAATAATTTAATAGGGAGTTAAAAATCAGTCAGTCAATAGCTATGAATGCACCTCTGTTTCTATAAGAGTTGTTGATTCCATCTGATGATTGTTCTTAGGACTTCCACTTCCCCCCAAGCTATCAACTTGTTTTGGTTTCTTGTTCCAAAGACACTTGTAATATTTCTGCAGGATTGATCTCCTAATATTAATTTAAAGATAATTGCTTCAAGCTTTTGCCTAATTTATCCAGCTGATTTTGTTTTTTATAAAAAAGCCTGCATTACAGCATAAGGACATATATATTTCTATATACTGCAGATGTTTGTCATTGTAAAGGCGTAGGCTTGGATATGCCTCTAGTACTGATATCAAGCTATTACCCAATTCATTCTTCTCTATCCACATGTTCTGGCAGATTTTTATTTCTTAATTCTGAAATTGATGTCCAGATCTTCATTTATGCAATTTTTCTTCTTTGTTTCACAGCTGCAGCCCAAGAAGTAAGAAGCTCATGTAAGCTGAATTCATTTCCCATGTAACATACGCTTCATCTTTGCTTCTACTTGGAAATCATTGTTTAATCCAGATGTTGTACAAGAAGTTACAAAAATGTCATGCAGTGGCCAGTCTTCTGAACTATAGGGTTACCAGCAAGCAAGTAGTTTTCATGTTGCATTTGCACAAATTGGCTGCATTGCATAGAGCAAATAGCCCACTAAGTATCAAAAGGCATCTAAAACATTAAAAGCAAACGTTATTTAAAATAGTTGAATGGCTTTCTTGACAGTTATTCCTTCCAGAAATTAGTTATTTTTGTCAAGCTAAAGAGACATGCTGATAAGACCATTTTAAATGGCCATAACTTGACATCAGATTTTGCATCTGCAGTAGTGCAAATACTATTATTTATTGATTTGCAAACTCTAATTTGCATGCTGCATATGTTCATGCACTTTCAACAAGATGCAGAAATGATAAGGAGGAAAACAACAGGCAGTGTAGTACCGTTTTGCACTCCTAAAAGATAAACATCATATCTTAGAAGATAAATATTTATAAATAAACACCTGCTTTGATTTTTGATGGGGGAGGTGGGGGAGTGAACACGACTGCATTGGTAGACTAGGTTCCCTTGTCTCTCTGTCCAGCAGCTTGATACGAACTGACCACTGGATCAGCCCAAAGACCCCCACAGATCAGTAACCTCTGTTAGGCAGCAACCAGAGTATTTTGCAAGGAAAACAGAGCTTAAGATTCACTTTGGTACATTTCCAGCTGGAAGCAGACAATATACTAAGAGTTCCCAAAAAACAGTCAGATCTTATTAGACTGCACTTAGATTTTTAGGCATAATTTTTTCCTCCCTTCCCCTTTCAGTCTTGTAAATGAAGAAATTTTTGCTGGCCAAACTCAGGGTGAGTGCACATGGGTATGAAAATACTTTTCTCTGAAGAAACACTGAAAGAGCAGTAAATGACTCTGTAAAATTCATCCATTACTGTCCAACCCAAGTCATCCTGTGGAAGGATGAGGCTAGGGTGCATTGTCCTCTAGGTCCTCTTGTATTTTGGTTTCTGGGGGTAGGAGTTTTGAGGCTGTGTACTTTACCAGACTGCCACATCTGCACAGTTGAGGTGCCAGCACTTTAGAGCATGAAGCAAACACAGGCTTCAGCTAACACGCAGCCTGTGAGCGTAGTGCTGTACTGGCAGTGTTTGCTAGAAGATGTGAGTAGTCTCTTAATTGAAACACTGTGTTACATTCACTTACTGCATTACAAATTCTATGGGAACGTTTGAGGAGGTGGAAAAAGCGTTGGTATTGTGCCTTATCTTGAAAAGAGTCGTGAAACTGGTATTGTGACTATTAATTTAAAAGGATTTCCCATCTCAGTCTTCCCATGAAGATTCTGTTTCTTTCAATGAATGGAAAAAAAAATCTGAAAAAATTATTTGAAGACTGGTTTCAGTCTTCTTTTTCGTCGCTTGTTTCCACCAGCAGCTGTAGATAGAAATCAGCACTTTTAGCAGCTAAAAAACAGTCAACCAAAAAGTAGAAGGTTTTTTGTCAAATAGAGATTTTTCAATGAACAAATTGAGAAAGCAGAATTAAAAAATATATATATATCCTGGAAAAAAAAAGGGTTTGAATATCAGTAGTAGCTATTGCATCAAAACCATTAGTACTTTGAATCTGAAGCTATTTTTTTTATAAAAAATTGTTTGGCTAGTGTACTAAAATTCATCTAACTGGTTTGAATTAAGTTTTTATTTTGGAGCCAGGGAATGGAAAGATTATCATGAAAGCAATGGGCACTGTTACATCCCAGGCAGAATTCATATCAAGCATTCAAAAATCTAGTTTACTTACTTTATACAGCAGACAAAGTAATTGTAGACACAATTTTTTGAGTACATATTAATATGATTTTATTTTCATAACTAGCACTGAAAGTGTTAATACAATGTGTTGATTGTTCTGGAAAGAAATAGCCTGGCACAGATGCCCTAAACCATTTGAAATCATCAAGATAGACCCATAAGTTGTCTTTCTCAACTATTTCAAATTTCTTTTTTTATTTTTTTTTTTGATGAAAGATGTAGGCAGGTCCATGCTTCACAGCTTGGTCTTAGCCAGCTCAGTGAATTAGTTGCAGCAAAGTGTCTAGTCCCCTCTGTCTCTAGGATATTTTTTTTCAGTCACTGGTGCTCTGGTCCCTGCTCTTCCCCACAGCCGCCTGGATGCTTTTGTTGCCCTGTGCCCCTCCTGCTGGGCAGACCTCTGTCCAGCTTGCCCAGCAAGAGCAGCCTCCCATCCCCACAGAGGGCTTGCCCAAACAAATTGTCCCAGTTAGAGAAATAAAAGAAGAGATAATAAAGCAAAAACAAAAACCTAAAATAAACAAAAACCACTCTAAATGAAATATAACATTGGTGATGTCTCCCAGCCATGTTTTATTCCATCCCCTTCTCATATTTTTTTCAATCTGTCAGTAAAACTGAGATAGTTGTCTTTCTTTGCAGATCCCTCCACACAATTCAGAAATTCAGCCTTAACTTAACCCTTCCCTTCTTCATTCTCTTATCTCCTCATCTTTTCCTCCTCCTACAGCTCGTTCTACTCAATATGGATCTGTGTTCTGACATCTCTTCTTAAACCAGCTCTTGATTCTGCTTGCCTACTCGGTTACTTCTTTCCATCTGTAAATTTTATGTCATGCTGAATTTTGCAGGATGTGAGACTGGCAATACAATGAAAGACTCCAGTCAGAAAAATAAAAAATAAAAAACAAAATTAAAAAAAGTACAGTTAAGGAAGTCCGTTTTTGTCTTTCAGAAAATTTTTTCTGTGTGAATTGGAGGGGAAGGGAGAGACTTTTTCTTTGTAAAAACTGTAATGTTTTTGTATAGTTACTTCTTTATTATTATGGCTAGCTTCTGTTATCACTGCTATTCACGTTACCGTATTCACCGTTTAACATACTGTTTTTCTACTTTATTGCCCTTACAGTTTGTAACTCCCAAATAATTCCATATACAGTTAATTCATCAAGTCTTGTCTCCTCTCCATCAAAAGAAGCTTTTTATGCATGTTAGTCATCTTCCCTACAAAAATCTTCATACTTCCATGCACTCTGTTACAGAAAAAGATCTATGCACAAAAATCTATCAGACGCTTCCTTTAAGTCTGCCCCAACAAGGCACTTGTAAGTCTTTCTGCACCTGTCAATGTTTTAACCTTTTTTTTTTTTATACTAATAGCTTATTATGTTTTTCTCTCACTTTGGCTTTATGCCACTGTTATCATTGATTTTGTACCAAGACAGGATTTCTGGCCTAGGAGTATCTTTTTGGTTACTCAAGATACATCCCATGAAACAGTACTCTTTTTGAGTCCCTATTTGTTGTCACAGCATAAAGAACTTTAGGTGTTTTGGTCACCAAGCCTTAAACTGTTTTGTGACTACAGACAAATTTGTCACTGCCTCTTTATGCCAAGTAGTACTTCATTTAAACCCCATTTCTGATCTGGTTGCTCACAGAGAATACAGTTCTAGAGGAAGCAAATATCCTTCTAAGTTGAGTTGAAAGAAAAAGCAAGCAGAACAGTAAATAAGTATCCACTTTTTTATTAAATTGAGAGCTGTTCTAAGTGTAGAACTGGAAAAAGGGCTACAAAGAAAGTCAAGAGTTTAAAATTAGTTACAGAAGAAAGTGAAATTCTGCTGGTTTACAATTTATACATAGAACCTTACATGACTTACAGAAGGAGTTTGCAATAGGAGGCATCTACTTTCTTAATATCCTTAAAAATTAATAATATATACTGTATGGAATTAGGATGGGTTCTCCAGTTACTTTTTTGAGTAATTAGTCATCTCTGCTTTAAAAAAAAAAAAACAACACATTTTTAACAATACTGCCATTAAATTAAACAACTAAAAAGGTATTTTAAAAGTAGTAATGAAGCAAATCTCATATATTGACCTCAACGCCTTTGTGGAGACCAGCTACGTCTCCTTGCCTGAAGGGCAATCTGTGCACACAGAGATGGCACAGATCTCTCCTCTGCTGTCATCCCTGTCACCAGCACTGAATGTGACGTGTGCTGCTGATACTCATCTAAATCCACAAACATGAAATAAAAGATGAAGCTAGGCCACAATTGCCTTCCTTCTGTACCTTCCTTCTGTTACTTCATCAACTGTGAACTTCAGATGAAGTTCCATTTTTGTGGAACTTGTAAGAACAGATCTTTTAGAAAATATCTTACAGTATTTGTCAAGCATTTCTCAAACACAAGGATGATGTAGTTAGACTGTAATGTAAATAGATGTGATTAGGCTGGAAGAGGGATGATATTGTTCCCTTCTATTTGATACTGTGTCTGGAACACTCTCCAGAAAAAGTCTAGGTACCAGGACAGTCAGTCCAACAGGGAGAGGCTGAGGAAGCTGTGTCATAATATAGAAGCTACCTAACAGTACTTGAAAAGGTAACAGTCCTGAACACCTCTTGTAGAGGCATATGATGCAGTGACGGGCAATGGCTACATATTGCAGCCTGGGAGATCTCTCTGGGCATTAGGAGTAATGTTTTCACTGGAACAGTACTGTGGCAGGTGGCCTGGGGAGGCTGCTGAGTCTCTGTTCTGGATGTTTTTGAGGTTTGGCTAACCAGAGCCAGGGCTGTCCTGCTGTAGCGTTGGCAAGGGCAACTACTTGGAGCAAGAAGTTAGACTAGATGACCTCCAGACGTGCCTTCAAACCAGTGTTTCAGGGATTCTAATGAGGTACGCACAAAGCTGGACAGAGCCCATACTAGCATATTTGAAAGCAGACTCACAGCTAAAAGTTACACGTACTACAAATACCTATTGACAGACATCCACATATGTTACAAACCCATTAAGAATACTGATCAAAATGTTTCCTAACATATTTTTGCTTTAAAGAATTTTAGTATTTTCTGTACACTTCTGTCTAACATTTCTGCTGTAGTCGGTTCAGTTCTTGTTTGAAATCTTCATGTAATAGCACAAGTAAGGAGGGACAGGAAAGAATAATATTTAAATCCATAAAAGTGCTATAGAGCTTGAATGGTAGTTACACCTGAAATATAAATGTACCCTATCTTTGACCAACCCTAAAGACGTACTTTGAGATATGAGCACTATCCTACTTTAATAACTGCTTTAAATTAAAATGGAATAAAACTGTTCTGAACTGGAGTTACACACCTCCTCACATTATCCTTATTCAAAAAGAACTAAAACATATTCATGGCTTTCAATGGTAGTACTTTCTCTGAAGACTGATTCAGAGGTTTACAAAAGTGGGCTTGCTCACTTACTTGAAGCCAGTTCTCATTTGTGTTGTCTACCCTCAACTGCTTTAACTCTCATTCTTCTTCTTAGAGCTGTGCATGCAGAGAAGACAGGAGAGACATTCCATTCAACTCACAAAGTGGCTTTGCCATCTATATGCTATTCAGATTTTCTAAAATAAAATAAACCCACTAACTTAAAACCAAACAATATACATTTTCTACTGATAAAGTAAACTAGGAAAAATGAGAAGCATGTGCACTGTCCCTAGAGACACAGGGAAGAGGTCCATCATTTTCACATATATAACACCCGTGCTACCTCCAAAACAAAACAAAGCATATGTGCACGATGAAAAGCTTCTTTCCAGCAGTACTAAAGGTCGAAGAAAGCATATTTTAGAACCCTTTCTGGTTAACATCTACCAACTTCCCTCCACTATTCTTGAACCACTTCTCCTTGTCCAGATCTCCTAGCCTTTATATGAATTGAAAGTCTGGGCTATTCAGGGATTTTCATGTCATAGTACATCCAAAGGAGCCTTGGTAAAATGCGTGAAAATGGTCTTTTGAGAAGGAAAAGATCTGCTCATCTTGCAAGATCCATAAAAGTCACCACTTCATCAAAGGATCTGAAGGAAACCAAACCTACACTTGATGGGCAACTTTTTTAACTTTCTGTGTGTTTGTAATTTTTTTTGCTTGTTTGTTTGTTTTTCTTTCCAACACCATGACATTTGAGATTCAGAAAAGAAATCTTGAGGGAGCTAGCTGTTGAGGAAGAAGTAAGGGTCAAACTGTGCAAAAAGCAGTGCTAGGAGAGGGAGCTGATCCTGTCTGTATAAGGCAACTTAGAACTGGGTAGGTTGTTGTGAGCTGTCATTAATGACAATGTAATGGAGGCTTCTTGCCTTACAGAGCATCATTACCATGGATACAGAAAATATCTCAATTCAAGTTTTTTGGCTTTTTTCTTTTTTCTTTTTTCTTAATTTGGCCAGCAAAGTGCTTGCTGTGCTACACAGATGAAATCACAAAGTTCTAAAACTATGTTGCACTGCAGCTGCCAAACATAATAATGGAGTCTGATGCACAGTGGTTCAGCTGGAAACGGCCAAGGGACAAACAAGAAAAAAAAATCAGTGCTACATTTGCAGATACTCACACAATTGCAGGATGCATGCAAATAGCTCCTTTGCTATACATTTTAATATATCTGTTTTTCAAATAAATTATTTCAATGACAATCTTGACATTCTCTTTCTTCTCAGGAACCAACACCTTTCAATACTTTCTGGTAGCATGTTAAGTATACATATCTTAGCAAAACCTGCAATGTGAACACTTTTTTACTGTGCATATAGCTTCAGAAATACGAAATCAGATATCCACTCGGGTGACGCAGGAGCCGGAGTACAATCCACTTAATGCTACATTTTATCATGCTGCATTTTTTTTCCCAAATTAATCTGTAGGGCAATTCTAGTACAGAATGGGAATGCAGTAAATTATCCCACCTCCATCTTACAGATAACAGAGCAAATCATTACCCACTGTAACTGAGTTTTAATTTGTTACAGCAGGAGAAGACAATTATAGGTCAACCTGTCAAAGGAGTAATGTGAACAACTATAACTAGTTGACCTTTCTGGTATGCTATTGCAGGACTAAAATCGCCCCCCCTGCTAAGCAGTAGCAGATGGCCAGGGCTGCGCAGTTCTGCTTCTCAGTGAAAAGTAATTTGTTTTTTGGGATTGTTAGGTATGTAAAGAAAGAAGATACAGGCAAGCCCTTACTTAAGAATCACTGCACGTCAGAAAAAGCACGTGCCTGTGATACAGCACAAGAATGTGAAGGGTAGAAAGGAACATTATGATTGGAAATATGAAAGCAGAAAAACACAAAGAGAAAAAAAGCATGAAGTAGAGAAGTTGAGAACATTACAGAACAAAGAAAAATTCATTTTGTAACGGTGATGAAAAATAAAATTTTAAAACAAAACCTAAGGTCACGGAAGAAGGAAAATAATATTTTAAGCCTGATTAAATAGTTTTCTTTTTTTTTTTTTTAATTCAAATTAGAAATCTGGAAGACAATCTTACAGAAAGAGTGTTACTAGTCAATTACCAAAACCCAGAAAACAAACAAAAAAAATTATCTGTGTCCTCATATATTAAAATAGGGGATCTGATTCACCCCTTTATTATTCTGGTCTGTTCAAAGGTCTATTTTTGCCAGCATGAGACAGGAATAACACTGGTAAATTAGAGGAAACTTACTGAGTGACACTTACACTATCTCAAAGAACTGAGTTTTTTCCCCTGTTCTTCTTAAACCATGTGGTATTCAATATCAGAAAATGATTTTGCTGACCACCTTACATATGAATTTTCTGGCTTTTTTATGTAGCACATAATACAGAATGGCAGTGCATGATATTATGCATGATATATCTTAGGTTGCCCCGAAAGTAAATTATGCTAAGAAAAGAATCATTTTTGGAGGTAGCTTTTCAGCAGTCCATAGTTACTAATAATTTAGATTTTTTTTTCTTTAAATGTGCTGCAATTTTATTATGAGACTAAGTTATGCCACTATTTGGGCAAATACATTAATACATTTGTTGAATATTTTTTTAAGTCAAGTAGAGCAGGTTCCCTAAAATAACTTGTTTAAAAAGGATTTGTATTCAACATTGCTCATAAATAAACAGTGTTTAAAAAAATCTACTCATTAGTGGTGAGTGGGAAGCAACTAATTCCCTGTTGTAGGTCCTAAGCCAACAATTCCAGCTAGTTTTAGGCTTTCATTTTTAAAGCTATTAAGATTAATCCTTTCAAACCAAATAAAGCATTTCAAATGAACGTATGAAAACTGAAAGAGCAAGTTCTTGATTCTGCAGAGTGCTTATGCGCTACTCACAGTTTCACCAAGAAATGATCAATTTTGTTGTTATTCACTTGAAGATATCCAAAGGAAAAAACTACCAATACTCCTAATGTTCCTCAGAATGCACCTGATTTGAGTATAATATGAGATTAGGAAAGGTGGAAAGAAAGGTCTTTCATTTGAACCTCTTAGCTCCAATGCATGACCTACAGGGTAGCATTAGTCCCTTGTTTACATTTATCCATCCATGTAAGAGGCTAATCTGGCTATGTGCGCATTTGGCAAACTCTTCCTAGACAGATGAATGAATTTTTCCAGAAGGAGCTGTTAACCAAACATTTGTGATCTTCAGGCAATACTTACTGGGTCAAAAGTCCAAAAAGTTTTGCTTGCTGGAACGATGCATCAGCTTAAAGTTATGCTAAAAATCTTACTACCGTTGACCTTATAAGGTATTGTGACCCAAATTATTGCTGTATGTTGAATCTCCTGCACAGTGCTCACAGGCACTAATCTCACTAATTCCTTCTGTGCATGCATAAGACTTTACGTAGTATAGCTCAAAAAAGCCTATTTGTATTAAATTAAATTTGTAAAGCACATGTCCAGGATAAAATGATCAAGCGTAATATACATTACATCTGGTCTTACTAATAAAAGACAGAAATGGGCTATAATATAAACTTAACCCATTCTGTGGTTAGTAAATGTGGTCTTTGGGAAAAAAATATTGTCAAACATGTGGGAATTTTGTAATCATGTTTATGTATACACCTACACATACACACACAGATGAAGTTTACATTAAAAAAACAGTTATGCAAGAATTATGTAGGCAGTTTGTGTTGTAAATGCTTTAATTAAAAAGTTTTGCCATACAGGTAGCAACTGGAAGAGTCTGTAAGAAAATTCAGAAATATTGCAGTTGAGGAGTATTAAGGAATTACATACAGTCTTTGTTTTTTAACTCAGATTTCTTTGTACATATGAACCATCTGGTTGGAGAAAAAATGGGAAAATATCATCTCTAATAAACATACAATGCCTGTGGAAAATTAAGATTGTATTTGACAATCCTACAAAAGTACAGAGGAAGCAAGTTGGTTAATGCTGATTATCTTCCAGATCTTTAATAGATTTTCAACACCCATTAAAATATTCATCTTCAAAGAACTCGTCAGGGGAAAAGTAAAATGTGGTTCTGTGGAACAAATTTCTTCACACAAATATTCTTCTTACATGGTTTCCTATCCTGGATCTTCAGTGTTTCAGCAAGAGGAGGAGAATGTTTTAGATCAGCACATTTCATATTGAACATGAAATGATTATTGTTTAATTTTGTGATAGTTTTTTTCTTATTTGACCAACATTACATGTCAGTTTGCATTTCCTATTGCCTGAAGACACTAAGTTGTGTATTTTAAATCATCCATCTTGATAGCAAAAGGTATACGGACTTTAACAGACTGTGCAAATACAAAGCTATGCCTGAATCTGGTAATATATAATGAAATTATTATTAAAGTGTCAATTAAAAAAAATTGGTGCAAGGATTGTTATTGTTGTTAAATAATGCATGCCTTGAGAACACAGCATAGGACATAATGAATCTGCAAGGTTTCATTATGTTACAATGTCTGCCAAAACCACTTTTCCGTCTTCTACCAAAACCTTTGATTCAAGTAATAATTATAACTTCCACTTCATAAAAGAATTTGTCTTTCCTATACTTTCATGAAAATTAGGGTTGTATTAAACCAAAATAGCAGGATGAGAAAAATGCTGAAAACCAGCTCCACATTGTCTGTGTGTTTGGACTTAGATCTCTGAGATCCAGCAAGCAGCCAGCGAACAGCTACTAAACAGCAGTCTGTGTGTGGAAAGGACAACTTCTGCCCACGGTACACACTGCTTGCACTGAAATTGCTCCCAAAACGGCAGAGAGCAACTGGGGAAAAGATTTCCCTTTGGCAAAGAGCTTGACTGAAAACACTTCAATTTTAAAATCATACCAAACCACTGAGAAAATATGCTCAGATGAAAATCAAAACCTAGATTCTTGAAAAAGAAATCCTGGACATTCCTAAAATAGAAAGATAATGGACCAGTCTTCTATTGCTGGCAGATGAATTGGTGCAGGAGCCTAGCACTGCAACCTGCTGATGTAATTGCTCTTCTAGCAACTCAGTGAGCTTTTACTTCTGATGCCAAAAGATCTAGGTTCAGTTTCCAAAAAAGACCTGAAAGAAGCTGTGCAACTGCAAAGGAGAACCCTACCACCCCCAAGGGTAGGAGCAGGCTTACACTGTTCCTGGAAAGATGAACCTTTTTTTTTTTAAGAGAGGGGTCACAATAATGAAAACGCTTTGGCTGCCACTACACTGTCAGAGTTTCCTTCTGTTTTTGGTCTGTGCAATAGGTCCTTTCTGATCTATCTGAAACAATTGATTATCCATGTCCTTCCTATTCTCTTCTAACATCAACTCACCTCCAAGCGAGTGGGAAAGGAGGAGTTTCCCCTCAGTGGTAAATAACTCCTATTTTGTCTAGCTCTATTTTTGTGTCTGTCTTTAAAATTGCAGCATTTGAGAGACAATACCTACTTCAAAATACAACATCACAACAGTGTACAAAAGGAAACCTAAGTCAGGTCAAAAACAGAATCATAACCACCTCTGAGCCATCTTTCTGAGCCATCAGCACCGAGCACAACAAAATGCTCTAAACCAGTTCCTTAAAGAGGCCTGAAGGTCTGAAGCCATCTCTGACACTATTATTTTATATTACTATTATTTTATTTTAGAATGAGTAGTATAGTACACTATACATGGTATAAAGCATACTATTATATTCTCCGACAGTAGAGAAGACAATACACCAATGAGTGTTCTATAAATTATGGGAGGGAGGAAACTTGACAATGAGAGCAATGTAGCAAATGCCTCTGAGAAAACCTCTGGCTGCTATATCTCCTCTCTGCCCATTACTTTACTCTCACGGTGAAGTAACACTGGGACCTTCTGACCAGCTATCTGGCAACCCTCAGTATTTTTCATTTGCATAACACTTTCTGTGATAAAAGCCATTTCTGTGGAGGTGTAGGACTCTAAAAGGTCATGTTAAGTCAGTCCCCGAGGAAGAGAAGTGTCTTATGTTGTACTAATCTGTATATAAAAATCCATACAGTTTAGGCCAATCTATGCAGATCAGTTTATAAAAAAAAAAAATAATTTTCGTAGCTGTTTCGTAGGAAAAAAAAAAAAAAAACACTTTGGTCTTGGTCTCGGGCCCTAGTTCCTCCATCGTCTACCAGCATAACATATGCATCACACTCACATCATGCATCAGTCTACATAAAATATAAGCCTTTAGCAGGAATTAATTTGCCTTTCTCTCTCTGAAATGCATAGAGTATCTTGTTTCTCTTCCTTGCCAGTTAACATATATAATTCCTCTTTCCCTCATACTTATATTTCCACAATTCTGGCTTTTCCTAGCTCTTATTAGTTTACCCTATCTTCATGGGAAACAGCATTTACATGATGGTTAATTTGTCCATACACACTTGCATCAAAACTAAATCAGTGTAGCCATATCTTTGAGCAGGAAAACCTCTATCTACTACATTCCCCATGAGACAGGAGACACTCAAAGCTGTTTTTAGTGGCAGTCTCATACCTCAGTAAGAGTGACAACACCCTGCAGTGTAAATGCATTTCCAAACACTACTGTCAGCAGCAACACTCTGGTTTTCCAGCTAGGAAAGGGAATGAAAACTCATTCCCTTGTGCCCAGCACTCACATACTGCTGTACAAATGCCTTCCTAAGCACCTTCGTCAGGTCTATCTTCATTTGTCTCAGCTGGGAAATTCTTAACTGCCACTGTGTATTTTTTGCCTCATATCTTTTAATGAGGCAAGAGGCAACGCATAGAGGATTTCTTTCTGGTTTCAGCATTTTTTTGTTTTGCTGTGTTCTAACAAAGCAATGTTTCTCATTGTCCATTCCTCTAAACAACGCAAGGACACATGCTACCCACAGTCCAAGACTCTGTTATATACTGTTCAGGAGTAATGACACAAAACAACCCCCTGCATTAGGTTCATTTCTAACAGAGTATTAATGAGCTACATAGATAGAGAAGGAAGGTCTCCCATTCCTCCTATTCTTCTAGGAATTTGGGGCTGAGAAGTTCAGGGGAGGAGGCCATGACCTGACGTGTGTTTATATTATCCATACATCTGTTCCCACTGTGATAAAGTCATCCAAAGTCCGCTTTCCATAAGGAGACTGTGAAAACACGTGCAAGTGAAAACAGCTTATTTCTCTCTTTCTCAGAAATAAATGGCTTCTAAGGATAAAACGGGACAGCTTTCAAAGGATATTGAACTTCCAGGCCTGGGGTCCCAGAATTTGCACACAATTAAGTAAGATGTATGATGTACAAATGACATTTGTGGAGCATCATAAAATAGACTAACAAATGGGAACAGGTACAGGTATGAAAAAATATGCAATAGTAAAACAATAACTAGAAACATACTCTAGGTCCTAACTTGGGACCATCACTCCTCTCTACTTCCCCCACCCCTGCTAGCTCACAGCTTGGACTTCTCTGGATGGAAACAGAGCCTTTGCCTTTTGGCTTGAGGAGCTGGGAGTTCGCTACTTGCAGCTGGGAAGCAAGAATTGTGATTTTCAAATATGCAGTCAGATCATATTTCTATCTGAATATGTTTTTTTCCTGTTCTCCACAGAAAACAAGGAAAAACCAATCTAGTAGGACTTTTCCATATCACAAAGGGTTTTACCCATGGTTCAGAAAAAGATCTAACACCTCCTTAAAGGGATGAATGAGCCCAAGAGGCACTGCATGAAAGACGTATAGAGTGTGTAGATATCAGGTAGCAGCAAAGATGTACAGGATACATGCATATATCTATTCAGAACTTGGGAACAGAGCTGCATGCCATATAAATCAGGGTAGATGCAGAGAATCTCAGAATAAATTAAGTGGGAAGAGAAAGAGAGTAGAGATAAAAGCATTTATATGTATTTACATAGATTAAGCTGGGCAAATTGACAACACGCCAATATACACTTATGGAAGTGGCTGACAGCAACTGATTACAGGAAAAGGAGGGGAGGAAAAATCAGAGATTTGCAAGTGCTTCTAGGATATATGCAGCCATGTAACAAGATGGAACAGCTGAAGAGAAGAAAATGATTTTCCAGAGCCACAAAAAAATCTGCTTAGGAGAACATTACTTGTTTGGCCCCAGGGAAAACAGAAGTTGGATGACTCGTGCACGCTCTATCTTATGAAATGGGAGAATATAGCACTACAGAAATGGAAAACTGACTTCAGCTCTGTAGACCATATAAGCCATTTTTCACTGTTACTTTTTCACACATAAATCTAAGACTTTTGTTTTCGGTCCTCATTACTGTTAAATAAACCTTATTTAAGGCCTGCTTTGCATGGAGACGTTGCCTACTCTTCTGAGGTGCAGTGCTTAGGCTTACAAAGCAAGGTGGTTTAAAACCCTTTGTTGAATCTGCCAAGCGGACACAGTCAGAAAGGTACCATCCCAACACACTTCAAGAGGCACAGCTGGGCAGTACTGTAAGATTAGAAACAGGCGACATAAAGACCAGGATGATTTATTCCCTATTATCCTGAGACTGGCATGCTCATTTTTCTGTCCGTGTTCTGTCTTCTGTTGTGACAATCTGACTGTGCTGTGACTTGGCCATTCAGGCGGCCAAGTCTGACACCATCTGACACCGTTGTTCTCAACCTGCTTCAGAAACCTAGGAATAAATAATATCTCTACACAGACCCATCTGCTCTACTTCTAAATACAACATTGGAACCCTTCTGTAGACTCTCTCAAAATCATAATGCTCATGACTGTTATACTTAATCAGACACATATCCTGGAAAATTCTGAAGAAAAACTGATTTTACACATCCCCTATTCTGGCTAACATTTTCAGACCTACCCAGGAGTGTCTCAGAGATCCCTGTTCTTGCACAGCAGCCCCTAACAGCACTCCAGATCTTCATCTTTCTTATGGGAAACCACCAAAGTCATGACGACCATCTGTAATCAAGCTTTTGCCTCAACCTTTTGCTTCCCTGTTGTTTGCCTCTCCCCCACCCGCTTTTTAACGCCCAAGAACTGTGTTCATCTCCAGAGACAGCAGTCCAGACTATTATTAACCTGTGTCAGCCACTGCAAGGGTTACTTGTTTATTTATTTAGTGTGTTTATTTCTCAGAAACAACTATATGAAGAAACCAAACCAAACCAAACCAAACCAAAGGTATAGATGTCTAGGATACAACACTGGAAAAGAAAGTTGTGACTAATTTGCTGGTCCAAATGTCATCTTTCCTTTACCCCTCACTTGGACATACTCACAATTTAAAAATGTGTTGTTTATTATGAAGTCTTTTATCCTGGTGTCTTGTTACATCTATGAAGATAAACAAATATATTCATTAACGTATGTAGATTTCACTGATGCATAGATTTTGTTCCCTAAAATGCTAACACCTGGGTGGAGTGCTGCAGCTTTGATGGTGCTGACATCACACTGGCAATTTCTCTTCCCAGTTTCTCAGTTCTAGCAGGAATCTCTCATTTGACCTTGGGCAAAGCATTTAAATTCTCCGTGCCTGTGTTTTCTCATCTGTAAAATTAAGGCTATAATGCCTACCTACTTCACAAGAGAGACAATGTTAAATTTAATGTATTAATGTTTTAAAGTGTTTTCAGACAGCTGGATCAAAACCACTACAGAATGTAAGTTATTACTAAATTATGCTTCACTGAGTCAATGCTGTTGCATTACTGTATCTGATTAAATAAGGAAAAATATTCAAGTGATGCCTCCTAGATTATTATCTTTATCAGAGGACAGAAACGATGCTCTTTCACCAGCCTAAAGATGGATTTGAAAGCTTTTTCTGAAGAAAGAAGGCGAGGAAGCGTAGCAGTCCACAGAAGTGAAAGAAGCCTGTGGAGTGGATGATTGCAAGGGCATTTAAAGTGAGGTAGAGCAGTTGGCAGCCGCACCTTGTGCCCCACCGTGACACATCAGCCTCTGGTAGCAGTGCAGTCTCTGTTCACCTTGGTGCCGGTGGGACGGGAGCACCCCTCGGTACCGTAGCTGCTGCATTTGGCCTCCGCTGGGAGCAGTGAAGCACGAGGGGCACGGCCTGGAGTCGCCTTCCTGGTGGAGCCAGCCAGCTCTCTGGCAGAGTTCAGATAAACTCTGAGTCTGTTCAGTCACGGCAGCTAATCCGTTTATGGTGAACGTGGCACGTTAAAACGTCAGTTAAGTTATAAAAAGGGGGGGATTTATTGCAGGAGGATGGTTCATACCTGATGCCTCTCCTATATCTCCTCTTGACCTGATGCGCAGATGCCTGGTCTTGTCCTGGGATCTCACATCAGGATCTTGTTGTGTGGGGGGAAGGGGAAGGAGTGTTTGGAGCAAGAGCTGCAGGAAGATGAGAAGGGTTTTTGACAGCATGTTGAGGTGGATGTTGTACTGGTGTTGATGCCGCTGGTCCCAATGCCATCAAGGCATTTCTTGTGGATGACAAGGAATCTAGGAAAGTAGTGATTAACATGCATATCAGTGTGATTGACAAGCTATGTTGCCTGCTTTGTGCTAATGTATTGCATGGAAAACACCTATTCTAAGCATATCAGAATCAGCATATAGATTTAGAGTACAGACTTAAATCAGAAATACTTAACGTCCTTCCCAATAAATAAAGAAAAACAGCTTGATGGATCTTTCTGCTCAATAAACCATGGAGATCAGATTCTGTCTTGTGAGGGAATGTTTTCGACTGGCAGGGTACAAAGGGACAATAGGCAACATGCTTTCAGATTGCAGAAAAGACCAATGCACTTGCTTTACCCCTTCTTCCATCCCCAATGTATGACTCCAAAGGCAAGAAAAAAAAAACTGCACTAGATTTGATAACCTTTTGATAATAGTGAGCTATTAAATATACACAAACCAGGGAGATTGAAAAAATTATAATCAGCGATTATATTGTCTACCTTCCAAATCTGCCAAGATGACTGAAATGGAGGTTAAAAGTCTAGGATTGCATATATTTTTTATGTATTTTCTGACAACATGCTGCATACATCAATGTATCCATTCCCTGCTGTTTTTATTTTTCCTTTTATCAGATCAGCACAGAGGCCAGACTACATGTTTTATTACAGTACCCTTCAAAGATCACACAGCTTTCTAAACAATTAAGCTACTTCAACTTACCACAAAAGCAGTGATGCCACATTTGTTTGCTTGAATCCCTGAAGAACTGGTACTGTGTAAAATGTGTGCAGTAACTCCTAGGATTAACTCCGTGTGTTAACTCTACCTTCTGCTGGTATCACACACAAATGCTCCTTCTCAAATTTCCTCTTTGCACCAAGTCATAAGTAAACCTTAGCAATAAATTTTCTTTTTTTTCTCTACCTTGTTTTTTATGAAATCTAAGTCAAGAGCCTGAAGATGATTTCTTAATGACATCTGTTTTATTTATTTGTTTATTTGTCTGACTGGTAATTTTTAAGTCTCTGGTACATCATCCAGAATCAACCTCCTGCTGCCAAAAATTATGTGTCCTTTGACTGAAAGATCAGCCACTTCCTTTGGCATTTTTATGCCAAATGTTAATCCAGGATCCTCTATCAGCAGCAAAAAGGTAACATTTTGCAGTCTGTTCCACGTGGAATAATACATGCAACTTCTATCAGATGATTAACAGTAAGGACCTGAATAAACATATTCCTGAGTGCTGAGCACGGAAATGTATTGTTAGATTATCCTCAACTAGAAGATCACTAACAGTGCAACAAAACAGTTTTTTTCCACCTCTAATTTCAGTGACACCATGTCTTCTAATATTTACAACTTCACCTTACAATAACCAGTTTATGCCTCCCAGCTAGGCTGGCTGGAGGAACAACCGCATGATTTATGTGTGAAAGCCATTTGCCCAGAATAAACTACAGTAAAATAAAGTATGCTCAAAAGTATAATTTAAGACTGCCATTGTCGTGCGAAGATAAAGCACATAAATTTGTATTTCATTTAGGAATAGTGCAGCAATCAATGCTTCCAGTAATATCTGGCATAACGGATTCAGTGGGCTGTTGCAGGGCAATGGGGCTGTTTAAGCAGCAAGCTAATTTCCTGATACTATTTTTATGCACAGTATATTAAACCTTATAGATAATCATTTGGCTAATTATGAAAGCAAGTAGAAATGGCAGCGTATGTGTGAAGGAAAAATTGTAAAGAAGGAAAGCAAGAGCTAGATGACAGAACAATTTAAAAGATACAGTGAAAAGTAAGAACATCAAGTCATGAATAGAAGAAGAACACAGGGGATAGCTGCAAGAGGTGAAAGGAATGGTGGGCAAAGGGAAATTAGAGGGCTGCAGAAAAGGTGATCTCCTTTTTAAAAGGTAAGAGACAATCCCCCTAATACAGATCCTTTGTTGGTGATTGAGAAAGGCACAAACTGATTGAGACGTTTCCATGTTATACTACCACTGGCACAATAAAAACCAGCATATTCAGTAATTTACGTTCCACAAGTTGAAATATCTGTTCCATAGTTTATAATCTTCTTCCAAGCTGTTCTACAATGAAAAGGAGAGGTTATGGTGGTTGTTTGTTCTATATGATGCAGCAAGTGCATTTATAACCCTGGCATTTCCCTTCCATCGGCAGCTCCACTCAGTATGCATCACTTACGGAGAGCACAGAAGCAGTAGGACAGACCACCACAGTCATCACAAACCTCCTCAGTCTCTGAGGTGGAGACAACATCTCCAACACCAAACCTAAGAAACAACTGCAATGACATCTGGTAGAATTTGTCAGATGTTAATATGTGAATTCATGTGTGGTAAGACAGGAAGAAATGCAGATTTTCAGTGAAGGAGATGCCCAACATAGAAGAACTGAGAAAAAGCTGCAGAAATGAGTAGCAAAAGAGATAAGCAAAGGAAAAAAAAATAGTAGATCCTACTTCAAATAACTATTTCTCAAGCATACTTTAGATCATAAGCGAATTTTGTTATATGTCCTTGTTCTTGTCATGACTTCTCATAAGATTTTGATGTACTTAAGAGATCTTGACTATATTCACACATAGTACAATAAATAAAAATATATATCAATGAAGATTTAGCAATTCTCTTGGTATAGAAATATAGTACCAAACCATCACTAATCATGTTTTTTTGTCAAAAGATATGTCCCCTTGTTGGTAATGGACAAACATATCTTTAACTCTTTATTTAAAACTGAGGAAAACTTCCAAATTCAGTAACATGCCTCAAAGATCTAAAGACAAGTAAGGGAAATATTTAATATCTTCTTTGTCTATTGCTAAGGCTGGAACTTGCGCATGTCAATATTCAATTGTATCTGATTTTTTTTCCAGACTGTTTCTTCAGTTCATAAATCATAGAATCATAGAATATCCCAAGTTGGAAGGAACCCATAAGGATCATCAAGTCCAACTCCTGGCACCGCACAGGTCTGCCCAAAAGTTTAGACCATGTGACTAAGTGCACAGTCCAATCTCTTCTTAAATTCAGACAGGCTTGGTACAGTGACTACTTCACTGGGGAGCCTGTTCCAGTGTGCTACCACCCTCTCGGTGAAGAACCTCTTCCTGACGTCCAGCCTAAACTTCCCCTGCCTCAGCTTAACACCGTTCCCGCGGGTCCTGTCACTGGTGATAATGGAGAATAGGTCACCTGCCTCTCCACTCACCCTCGCGAGGAAGTTGTAGACTGCGATGAGGTCCCCCCTCAGCATCCTCTTCTCCAGGCTGAACAGGCCAAGTGACCTCAGCTGCTCCTCATATGTCTTCCCCTCTAGGCCCTTCACCATCTTCGTCGCCCTCCTCTGGACACTCTCCAACAGTTTAATGTCTTTTTTGTACTGTGGTGCCCAGAACTGCACACAGTACTCGAGGTGAGGCCGCACCAGCGCAGAGTAGAGCAGGACAATCACTTCCCTTGACCGACTAGCAATGACGTGCTTGATGCACCCCAGGATACGGTTGGCCCTCCTGGCTGCCAGGGCACACTGCTGGCTCATATTCAACTTGCTGTCAACCACAACCCCCAGATCCCTCTCTGCGGGGCTGCTCTCCAGCGTCTCGTCACCTGGTCTGTACGTATAGCCAGGGTTGCCCCATCCCAGGTGCAGGACCCGGCACTTGCTTTTGTTAAACTTCATGTGGTTGGTGATCGCCCAGCTCTCCAATCTGTCCAGATCTCTCTGCAAGGCCTTTCCACCCTCATCCGAGTCCACAACTCCTCCAAGTTTGGTGTCGTCAGCAAATTTGCTCAAAACACCTTCTAGTCCTACATCCAAATCATTTATAAAAACATTGAAGAGGACTGGCCCTAAAATGGAGCCTTGAGGGACCTCACTAGTGACCATCCGCCAGCCAGATGTGGCCCCATTTACCACAACCCTTTGAGCCCTGCCCGTCAGCCAATTGCTCACCCATCGCATGATGTTTTTGTTTAGTTGTATGCCGGACATTTTGTCCAGTAGGATCCTATGGGAAACCATGTCAAAAGCTTTGCTGAAGTCCAAACAGATCACATCAGCTGGTTTCCCTTGATTGACTAGATGGGTGATCTTATCATAAAAGGAAATCAAATTTGTTAGGCAGGACCTACCCCTCACGAACCCATGTTGGCTGGGACCAATGACTGCATTGTCCCCTAGGTGCACTTCAATAACTTCAAGGATCATCCTCTCCATAATTTTACCAGGCACTGACATGAGACTGACAGGCTTGTAATTGCTAGGGTCTTCTTTCTTACCCTTCTTGAAAACTGGCACAACATTCGCCAGCTTCCAGTCCAATGGGACCTCTCCAGATTCCCAAGATCATTGAAAAATAATTGAGAGAGGTCCCGCGATGACGTCAGCCAGCTCTTTAAGCACCCTGGATGAATCCCATCCGGACCCATGGACTTGTATGGATCCAGGTGGAGCAGCAAATTCCTCACACGGATTGGGAGTTTGTCTTTCCCACCATCATGGTCCTCCTGCTCAGGGCACCCTGGGTCCCGAAGCCCATCATCAGTGTTGAAGACAGAGGAGAAGAAGGCGCTAAACTTAGGCGTTAAAGATCCCATTAAATTTTAATCTCCCCCACCAGCTAACATCAGGAATAAATAAATAAATAAATAAATAAATAAATAAATAAATAAATAAAAACAGAAATCTACAGATCATGTCCAGTAAAAATGTACACAGGTTACGGCCCTGAGTTTACTGGCTTCTGACTCTCAGAAGGCTTTCAAATGTATTATC
Organism: Anser anser; assembly: GCF_964211835.1. Taxonomy (NCBI): domain Eukaryota; kingdom Metazoa; phylum Chordata; class Aves; order Anseriformes; family Anatidae; genus Anser; species Anser anser. The sequence goes on from NC_139721.1 coordinate 65,681,566, forward strand.
TAAAACTACTCAGTTCCCTTCAGTAGCTATGGAAGTCCTACCGCAAAAACAGCTTAAAGCTACAGACTGCCACAGGAAGTCATCTGACTGAAATGGTCCCCAATTTTAGAGTCATCAATTTATACTGCATTAGAAATATTCATTCTGTTTAATCAGACCTATTACTTACAGAGTTTTCAATAAACAAACCAAGGAGGTGCTGTTCCCACCAATTCTTTGTTTTAGAAAGGCATTTCTGGTGGTTTTATCGTGCTGGGCAACCAAACTCCACCACAACCGCTCTCTCACTCCCTCGACAAAGAGAAAGGGAAAGAAAATACAATGGAAAGAGCTCAAGGGTTGAGATAAGGACATGGACATTGCTCACCAATTATCGTCACGGGCAAAGGAGGCTTAGCATAGGGAGATTAATGTAATTTATTGCCTATCGCTAGCCGACTAGAACAGTGAGAATTAAAAGCAAACTAAAAACACCTTCCCCTCATCCACCGTCTTCTACGTTCTCTCCCCAAAGAGCACAGGGGAATGGGAAATGGGGGCTGCAGTCAGACCCTGATGCTTCGTCTCTGCCGCTCCTTCACAGTCACTCTCTGCCCCTGCTCCTGCGTGGGCTCCTCTCCACGGGCTGCAGCTCCGGCCCGGGGCCTGCTCCTGCGGGGGCTCTCCATGGGCCGCAGCCTCCTCCAGGCCACATCCACCTGCTCCACCGGGGGCTCCTCCACGGGCTGCAGCGTGGAGATCTGCTCCGTGTGGGACCCATGGGCTGCAGGGGGACAGCCTGCTCCACCAGGGGCCTCTCCACAGGCCGCAGGGGAACTGCTGCTGCCTGCCTGGAGCACCTCCTGCCCTCCTGCTGCACTGACCTTGGGGGCTGCAGGGCCGGTTCTCACTTCTTTCTCCCAGCTGCTGTGGTGCAGCAGGTTTTTTTCCCTTCCTTAAATCTGCTCTCCCAGAGGTGCAAACAACATCATTTATTGGTTCAGCTCTGGCCAGCAGTGGGTCCCTTTCGGAGCCAACTGGAGCTGGCTCTGACCTGAACTGGACAGCTGCTGGGCTCTGCTCACAGAGGCCAACCCTTACAGTCCCCCTGCTACCAGAACCTTCATGTCAACCCAACACAGCATTCACTGGACAGGATAGTATTTCAGGCTCTGGCCACACTGGAAGAATCTCTTTAAAATAATTTTTATGTTTGTCTTGTGTCTCATTGATACACCCCTGTTTCATTCTCAGAGCACTGTCCACACAGTCTCCTACCAGGCTTGCATGCACCCCTTAGTAAATTCTCACCTTGCAGTGCCCCACACAAGAAGCATCAGGTCACACCTTGGATTATACCAGATAGCTACACTGTCAGCACCATGTCAGAGTATCATAAAACTGTAGAACTGGTGGCCTCTGCGAAAACCCGTGAGAGTATTCACCCAAGGCATTGCTTGCAAACAGCCGAGTGACAGTGTTGTGGGCTCCCTGATACAGAGGAACTGATCAGAAATCATCTGATGATTCAGGATGACGGGGAATTTGACAGCTGCTTCTCTCCAAGACCACGTGTTGTGTGAGAATATGTCGCTGCTGCTACAACTACTACTACTGCTGCTGCTGCTACTGCTATTGCTGCCAACAACAGTAAATTTGTAATAATGCTCTCCCTTTATATTGAAATGCTTTTCTTTCAGATTTGAAATAATCATGGCTACCAAACAGGGAACACTTTCATAAGAACCAGAAAAGCTCTTTGTTTTTTTTTTCTGTATAAAAAATATCTTGTTTTCAAATAATAAAGATTTTTCTACATGTTTTTCCTGAAGTATTTTAAAAATTCTACCCAAAAATCCCTAAAAACACTTTCAGCCTCATGATGAGTGACTATGATTCTACTGCTGTTAATCTTACATATAGATTGACATTTGAGTCACTTTCAATACAACAGATGAACTCAACTGCAGAGTGGTTCCCATTATCTTAAAATGTTCAGTGACTTATCAGAGTTACAAAAAAATGTACTTCTCTTCCAGGATGAAGAATTAACAGCATCCTGAAACACAGAACTCTTTTCTCAGGCTGTTTGCTTTATTGGGGAGATGTTTTCATTCGCCTGTTCATTATTAAGAGAATTTGTTTATCTGCCAAATGACTGTTGAAATGCAGAGTGCAGGAGTAGTGAACAATTTACTCATTTACTTCACTATGCTTTTGCAAAGCACTAATAACAAAATGCAGGTTTGCTCAAACATTAATTAGTATCAATCCATTTACATTTCTATTATTACCACAGAATTTAAGATATATACGGATTATGAGAGTGTAATGTCCCTCCTTGCATTTGTTTCACTATGCACTTTTCTCTCTTGCTTTGCTGTTTGTTTAGGATATTTTTTTAAGATGCACCACTTCGTGTTACTAAGACTTTCCCTTGACCCTTCTTTTCTCCAGGCCAAACCAGCTCCCTCAGCCTCTCCTCATATGAGAGATGTTCCAGACCATTGAGCATCTTTGTGACACCTGGCTGGACTCGCTCCATAGGTCCATGTCTGTCTTGTACGAGGGTGCCCAGAACTGACACTCCAGAAGTAGCCTCACCAATGCTACGTAAAGGTGAAGGATCATTTCCCTTGACCTGCTGGCAATGCTCTTCATAACGCAGCCCAGAAGGCTGTTAACCTTTTTTACCACAGTGGCATATTGCTGGCTCATAGTCAGCTTTTTGTCCACCAGGACCCCCAAGGGCCTTTTCTGAAAAAGCTACTTTCTAGCTGCTCAGAGGAAGTGTGTACAGCTGCCTGGTGTTACTGCTCCTCGGGGGCAGGACTTTGCATTTTCTTTTGCTGAACTTCGTAAGGTTCCTGTCTGCCCAGTATGACAATGCTTCTCTGAAAACTAGCACACCCATCTGGTATATCAGCCACTTCCCCACTTTTGTATCATCTGCAGCCTTGCTAAGGGCACACTCTTCCCTGTAATCCAGATCATTAATGAAGGGATTAAGTGATACTGGCCCCAGTATTGATGCCTGGGTTTAGACAGCTTTCAGTCTACCTTACTGTCCATTTCTGTAGCCCATACTTCATCGCTTCGTGAGCTCCTTGATCACTTCTGTTAGGAATTTATCATCAATGCCCTTCAGAAACCTTCAGGACTGCTTGTGCTCTGCTTTGTTTTCCCTCCAGCACCTATAAGAGCGATATAAGTACTCCATGAGATGAAGAGAGATGATAGCTCAACACAGTAGTTCCACTTTCCCTTCCTACTAGTGATTCACCAGATATCATTATTTCACCTTCCCTTACAAACAGTATTTCAAAATAAATTTTTAACTAAATTTTGCATATTGTGTCCTCCAAATGTTTTAACCATCTTGGTAACCCTCTGCAGGACTCACACCACTTTGTCAATGTCTCTTACTCAATAGCCCCAAATTGGTTCCTCTTAACATAATCTTGTTGAGTTCTCTTTGCACAGATCCCTACACCCAGTCATCAACCACTCCTACAGCCTGGTGTCAGCTATAAACTTGCTAAGGGTGCACTCCAACCCATCCTCCAGGTCAATAATATAGGCATTAAACAAAATTATCTCCACTGTTGCTGGACCTCTAAAGGACACCAGTGGCAAATGCACAGTCTGTCTTCTCAGTCTTTAGGAGGTATATATTTGGTTAGAGGGATAAGTTTTAAATGACAGCTTTTAGAACTGAAAAAGAGTATTTAGAATTTGTTTGTCTATTTAAGGATCTGTCTTTACTTATTTACTGATCCATAAAATCCATTCAATATAGCAAAGCTTAAATGTAAAATATCATTACACTACATTTCTGTTTTCAGAAATTTTGAAGACTCTTATCTAATCAAGTTCATTTTCTTTATTTATGAATTATTTACTGTATCACACATGCTATTTCAACTCATATTTCTGCTTTATTACTATTGGACCTATATGTGAATTGCACGCTGTTACCATAGGCAAATGCAAAAGGCTCATAAGAAATATATTCTCAATCTCTTATCATTACAAAGAAGAAACCCAAAAGAAAGGTTCAGATAGATGAAATATATTCATTAAGATAAGTCTGAATTTGTTAGCAAGGTATATTTCTTCAAATTCAAATGGAATAATACAGAGAATAGTACAGAGAAAAATAATACTGTAAAGAAAATGTCTACTTTGCACAGGTAAAAAAGGCAGGAAGTGCCACTGCAAAAGGGCTGGCAGGTACTATGCTCCTCATTTTCTGCTACACATTACAAAGCTCTTTCATATTTTTCTAGTATCGTCCATCCCAGATATTCAAAAATCATGAGTCAGGCTCCAAAATATCATGAAACTGAATCTAATCATGATAAATTTTTATTGCCTATTTGCCTTTTGATTTCTGAATGCATCCTATTACCTTTTCAAGTTCTACCCTGCAACCACACAAGAGACTTCTATTTTTAAATAGGAGCATTAGAGTGGCTTCCTGACTGATAATTCATCACACCACCTTCTTCGCTCTTTCCAGCACTCACTTCAGAGAGCTCTTCTGCTTGTTCCTTTTTTTTTGTTGAGTGCTATGGAAAGTCTCCAAGACAGTTAACTTCACTTAGAGGACCTAGAGTTCTCCCACATTTCCGTATGCCTGAAAAAAAGCCCTTTTGGGGCAATCCCAAGTCAAAAGAAGGAAAGGTCGATTGGGGGAAACAATGGAAGCAGCAATTTTATATATCAGCTCAAATTAATGAAAGGAAGTGCTGTGCATTATGCGGTAGACAATACAAAAAGTGAATCAACTGATAGTCAAATAAGATAGGCAATACTAAGAGACCATGTGGATAGTCTAGTGCAGGCAGAAATCACAACCATAGGGTCCTACTTGTGATGTCTGGGCCACTGAATATTTAATTAACCCTATTAAAATACAACAGTGAAAAAAAAGTTTTGGGGGGTTGGGTTTCTTCTTGTTGTTGTGTTGATTTATTTTGTTTTGTTTTATTTTAGGGAAATGCAGTTGAGTAAATCTCCTGGAATGCGGGATACTTGGGATTGACCTCCTCTTGCAAATCAGGCAGCATGGGGATTTGATCAAGTGGCTGGAAACAGTGCTTAAGTATTTACAAGATAGGCAAATACCGTTTGAAATTAAACATTCCCAGTTGTGTATGTTTCTCTTCCAACTGAAGCAGTGTTGTCATTCATCTCTGAACACCTTCTATTACTCCTGTATTCATATTTATGATGGAGTAGAGCACAGCTCGTGTATAGATATGTATCACTGATTTATCTAATATCTGTTTATAATACTGTATCCACTATTTTCCATTTCATTTGTTATGCATTGCACTTTTATTTTAATGTATTTCTTTTCCTGATGCATCTGCCCAGTGAAAATGAATTTTAATTGAAAACTAAACTTGAACTCACTTAGAATACTTGAAATTTAGCATATCATTTTATACTATCTCACCAATTAATTACATATGATTACATATGTGTGACAGGATGGTCTGAACTGTAGCTGAAGTACCACAGGGATGATAAACAACTAATTGCTAAGTTTTGCAAAGGTGATTATAATTAGACTGTCAAAGGATCAGTGTCAGAATGGTCCTGCTTAACATTTTAATTTTTACATGGAAGGAATAAACAACTGGTTAATTTGCTGGAAATTTGCAGATGTTATTAAACTGGGTGCTAGTGAGAATACTAACGAAGACAAGAAAATAACAGCAATAACAACAATAACAGCAAGGAACTTAATTTAGAAATATGTTTAGAAAATAACAAAAGAGATTAAATTTTGGATGCTGCAAAATCATTAATTATCAAAGCATCCTGCAAAATGAAGATATTCAATAACAAAAACAAATCTGAATGCAGTGCTAAAAGAAGGACTAGAAGCAGAAAATTAGACATGAAGTACACAGAGAAGGCAAAGAAAAAAGTGTCAGCTAACATAAGCAGATGCTGGGAGGTAACAGTCCTTCGAGTGCAGAGATATACTTCCATTAATGGGTTTAATTCTCAGACATAAAATAACTGGTTTGTTATGTAAAAACATAGGTGGTACCCAGGTACCACATGTAGACATGAAGGTATTCCCTGGGTTAGAGAAGATTAGTTCATGAATATGAACAAGAAAGAAAATTATGAATACACAGTTTTGCAAAGCAACTGGCCAACAAGCTAATTATCTTCATGTATCTGAACAACACAAACAACAAATCCCCATCTATATGACCAGATACATCAATTTGACCAAACTTAGACATTTAAGGTAAATATTCTGTTAGTTCTACAGACAGTGGAAGAAAACAGCGTCTTCTAGGACAGGATTCATCTCATCCTGAAGGCATATAAATGTATATCCACCTTGACTGTAAAAGCCAACTAGCTTAGACATACATTTCTAAAAAGAAGTGTGATGAATCAGACAATATGTCACCTTAGTACCTATCGTCACATAGTTCAATTCAGCTTTGTTGGGTGCTACACATACATATGGATCTTGGCTGTGGATCTGGTCTTAAGAAGGGCCTTTTTTTTTTTTTTTTTTTTTTTTTAAGGAACCTTAGAAGTCTAAGCTAGCAGTATTTAGATAAAAGAATGAAATAATTTTGGAGACTATCAAGGCAGAAAGCCCTACAAGCTAAATGTATTAGAAAGTAATTGTTTAAAAAGAAAGTAATGGGAGCATTAGAAAGACCAACATCTCAAACTAGAAAATTTTATTGGAAGTGATTACCTTCCAGAAATTCAAGTAAAAGTATATGAAACATAAGAGGTCTCACAGGAGAAATGAAACCCAAAACAAGAAACTAGCCTTTTGGACCCAAAACCAACCACAGTCCCACACATTTTCCTATAGTACTACAGAGGAACACACATTTACATATGCAGATAAGTTTAAAGCCAAAGTATACAACACATCTATCATATAATTTCCACTGAAAGAACTGCAAATTTATATATGCAGTATTCAGTAAATAAAGATTAGCAATCTTTCACTGATACGTGAAACATTTTAAAATCTTAAAATATCTTCAGTTTCTCATGCTAATGATTTTTTTTGTAATCAGGGAGATGGGTTTCTAATTTCTCTCGAGCAGAAAAGGTCATACTGTGGTTCTGTCTATCAAGAAGTCCAAAGTGAAACAATTACAGTTTAAATTCCTTATACTTCATGAACACCGCCTGACTCTCATCATTATTCCAAGAAGGAAGAGTAAGTACTCTCTATATGCTGATAACTCAAGGACATGTGAAAGTTTCTAGAGATACTTTTACCTTCACATACAATTTAGAAATAAATAGAGCTCTCGTCCTATATCAGATTTGTATCCCCACTGTTCTTTGGACCTCAGCACATCAGTAGGAATAAGAGAGGCAATTGCTATGGGAACCATGCTTCTACTGTGTGAGGGTGAAGTAGGAGTCAAGCAGGCGAACAGAGAATGGTGACACTCTTCTGCTCTCTCTCCAGAAAGCTCATTCAGTGAATGATGTAACTCCTGGAGATTCTGCCTTGCAGCAGGAAAACAAACATGCTTCATCTGTTTATCACAGCCAATAGAAAGGGGTGAGATGAACATGATCCACAATCAGCTGTGCAGAGATGACAGTATGATCTCAAATCTAACAGATATGGCATTATATATTACAACAACTGAAAAACGGCAGAAGCAAAGTTTAACAAGAAATAACATGTGAAAGGACCCACTGGTGCAACTTTGCAAGAGATGCAGTAAATTCTTCACCCTTGGAAGATTCTGAATAAAAATTGCATATCTTTCAAAAAGAGATACTACGGTTCTGAGGGAGAAAAATTCAGAAATTTTGCCATTCTAGCCTCCAATCTATGAAATATAGCAGAAATACTGGATCCGCTCAGCAACAAGCCCATTCCAGATTAAAATGTGAATAGGAATACATTTCTCTGCTATTCCTCCTGTTGCTAAATGCCTCCAGAATTAACATCCCTCACTATATCTTCAAACCTCACTTCTTCACATACAGCACTCTATGAACAACGTTTGAGTCTTTGCATCCCTTGTCTTTTAGATGGTAGCAAGTCATGCACTCCTAAAGGAGTCCTGTGCTGGGAAATTGCTCATAAGCTGTTAGGGAGGTACTTTTTCCTGATACTTTTCTTAAGAAGAAAATCCTGTGAAACACCTACTTCTTCTTCACGACATCAACAGACATCCTGCTGATGACTCCTCTCTGTTGGACCCCTGCCTCTCCTGCTGACTGTGGGCAGATGAGAAAACACAGGGTGCTCAGAGTCAGAGGTCACGGGCAGCAGAAAGGAGCTCTGGAGCAGTAATGGTGTGAACCAAGATAATGTATATGCTAACAACAAGGAAGAAGATCCCTGAAGCGGGAATCAAGGATAAGAGCTGTGGAATGGGTGCAGCAGGACTCAGGAATTTGCTATGATGCACATATAAGTTTTGGAAAATAATCAGAACTGGGTATGAACAACCTCAGAGAACAGTGCTTCATTCCTTTTTTATTCCAAAGCCCTTCTATATATTTAAAATATTTACTGCTGCTCTGTGTTAAACAAGCAAATGCTTCTAATGAGATGGTATCAGCTGGTATCAGAAATAGACAGCATCTGAAAGTGCAAGACACTTTTATTTTAGAAGATTGTCTATGCCAAAGAAAGATAAATAATTATTATTTTTTATGCAATTTAATTATTGCATTTAATTATGCAAAACTATTTTTTCACTTTCAATCAAGCAGTTTGACCACCTCAACCTATTTTGAAAGAAATCCTAATTTATTTCTTCGGATACCTTATTAGTCAACTAGTAGTCCACCATTCTCAGAGGAGTTTGTGAGGCTGCCATACTTTAGCCTAACTGCAATAGATCCAGAACTTAATGAATTTTTATTTTAAGGTGACTTGCCTTCAAAAGTAAAACAGGTCCCTGCATGGTTTTCTCACTGCTTTACAGTGAAAGCTAAGAAAATTGCAGGCTATGCCTGCAAATGACAGCAGAATGAAGACATCACTGGTCATATTTCTTGTAGAGGCTGACAATTCTGCACAAGTCACAAATCAAAATCATGTAAATTGCTCCAAGAGCAATAGTATTCACCAGAGACTTGGATTCATTCAGACAGAACACACCAGCATAACAAGATCTGCTAAAGTTTCCCTGAATGGAAGTGTAGTATATGCAGTAATCTTTCCAGAATCTCTTTTTTCTGCCAGATCTCCATTTTCATGTTAGAATCTGAAAAGAGGCATTTTGTGAAACTTTACAAGAAAGATTATAAAATATACATCTGTGTAGAATACTGCACCAGCAAGTCATCTATAAGGAGACATGAGTGGAGAGGTGCAGAACAGGAGCAAGTGATTTTGTGAAAAATTTTGAGGGGGGTGGTTCATGTTAGTACGAACAGAAAATCTCAAACATTTAATTTTTCCATGAAAGAGAATTCTGGAAAAGGAAAGTACACTTTGTGCTGACAGAAATTTTAATCTCCACATGGCTAGATGTTTTTATTTTGACTTTTAGCTTTGACTTTAATGTTTAATACACTTTAAAACTCCCTAACATCTCAATTGAAATTCATCTTGAAAGCAAAATATAAGCACATCTAATTTCAAAAATTATGTCAAAACTGTCTGAGCTATCCTTCCTTTTGGCTTTTTAAACTAAGGCTTGGTAACAGCAATATGAACTCACAATTCATGTGATTTTGAATGAAATTGCGCTCTGCATGAACAATTTTCTCTTTATACAAGAGTTAAACACAAGGCCAGAGAGCAGCTTAGGTGAGGGGTGGCCTGAGTGCCCATGGAGGAGCTCCCCATGCTCCACTCCTGGGTTCCCAGCACACTATGGCCTCGCTGGCCTGGTTTCCAGGTTTTCTGGCTAGACATGAGAGACCAAAGAAGGAATTTTTGAAACCGATAAAGATGAAGTGGGGGTGGTGGGAACTGAGTTCTCAGGACCGTCTGCTGAAATCCCACTGAAACCTGGAGGTGATGGAAACACATTGTTACTACAGCTTTTTACATTAAAATTCCCACAGACTTGTAGGGTAGGCTTTAGCTGATGCAACACAAATCTCTACATAGAAGACATCTACATCTATACTAGCCATCTGAGCCTCCCTTTATACTTTGCAGAGAGAGATAAGCTTTCTCTAGGACACAATTCTTTTTATCTTAAAATAGCCACCTAAAATAGGTCAGATGAATTTTTCCACATAGAAGTGCCAACTCCTTGACGACACAGGGAACTCCGCCTCACTAGCTGAAGGGAGATACCCACAGCACAAACCTCTAAAGCCAGATCAGATGAACCACAGCCCTAGCAGAGCCTTTCTGCTCTCTCACACCCAGAAACACCGCCAGATTCATAATGCCAAACCTCTCTTCAGGGCTGTCAGCCCTCATTGAATCCGCCAGCTAGCTCCTCCACTCAAATTCCTTATGGCTAGGAAGTAGGAAGGGGAATACAACAAATGCAAAGCCCAAATCATTTTTCTCACACCAGATGCCTGCATATACACCATTGATATATTCAGGTGCGTTATAAAGATCCACTTCAAATGCCTGAAATAAACAAAAGGTGACACTAAGGAATCGCGGAGATGAGAATAGCAGACTGAGTAGTTTAGGGTAAAAACATAGCAAAAGCTACGTCTCCTTTTTCTGTATGAGAACTAGTTAGAATAGCATTTAGAAAGGGTTAGTGTAAGGCAACTGTTGTATATCCTTTGTACATCTCTGAACCTTGGCTGCACTGAAAAATAAAATATTAGCATGAAACTGAAACTGGATACCTTCCATGGCAGTTCACAAGAGTAGCTTACAAGGAATTTAGTCAGACTTGTATACTTACACTTTGTCTTAAATATATGATTTAGAAAACAAAGAGCTACTGCCAAGAATCATAATTAAGTCCTTTTTTGGGGGAAAAAATAGATAACAGAACACCCTTTCTTCTTGTTTTCAGTTAGACAATTTTAATAATAGAGATAGTGATACAGCAGTTTAGGAAAGCTAAAATTAGCATTTGACAAGTACTTTATGGTTCACAATTTTCATGCCTGTGATAAGATATTGAGAAATTGTACTTTCTAAGAGGTAAAACAGAGTACCTTGCTCATATGAATGTTAAATGTCAAGAATTGACTTACTAAACATGCCATCTTTTAGTAAGTTTCACAGAACACCAATTTACAAAAGTTTTCAAAATTTCTTGTCAAATAATTTTGTCACTGAGCAAGCCAATAATAACCCACCTACCTGAATGTATCACCAAACATGGACTTTTTGAATAATAAGACACTTTTTTTACTATGTTTGCCCTGGAAGATAGTTTCATAGAGAATTGCAGAGGACATGCATGTGTACAAGATGGAGTTACAGATCGTATGCTATGAGCTGCACATAAGAAAAACAATAGCTATTTATTCTTGTTTAGGAAACAATACTCTAACTACCAAGTGATAATTGTGGGTTAAAGCCATTGTGAAAAATCTATTTTTAGTTGTTTTCAAACAGAAATACCTGTACATGTACAATCATAGAATCATGTAGGTTGGAAAAGACCTGATCAAGATCAAGTCCCACCATCAACCTGACCTACTCAGTCCCATCACTAACCCATGTCCCTAAGTGCCACATCCATACCTCTCTTTAATACCTCCAGGACTCCTACCTACAATCCAACAGGCTAAGTGCAATGGTTTTGTTTGCTGCATCTTAAGTCTGAAGTAGAAGTTGTTTTCTTATTTAGGTAGGATAAGAAAATTAGCACGTATTGCTATTTTCAGTGTAGAAATAATTTGCTTATCAATGTCACTTTCTGTGACTCTTCTATTGTTGTTGTGTCTCTTTTTTTTTTTTTTTTAATAAGCATAAAAGCTGTGCCTTAAAGAAGCTGACACACAGCTATCATGTTATTGTGTCATTCTATTGCAAAGGAACCAGTTTATTACCATAGGAAAGACAACCAACCTTTAAGTCAGACCAGAACATGTATCATCTTTGTCAGAGAAGATACGCATTGGATAGACTTAGTCAAGTGCCAAAAAGCAATTAGAGTGCAAATCAGCACTCCTCAGGAAAAAAAAAAAAAAAAAAAAACAGTGGTAGAGTTAAGTCTGGCTATATGCTTAAGCCATGTCCCTGTCACAGAATGTGAATGCTTCCCGTCAACTTCAGTGCTGGTCAAAGCACTGACATCACAGTCCTTCTACTGGCTACTAGCTCTCAGAAATCTGGGTAAGAACAGAAGAATAACTTTGAAGGTCTGAAACATTGTTCTTTTTCCACCATTAAAACTATTTTTAGATTTGCCTAAGCCTGTAAGAATCTGCCAACCCGGTCACCCTGAAGATAAAGATGGAGAACCTCCAGATGTCAGTCACACAGTGAAAGACAGAAATAAAGTGATACACAGACAGCTCAATTACACCTGGCCGCCCACCCCTACAGTTAAAAACCTCAAGGGAACAGTTTCCCTTACAATACTAAAAAGCTGCTCCGTGGTTGGATTCACAAATCTGCAGATGCAGCTTTTCTGCCTTCCCACACCTCCTGTCCAACAGCACGAGGATCTGGGCTCTCTGCAGAACCCAAGTTCAGCCTCGCTTCAGTTACAGGTGGGAAACACATCCCAGTGAGTGCTTAAGCATTTTCATTATTATTATTATTTTACACATGGAGTGCTTCATCATGAGTGTCCAAGGCTTTTTCACTTTCAACGAATTTCAATGCTGTAATTGGAAGTGCATGTTAAATTATAGGAGCCAAAAGAAATCGGTCAAAGAAAGCATTCAGTTCTCAGCTTAGTGCCTAAGCCACCAAGCTATAAGAGCTCTGCTGAAGAAAGTTTTCTGAAAGACCCCTGTTAAAATAGCTTCACTTGATATAAAGAATTCAGATAGTTCTTGCAAGAGTCCTTCTTTCACCTCATAGCTACCATTCACATGCCAGAGCGAAGGCCTAATTAGCTGAAATAAAACAGCAGCAAAACAAAAGACCGAGAACTCTCCCCAAAACACCCTACTGTGCAGTAGGGCAGTGCTCTCTCGTGGGAAACAGAAAGTGTGGATTCAAAGCCACAGGACAGAGAGGAGCTCCACTCCCCTGTACTCATGAAAGAAGCTACAATGCTCTTCAAGCCCTATGCAATGTTATGTGTTAGATGATGTGATTTTTTTTTATTTTTACTTTTCAACAAAATACAAATATTTCTAGATGCATTTTTTTTCTCTTCCTAGTTAACTATGCCAAAAAGTCAATTATCTGTCACAGTCCTGAAAGATCTCACATCCAAAGAGCCAAGCACCTCTTTTTTATACTAAAAAGAAAGTTAATCGGACGGTTGTATAGGGTCACTTATGGCAGATCTGGGTTCACAACATTAATAAACAGAATCAGCTCTCTCACAGCCATACTGCTCCTGAGAGACGATTAAATCCAAGGACCTCTGCAGCTTGTCTGTAATCAGTACTTAAAACTCCACACTCTCAGAACCAAGAAGAAAAATCAGAAATCTTCATGCCCCACATTTTGTTAAACTCTCACAAGCCATCATGACATGTCTTTTTTTCCATGGGCTGATTCAAAACTATAATTACAAGTTTCTTGGATATTTCAGTTTGAATTGTAGAGGCCAGTGCAACATAGCTGAAGCTTTGCAATACGAATCTATTGAAGGCTTATGTGGTGAAAAATATTTTGGAGTTACTCCTAGAATTAGAAACCAAGGAAATAAAATAAACAAACAAACATCCCCCTACATCTCCCCAGTCCCAGTGAAACAGAATTAAAAGCACTGTATATAAGCAAATACCAGTAGGTTTTAATTGCTGCCCACCTACACTCATATCCACACTTTCCAGTTACTTAAGCTGAATTGTTACTGTTCATCTTTGTAGTTTTACATGGGAAACTAAGATGTACGTATTTTTCAGGACTGCATATCTATAATTACATTTCCCGTAAGGTCTTATAAACAAATAAAACAGTGAGTTGTATTAAATGTAATTTACAAAACAGAAAAAAATCATAATGAGTATATATAGTTGATGCATTTGTGTTACATTATTAAACATGGAAGCTATCTTCAAGTGACTTTATAGCATATGGGATCATATTTGTTGTATGTTGAAGCACTTCAAAAATTACACAAAGTGCTTATGAACGAAATGCACAATTAAAATTACATTAGAATTTCTCCCTTGGATAATTTTCTAGAGTCTCACAAAAAGACATATAGTGCCTTCTTCCCATTATATAGTGCGGTGCAATTGTTATTGGTGTAATAATGTCTAATTTTAATAACTTAATCGTAACAGCATAGTTCATGTTTAAAGGATTATAGATAAGCAAATATTTTTGATGCACTGTTTAGTAACTTCAAAATATCAAGCAATTTGCTACTGTATATGGAGAATGTATACATATATACATGTATAGATCATGTGTGTGCGTGTCTGAGGACATCTGCTCCAAAGCACACCTTGGATGTGGAGAGGGAAGCTCAGGTCAGTGCTGTCCTTAAGAACAGGCTGGCAGTCCCATATCACACTGCTATGGGAGTCCTTCCTCTTAATTTTGTCAGAGGTGTTTTGGCCAGCTGAATAGGCACACCTTAAGAATTTATTTTCCATGTTTAATTTCTGCACAGAAGATCGAAGAAAATGTCCTAGAAGAAAAGGTCCTAGAAGAAAAGGTAAAAAAGAAAAAAAGGCACATCTTTTCTCAGATGTGAGAGTATCGCAACAGATATCACCTCAACACCATTTATACCTAGCTCCACGGAAACTCTATATCTTCCACGTCCTTAGTGTTTTGCCAAAGCAGAAAGCAGGGCTGTGACCAGGGCAGCTCTCTCCCCTGCTACCACAGCAGTGGGAAGAGAAGAAGGTGACCTACAGAGCCGTCATTAGGGAGGGCAGGAGGAACAAGGCACCGCAGGCAGTGCAGAAGAGCGGAATAACTCAGCAAGCCATGGGTTTGGGGAACGCTTTCCTGGTACCTCTAATCCCTGGAGAGCCACATGTTTGCCATCCCACCCCATCTGTACGTTCTTCACTCCTGCTCCTAGCAGTTCCTAGGGTTGTAAACTCCCCGTCACGGCCAGGCATCCATCTATCTGCCCAGACTTTTCCAGGCCATAGCATACTGTGTTTCAGCAGAGGAGGATTGGCCAGGATGGGAGTCAGCTACACACCTGCACACTTTTACCTGCGTATCGTGGAAGGTAACCTGGAGCTCGTAGTTCCTCAGCATCCAGGAATGCCTGTGTAAGTGCTGCAGGGCCAGGCGGACAGCAGGCAGGATGCCTGCCGTCAGGTTTCTGCGGTCAATCAGGCAGCTGGTGGGTGAGAGCCCAAGAAGGGAGAGGCGAGTGCGATTCAGTCCTTCAGAGCACCTGGCCACCAGTAACACCAACAGCACCAGAACATCTACTTTCCAGTTCCAGAGAACCATCTTTCTGGTTTTCTTCTTCTTTTTTCCCTCCTTCCCCTGCAGTCCGCATCCCTGAGGAGCCGGCGGGCCTCAGACTCTCTGGTCGCCTGACATTCTGCAGCTTTCCTCTGCTTCAGTCAGCTGTGGCCCTCTAAGAAAGGAGCTAATTGTTATTAAAGGATAAAGACCTCTCTACGGCTGGCTTTTCCAGTTTGGACAGTAATCCTGCTCACAGCAGTGCTGTGAATCAATACTTCACAAGAATAATCTCTAGGCAAATTGCTCTGCCAAGTCTAATTTTAAACACGTGTCATTTTAAACATTTCTGTAGCAGAAATACTCATCCATAGGTGACAAATCAATAAACAAACCAGTATGATTCCTTTGAAAATGGGTATTCGAGGGACTGATCAGCATGGTTGTGCACTGAACTCCTATTTTCAGCATTCTGTACGCAGCTGGGCAGGAAGATTGCTTCCGCTTGTTTCATCTTGCACATATCAAATTTTCAATCAGCTTCATACAGACCGAACAGAGAATACAGAGTGCTGTGTATTGATGATACTTCATATGTCTCCAGTGCAAGAGCTGTGTTAGCTCAAAGCAATATATCCCGTGCCTGGTTCTGCTTTTCTCAAAAACACCTTTTTTTCATTAAGATCAGTGAAAGTTTTGAGCGTGCACAGAATTCAGGTCTGTCTCTCCCATGCACATTCGCCTAGCTTTGGACAGGCATTTCACATACCGTCTTAGCTAGCTAAGTACTTTCATCACTCTATTTGCAGCTTTCCAGGTAATAATGTAGGCCATGGAATGGAGCATGTGCTGTGTACGCAGGAATGCGAAGAGAGCAATGCTGCCAGAGAAAATCTTTGCTGCAGGATTACCTAAACTCACGGCAGGAGAAGGAAACAGATACACGACCACCACACCACAGGAGATCCAACAGTCACAGATAGCAGCCACATCTTCCCATCCCACCCATGCCCAGAAAGACCCCACACTTACTGGAATACTGATACTGGAAAGGCGGGGAATGCAAGCACCAAGCCCACAGATGGGGAGGGGAGGAACATCTGGCCTGGGAGATGCTTGTTTACCCAAGGAGAAAAAAGCTCCGATTTTCTGGGCAGTCTCATTATACACACAGCTGAATAGCAAATTGTTTTGCCATCTTGTGGAAATGCAAGATTTCAAAAGAAATGCCCTGTGCCAAGCTGGGATGGAAACCCAAAACCTCAAAGGTTTTCATGACTCAATAATCTGAAAGAAAAACAAATGGAAGGGCTCATAGGCAGAAGTTTGATTTGATACAAATCAAATTTGAAATAATATGTTCAGAGCCTGGCAATTTATTTCATGAATAGTTGACATTTCAAAACAAAGTACTAGTTTGATGCAGAAAGTAAGGTTTTTTTTATTTTAAATTTTCAAAACACAGTGTTTCAAAACATTTTCAGGTCAATAAATTCTTTTGAAACTGACATACAACCAAAAAGCTTCAAGAGAAAAACTCCCAGTGAAGTCTAATTATAAGCATTCTAATTTATAATTACAATCTATAAACTGTGTGACATAAGGGCAGGGAAAAACACAGATAAATAAAAGCAAAAAAAGCAAAATAATACTGAATAAAGAGGCAATAAATGTCTGCCTTGGGCCCAGGGACTAGCCCCAAGCAGGAGATACGCTCAATTTATTGCTAACTGTCCACAGTGTCTCTTCTGCCAGCTCACTCGTGCAACTGGGTGGGCAAGAAAAGAGCCCAACCAATTATTATTATTGCTCTCCGTGAATTCTCAGGCACAAACACGAGGTGACATAGCAGTACCCGATGTACATCCCTCGCTTGTCTTCATCACCACTGCCTATAGCCACAAGGCTGTACTAAGCCCTTCGTGTGGGGAAGGAAATACAGCTTTTCTTCCTGTGCAAGGCAATGTCCAAATCAAATGCAGCAGGGTCAGAATTCATTAAGGGAATCCCCTAGACAGAAATTTAGCACATTAGCTGGGCACAAGACTAAGTAGGAGGCACACTCTGGAAGCGCAGTCCTACGTAGCAACAATTTAATGCCATGGCTTGATAGGTATTTTCTATTCCTTATTCTTATGATTCCATAACATGATTATTGAAAATATATCTTTTAAGCATTTTTTTAAACTCAGGATGAAATTCTTTCCTGAGCAGAGGGCCAGTGTAGGCCAAGATGTTGCTTAAATCCCATTTAATACCTTTCTTAGAGGCTTAAATAGGATTTTGTTGGTGAATAGTCTTTGGGCCAGCCTTCCTTACCAGCATTATTTCAATATTGACTACACCAGGGGAGAAGAAGGGAGGAAAGCAGAACACTTATGCTGCCAAACCTCAACAACTAAGGTGATCTGAACTGCTCTCCTCCTATGCCTAAAAGATTTTCACCAACTCAACAGGGAACATGGGGCTGCATGAGGTCTCAGCTTTGGCTCATATTTAGGCAACAAAAAAATGTGGTTTGAATATCATCCGCTGTGTTCAAAACGTGAATCTGCTGCCACACCTTGTTCAGCCCCTGTTGCCCCTGCTGATGGATTTAAATTCATGAGAGAGAAATGGTGTATCAGAGGCTATGAAACCATTTTCGGCAACATATGAATGGACATAAATTTTAAGAGCATGGATTTTAGGGGACATCACCTTGCTTTATAGGTATGTAAGTGGCTTCAATCTAGAGGAGTGTTATTTGTTTTGCTTTGTTTTTTCTCCTTGTGCTATGTTTGGGCCTCCTTAGCAATGCTGCCTTTAACCCATAACTGGCAAAGGAACCAACAAGATAATGGACAAGTGCAGCCTCATGTTACTTGCTTCCTTATAGTTTGCTTCCTGAGAGAAGCACTTAGCTCTCTAACCAGATGAGCATTTCTTATACAGTATTCTTATTGCTAATTAATCCCATGATATTTGCCGAAACATGTCCATATGTTTTCATTTTGATGAAATAACTAACCATATTTGCCATATATATGATTGATCATACAGATATCATTTTCAGTCTCAGAATAACATCTCCCAAGGTTTAATACCTATAAAAGCACATTTTAATGTCCTTGTCACACCTTTGAGAAAATTCAATTAAGAAACTATCTTCAACACCCTCAGAATCTACTACGAAATGCAGAGATTGTGAAATGCTGACCTGTTAAATCAAGTAACTGCATCTTGCATGCAGTGCTCAAATTTGAAGCTGAATTTTTACAATTATTTGAAATGCTAATCATTTTAAAATTTGATTTCAGTGTCAGAAAATTTCATTTTACGCCTTGCCTTCCCTGCTATTTTGGGGGAATTTACCAAAGGTAGATACTTGTTCTTCAGCGCAGTAAGGACCACTCTAGGTTTTGCAAGAGCTAGCTTAAAGCCTTTAGGACACAACTGGTGACTAGATGACTCACTGTTGGCATCTCCATTGTGACATCTGCACAGACAAGCTGAGTAATTTTCAGAGAGGGAAACTGTAGGAGGAAACCATGCCCCCTTGTAGGAGCACAGTCCCTGAGAACTTAAAAAAAATAAAAAAATAAAAATTAAAAAAATAGCAAAAATGTCTTGCCTATAGCCAATGTATTTCAAAGGTAAAAGGGGAAATCTTTTTTGTGTTGCCTTTTTTACCACATTAACCTCTGTCTTTATAGCATTTTAAACTGAGTTCTCAATCTCCTGATCAGTATTTCTGAACCATAAATCACTTTAGGAATTATTGGTTCATGTAAAAGGTTGACTATACACTACGTTAACTGCGTTAAAGGCTGGCTATATATTCAAGCTATATGTAACCTCATTCCTCCCACACAAAACTTCATCCCCCTTGAGTAACACCCATTAACATTTATAGGATATTCTAATCCCAGTCTCAAATGTTAGTTTCTTCAAAGTAGGTTATCATTCACCCCTCTTGTCCCCTGTGTCTCCCATCTTGCTGCTTAATCGCTCAGTGTAATTAGAGTATGGAGCATTCACATATCCTGAGAAACCTCAGTAATGCATTGGAATCCATTACGATTTATTTTGGATGGCAGTTCCTGTTCTCACATCAAGACCAAGCCTCCACCTGTGCCAAGAGCAGCTCCAATATCGAGGCACCATTATCTGCTCTAGCGTGTCTCAGCTTTTCAAGTAGCCAGCTGTTTAGCTAGAGCTATTTACCTCCCATAGCATTACCCAAATGATCAGGGTATCTGCTTTCTGCTGCCCAACCAGGACTGACCAAATTTGCTTGTAGCTAGCCAGATTTCCTCTAAAGAAGGCAAATGAAAATTGTTTGTGCTGCAAACCGTAGCGTCTCGCTTCTCCTGTGTAGCCTGAAAATCTCAGCTCAGCTCCTTTCCCCCTTCCCCAGCATTGCGGCACACAGATCAGATTCATTTCCTTCGTGCTCAACAGCAGGCTTGAAGAAAAGAGATAATATTACTAGTATATACCGCATCAGTGAGATTATTCCTCAAGTAATCCATCGAATTCTAGTGGTAGCACTTCAAGAATGAAGATGACAAACTGCAAAAGATTCAGAAGAAAGCCACAGGAGCACACAAAAGGCTGAAAAAAAAACGAGGCAGCTCGGTCTATCTAGTTTAATGCTCAGGGGGGCCTTAATCTGTAACTTGCTCTATAATAACCTAGAATGGAAAAATGATTTCTAGTAATACCAAAGTTTTGAACTCACCGGTCAAGGAAAACATGTTCTCTACCCTTCAGTTAACTATCCCCTTTAAATGAGATAACCTTTGCCAAGGTCAAGCATGCTATTTCCATAGGCAGTAAAAATCTGGTGGATATGTGTCAGTTAACAAAATGGCTGGTTTTTTTTAAATGTCTGATTTTTTAAAGTACCTGTACCTTGCATTTTCTTTACAATCTTTGAGATGCAATAATCTAATCCTGAAGGATATTTAATTCCAATAATATTGACATCAATCCTGAAAGGAGCTGTATCCCAACGGCTGAACAAAACTAGCATTTTATTTCACCAGGCAATCTGAAAATTTAAAGCCAGTAATTATGAATGCCTTTGTTCTTAATTGAATGTGGCAATTCTAGCTCTCTTTCTCATAGAAGCACATTGCATTTTCATAGGTGGGCTGGCGTGCTAAAGTGCTGAGCATCCCACTGATGTTGACAGGAACTGAAAATCACTCTGTGCTTTTGGAAAGCAAATCTTCAGTTCAGGAACCTAACTTGAAACTTAAAAAGAGAAGAAAAAAAAAATGATCTGGAGCTGATACCATCAGCATTCGCTACAAGAAGAAATGATGAGAGGAGGGAAGCCTGTCTAAGTTTAAAGATCTGGAATGTAAAATGTCTTTATATTGCTTTCGTTATGTAGTGGTAGCTATTACTATTTAATTTATTTTACTATATCACATAAAGTCGTCCTGCCACCAGTACATCCCTCCAGACTAGATTCTCACCAACATCATGGAATTCAGTCCTGCCTACAATTTTTAGAAAGGGAGAAAGTGGAAGAGAAAAAAGAAGAAGCAGGCTCTCTCTCAGTCAACTTCCAGTAAATTATTAATACTCAGAGCTCTCCAAATTCACAGAGGTGAGGGGAAAGCAAAACTCAAGGTGCTTTTACAGAACTTTCAAGTGATGTGAAAGACCCCAGAGAAAGACAGAGCTTAATGTTTTTATACTGTACATGTATATTGAAATATTTCTATATGATGCAGTTGAGATACACAGGAGTGAATGTCTGAAAATCACAATGCTTGAAAAACATTACAGGCTATATTATTTACCATACTAAGTGTTAATCTGTCAAAAGCTGTCACTTTATATTGAATAACAATTGTAAAGAAAGATATGTGTTCTTTGCCAGAAAAACATTAAATTCCCCATGAAAACAGAAGCAGTAAACAGTGGAAAGGAAGTTAATTAGCAACCCAAAAGAGGCCTCTTACTACTTTTCCCTGGAGGTTTTGGATGTAAAATGGTTACTTGGACAGCTATTGTGTGTCTGTATCTTCGTGTAATTCTGGAGGTCATTGAAGCTGCAGCAGAGACTGAGGCCAGTCTCAGATAAGGGGTATCAAAATCAAAATGCATAGCTGCTTGAAGGAAACAGATCGAACAAATATCTTCTTTCAAAGATATGTGCTAGTGACTCTTTAATCAAAAGAAAGAAAAGAAAAAAAATAAATAAAAAGGTTCTGAAAATAACCTAGATAACATCATCAGGTCCTCCAGTGGCAATTGTGGCAAAATGGGCTTTACATCCACAGAAAGGAAGAGGATCAGCAGAGCGTAAGCTGGAAATAGCAATGCACCTTTAAGGGGATTTCATGCAAATCACAGAGAAGAATTTTTCAGGGAGGAGGATTTGGGGGATCCTGAAGACACGTTTAGAAGGCTTGCTCAGTCACTCATTGATTGAGGAACAGGCAGAGATCCCCAAGTGAAATATACGGCCTATATTGTAATTGCTGGCTAATCCTAATGGTCCTCTGATCTTAGAACACGTTAATTATTTAAGAGAAGTACCATGGCCATAGCAGGAAACCTAAGTTTTCTAATCCTATCCCTCCCTTTGCTCACTTTCAAGCAATTAGTCCATTATCTGGGCCTTCATCTCTCAGGAGCCTCAGTAAAACAATTTGGACAGCCCTGCTGAATTAGCCCTTATATTCTAAGATCTTTGTGACTTATTTTCTGATGGATATTTACCTTTAATCTGTTAGCTTTCATTTTCACACTCGGGAATACTTATTTGGAAAATGCTATGGATAAAATTGTCAGAGCTGAAGTCTTATGATAATGAAAAGCTAACGACATGGAAATTGGACATCAATCACTGACTTGGCGATGAGATTACACGGTTATTCCAACAGAAGAAAAAAAAAAAAATCTGAAAGAACAGTTTGGTGTTTGCTGTTCCCATGCAGCAGGCAGCATAAAACAGCCCCCAAATCCAGCAGATGTTACCCATAGCAAAATCCTCCGCAAAGAGAAGCACCCCTGGCTAGCAAAAAAGGCTCTGTCATCCCTCAAGCATAAGCAGGATGGCACGGGGAAACACCATATGACTGGAGATATATTTCAGCTATTCTTAGGGGCACTTTGTTTAAGTCAGAATGATGTTGTGGCTGAACCAGTTTGCTTCAGGAGTCAGGCTACTGGTATATAAACACCAGAACCAGGGGACAAGGAAAGAACTAAAAATATCATTTCTAGCTCAGGTAGACCCACAAATCAGACAACAGTGTGACTGCCTCCTCAAAGACTTCAGGCTTAGTTCCAGGATCCCTAGCACAAAAACAATTTAAAAAAAAAAAAAAAGTGATGTATCTGTACTGCACCCTTCTCCGTTTGGAATCTCACTGCTTGAAATGGAGCACTGGCAATGTATGGGGCTGCCGGATACCAACACACATCTCCGCAGGACTGAGTCACATCAGTGCTGACTGACCTCAGTGTACTTTTCCGCTTGCCCCAGCTGCTCCCAAAAGTTAGCTGAGCCACAATGGATCACGGTTTTTTTCCTCTCTTAACTTCCACCATTCATCACCTGAGCCAGAATTCTGTATGCAGTGGTTCAGACCTTCCTAAGAAAAATTCTTCTTTTCTGTGGTGGCAATGGCCTCCGCTTGAGTGTCATGCAAGAATTGTTTGGTTCCCAGCTTCTGCAGTTTCCTCAAATGCATTGCTGTTCTGCTATATGCCATGAAAATTTCCATAAAGCAAAGAAATTCAAAGCAAAGAATAAGGCTCAAGACACAAAATGCATACATTGCTGTGCTTACATCAATAATGTGAGATGCTGATCTGATGCCTGATCGGAGATGCCTTGACATGTGATGCTATTTGTTGTCTTCCCAAATAGTTGCATGTGTTCAATTAAAACAATGCATATATTACACCGACAACTTTTGGTGTGAATGCCATCATTAAATGTCTGTCTTCTAGTTCCTTCCTCTCCCTTTTCCTACCACAAATATTTTCTTCACAGTTATCGCCAAGACATTACACCCCATCTTTTCCACAAACCTGAGTAATTTGCTTCAGCTGGTAACCATTTCAGAGGATAGGGTCTTCCCCCTCTTTCTGCAAATGTAAAAGGAAACTCCTTCCTGGATTTACTAAAAAATAACTTTTCCATGCTGACAGAGTGTGTTTGGCATTTGAATCAAAAGATCCCATAACACTGTGTTTTGCAGTGTCTATAGGATAACTTATAGATGAAATTGCAAGACATATGCCAGAAAAAATGATACATTGGCTTTAATCTCTTTGCAGAGATATTTAGAGGATATACATTCTGCAGGTCTGAGATCCACACCCAGAGGAGTGGGTGCCGTGAATACATGATTTCTCTCCTCTCCCCACCCACATCTTAGCATCAGTGGAAAAGCCAGCATAGAATTAACATAAGCGCTTAACTTTTAGATGATTCCCTCCAAGTTTATAAAACTCCAAAGCAAAAAGAGATTATATGCCTCAAGTGGAGCCATATTGCATGGAAGTCAGAGGGGGTGCTGTCTGTTTTATAATATACGTTCATTCCAGGCAGAATGCATGTGACAACACAAGTGTGTCGTCAGCTTAATGTCTAAACTCTCTGCATATATCAGAAAGCATTAAGTACTTAGTGATATTTAGAGGTAAGAAATTACCCCTCTACTTCAACATATACCAGGCACAAGCTCATCTGATGATACAGGAACAAGTATCCTGGCTTAGCTCTGATGTACCACGCTTCCCTGCACAAATCCAGTGGCTGTCTCCAACCTGTGCCTCCTGAGACAGAGAGCCTAGCTAGCACACCGTGCGCATTTCTCTCAGGGGACCTGCTTTTCCTCCATTCTCTTGGGGCAGAGCTGGTCAGGTGGCAGCCAGGAGCTGCTTGTCCTCCTCTGAGGACCAGCCCCTGAACTCTGTTCCATGCTCCTGGGAGGATCCTTTATTTTGCACCACTGACACAAACCATCCCTCCTGTTCCTAGAATATCTTCACTGTCCTTAATAAGTTACTGACTGTAGTTTGCAGAAACAAGACATGAGTAGACTTTGCCGACACCAGTCATGACTGGACTTTTTGCAAAAAAAAACCACCTTTATTTGGAGGCCAAAGGCCCGTTTTAATGTAGAATAGCGGGTAGGAGTAACCCAGACCGGTGTATAGACATACAACTCTCTTATACCTCAAGGGACTGGGGGAGGGGTTGCTGAAAAACACTGAGATTTTCTTAGTAAAAGAGGAAAATAAAGAGAAAGACTATTTATAACATACCTAGATTGCTACTTCTTGTCAGGTAAATTGGGCAAGACACTTTCTATTTAATCGCAGAATAGAAGAGGGCAAATATGTATTAAATGTCAAGAAGTTCACATTTTCCTTATAAGATTTTGTGGAGTCCTGTGTATGTTTCCGAGCCCACCCTTCTATACCAGCTTGCTCTTTAAAGGTATTAGAGTATGTTATTATTATATAAAGATGAGATTACATCAGGATTACTACAAGTTATTTGTAGTTATTAGAGAAAATGAAATAATCTCACCACCATAGTATGAGTTTTCTTCTTTCTTTGTGGTAATATACCCCACTTAGTTCTGGAAGATTTTTTTTTCAGCTTGTCAAGACTCCCCTTGATCTTCCCAAACAAATGACAGACTCCTAACCTGCATTCACAGCTATACATGTTTAGATTCAAAACAAATTCAGTCTCTCTGTGCAACATTTGCAGCATCAATCCTAAAAGAAACCAGGAAATATATTCCATATTCAAGGGAAGATGTCCAGATGCGGAAGGGCAGATATCCAACTTCCATTAAAGCCCTTGTCTTCTTCCACTATGCCTCTTCCTCTGCTTTCTGCATGGTCAGTTTTTGCCTGATGCAAATTAAATACTGTTGAAATTCATAACATTCTCTATTAGACTGCTTAGCTCTTTATTTTAGGGTTATTGTGCTTTTTTTCCTCCAACAGATGTGTGCCAGGATGCTTAAGTAATTATCATCTTTCCTGATTTACATGAAGTTGAGAACTGCATCAAGCATGTATAGAGCTTATTTCACTGCTCTACAATGGATTTATTTGCATTTTCAGCAAACTGATGTTACAATCACAGGGACAGGAAAAAGAAGAAATATTATATCACAGTTACTGATCTAACATCATAAACTACCAAGTGCCCTTAACTTCTAGGACCTGGTCCAAAGGCCATTGGGATCAGTGAATTATTGCCATTACTTTCAATGGGCTTTGGATAAGACTCCTTACAGATGATCATGCTTGTTTCTAAAATAACCTAATTATGGCACCGTGTCTAAGAGTCTCACCTCGAGTTTGCTCCTGTTCTCATTGAAATGAACAGGACTACCTTAAGTCACTAACCTAGACTGGCCTTTGCAAACACCTATACCCGAGCTGTATTTTATTCACCGAACCTAGGCAGGAAGGTCCAGACAAATAAAGATGCGCCCATGGGGTGCAAATGGGGTTTGCTGAACTGGATCAGGGTCACACTCCAGACACATTTAACCGTCAACAACAGCACTCAAGCCAGCAGCCTCTGCATTTGCATGTACTTGCTGTGACCTGTGGTTAGATTTTGTGTCAAAGGTACAAATCAGAATCACAGCTGGTTGAGACATGGATAAAGGACTGTAGGGAACTATGTGCTTAATTCAGCTTAAACATGTTGATAAACACCAGGGCTGCTGCTCGTGTGCTCAAAGGGTAGCGAGTTCACGTATCGAGAAACAACAGCCCAACTTAGAAAGCCCTCTGCAATTCTTCAGATGGTTGGTCAGAAAGTAAGGGCATTCTTATGCTCCACGGCACAAGTCAGAGATATCAAGCAAACAACATTCAGTTCAACTTCACCAGAAAACTACCTAAATAATAATAAAAAAGATCCATTTTTTTCATTTTCATAATATTTCTACAATTATTTTTCATGCTCTTTTTATTAAAGCATTACGTAAAGCTGCCACACAAACATTGGTTCGTAGCAGTGGGTGATTTTGGAACTCTGTGAGGGAGTTTCTGAATCACTGCCATACATTTCCGAAGCACTACAGAAATATTACAATTATTTTCTCGAGCCGTTCAAAAACCCCGGGTGCTCAAGGTTTCACACTCTCTTTTCAAGAGCTGACAATGTCACGAGCATCTGCAAAGTCCTGAAAGGGAGAACGTCTCCCCGGTCTGTGATTATGTAAGGACAAGGATCCAGGCCCGTCAGGCGTATCTATTTATTGGCAACCTCAGGAAAGAGGCTGAGCACCAAGCGGGCACAAGGAGCAATCTACCCTTCTGCTTCCCGTAAGTGCCCAGAAGAAATAAGATAATGTCTGAATGGAGTGAAAAAGTTTGCACTGCCACTACATATTTAATGGCTATTCCAGCCATTAGCCTGCTCCGTTTTGGTGCAGTCAATCTAGCGCTCCTTAGGAACGCTAAGTTATTTACTTGTCACTGTTAAGCATGCAATAATGATCTAACTGCTCTCCAAATACATACATTCACCCAACTTAGCATTCCATAACCATCCATTTATTAATTGCTTTAAAAGCATTCAAGGCTACCCAGCAAGCTGGCAACATGATCCTGATTCTTTATGTCCCTAGAGTACAAAACAGTAAAAAAATGCGATTTTTTAAGAAACTGATACTCATTCCAGAACAAATAGGGCATGTTTTTTTTTGTTTGTTTGTTTTGTTTGTTTGTTTGTTTTTCTGAATATTTTAATGCCAAGTACCTTCTTTGGAACCCAAAATCTGTATTAACAACTTCAAAATGTTTGGACTGCAATAAAGCGCGGCACCTTATTGATTACGGCGTTTCTGGATGAAGAGGGAAGATGTTGCCGAGGAAGATCTGCTTCCCCTGCATGTGTTATTTCTGTAACAATTCCATCCAAGGGATGAAGCTAAATAGAATAATGTAATGAAAACAGGATTAGGAGAACTGATTTTTTTTTTTTTCCCCAGCCAGTGCCTCAGTTTATGAAACAGGTAATGTCATTCAGAAAATCCCCCATAATTCTTTTCATTATGATTGCAGAGTTCCCCAGGATTCATTTTTTAAGGACACAAACGACTCCTCGGGGCTGATCCTGCCTGTATTCCCGCTGGGTACAACGAAACACGGTGGCACCACGCTTCCTCCTGAACGACATCTCCAGCGATGCCGCCCTCTGCGCCTCTCTGCCCCAAGGTACCTGAACCGTACCCCGACAAAACCAATCGCTGCCACCCCAAAACGAGAGATTTGCCTGAGGTTTTGGGGGACGGGGACCCTGCCACGGCGCAGCGCATCCCGATAGAGCCGCGCTCCCCTCGGCTTCCCAGAGTCGGGGAGGAGAAGAGATGGGGGCTGCCTTAAATGTCACCCGGGAGGGTTTGGGGTTTTTTTTCAGCATCCCCTCGCTCTGCCGGGGGTTGTGCTGGAGAAGGAGCTGCGGCGATCCACGCGAGGCGAGTGCCATCTTCAGGAGGGGCCCGAGCCTCTCTCTGCCAGCGCACGGCTCCCGAAGTTGTGACCCGAACCCATCGCGGCTGCCTCGGGGTTGGGGGGGGGGGGGGAGGGCCGCCGCCGGGACCCAACTTCGCCGAGCATCCTCGGGGGAAGGGGGGAGAGGCTCGGGGCCGAGCCGAGCCGGGCCGGACCGGGCCGGGGGCAGCGCTCCGGGGCCGGGCAGAGGCACCGCAGATTTAACTCTTTCCTCCGAGTTCCTCCACCCGGCCCCGGGGGGCTCCCGGGCCGGAGCAATGGGGACACCCCCCCCTTTCGGGAGCCCTGCCTCCTGCCCCGGCTGCAGGGACGAATCCAGTCCGTTTTTCCCCCCAAAAATAAACCCGGCAAGGGAAGCGGCCGGCGTGCATCTGTTGCTGGGGGGCTGGCAGGCGGGTGCCCGGGCACCTCGGGGGGGTGTCAGGGGAGCCGCTCCGGATAGGGCCCGCCGGCCGGCCGGGCATCCCTCTCCCCCCAGCCCCGGCCCCCCCGTGTCCGCGCTGCCCTTGCGCCCGCAGCGCCCCGGCCCTGGGCGTCGGTCCCTACCTCCGTGTCGTAGAGGCGCAGGTCCAAGAAATAGGGGTTGAGCAGGGACTCGTTGCGGATCTGATCCATGGCCAGCTGCACGGCGGGCAGCACCCCCCGGCCGATCTTGCTCTTCTGGTCCTCCTCGGACTGGCTGAGGGGCATCAAGCCCATGATGGAGATCGGCGTGGTGGCGTTGGGGGGCAGCCCGGCAGCCCCCCGGGAGGTGCCCCGCGGCCAGCCCCAGCCCGGCGGAGCCCAGCCCAGGCACAGGAGCAGCAGGAGCATGGCAGGGTTGGAGGTGGCAGCGGCCGGTCTCCGCGGAGAGGGATGCATGCTGCTGGATGGGGGGGAGGAGGAGGAGGAGGAGAAGGAGGAGGAGGAGGAGGAGGATGAGGAGGAGGGCTGAGCGTCGGGAGGGAGCCGAGCCCCTCTCAGCCCGGGCGCATCCCCCGGCGGCAGGAGCCGAGGCGGGAGGAAAAGAAACGCCTCTCTGCTTCCCCGGGAGCCTCGGGGTCTCCTCTCTTCACCCCCCCCCCCCCCCCTCCCCTGGCAATAATCCTTCTGGCAATGGCGCCTACTCCTTCCCAGGTCTGCCAGCTGCAGCCACCAGGAGCGAGAAATAAATAAATAACCCCCCCAAACACACGCACACACGCACTCCCCACCGCCCTGTTCCTCCTCTCCCCGGCGGCAGAAGCAGGGGAGCGAGACCTGCCTCTGCCTCCCGGCTGCTCTTTCTCACCCCCCCCCCAAAAAAAAAAAAAAAAAATAGCCGCCTTCTCCGCTCCGGGAGGAGTAATGGCACCTCTCAGGCGCGGGGGGGGGGGGGGGGGGGTGTCACTGCACACCTCCCTCCTCCCCAAGGAGAAAATAAATAAAAAAAAAAAAGATGAGGATGCTCCGGCAGAAAACACCAAAGGGGAAAAAGCCCCCCCCCCCCCAAAACGCCAGAGGAGGAGGAGGAAGGAGGGGAGCGGTGCCGAGCCGGGGCGGGGGGGTTAATGCCGCATTCCCGGGGGGCAGAGGGACGGGATGCGGGGCCGGACCCCCCCGCCCCAAACACGGGGAAAACGGGGTGCGGGGGCAGAGCAAAGCGCCCCCGGGGCGGGGACCTGGCCGCGGTCGCGAGTGGGAACGGGGAGGGGGCTCCGCGGCCGCTGCCCACCCGCGGGGGTGCGGGGTGAGGGCGCAGCCCCCGGGCCCCCCCCCAGCTTTCCCCGCCGCAGCCCCCCCAGCACACAAACGCGCTCCCACCCCGGCTTGGCACCTCCGCTGGCACACGCACGCACACACACACACACACACACAGAGCCCGGGCCATGGCAACTCTGCAGCACGCTGGGGAGCTGGGCGTTTTGAAAAAAAAAAAAAAAATCGGATTTTTTTTTAATTGTTATTATTATTTTTTATATTACTGTTTTTTTTTCTCCCCGCAGAATTCACCGTTTCCCAGAGCCTGGCTCCGTCTGTGTCTGTTTTCCTGCACCTGCAGCTTGCGGCTGCCAGCAACGCACAGAAGAAACGTGAGGTTCCCGAGGGGATAGAGGGCTGCCACAGCCCCGCGTGGGGGTCAGGAGCCCCCTGCACCCAACGAGCCCCTCCACGCACCGCCTCCAAGGCCTGCGGGGCACTCCCATGCCGCCCACCCCTGCCCGTGTCCTGCCAGGGCCCTCAGCGGCCCTGCTCTGGTTTGCAGCCTGCTGAGAAGACCGTGGGCCTAAATCCTGTGCTTGTAACCCTGTAACGTGCCCGGCCCTGTGGCCCTTCCCTCGGGATGCTGCCCAACGGCAGTAACTGAAAGGCATTGGTCCTAAAGGGTCTGCCACCTCTCCCAATACGTTATTTCAGTCATTAACACGCACACCAGATTCATTAATAACCTTATTCCAGGTTCCAAGCACCGGCTCTCATCGTGCCCGTATCAAATCAAGGGGACATAGCATCACTGATCGTCCCTCACACCCATAAGCTAAGCTTAATAACTGCACCTCACTTTTTTACTGAATTTCACCTCAGGAATTGCCCTTGGAAGCACTTCCAAAGCACCTCTGCCTTTTCTGCTCCACGTAGGCACAGCTGCCTGCACTGGGCCACCCGTGGCAGCCTCGACCCTGTGGGAAGCAGCCCCCAGAGGCAGGAGAGCCAAGCTGTCCTCCGGGGCTGCCTCCCTCTGGAGCCATCCACGGCCCATTGCTGAACCCTTTCTGCCAAAAAGCACACGCTACTCTTTTGCTCCCATGTGGCTGACCTGGCGTTGCGATAAAGCCAAATGTGCACTCGTTATTTGTACATGTGGCCTGCCCCCAATTTGTCACCTGCAAACTTACAGTAAGCTGCCTCCTTCTAGAAAACCGGTTATCACAACACCAACAGCTCTTCCGAGGATCCCAACAGGAGCAGAGGCCATATTGATTTTGCATAATATTATTTTTAGTCAGAATTTCATATGCTAAACAACATTTCGCCATTCTCAGCCGTATCTGCAATAGGTCCTGAGTTTGTTCATCAAAACCCATTTCACGTAAAACCATTCCTCACTGCTTGTATCCCCGCATCATTCTGTGATTTTCTCTAGTTCTTGGCCACGAGGGCTACAGCTACTTGGATCACTTTGGTTATCATTCTGCAATATTGGCACTCTGTTAACACACGCGCTCGCACTGTGTCTGGAACGCCATCAGCTTTCTGAGTTTTATTTCAAAATCAATCTCCTAGTTATAGGGAACTCAGCCTTTTTGTAAGAGAGCTCGAGTCCAAGCTATATGGTACAACAGAATTAATACCTTGGATATTAGCAGCAGCTGCTCAACATCCGTCTGGGTTACTGATGCAGCAGCAAAGGACTCTTTATTATTTTGGGAATCGGATGCATCTCCTAGCTTCTCTCCATCCACAGGCCACAAACAGCACAGAGTGTGGCAGCCTGAGCCCAGCTGCTGGTGGTGCCCATGTGGGCATGGGGAAACCAGATGCTGGGGACGCAGGTCAAAGAAACGCACCTGGGAAGTGCTGCCTTGCTCAGTTAATGCATACCATGGAGCACGAAACCAGCTCTAAAAGCAGGCCTGGAAAGCCAGGACTTACCTGTTTGTTGGGAAACTCAAGGCAAACCTTTCAGGGGCACTCTCCGATGATGCCTTCCCCCTTTCCGGACACTCAGCAGGAGATCCTGCCCCACCCTGGGATGACCACCTGCACACACATTTCTGTTTTGTACACCACCACCTTTGGTCAAACAAGTCCTAGCTCCTGCACCTGAACTGCATAAGTCTGGGTATTGCTGGGTGTCATTTGTACCAACCAAAGCTAAGCATCAAGTTAGAGCATCAAATAAGGTGGTACTTCTGACATTGATGTCTTTGTTGCTGTCTTCTGTCAGTAAAACAGGGATGCTCATGCTTCATGGCATGAAGATAGAGTAATAAATGTTCAGGAAGCACTAAGACACTGCAACATTCAAGTTTCATGTTGAAAAATGCTGAGAAAATAACCTTTATTTTTCAGGCAGGGGACTTAATATAGAGAAGTAAATAAAGCCATACATTGAACAATGAGGATTAAGCCAAATAAGCCTCTTCAAATCCTTCCTGTATACTCAGCGAGGCATTGAAAAGACAGTTTCTTGTATTAAAAAAAAAAAAAGGAAACAATGCAAGAAACAGTTTATGATCATGTAATTAGAGACAATACTGTAACGTAGATGCAGTTAAGCTATGTTTAGCTTAACAAAGAACTTCATTTCTGACACTTTCGAAGACTGCATTTGCAATCCCATCATCATTTTTCATATAATACGCATATAAGTTTAAATATGATATATATAGAGAGAGTTATCTTTTGTAAATCCTCATCTTTCCTGCTATCAGCACTCAGAATTTTGTCCTTTCATACTATCCTTTGCTTATGCATAACAGACAACCAGGTAGTACCTCATTTTAACTAAAAGGCCCAAAGGAGAATTGCACCAAACCTATTTTTAAAAATTATGTCAGACATATCCTCCTGCCCAGCTATCTATTTTTTTTTCCCCTAGACATCCCCAGAATGTTTTGCTACAATAAAATCGGTGAAGTGCATTCCCTAGGATGGAATCCTCTAAAGCAGCACAAGTTGTTTATATGCAATGCAAAAATGCTTTCTATTTTTATTTGGTGGTCTACACCACACACCCTCTGTATCTGCTTATTCCTTTTTGGCTAAAATATCAGGTTGTAAGAACTGTAAACCTGTCTCTCTTTGCCTGAAAAACAAATGCAATTTTCTTCTTTGGCATGTTACCCAGTCACTTCAGCATTTTGGTCATGTGAGCCCTTCAACTACATGCCAGTAAACAACAGTTCTGTCAAATACCTTCATGCTAATGATAATTTCCATTTTTTTTCCAGTCATTACCAAGCCTTCTCACGGAGTATGCAGAGTTAACAGTTTTTGTTCTTTATGTATTCCCTAGATCTGCTCATCACACAGCACCCAATTCACGCATTTCAGGTCCAAATATCTGCACTGCTATTACTCCCTCGATCGCTTTCTTTTCAGCTGCATATTAAATCCCTTCAGAGGATGCATAAGTTCAAGAAACCCAGAAGACTTTTTCCCTTGCCACCAAGAAATTGCCTCTGCTGCAAGTCCTCCCCCACGCCAGGAGATGGCCCAACGCTGCAGACAACACGTCTCACCACCCATCAGACCACTGACTCACTCCCCGTGTCTTACATCTTCTTTCCTCTTGCTTGTGGAGTTAGGAAAAAAACACAGAGAAGGTCCTGAACTGGTTTAGTCTCCAGCCCCCTTTGGAAATCCTGGAAGCCTTTACAAGTCTGTCGCCTACAGCCACGTCAGTCCTGCCAGCGCTGACGAGGATTGGTGTAACCAGGCTTTGCCTCTTCATATAAATGTCAGTGAGTAATGGATTGGAAAAATAGCCTGAAAACTGTTGATCTAGGCATAGCAATTTTAGTACCACATGCACATACGCAATTGTTTTCCTATGTAAATGAGAAGTGGAAGAATACTGCAATGCTCTAATTCAAACTCCAGTGGTTGGAGCCAAGCACTAGCAACCTGGCAGAACCACGGGAGCTCCGCTGTCCATCTCTTCTCCCTCCCAAGGGCTTCTCCACTTACATCTGCTAACTTGCTAGCACAGTCATGAGTTTGCCTTCCTTGTGAGCTTCTATAGTGTTCTCACACACTGCCGAAAAATCCTACAGTTTTAACTGTATACAGACAGCCGTGCGATCCTAACCCTACCATCTCTCTAGACATCTTGATTGCTGTCATTCCGTCAAGGTATCAGAACAAAGCTCAACTTCAAATTAATCTGCCAAGACAGCCAAATGAAATTAGAACATCAGATTTTGAATTGCCAGCAGTATCGCTGCGTATCTGCTAGTGTTTCCAGACGTAGGAAACACGAGCACGATTCCATCAGTGTTACCAACAGGAATTTCTCCGTCAAATAGATCTTTTCACTTCCTATAAATATAGCAAAAATTGAACACAGTTCTAAGTCTTTGTTTCAGCAGAGCTAGCAAGAAATACTGCTCCCAATCCATGTTGACCTATGTGCATACAATGACAACTGCTGTTCCAGAGTGATTGTGCAAGCTGCAACAATCCTCCATCATAAAGGTTCAGCCAATACTGTGCATACAGAGGTTTTAGTGGTTTATTTTATTTCTTAGAAAGAAGGTTTATGTCCTGTCTTTTCTTGAAGGAAAAAATCCATTAAGGTCTTGGCCATGTCAAAGACCCTCAATACTTAAATGAAGGGAGAACTACAGAAGAATAAAAGAAAAAAAAATAAAAATTCAAAACAAACAAACAAAATACCAGCAAAAATACTTGCCTGAAGAGTTCAAAGACGTATAATAAAGAATTGGGTATCAGAGTGCATTTTTTTTTTTTAATTTGATACAGGAATACAAAGACATAAGTTTTTTTTTTTTTTTTTTTTTTTTAAAGACAATACCTAAATTCCCCCAAAACAGCCAGTTCAATCAGCAGTTACTACCCCAAATTCTCATCTTGAGGATAATATCGCCAGGTATTTTGTTCTAAGTATTAAAAAAATCTTTGCATATTTATATTCCTCTCACAAGGTGTATCTAGAACAGAATATTGGGAAAGTATTTTGCACAGTTCGGTTTTGTGAAATACTTCTGGTTTAATCTTTTGTGCCTCCACTGTGCCAAATATGACCCATCTCTAGGGATGTTCAAGGAACACCAGAAAAAAAAGTAAGGGAAGAAACCTGGGAGAACACAACATCAAGCTGATCCCTTATATCCAAAAAATGGCAGTAAACTTCAGAGAGGTTGTATTTACCGCTAGACAATGAAGGAGTTAAAATCCATTTGGAAGACAGATTTCTGTGTATCAATCTTCAAATCGTATACAGCAAACCGTGTGCTGGGATGATACATTCTTGGCATACCATTGTTAGCCCATCTCTATTTTTCATTTAAAAAAAAAAATTTTTGAACAACCTAATAGCACAAAATGAAAGAATAACCCTTGAGATTTCCCTGCTTGCAGTGCCAGTATCACATTATTTTAATATAAGTTTATCAATAAGCTTGACTTGCATGATTTGCTTTTATGGATGCTTCACAATGTTAGTGGCAAAGAGGAAAAAAAAAAAGTGTGTCTTAAAACATAAAAGATGAGTACTAAGAAATGGGGGAAGTACTGGTTGATGTTTTGGACAATGTGGAAACTCCTCATCTCTCTTTTTCAAAAAAGAGTCCTAGGAGGCCAGAACCAGATGGAGTGTGAATTTGTGACTAAGTCCTCCAATTTTTCTGGTTCTCTGAGGCATCCAGCCCCTTCTTTACTGAGAAGCCCAAAGTCTACAGTGCGTTCCTCAGCAGATGGCCACAACCTCCTGCAGGAGGAAGTTTGAAAATGTGCATTGTGAATCAGACACTTGATCGATTCCTTCATCATCCAAACCTGAAGCCAGACATTAATACAATTCCTTTAAGTTGACAAGAAGGAAAGTATGAAGGAAAAAAGTGTGAAGTAGGTGGACTAAAGGCCCAATGACATACATGGAACAAGCTGGTGATATTACTACATTCAGTGACTGCTTTTGAACTAAACATAAGCATGTTTGTCTAGCAAATATTCAACCCAGGCTAGTGGGTTTGCTGGTGCAGGAGAAAACAGCTCAATTGTATATAACTAGAAGCCCAGAACATCAGTACTTCCCTCCAAAAAAAAAAAAATGCAGAGCAGCAAGATGTACAGAAAACAATTTCCAATTACTAAATTTCATTTGCATATGAACACCTGCTGATAAAATCTGGAAGTCTCAAAACTAAGAAAACCTCATTGACCTTGAAGGTCAATGAGAGTTTTGTCTACAAGTGTAATTGCTGGGCTTTCATTAACTTATTAATGTAATGCAATCAACAGTCACGAAGGCAAAACAGAAATGAACAGAAAAACCTTGCTGTGTTGGTGGAGTTCTAACAGCCCTCTCATGCAGACACCCAGCTTTGATTTGTGGCTCCACAAACTGAACACAGTTGCTGCTAGCAGGTGAACAAAAGCATTAATGAGTTCAGTAATGGGAACTTGAGAGAGCATAAAATAAAGCTGTCTTCTACCAAGTGCTGCAGGGATCAGACCCTAAGAGATCAGAGAGAGGGTTAAAAGAAAACCACTGACCATATGAAAAAAAAATAGTTGTAAAGACAGTTGCCACTCTACAGAGTAACAAAATATTTTATTAGTTCTAACATCAATTTCATCAGTCCAACCCACAGAGATCTTTGAAGGTCTTCAAAAAACATTCCAGCTACAGGGTTTTAGACAGATCTTGGAAGAACCTCCACAGGCATCCTCTACAGGCAGAAACCCTCCCCCCACACCCTAATCATATAAATAGATATGCCAAAATGACATGAGCTTATGAAAATTCAAAGAAAGGTCTGTACATTTCATATAGAAAACAAGAACAAAGACCAATAATGGAAGAAATCTAAAACTAACCAGAACAGATGCCAAGACTTCTGGGGGAAAAAAGGTTGTAATCTTCATGCTTCTATGCATAAAACATACCTCCAGCTGACATAAGGACACCTTCCTCATGAGCTGAAACTCTTTTAATCAACACTTTAATGATAATAGTCAATGACCAAACATATAGCTATACTTACTCCTTGTCTGAATGGGTAAAGCAGACCCCACACACCACAGCTGAAAACATCTTGCACTGGTACAGAGTAAACCCTGTGTTTTCAATAAGACTGTGTGTGTTACCATAAACATGTTAACAGAAAAGGAGTTCCCAGACAAAATGCAAGATATATATGAAAGACTTTTTTTTTAATTAATAGCAGCTGCATATCCTATCAATTAGTTGTAAACCATTTTTCTGTATTTATCCATTCATTTTAAAGAGCCATTTAAACAATTACAATTTAATTAAAGATATTAATTTCTCAGATTTTTCTGTAATTTTAAGTTTGAAACAACCCCTTCATGTCAAAAGAATTATTGCTAGGTCTGATCTTGCAGGTTGTATGCATGCTGTATGTATGCAATCCACGTAATGTTAAAGTCAGTTGTGCAGTCTAGCTGCACAGCTAGATCCATTTATATCTAAACAGAGCATCACCTTTAAATGTTGTTGCCTTAATTAATAAAGATGAGAAAATCCCCATTTTACTCCAAAATCAGACTTAAGCATGATCAGAATCTAATCAAGTGCCATGAGCAACTGAAATTGTCACAACATTTAATGTATAGTATTGTCAAGCATGTGCAATATGTATGCATCTAAACTGTTATTTGTGCAAAGATATGCAGACCTTCTCAGCCTTCATGTGCAAACCCACAGTCTTCAGTGAGGGGTCTGTTGTAGCCACTCAGGGGCGGAATCTGGCCTACCTTTACCCTCTTGGTATTAAAAAGACAAGGAGAATTATTAACCAGCATCTGTTAAAAGGCACAACTGCAGAATGCTTTAGTAGAAAAATAAACATTTTAGTTACTGGCAGATAACATTAGTGCAATTATTTTGACTGCCTTACTTTCACACAGTAGATTAAAAAATATATTGTCACTTGTGAAAAATAATCTAAGACACTTCAAAAACAGTTATGTAGCTGCCAAATACAGGGAACCAAAGAGGAGCAGATTCTGTGGCATGATACAGCCACAGTACTTACTTCACGTAGCTCTCAATGTTTAGTGCCTTTTAATGCTCCACAAAACAAAATTCAATGCTTGTAAACTAATTACAGTTCTTTTCATACAAAAATATATCACTTATGTAATTTTCAAAAGGCTGACTATCTGCTGACTAGAAAGAGAACATTTTCATATTCAGCTATATACTAGATGACATCTGGATCAACTTCTTTCTTTGAAGAACCATTTTTGGTATTCTGAATCGGTACACGGTCGTAATACTGGTGCTGGATTACCATTGTAAGAGTTCGACTCTGCTTGTAAGCACTTCTGGGTTTGTACATGAAACAAAGTACCATCCTGCAAAAGAGAGAAATAATTTTTGCTTTTTGGGTCTTAAAAATTACAAACACATCATTGTATTTTAAAAGTAACAGAAAGCACTCATAATAAACATCACACATATCCTTCTCATGAGCTACGCAGTGAATCCAAAATGCCTAACTTGAGAACGTCTAAAACTTTATCAAAAGACCCCACTTTTAAACTTTATTTCTGTCTCGACATTTAAGTTTGTAAAGGATAAGCTTGCTCAGCTCCCTTTCATTCTCTTTTGTTACTGCATCAGAGTATAGGTGGAGAAAATCAAAGACAAAGAAATGCGTTACCTAAATTCACCAACTTACTGCACACTTTGCAAGTAAAATTCAAATGTCAGTTAGTTGTATATGCTGGATATATTTTTGGCAAAAAGAAAATTGCCCTTTCTTTAGAGGGTATATTTCTGGTGGAAAAGGCAAAAATTTCAAAGCGTACCTCTTCCCTGCTAATCTCTGTGCAGTCAGCTTGCTTTGCTTGAGGGGAGCACATCTGCCTCACTAGGTGTAAGGTCTGATTGGCCTCTACAGTCAGGTTCCCCAAAGAACGTTATTTAAGCCCTCAGGCCCTCCTATTATGGCGCTCTCTGAAAACATTTTATCTCCAGTTCATATAGCTCGCTCCTATCCGGGAGCACTGTCAACTAAGAGAGTCGCAAGAAGGCGGTGTACCCAACTTTGGAGAACAGCCGTTCTCTGAGGGCCTTTCTTGGCCCAGGTGACATCCCCACACCTATTTCCAAAGCCTCTGACAGCTTTGAAAGAAAAATGCCAACACCCTGCTTAGGAGTATAAGCCTGACTCCTCTGAAACGCTGCTGTTCAGGCAACAGGAATGTTGCACAAACGGCACCTTGCACCGCAGCCTCTGACGTCCAGTGGTGCGCGCTTGCTCACAGGTTTGCTCACAGGCTTAGCTGCTGAATGACTTTCCTGTTTCCATCTGTGATTAACTCAAATTTTTGAGTGGACTAATCTATATCTGCCTCACTCACTTTTGACTTGGTGCCAGGAAGAACTTAATTCTGGACAGGCAGCTGGGAAGGCTGTTCAAATCTTTGATTATGCTACATCTCTGTTACTTTTGTAAGGACAGCTTTGCTAGTGCCTGATGCTTCTCTACACAACACAAGAGAAATACAGTGCTGATGATACCTGGCCCTCTAC
The DNA here is from genome assembly GCF_964211835.1 of Anser anser. Lineage (NCBI taxonomy): Eukaryota > Metazoa > Chordata > Aves > Anseriformes > Anatidae > Anser > Anser anser. The sequence goes on from NC_139721.1 coordinate 65,720,700, forward strand.
TTGCCTTGAAACATGGGGAACAGTGATTTTGATCAAACGCAACAGAAGAACAGAAACCAGTGCAGAGAAGTAGATTCAAATCACACCCAAGAACAAAGTGGTCATGAGAAAAGATGATTTAGCATATGAAACTTAAGGAATTATTTTAAAAGTTAATGGCTAGGAATGCAGTGAAAACAGATGTATTCCAAGATTGTGTTTTCTTAGTCATTCCCTGACATGACTGAAGTTCACTCAAAATATGTCATCTCAGGGATTAACACATATGACCTTGAAAAACTTTATGAAGTCAGCATTAAAAATGAAACATCATTTCTCAAGCCAGCCTTTTAAATATTTTGGTTTACTCAGTCGTATCACTGTGAGCTGCAGCATAGACTAGATTCAGTGGACAGACAGTAGTTTTCACATTTTTCTTTAGAATTTACTCTGCCACCTATCACTGGTGGTATTATCTGGGCATGAATTTGTCAGCTGTGGACCCTGTAGAATTTAGATGCGTTATGTAGATACATTATGTAAATATACCATTTTGATATATTATTTGACCTTTTTCCTTAGCCGAATAATAACACCCCAGAAGCTGTCCAAGGCCATCATTTTTCATGCAATTTATTTTCTCTGAGGCATTCAGGAACTCCTTCAGAGATTAAAACCTACTAAACACGAGGTTTTCTAAGATCACATGTTATGTTTATTAATATACTCTGTACTTCTCAGTATTTCTCCTCTTTGGGAGTTGGCATTAAGATGGAAGAAAAGAAGTATAGATTTGCTGAGCCCCCACAGCCAGTAAAATGTGTTCTGTGTACAGACAGAAGGTTATCTTTCGATGGAGCATCAAGTTATACAACTTGCATCACATCACTCTGAGAAGCTCAAAGACTGGTGTTTGTGGGGAGGGTTCAAGACAGACTGTTTGCAGAAGAGAAGCAGCAGCTTCTCCAAAGCAGGGAAGTTTAAAGCAATGGTGATGTGAAGTATCAGGGATATATGGCAGTGAAAATACTGGAAAATAAAAGACGTCAATGAAAGGAGAGCAAAACTAGGCCATCCACGAGACTGGCTGGGGAAGGGGTACAGAAGCACTTCAGTTCTCAGGGAAAGGCAGTAGGAGGGGGATGTGAGAAAGAACCGAGCAGTCCGCTGAAAGCACTGGGAAGTACTGAAAGCACAGGACAAAGATATATGTCTCAACTTTCTTGATTCCTCTGGGGTTAAGGAAGGGTGCTTTCTTTCCTCATCCTTCTGCTCTTTTATGACTGGGATATTCTTTATCTGCATTCTGCTGCTACCCTGTTCTAAGTTTAGATATTAAAAGCCAAGACAGTCATAAATCTCTAGGAACAATACTCTATCTAAATACAAACCCACTCCAGACACAGCAGTATTTGTGGCCTGCATAATTTGTAGGCAGTAAAATAAAAAGAAAACAAACCAACCAACAAAACAAACAACAATTTTTATCCCATCCCCTCCCCCCAAAAATCAACAATTTTTCTTTCACTCCCTCCTCCCAGAAAACAAACCTAAAACCAAATGGGCACACTTACCTCTCTGAAAATAAACTTCTGGTTTTCAGGAATATCAGGAGTATTTTCTTGACACAAGTTCATTGTCAAATAGTCAGTCCCTGTGTCAACTGCTGCACAGGCTTCTGGCTGTCGGGTGTTGTAGCGTATTTCATTACGGGATGTGTACTCAAAAAACTACAAATGCAAGAGAAGAAACGGGGGTCAACAGTAATTTCGTATGTACGCAAGCGTTTATAAGGAGGACATACTAAGATACTATAATTAAGTTCACATATTAAAGGTGCTATTGTGGAGAGAAATTCTGCCAAAAATATTCAAGGAGCCTTCACTGCTGTTCTTTGCTTACTATTTTATAGAAAATCAATCTCACCACAGCACTGATTTACTCTGGTAGCACTTAAAACACAAGAAATGTTGAATAAATGCACCGGAAAACAGACACTCCAACTTTAAGTAACAACTTACAAACTTTGAGTGTAGTATTTTACTTTCACATTCTCACCCACCTTAAAAGTAGGACAGGAACCAGTTTATACCCTGACATTATACCTTCTTAATTCATCTGTCTCAAAAATAATGTTACTTTTAATTAAGGAGCTGCTCACTGGACAGTTCAAGTGCAGTTTGGTCAAGGTTCATTTCTGGTTACAAAGAACTCAGGATGCATGGTGATGAGCATTTTATTATATGACATTTTAAGATATTTGGAGCAAATCAGCTACAGATGCCTTTAAACACGAGAAGAACTTTAATAAAGCCAATTTATGGCCTTTGCTTATTGTACAATATTCTACAGAGATTTTCTGAACATGCCCTAAAACACTGGCTTCTGCAGCAATTATGGTTGAAACATTCTTTAAAATTTTTATATTTATCATGGACATTTGCCAAATTTTTGACTTCATTAAAGGGGATAGCAGAGTATGAGAGTTGTTTGTATTTAGCATGCTTGTAAATAATTCAGATGACTATAGTGCACGGATGTGTGTTTAGAACTGATTTAGATTATACTCAGTAGGCTAGACAAGAGGTTTATGCACATCAGAAAATTGCTTGTTACCAATAGTATAGCTGCATTAGTGGAAAGCAATAAAAGGATGAGGGGGAGAAGGGATCCTCTTTTGTTTTGCTTATCCCCTGGAGAAAGAGATTGTAAGGTGGTGTGAAGGGACTATATCAATTTAGAAACATATATACTTGAACTTATCACAGAACCATCCTTAATAACCAGAAGCTAATTAGCCTTTAAAGAGAAACTGGAAAGGCACTTTTCATGTAAATAGGACTATATGATTACCAAGTCTGCAAACATCCAGTTCCAGGTGCCAGAGCTCCGATGTAGACTAAACTGGTGGTATCCATTTCCAAGAAATCTCCTATGGAGGAATTTCTCTGCTGAGATGGCAGTTGCAGCTGTATGCAGGCAAATGCTGCCCACTGCTTGCAGAGCTTCGTGGCTGTCTTGCGGGGGTAGTAATGGAAGAGATCCCCCTGTGCTAACATTTTCACCATCATTCATTTGTAGCAAGCCACAAATAAAAATGTTTTGAAAAACAACTTCAAGCTTGAAATCTACCACCTGGCATTGCATCCAATGACTTCCCCTTGAAAAATATTATTCGGACCTACAGCCTAATGTAGGCTGCTTTATATTTGTTTTATGCCAAAAATGTGTCATCATTATCAAAAGTCAAATGTGGTAACATTGACCTGATGTTTTATTTTCTACCCCAAAAAGCATGGTTGCTCCCTATACTTTAAGCACTAGTTCACAAGTTTGGTATCTGATTAGCACATGAAGATCCTGATTCGTCAGGCACGACAATGAGCAACTGGCATTGAATATTAGTGAAAGCCTGCAAGCTGCTGATTATACCAGATACACCAAGAGTAGATAAAGCAGCTACTAGGGCAGAGCACTTCTTACTATTAACATCTTTCCTGAGTAACATCTCAAGGTCTTGCATCAGATTTTGGAAGAGAAAAGCTAATAAAATGGTTAATTTCTGGATAACATTAAGGATTAGGGTTATATTATTAACAACCAAGTACATGTGTCTCCCTGCCTAATGATTATACAGTTCTTTACCCTACCTATACTGCTTCAAACGGAATAAATTCTTCTGGCTTCAGGCTTTTTCAAGTTCCAGTAATACATCAGGTAAATCTCTTCCTCCTCAAAAGGAGAAGGACTTTTTTTAGTGCTCTTTCCTTGCTCAGTGGGTTCTATGAACAGAAAAGAAACATTTTCAAATTGATCTGTGGCCCAGTAACTAGTGGCCTTACTGCATCTCTTTCCTTCAGAGAGCTGGTAGACTCCTTAAGTGCCATAGGGAAACTTATTAATTATAGAATTAATTATAGAATGGTTTGGGCTGGAAGGGACCTTAAAGACCATCCAGTTTCACCATCCCCACCGTAGGCAGGGATGCCACCCACTAGGCCAGGTTGCTTAAAGCCCCATCCAACCTGGCCTTGAATACTTTGGGGTATCCATAGGCCTTCTAGGCAACCTGTTGCAGGGCCTTACCATCCTCATAGTGAAGAATTTCTTCCTTGTATCTAATCTAAACCTAACCTTTTTTAGTTTAAAGTTGTTACACCTTGTTCTGAGGCCTTACTTGATGAGGTCTTGAGGCCTTCTGCCCAGTGCCTGCCACTACTGGGAAATCTGCAGGACATGCCACAGCTGCATCTGGGCACGCTGGTACAAGGGATGGTGGCTACCTCACCAGATTCTGAAACCAAACTCTCAGCCCTCTGTCTGGCTACCTGCTGCTCTTCTGCACACTGGTAGATGCTTGCACTTAACAGGTACTTTCTGGGTGAAAGAACCAGCAGTGATCTTACCAGGTCTGATCCCCCTTTCATGGAAACCCAGGGGCTTTTCTAAGCTCTTTGTCTCTCCCTGTTTGCCTCAAATGGGACTAGCCTGGGGGTATCGTCAGACACAGCTCAGTAATTACCAATCCTCTTACATCAGGAAGGCTTCCTGCCAGCACACATTGGTCCCTCTGTCCAGCCTCCTAGCCATACCAAGAAGGGCAATGGACTTTCCTGGTCTTGAATTTCAAAGCCCCTTACTCTTCTCTACCTGGGCAGACACTTCCACCACACAATAGCCTGGGGTGCAAGCACTCAGTAGCCAAAGTATTGCACTTTTTCTGCCTCTCTTCCATGTGCACTTAGTTTCTATCACCTCAGTCATATCTTCACGTTCTTGCTATAAAGAATACACAAATTTTAAACCACCCCCAGTTAGTTTCCTAACTGCTTACACAAAAGCAATTCAAAAGGACTGAAGGGAACCCTATCCCCTAGGTCATGGCACTGCTCAGTTGGATTCAAGGCAAAACAGCAACAAATTACCAAGGACCTCAGACAGTTTTCTGAGAGTAGTTTTACTTACTGAGAGATAAAATGAGTAGGAACTGGACTTCATAAATAATCAAGAGCACAGAGCTCTCTCCTCTCGCCACAGTGCACACAGATATTCAGAGGTCACCTTATGTGGAGAACTGCTTTCAGTGAAAACAGCTTTTGCAGTTGTCCCCTACATAAACAGCCACCTGCCACTGGCATATCATGCCAGAGGATGGGCGCGCTGGGGTGTAAGATACATATGGCTGGCCAAGTTAACATTCACTCATGTTAAATTCTACCACAATGTTTTTGGAGAATAACTTTCCTGAGCTGTACGCTGGAGAATAAAGTTCACTCCCTGCACACCACAAGATAGTGTGAATGTGCAGCAGTGATGATCACTGTCTGGGGAAAAAAGTGGTGAATGGTGGAACAAACATGGCAAGTGGAGGAAGGGATCAGAAGAAAGAAAATAGAGGAGAAAAAAATGGGAGCTAGGTGGGAAAAGGAAATACATGACAAGGTGTAAAACATGACCTAGTGTGGGGAACTAACTGGTAGAAGGAATATCTGAGGAGAGAGACACAGCAAGGAAGTTAGAGAAAGATTGTGAGCCAGCCAGTGTGGAACGGGAAGTGGTAAAGAACTATGCAGGGAAACAGGAGCTGAGACACGTGGCATAGAGGAGGGCACTGAGTTGAAACTTGCTTGCGAGGGTTTGCTGCTAAAGCCCTACAAGTGGAGTGACGAGCAGAGTGGAGGAGAACAAGCAGAAGAGCTCAGGATCAGGACGGAAGATCCCCCTCCAAAGATGATACAGAAGATACGGGCTACCTGTTGTTAGTAAATACCTGCGAAACTCTGTGGTGAAGCCCCCTGCTCTCAGCATTGATACAACCAGAATATAACCTTGCTACCACCAGTTCCATTTGCTTAAAGTGGTGGATGTACATGTGGGAGATTTGAGATGAACTAAGGAACTCACAAGATTGAGAATAGCCTGTCATTGTTAAGAATGACTGTCTACAGGCCATGGGGAAGGGAAGGAAATTGAGAGAAGTGTTCTGTGAGCCAGAAAAAGGAACTGGAACTTCAGAAGTCCCGACTCCTATTTCCCATCTCACCTGTGTTTCCACATCTCATCTTAGTTTAGCCTCCTTCTATTCCCACACTCACAGTTCTTCCTGCTGTCCGCTTTTTGTCATAGAACTACTACTTTCAACCTTACGCATGGCCTCATTTGCCAACTGCTCTCTCTGATTCCAAGTCAAGTCCTCCCACCCCCTTCCACCAAATCAGTCTCCAGTTATCCTGCTTCTTTCACTTTAACTGTGCAGAGCTCCTAACTATTTCTTCCTCTGCTGCACATGCCCTGACTCATACCTGCTGTCCTACCTCTGTCTGATATTTCTTCTGCCCTCTGTTACCTTGCCCCCCCCCCCTTAACCTGTCTCCCATCAGCCTGTCCACGCCTCTTTCCAAATTTCACTAATATTGTTTTGCCCATTTTCTGTGTATAGCCTTCCCTATGCAGGCTTTGCAATTCTCTTCTGTCATTTCATATTTGCTTTTGTGGGTTTACATTGCTGTCAGGTTATCTTCTCCATTCCTCCTCCTTCCTGCTCCCTGGATGCCAGCAGAGGGAGCAGTAATTGCACAGCTCAGAGAGCACCACTGCTGTCAGGCCGGTGCTTGCTCTATCACAGGTACTTGGAAGTATCACACCGTAAGCAGAGACATGAGAGCATCAAAATCCAGTGATGTGGTATCTTCACAGTGGACTCGGTAGATTTTTTAGTGCTCAATAAGCAAAGTATAACTATAAAAAATGTAATCTTGTAAGAACTCTTTTCTTATGAATTGTACTTTTTTTCTTTAGCCTTCTACCTCATAATACAAGAAAAAACAAATCTGTAAATGCCTTTTGGGTGTGAGCAAGTAACCCTGTAAATGAGACACTTCTCAGCCTATGAATGTAATCAACTTTGTGATAAGGAACTGGCTTAACTATGTTATCTTGTTATTAATTCATCTTCTGTATAGGTGTAGAGACACATGCTCAGCTTGGGCAGGAAGCTGAGCTGAGGGAGTGAAATGGGTTGGTGTGGCTTAGCGTGCTTGACATACATCTGTCAGTATCGATACACTTTGGCTTTTATAATGCACGATTCGCTTCCTCCCTCTCTCTTCATCTTTACGTCCAGGACAGAAACTTTAGGCAAGTTAAGACAAACTACACAAACTAATAAATAATGCCAAACAATAGTTCTACCGCTTAAGGCAATAAACTTGCTGGCAGAAACAAATCTACTTCTGTTAAGATTTGAAACAGAGCGCTCAGACTGTTGTTTTTATTTCCTAACTTATAAAGCAATTTATATTTAGAAGCTTCCTCCTCAATACAGACTTGTTTTCAGTCCTCAAGCTTTTTCATTTTTTAAAACAGGACTCAGAAAGACAGCTGATAAACTGCTTATGTGCCACAGATCTCTGGTCCTTTTCCAAACCTGTTTTTCCTTTCTGAAACAAATGTTTGGATTAATTTCATAAAAACACAGTTAAGCCACTGAAACTATCACACAGTTATGTAGGGTCTTGTTCAAAGTACGTATGTCTCTACCCCTCCCCACTAGGAGCATGCCAGACAGTCTAATCTGAGTCTGAAGCCAAAAACCAAGTATGTTATACACCACATGTCAAACTCCAAATACTAATTTTAGAAGGTGGTTATTAAAAGCCATGCAAAACAGCCATTGTAGATTGGCATTTGGTGCCCCATGGCATTTTTATCGTGGCGTTATGTGGATGGCTTTATGGCTATCATATCTAACCACTTGCACAGAGTTTCAATGTGCACGGAGAAAGATACTAGCAAGCATTTTCAGCTTTATTACTTAAAAAGCAAGAAAGCAAAAAAAACATTAGAACGGATCCATATTCTCAAGGATTGTATTGTCTCAGCCCAGGAGGATGTTTCTGCAGATGAGAGTAGAGGAGAAGATGCTTTTCCGAACCTCTTGTGCAGTTAGACAAGTACCAAGAAGAAAAGGCCAGTGACAGACACAGGCAGAATTAGGTGAGGTTTGCAGTGTTATTAAGGGCTTTGGTGATATGGACAGGCCAAACGTCACAGATGTGCCAGTCTGTCCAAAGACCAGATGGAGATGAGGGAACACTGGCTTGTAAGCCTGATAACTGCACTGTTGTGCTATTAACCCCTGTTAATGAGCTCTGTGGAAAGGCATGACTAAGGTATTCATGAATTCCCTGGTCTGGAGAGATACATCTTTAGAACTATGAATATCTGACCTCAGGATACATTGAAATTAAAAGCATCCAGTGGGAGAATCAAAATTAGATCTAAGATCATCTCACTGGCAATACATTCTCTTAGCCCTATTGCAATGCCTTTTACCATAGTTTTCACATTAAAACCATAGTATTAGCCAAAATGAACATTAAAAAAAATGAATCTTACCTGATTTTGTCCCATCCCATGACATGGATACAGTATGACCCTGTGTCCAGTTACTTCATGTTCATTTGAAGGGTTATAATCAAAACAGAAGTTGACCATTCCTTTATTTTTCAGCTAACCAAAACAAAAGAATATATTAAAGTAAGGAAAACACACTGCAGTCACTTTACAACCATGCTGCTAGACTGTGAGGTTTATATCCCAGAGCTGGTTCAAATTATTTAGAACGAACCAAATGGATCTGGTAGCAACACTTCTCTCAGACTAAAGCAAAATAAAACTGTTGGGACTGTCTTGACTTTGGGCATTGAGTCAGCCAGCCACGATGGCTTCCCTTAGGAATGACACCATGTCAAATGAAGTGGGCAGGAATCACCTACCATTAAATTATACTGAAACCCAGCTCCCTACTTTCAAATTATGTTGAAATCCAGCAAGCCTGCAACGCATACAGAACGAAAGAGTTTGCTGCGTCTTGAATTTCCACCACCCAGGATCTACTTCTTCAATTTGCTTATGAAAAGAAGACTACACCCTTTTCTCAGCTTTTCAAATAAGAGATGTAAAACAGAAAGTACACCAGTACCCTCTTGAGGTTGAACAGACAGTCAGATTTTAAAACCTGAAACCATGAAAACAGGTAAGATTTATCATTTGGAAGAGACACTGGATATGGCATTAGATGTTCTTTACTACTAGTGCTGATCTCTGACAAAATAAGTACTTACATTTTACATAAATTTTAAAATATTAAGCTACATCATTTCAAAAAAATCAGGCTAATTAACAAGGATTCGCATTTAAGTATTCAGGAGCCAAAGGTAACTGAAATTAAGTGGAACAATGCCATAACAATTACAGAATCCTAGTATTAACCAATTAACCAAATTTTAAAAAAAATAAAAAAGAACAAAACAAGTTTTGTAAACACACGTTCAACCTGAATGCCCCCATTACTGGGTGTAATTACATCACAGACAAAAAGAACAAGCAGAGCAAATCTCAGAAGTTACTTCAGCAGCGTGCAATTTCACTTCTCTTCACTGGTAGCCGTAATAATTATATCCTCTGTTTTTAGCGCAGAGAAAAAGCAAGACACAAAGGAATAGCCGAAGGCTAAATCCAACCAACTGAACCTCACAAGACCCAAGCACACCGCAGAACAAACCACAGAAGTAAGAAATTTAAACACTTGTGTTCTACATATATTTTTACTTTCCCAACATCGAATTTTATTACTACCTGATGTCTTCTTTCTACTGCTTTGTACCCACTCCCACTGACAAGCAGCCAGCTCCCAGCACTCGGTGTGCTTTGGCTGTGAGCCCAAGCCAGGAGGAACGAACATACTTAGGGCCAGGGAGAAAAACCATGGTGCTTTGGTCCTGCGGAGACGAGCTAGAGGCTCTTCCTCCTCCTCTCACCCCTGCAGAAAGAGGCCTATGGGAAGGATTTCCACAACTGCCCATGAAGCTGCCATGTTATAGGACAGAGAGAAAGCAGCAGAAGGGTAGAGCAGGGACAGACAGTTCTCCTGCACTGAGCAGTCTTCACCTCCTTTCCCCCTGCACGTCCTTCCCCCAGTCTTCCACCTCTTTTGGCAAACCTACTAATGTGTTAATGTATAAATTCGGCTAATGTATAAATGTAGAACTGCAGGCTGTGCCTTTTAATTCCTTTCTGAACATGTTATCGCTATATATTTGGTGCAATTTTTCATTAAAGTTGTTGTTTCATCAAACATCCGATTTTGGCATATTATAAAAAATCATTCTAATTTTTAGCATCCAAGTATACCAGAAGTGAAATAAATCCTCTGGTCATTCTTTCTACAGGCAACACTGCTTGGTTTGATGGGAATACGATATACTATTGCACCTCAATTCTGAGCTGTCAAAAGAAGACACTTTTTTTTTTTTTTTTTTTTTACCTTCGTAACACTAGGCAAGAACTATATTTACCAAAACAATCAAACAAAACAGGAAAGAAAACTCTTTTACAGATGATTTTTTAAACACATACCATAGGACAGACAAAACAATAAGCTTCTGACATTTCTACATTCTATGTAAAAAAAATTCAACTTAAAGCCATACCCACTTAAAAATGATAATCATCTCTCTGAAAACATAAATCAGTTTCTGTTGTTGTCGGTGGCTGTCCTCCAGATCAGATGGTCTCTCATTAGTATTTTTTAGCAATGTATGACTTTGCTTGACAGTCTACTGACTCCAGGAGGAAGATGATCGTAGCAAAGGACTTATCCTTGGTGCCTTTCCAGACAACCTGAAGCCTTTGCTATCATTCCAAGTGTGTGCCCTTCACTGTCATTACCTGGCATTTGCTCTAGCATGTGCCTTTTGTGGCCTGTAATTTTAAATAACTTATTTTAAAATGCCATGCACCACCAGAACTAGCACAAATTGGGCACAAGAATGCTCTCCCATGCATGTTACACGATGCCCAACTACAAAAAAAAAAAAAGAAAAAGAAAAAAAAGCTGTATAAAAGACTACTAGCTTAAGCTCCACTTCAGATGGTTTAAAACTCATTCTGTACTCATATGATCCTACTCTCATTTGCTCTCTCATTTTCTTCTTTGAGGCATAAATACTTGTGATATATGCAGACATATTCCTAAACATACATGGTCCATGTTTCTACCTGGTTCTTTTAGCTTGTTTTATCGAACATTGGTAGATGTTCTTTCATACCCACACTTTATCAGGAAACCAAATAGATGTTTTAGAACTTACGTGTGGGGATAGCAGATGACCTGATAAATAGATAAATGACCTGACCTGAGATGGCAAAGATTTGAAAGTAATCAGATTTTCAAATCTGATTGCAGCACCATTTACGCTGAAAAATCAGCGGTCTCTTCCTGGCAGAAAAAAAGTCTAGGAGAACTTGTGAAAATAGTGTTTCCCTTGTTAAATGAGAATAGACAGTTTAAGTTCTTTTTACATACAGTAGTTCTATCAAAATAGTAATCGTCCATTCATTGCTGAAGCTATCTTTGTTCCAATATCCACTGTAAACAAGTCATGCAATAAGAACAAAATTTTCTCCATGACTTACCTCAATTCTTTTGCAGAATGCTGCATTAGAGAAACAGAAGCAAGAAAAATGTTGATCACCTTGCCATTAAAACACAGAGTTCAGTTTTAAAAAGTTCTGCCCATGCTGTATTACCGGCTGTGCCTTTTCTCCACCTTTGTCTAGTGGTGAAACATTGCAGGTCTACTTTACAACGCCAATTAGCTACTGTTCTGTTTGGAGGCTGGGACAGGTAATGAATAGCAACCACTGAGATAATCAGCTCAGACCTTTACCTTTTACTACTTGGAGAAACGTAGTCTGTTTTTTCCTAATTTCTGGACACTTGCATATAGCTATAGAGATACAGATGACATTCTGTAAACAATTCTTTGCATTTTTTTCAAGATAAAATCAATTTCATATGATTGTAAGCACTGAATGAACAACGGATTTTTAACATTAAAACTTCATGATACTATTTGATAAACACAGCCAGCCTTCCTTTTCATCCACAGAATAGAAGAGAATCCTCTTTATTCCTCCACTGTGACACTGGTATTGATGCATTATTGGCATGGGCAGATAATATCCTGTTACACAATAAGACATGAAATTGTAGCAAGCCAACAACTTCATGGTACTGACCAAGCGTAAACTTTTACCTCAAAGGTAATTCCAGCAGTCACAGGGAGCAATTTTATTGAGTGCATGCTATTTTCATATCACCTTTTTGGGGAAAAAAAAACCAGTGTAATATCCTCAGATTTCTGTTAACTCCTGAACTGCGTGTACAACGTTGATGACTAAGATTGAATGAATTGATGATATGACACTGTTGTTGCAATTCAGCTGCTCACCTCAACAAGTGTAGATCTCTCTACGAAGCTCAAGAATATACAAGCACATCTCAAGCTATGTTTTGTTCACTTGAAATTAGTATCAAACACTTGAATTTCTCTCACTTCCTTAAAAAAGTCTGTCTCAAGCTTTAAGAGACTGCACAGCTAATGAAGTGGTGGAAAAGCCCCTGGACCATGCAAAATCCTGCATACTTGCCTATGTTGGGTATCAAATCTCAAGATCTAGTCAGTGGTAATATCTTAGGTACCAATTCAATCTCGAGTGGCAAATTCTACAAATTTTATTATAATGATGTTTTAGAGGTATAACCCACAGGAGGCTGTTCTGGAGTCTGATACCTCTGAGAACTTGTAACACTGGACATGCAATACTTTTTTTGCTCGTACATCTTGAGCTACATAGCTCAGATCCCTTCTTCTGAAAGCCTGTCCATATATACCACATTATTTAGGTAATTCATAACACGATCTCTAATTTCTTAGCAGAACAAAATTCTTCCTAGTTTTAAAGGCTGATGCTGTCTTCCTTCCTGATCTTTTTTAAGGTCATGTCTGGTCTGAATTAAAAGAAAATTATAACTAAGCATTTGGAAATTTATTGAACATCAGATGCTCTTGGGGAAGAATGTGGAAGTAAGCTATTAATAGAAAAAAATCAAGTTTTTGATCTCTCAGTTGACTCTGTTGGCCACAGATGTCTTTAAGGATAGGTGGTGAAGAGTCATGGACTAGATAGTTAGAATAGATATCGATCGGCTTAGTTGCTTCACATTCAGCCTGTATATTCCCTTGCTTCGTAGCTGTGAGCTTCCACTCACCACTAACAGGAAAAGGTCACAGCACTGCCCAGTCCCCCTATCTTCACATAACTGCACAATGCAGCAATGTCACAGTGCTGATATTAGACCCGAGATGGCTCAGAGCCCTTCCTAGAGGTGCCCACACCAGCCACTGCAAGCTGCAAAAACAAACAAACCACCAACAACAGAATCAAAGTCAAAAGGTTTAATTTCTGTCCTATGCAGAGCTCCAAAACTGCACATGCACTCCCATGGACTAACTTGTATACCTGTCCAAGGCTTTAAAATGGCTTAAAAAAGGCAGGTGGCTTGAGCCAAGGAAGGAGATGGACCATGACTATGCTCATAACCTGGCAGCTGAGGTGTCCCAAGAAGAAACACCCTGCACTCTCAGTGAGAGCTCTCGAAGTTTCTAGTGCGGTTTGCTTCACCATGCCACTGTGATAAACACTGCTAAGAGCTCGGATGGGAAGCCGGATTGACTTCTCCAAATTTTCCTTACTCTTCAGTGAAAATAGTGAATAAGGACTTACAAGGTGCTCCTGCACAGATGCTATGCAAGAAAAGGTTTTGATCAAATGGAGTTTTGGTAAGATACTTTTAGGGAATCTGTCCTTATGGTTATTTTCTATCTAATGTTGGTATCTCATACAGCAATTTAAACTTTTTCCAAAATTTATTCTCATAAGGACCTCTTTATCCTTAATGTTTGAGATAATATAAAAGGGGAAATTTTAAGTTTTGAACTTCACTGTTCTAGCTCTGGAACTTTAAAGAAAAATCTGACTTATATCAAAAAAAAAAATCACAAACAAGAACACAAGTAATATTCATAGTACCCCTTCTCAAAGTATGATTCTGTTCAGAGTACCTAGTGAAATTGTGACATTCCAGATTCATTGTTGCTAAATGGTTTTGGCATGAAGCATAGTAATTTTATTATTAAGACACCTTTCCCTATTTCTAGGCCTCAGGGAGTTCATAAGAAGGTAATCGTGACTTGAGCAAAAAATATTCAAAAATTTGTATGTTTAAATAAAGTTGTAGGCAGCAAGCATTTTCAGACAACCAATCCTGGTAGAGGTAGTAAAACTTTGTCAAGGTATCAAGAGAAAAACATTAGCACAAGTGTCTAACTGCCAGTGCAGGACACTGAGTTCCACTCAACAATTCTTGCATTTCTTTCATTACTTTGTGGCTGACCTATGGGTAATCTTAGAAAGATTTTCAATTTCAGTGTAAAGATTTTCAAGGGAGGGAGAAATCCCCATATCCCTGTTCAAAGAAATTGTCATATTAAATAACCTCACGCTAAGCAGAGATGTTAACAAAGCCAACATTTTTAAACACCGTGTTTTTGTGAACCAAAAAAGCACTACACAACTAACACAGGAGTAAAGAACACGATCAATGATTCATTGAAGTTAGCAGATGGGACTCAGTATCCACAAATCAGTTGAATCAGTAGGTGTCATTTTTGTACTGTCACTTTTTTAGAGTATAACTGTACTTTAATCACATTTTAAATTCTTCCTGCCAGAAAATGGTGTATTCTCATTATGCTCACAACTAGATGACAGCATTTACGAATTGTTTTTATAGAAATATATAGAGCACAGCTAAATTACCCCGTTGATACCTCCAGGAGCTCTGAACAAGAATTATTTTTTCAAGGTATTGTCCTAGACACCTTTCTTGGGGATGACACACACAGTTAATCATGAAAAGAACTGCACAAATCTCTTCCCTTCCCAAGAAGGGAGAAATGCTATCACCACCACGAGTCTAGGCTTTCTTTTGGCAGGTGAAGGATGGAGTCAGATGGGAGGTGCTGGGTAACAGAGGATACTACCCTTCCTACCACTGATCACATAGTTTTGCCAATTCACGTGCAAGCTCAGAGACAAGCAGAGCAGGGTGGCTGCTCTTTTAGAGGCTCCTTGTGGCTTTGCTGCATTGCTGCTGACCGATGCTCACCCAGAGGGAAATGTAGCTCCCTGGGGAAAACTGTGCCATTTCCCTATTAGAATCTTTTTCATTCAACAGGTAACAAAGCTATTAGGAACCACATCTCCCCGCAGCCTTCTCTATCTGTTTCGTATGCACACAGTGATCAGTCTTCTTCCCTTCTCCAAAGAAGACCCAGCAGAAACTGAGTAACTGGAGTGCAGACAACAGCAAGCCAGGGCTGTTGTGATACTGTCTGGATGCAATGAAGCAGTGTTGGAATGCAGCTTAGCTAGATTTGCAGAGTGACTGAGATACGACAAAAGTACCTAAAAGTCAATGTGGCATGTGTAATCAGGAAGGTATGTTATACATCCTTGCCAGGCAGAAAGGTGCAGCCTCATCTTCCTGGTATGACAATGCAGCAGGTATATGATGATTTCTTAGAGGTATTTGCTTCATTATCTGTCTTCATCCCTTCCAATTGAGATTACAGTAACATTATATATATATATATATATATATATATATACACACATGAAGCTACAGTTTATAGTTATTTGTAAGTTCCAATTAGCATAGAAACTTGTTGTCTCTTAAAAAGGAGAAGATTCTCATACTGAGCCAATGAAAATTGCTTATGAACCAATGCTTGTCAAAAGTGACCTCCAGATTAAAAATTGACACATTGGTTTTGATATAGAGTTCTGTATGATTGGTCATTAATCTTAATCAGATAAAATGTACAAATAATGTGTCAAAGCACACTGTTTCCATTTTCTAATTGAAAAATTGAACAAAATACTTCAGTGCTTTTTTTTGGTTGTTGTTGTTATGCAACATTTCAAGAAATTAAAAAGTCATCCTTTGCTTGGTTTAACACTCAAGATGTCATTTTGAAGGTGTAGCTCATGGCAACGTTACCAGTTCTGCCACCCTTTCACAGAACTCCTTTATAAATAGTATCCCCTCACATAAAGATTCTGATAGAAACCACATTTTGAAGTCTACCAATTCTAACTAAATTCTATCAAAATTCCAATCTGGTTTTGGCATAAAAATACCTTTGTAGTGAGTTAGCAGGAGAGCTCAGGGAACTGCGAGGAAGCCCGTTCCCAGCCACCACATACCATGCCGAAGAAGCCTGGTCTGTCCTCAGGTACGTGAAGCTCTGGGTACACGTTCTCCAAGAACCATTTGAAGTCCTTGCATTTCAGCTTCTCTCGAAGGAGTCTCCTCTCCGTCACATCTCCATATGGTTCCTGAAAGAAAAAAAAAATTAAAAAACCAGAACAGATGCTCCCTTTTAAATTATCTGTATACATTATTAGGAACCGTATGCTAAAGTGATAAGTAGGACTTTTAACCAGGAAACATCCCCATGTTTGGGTGCTGCACTTGATTTCATTATCCTTTCATTTGTAAAATGTTGACAAAAAAAGGAATTGGAATGGTGCACACAGAATTTTAAAACGTTCTAGAAGACAGTCAGTCTGAGAAAACTCCAGAATATCCGCAAGTGAGGAAGTCCTTGAATACAGATTGCTGAAACTGAGAAAGTGTAGTGAAAAATACACTTCTTTTAGCTGGATAACTGAAAATCTCAAAAACAGTGAATGAATTTTGAGAATTTTAAATTATTCCATCATCCATTTGTAAATTACCTATAAAAACGTTTTTCCACTTAACTGATGAAATTTGTAAAAACTGCCAAGGTTTCCTTCGAAATTCATGTGGGTATTTTTTGGGTGGGGAAGTGTGAAATCTTAAATCTTCAGAGAAAAGCCTTCAATGTAGACTTTCTCCTGTCTATGGATGGGAGCACAGTTCACATCTTTTCATGCCTATCTTCCAAATCTATCTTCATATTGACTAGGGACTTCAGACACTCAGGCATGATTTACTGTTTGCAGTCTCCAGATTCTTGCAGGTCACTTGACACACTCTTTTATCACACCAAAAATATATTTGCTTTTCTCAAAACTGTGGAAATATCACTGAAAACACAAAGCAGATGTAAAACAGAGGCAGAGATGCCTGCTTGAATAAACAAACAGCATGACATATTAGCTCCAAGGTCTGAACATTAATCTTAAAGCAAAACTTTACAGAACCAAATTCCGCAGCCTTAGCATCAATCATTTTTCCATTTTACCGTGGAACTGCATGTTTGGGTTAGATGAAGTAAAAGTTTCTGAATTCAGCTATTGAAGCCTATGGTGCACAGAATATTATGGAAACCACAACGCATTGGTGGCAGCTTTGCTACATGAAAAAAAATGCAAGAGTCTCAGCTTACAGCCACCATGTTACAAGCAAGCCAATATGCAAAGCTTATGTTACTAGCACGCAAATAACCTTTAAAGTTCTGTCATGACAGGAATCAGCCGCCCAGAACTTAACAAGAAAAACTGCCAGCATGTATTGCTGTTTCCTCTTTGCATATGACACACGCAGAATCAGGCTAGTGCTGCCTGTGAACTCCCAAAGTCTTTGGATACACAAAAAACATACTTCTCTCAAAGTCAGACTCCAAGGATAAAACCTAAATGCAGTTTATGATGTTAAATTAAAACAATTATTACTAATACATGGACTATAATAACCTAATTGCCCAGTTTAATCTTAAGGAACATGAGGTGGAAGCTAAACAAATTCTGCTTCCCCAGTTTCCTCCAGCACTTCTTTTAAAAACGCGGTGATTTGAAGAATATTCTTGTCACAGGCATTTCTACTGGGATATGGGACACTCGCACATGTTAGGAACTCACTGTCTCATCTCTCAGTTCTGGTCAGGTGTAGTCAGAGGTGGGTGTCCAGCAGCCTGTGCTGCACAGCTTGGTTCTGCCTTCCAGTCTACAGGCCCATCCTTATAAATACAAGCGAGCTACCGATTTGCACACTCCTTTACTGTTCTCACCTGCTCAGATTTCACACTATTTATCTTCTGAAATATCTTGCTAACCAATTAACATATTTTCTTCTTCACTGACAATAAAAATATTAACTTTAAAAAAAAAAACTAACAGAACAGACAGTACAAACACTCCAATAAAATTATTTTCATCTGAGTTCCCAGAATTGATTTTCATCAATTTAATGTTTTCAATATTGATTTTCTTTTATTTTTGTTTGTTTATTTAAATTGAACATTGTGCAACAGTAAATCAAACTTGGGAAAATCCATTTTGTTTTACATAAACACAAAGTTTCACCATTAACACAAGACCAGTGATCTTACTAAATATTATTACCGAGCTGGTCACTTAAAGATCTACTGTCCATTGAACTGTGTTGACTAACATGCATTAATTGTTTCTGTTCTGTAATTTTATTATTATTATTATTATTTTTTATTCGATATAATCCTGGATCACCAGATCACCTGTTTAACAGAAGCACACATTTCAAGATAAGCAATTGACCCAAGAAAGGAGGAACTGTTTAACTTTATTCTTTCATTTATTTATTCATTCACCCATTATTGTCACAAGCTTAGCTGCCTTCCCAACTTACCAAATTTCTAATTTTCCCAAGAAATTAAAAATTTACTATATATACACACTTATTAACTGTTTGGGAAAATGTTTCAGAAGAAATAAAATAATATTAAAAAGCCCTTCACATTAAACATTAGTTAAATTATCAGTTATTTCATTGAAAAGAAATTCAACTCTAATTCCAAGAACAATGGACTTCAACTCACCAGGCGAGCATGTGGGTTTCGATGGTAATAAAGCTCTTTATATTCATCCATCCACACTTCAGCTGCACGTACGCTGTTTGCCAAAGCCTTAGACCGTGAGTAGGGAGCTTGTTTGGGGAAAACGTGGCCTACGTGTGAGCATGGGTGGATCTCAAGACTTCCTCCACACTGCCATATCTGAACAAAGAATATAGATTGTGCACCATTAATTTGAGTCTTCGCAAGCACAAGGATATAGGGACAACAAACCCTTGCAAGGATAATACTTTCCTCAAGAATATCACAGCGTATTATAAGCAATGCATGCAATAATTTTGTGTCTCATCTAGAGAATAAGGTGGATTAAGTTACTCCCTCATGAACTCAGAGCAAAGCGCAGGGAGTAACAAGGTGATAACCCCATTTCTGGTTTTATTAGGTGTGCAATTATCCCTTTCTTAGTTTTATTTTCTCTGAATGCACAATAAGAAACGGTCCACAATATTTCTACAGGCCTAAATGTGGTCTACTATTCAAGTTATACAAGCATTATTAACAAAAGAGCTGTATTTCTAGTCCCAATTAATCATATGAATAGCCTCCTCAGAAAGAAACTGATGACAGT
This sequence comes from Anser anser, assembly GCF_964211835.1. Classification (NCBI taxonomy): domain Eukaryota; kingdom Metazoa; phylum Chordata; class Aves; order Anseriformes; family Anatidae; genus Anser; species Anser anser. The sequence goes on from NC_139721.1 coordinate 65,740,035, forward strand.
TACCAGAAACCTAACCTTTCTTTGCCTGTATTCTACTGGCAAGCTGACTTGTCAAAACCTGTAAGCTTGTCATGCTGGAATATGATTACTTGTGCTCCCATTTGGATATTCACCATATGAGAATAGAGGTATGGGTGCCTAGTCATAAAATGTAACTAACCTTTTTAATAGGAAAACTGGAACAGGAACCCAAGACACGACACATAAACAAACACATTCTGTAACTGACCCACAGTGGGCCAACCAGTATCAGTGGAGAAACGCTCTCCCCCGTCTAAGTAAACCAGTATTTCTACTTATTGTTGAGGAAAGTACATGAGGCTTAATGGGGAACTGGCAGAACTCAGGGCTCTGGCTCCCTGGGCCAGGACATGTACACCTCAGGAGGCAGAGCCAAGTGCCAAGCATGGACATGAGCCTCAGCACTCTGTACAAATTTCCATAATTATACTCCCTGCCCTTGAAAACTGTGGCCAACATTTCTTAACAGACCTTTTGCAGTCCAACCCCATGGCCACATCCCTCCCCACCATCGGTTCGGATGTCCAGCTTGAGGTAACATAAAGAAAAACACTGCCAGGTGCCAGCTATATAATGCTGCGCATCAGCACAACGTAGCAGGCTACCGGTTTCTGAAGGGTGCCTGAAACATGGTTCCTGAGATTTAGTCAGGTGGGAGGAAAGGGAAGACACGTTGCTGCACTTGGACAACCTTCAGGCTATCACCAATGGCTACCACAGACTTTCTTTAGAAGCTTTTTGCAAGCTGGCACTCCAGTGAGCTAATTCTCCTCGCTTATTCAACCACGTGTGGGTGGCAACTCATCTTTCCCAAGTAAATGGAGGACAAGGGAAATTGGCTAAGAATTGTTTAAGGGGTAGAGAGGCTTGCTGCCTGATGACCCCTTTGTATGACACATACATATTTAATTACCTTTTATGGAAATGAACACAGCAGGCGGGAAAACCATGAAGCAGAAAATGAAACCTTGGTTCTTAACAATCTTGACAGATCAGTGGTAGGCCTTCCCCCAGCTCCCTCCCAGAACTTTTAGTGATCCAGAAGTCACTACAGATGAAGGCCTCCAGCACACACAAGACAGATGTTGCCTTCAGACGGTAATTTCTTTCTTAAGTTACTTGTGATTTCTCTCAAATATCTTAATTTAGAGATCAATGAATGTTGTCTCAGTTCCGCTGGTTTGGTTTTGGATAATGATGTTAGACTGACAAACACTTCTATGAGTAGCAAAATACTGTGCTTACTGACAAAATTTAAGCCCTCTAATACATATGTTTACTTTTAACACAACTTAAAGGATTTCTTAAAGGTAGAGGTAATTCATTGCACAACTGTGCAGAGCACTGGACAATCTTCACTTCCTGGATTTAAACTGATTTCTTGGCTTTCACAGGAGGTTTCTCTGTTGTTTTTTTTTTCCTCATATGGGGAAGAGGTACAGTCTTCTTTTGAACAGAAAAATGATTAAAGGAGTTACACAGCAAACTTACAGTTCCATACTGATCTCTTAAACAACTTGCATTTTTACAAATATAAGTTACTGCTATTTCAAAAGCCACTGGAAAACCAGCCAACCACTTTCACTTTAGGACCTCCCTTGTTGAGATTTCTGTTTCAAATCAACAGCTATCTTACATTATAATTTTTACATCCAAGATTACAGTTTTTTTTAAACTGAAATTTATCAGACAAAAATTTTGTCAGCAAATATTAAGGTCCATTAAATTTATTAAAGTCTATCAATTTCCATATTCGTTTTATTCCATATAAGTATTTTTTCATTGATGATTTGTGTTTTGATCAGTCTGTTTTCAACAAGAACATGTGAGCAATGGACCATAAAGTCTACTGAAGCAAAAGTGTGGAGTTATAAAAAGATGCACTTTCTTCAACTCTTCCATGAGAAAGTCTGATTTAAATGGAGTAAAGCAGCCCCACTCTATTTATTAAATTGCTGCCAAAATGAGAATTCCACAACATCTGAATTTTCAGTAATTAAAATTCTGAATTTCCCTAAGAAAATAACTGTAGGTTGCTAAGCAGTGCTCATTAAATTCTTCTTCCTTCATTAAAAAGGTTTAAAAGTTCTTGTCTCCCTATTACAAAAAAATGAGATATATTTCAGCTGATTCTTCAAAAGATTTATTTATTTTAAAAGAAAGCATATTTTGACTTCTATCTAGAATCAGGTACAAATGGAGAGCAGAAAGTAAATCAAGGAATTCAACAGAGACACCAAATTTGATCACTAAAAGCTAAATAAGTGACTCTGTGGAAGCTTCTCCCCTGAAACTATTTCCACGTCCTGTAATAGAGAGGCACATTAGATTTCATTTATACTTTGCCTGCTCATGTGCATGCAAATATGTTTCTCTACTAGGTCTGTCTGGCTAGCAGCTCTGATTATAAAAGCATACCTTTTTTTTCCCTGACTACAAGAAAAAAACAAGGTGACAATGGTTTTACTTTCACTTTCATCTTGATGTACACAGGCTATAAACATCTTTTCTTTTCTTTACAGGGATGAATGCTTGCATTAGGGAAGAATAACAATAACACTACAGCTCTCACGTTGGGATCCCTGTCCCTGCCAAGCTCTTTGGAGAAGTGACCCAATTGCTGGGTCAACAAATGCTAAATAAGAAAAGCAAGTTGGTGTCAAGAAAGTAGTTTGCCCTATGAGCTACATTCTCTGTGGTAGCATTTTAGGACTCTCCAGAAAGAAAGAAAGAAAAAAAGAAAAAAAGAAAGATGGTACATTCTGAACAAAGACGGGGGGATGCAGCCTGTCCCCCACGCAAGCTACTGCTATTGCAGAAGAAATTTCCACACTGTGAAACAATACAAAAAGATTAGAGAAGAGCCCAGTCAATTGGAGTTGCAGCAGGACCAACAGACAAGGAAATTATAAAAAAAAAAAAAAAAAAAAAAAAAGGATTTAGCAGTAAGTAATATTGCCTTTTTGAATACATGCATTTTTCCTTTGTGCTGTGATGGTGGGTGAAAGGACAGATCACAGACATACCAGCCTTCCCCAGAAGAAAACTTCCCTGCTAGTGGTGCCGCAGTGTAAAAAAAAAAAATAAAGAAATAAAAAATCTGCAACCAGATCAATTGGCAAAGGAGATGAGAGGGCATTGCTTTGCATCCCTTTGGAAGAGGAGCTTCAGTGCCCATTATGCCCATGAAGTAAAATTTTATCTAGCCAAATAGATTAATGCTATCCCAAATCAAGGCGCATTGACTCAATTCTGCATTCAGCACACAGCCTCAATCTCTCTTAGTCATAAGCTTTCAACCAAAGCTTTGTCCTTATTGCACCTCTCAAAACCACAAAGAACTTCTTCAGCTTAGAATAAATGAAGTAAGAGAAAGAGGAGGCTTGAGAACAAGTCCCTTCTTGTCCCCAGGAGGGGGTAGTGTCTTCAGAGACAAGAAGAAGAATGAATTAGTTTACAGTGAGTTTCAGTATCCCTGCTCCTCATTTTCAGGTCCGGTAGGTCCAGAAACCACACAGATGAGGATTAGCACTGATTTATCCCTCTTGACCTTCTTCAGCACTGTGAGCAGCAAGAAGAGCACACACAGAACATTTTCCTAGTGCTCTGCTCCCTTCCACAAAAAGCCTCACTGCAGGAGGCATGCACAGGGGGGCTTGAAATCAAACAGAGGAAAGCTTTCGCCTGCGGTTTGGTTCCAAATGCCTACGTCTTTCTGGCAATCTGCACTGGTGAAATCAATGTGCCCAGGTGTATTTGCTGGCCCTTGGAGCAGCTGCCATGGCACGGTCCACCATGCCAAACGTCTGTCCCCGGTTTGACAGCCACTCAGTCCATCTGCAGCCTGCAGGGAGCTGGACCAGCCCCTGAGAAGAAAACCTTCCCCTGGGTCAAAGAGGCAAAGCCACTGCTCAGTCACACTTTTGCGTCACATAGGGTCAAATGCCTGTTTTGGGGAAGTAGCAACATAAAAACAGAGACCCCTGCAAGAGCCCAGCAGAGGTCAATGGCAATAGCTTGGACTGACAGCAGCAGACAGACCAGGGACAGTCCCTGTAATATAGGGCAGGGGCTGGGCCTGTCCTCCTGTCTGCAAGCCTCAGTTTCCTAAAAAGTGAGGTGTGAAGAGCAGAGAGTGAAGAACTGCATGCAGAGGGCCATCTTCCAGGCTTTCTACAAGGAGCTGGTGCTGGCCTGCAAGCCCCACAGCCCCAAAACCCAACTCAGAGAAGAAAATCACTGTCATCTGGGGCAGTGCTACCCCTAGTTCCTACTGGTCAGAAGGCAACCATTTCAGGGCCACCAAATCTGTGGCAGTCAGGATCCCAGCAGACATTTCACCACCACGAAGCAGATCCTGTAACGCCCATTTCTGCCAACTGTGGTTGTTGCTCCCAAGCTTGTTGCTTTGGGAGAGGTGCAAATTTCCGCTGAGAGGCAGTAGATACCATACTGTTTTCAAAACCAGCATCCTCTCCACCTCACCGGTGCTTGGTCTGGTTGTGCATGTACTAGGAGACACAAACATTGCCTCCAAGAGCCAGTCTTGCTCAAGAGATGTGCACACCTACTGTGATTGCTACTGTGATGCTGCATGTTTGCAGGAGACGGTGTCTTGCTCTCTGAGGCAGCTGGCTGCTAAGTCTCCAATCTCTCCTTAGTTGTCTGCTGCAACGCTGTCACAGCTGAACAAGGAAGAGACGCACCACCAGGCATGTACATTGCCCTAGGAGAGCAAGCATCTCTCCCCAGAAATGCACGACTACCTCATCGCCATCACCCCTTCCTCGTCCCTCATAAGCAAGAAAAACAATTCTCACTCACCAAAGAGAGCTGGGGTTGGCATCCACAAGCAGGCTGCTTTCCAGCTTAACCTACCTTGGGTTGTGAGTGATGGAGCCCCCTCCTACACCACATGAAATGTCTTACCCTAGCTAAGACTGCCTTTTCACAGTGACAAGCACCATCAGTTCTTTGGGGCCACAAATATGAACCCAATCCATTGCTGCTTGCGGCTTCCTGAGAAGCCTTGCAAAAGGAGGCACAAAAAACATTTCATCAAGAGCTATTTTGTAGCTCCTGACCCTGTGACTGAGTGATTATCCCAAAGAGAAGTGCCTTCCTGTGGAAAGAAGAGACTACTGTTATGCACACATCAATGCAGGTTGCACCAGAACTGCAGCCAGCTGGGAGATGCCTGCTTCAGAAACTCACAGACCTCACGGAGGTGGGTAAGCTGCTCTGAGCCTCAGGCTGAGGCCCCCTGAATTTGCTAAGACCAGTGAGCTGTGAGGTTGGACTTTGGTGCCGGAGAAACTTATCTCTACGTGAAATTGGAGGCAGTCAGGACTTCAGATCAAACAGTGATCCCAACTGAGAATTCCTCCTGCAGAAAGAAACCATGTCATTTCTGGGTCAGTGCTTATTGTCCTCCTTAGCCCTTTTCTTCCCTAATTTTTGTGCCCTCTTTGCTCAGATTTCTGCAGTACAGGAGACAGGCACAGCAGCCACAAAGACGGCACATTTCTTCTATTAACAGGCAGACATCTAAAGCAAGGTATTCTGCTGATGCTTCCTTCCTCGTGAGAGTGTTTTTTAACATAACATAAAAATACTATTTATCCCTGAAAGCTGCTCTTACCTAGTAAAAACAAAACCAAACCACCGATCCCCACCCCCTGCAATCCAGCGACAGACAAAAATGCAAATATGACCATAACATGTATCTAATGAGGAACAGAAAAAAACAAAAAGGGAAGGCATGGATGGTAGATTGTGAACTCCCTGCAAGTCAAAAATGGAACTGTGGGGTACATTTTAAAGCACCACTGTATTACTTCAACAAACTAAGGGTGATGTGGGACAAACCAGGAGCAGGCAGCGCTCAGTGGGAATCCGCAGTAGTAACATGTAACAGCAAAGCTGACGAGGACACGACTGCTTTACTCCTCAGCCTGGTCTGGCTCAGACCTCTCTCTTCCTCTGCCCTAAGTCCTTTCCACTCCAGCACAGCTATCTGTCTGCTTCCTGCCTGAGCCCAGGTCCACCCTCTGGTGGGGTACCTCACTACAGTTCCTGGAGATTTTCCCCTTGCCTTTCGTAACCTTTATACAAACTTTTCCTGACATGAAACAGAATAAAGCCTTTAAGAAACACAGGCTAGCGCATCCTGTCCCACTGATAACATCCATCAGCTGCTGTCTGTTCTCTCTATCAACTGCTACAGAGCACTCCAGAGTCAATTACAAACATGTCTTTCCAGCTATCCGCTTCAAGCCACAGAATGTAAACTTCATATTCTAATATCATACCGCTGCTTATATTTTCTTATATTTTCTGCTTTTATATTTATGACATTCAGAACATCTCTTTGAGTAAAAGGATGTGAAGAAACAAGTAAGAAACGTATTTTTATGCTTATGAAAAAAACCATTCAATAGAACCACCTACCCTAAATGAGAACTCAAGGTTTTCTCCTCCCCAGACTTCCATTCCTGTGTCATATGAACCAAGATAATCAAAATACTTCTTGCTCACAGAAAACAATCCTCCTGCCATGGTTGGAGACCTATAAAAGAGAACAGTAACTCTGGATTGAATTAAAAGAAAAAAATATAAATTAAAGAACCAATGCAATGGATTATAAATACATTTTTACTTTCCATTTTCTCAGTCTTCTGAATACAAAGTAACAGTCAGCCATTAATCAGTTAGGTACTACACTGTTAGGCCATTTGAATTTAACTTTTTACTAATAAAACTGTATCATAAATGAGCTCCAGAATGTATTAAAATAAAAATAACAATGAAATGATAGAAGATAAAAATTATGTTAAGTTTTTGCACTTACAGCATCTTTGAAACTGCCCATAAATGACTAGCCTCTTACTTTCAAAAAACAGAACATAAGCAGAACTATTTCAGTCAGTTCTGAAATTCCAAGTGCAATATATGTCTGTATGTTCCTTAATTGGAAAGCAAACACAGATCTGTGCTTTAACAATTAATAACAACATTCCATTAATATCAAGCGGGAAAGCTCTTAGACATCAGCAGAGCAGAATTAAATAAACATAGCCTCTGGAGAGATTTTTTCTTTCTAAGACCTACCCACCTGTATTTTTTGTTTGTTTGTTTGTTTACTATGTTTGACAAAAAATCAGGGGCCAAGACTGGAACCACACTGATGGGGCACGCTAAAAGGCCACAAGGCCCTGAGCCACAGCACAGTTAAGGGACGTTCTTTCAATAGGGTAGTGTGTGCTTGTAATAAAATTGAGTATGTTCAATATTGCTCCTAATTGTTTACAGTCTAAGCAAATGACCCTCTTTAAAGTGCCAACCAAATAATGCAGGTTGGAAATAAATTCAGCTGACGCTTATGAAATTTACTAAATTGCTATTGATATACAAATTAACGAATGCTAGGTGTAGCGATCAATTATTCTTAATATGTCAAAACTAATTTTACCAGTCATCTTTTTGAAGCAACAGTCTTATACTGTCATACGTTGTTTCAAAGAACGGAAAGAGATGAGGTGAGACAGAAGGGAAAAAAATCTCTATAAACATTCAAGCTCTTCTGTCTCACTCCAAATCTAGTCTTTCCAAACATAACTGTCAGTGATATCAGCCTCTCAGCACTGCTGCTTTCTCCAGATAACTGTACCACTTGCAGAGGTCGGTCCTCAGTCTACCTTGAAGCTTTATCCCTCATCATTTTCCCCTTGGCGTTCCAGAAACAATTCCGTCTTGTGGAGAAGAAAAGCATCATGTTTAAGCTAGCAGCTTTAAAAGTTTTGACTCTATTTTGAAACTTTTTTTTGGAGTATGTGAACTAATATATGCTGAGAAGGGCTAATTTACTGCCTCACTTTTCCCATTAAGAAAAAAAAAAAAGCAAGCTTCTTTTCTCTCCGCTGAGGATAAATTCATTAATATTTGTGAAGTACTGGGTATTATTATCATGATAAGCGACCTAGAAAAGACGGAAAAGAATGAATCATTCTGTATTTGTTGTAGGCTATAAGATGACAGATTATAAATAAAAGCAAGGACTAACAAAATCGTGACGTTAAAAGTGCAGAACAGCTGCTTCATTTCTCACAATGCACTGCTGAAACACAGCAACTTCCAAGCGGAGTGCAGCATGCTCTCAGCTCTCAGGATTCTGTCTACAGTGCCCATCTTCCAGATGCATCCTTTGCAGACTTACCCTACCTCTCCTAAAATACAGTATGTATGTACAGTAACACCTACAGATAGCAACTCTTGCAAACATAATGAAAAGCCTCTACATGAAGACATTCACATGAACTCCTATGAGTTAGTCCCTCAGAAACTATGGTGGGTAGACTACACCATTTCAACCGAAACGAGGAACTTGCAAACAGGTTCACCTTTGAAAATAGACCAAGGAACCACCACTATTGCTACAGCACAGATAGTCTTCTGAATGACTTCTGCCCTCTTGTTGCTTCATGTTTTTTTTTCCCCTTTTTCACTGTTGACCATGATACACTTTTTACAACATGAATCTCTTCATTTTTCATAGAGGACATCCTTCATTATTAATTAAGAAGTTACAACTTTTCCTTGCGCTGGTAAGTGTCTGGCAGTTTGTCTGAAGAAGTGACTACTTGTGCAATAAGGATTCCACACAAAAGATTACATGGGAATTTGATTTTTTAGAGCAGTAGTTTTTCCAGCAGCATGGTGCTTTTTCTGGAGCTATTTCAGAAAATAGGGAACCAAACAAAATATGTAATGTAACTATAAGTGGTAAGCACTCATTTATTACATATTTTGTCAGCACCTGACATTTCCAACTCAAGTCAAAAGCACTCACAACATTGACATTTCAAGAACAGGATGCATAAAAATTAACCTGATCACATCGATCTTGGACTTTCTTCGTTTCTGTTCTCTTTCAGGGGTACTATGCCAAGTGAAGACCAGCCTCCAGTCAAATCCACCGATCTGTGGCTCACCAGCATTTCCCAAGTACTCAAATGTATTCCAGTCAATAACATCAATAACAGGGCAGACGACAGCCGATTCTTCTTCCGCAATCCTAAGATGTTTTTAAAATAAGAGAAAGGTGACTTCTATTAGAAACTTCTCTCAAAAACAGAACTGTCAAGAAAAGAAAACAATGGTGAATACCAAACACAAAATTTTGCCCTGTTTCAACTCATGCTGCAATACAAGCAAAAAGCAGCTACAAGAATAATCACCAATTTTTTGTTGAGGATGCATCAGGAGGATGCACCAGGATGGACTCAGCTGCAGGCATCTGGCAAGCAGCGTTCTTCCTGGACATTGGAAGTGAGAGATACGCCAGCTGGCTTGAGATAACAGGTTCTGCATCTGGCTCAGCTGTCATATCTAGCATCACATTCTCAACAAAAAGCATCTATTTTGTTTTGTACAGGTAGCTGCTTCTGAAATATTAAGAGAGAAGAGGATCTAAGTGGGACTCCTGGATTTTCTCAGAGGCAAAACTGTGTCATCTTTCAGCATGGCCATTATCATTCTCCAGGGACAAATAAGGTGTCTAGGGTCTATGACCCTCAAAGTCACAATTGTTCTTATAAATGTGATCATCTTCAAAAGGTTACACGAAACACTACTACAGTAATTCAAAAAGATGCCATGAGCTTAAAACAAAAAAAACACGTGATGTTTCCATGTGGGAATTAGATCATCAAGGAGGCCTCAAGAAACCCTACCACCACAGGAAATTAAAAGGACAAACAAGATAGTCCTGCAGATAACATCACTATCAGTAAGTGTGATCTAAAGATAGTTAAGATCTTTATCAGTACTAAGAACACATCAGAGCTGAGGACATCCCTTGCAAGCCTACTTCTGCAAGGAGATAAACTTCCTCCCATGTCTCAATGCCATGCAGGGTTTTCTGGATTCCTTTACAAAAGCATTTGCCCTCACAAAAGACAGTGGGACCCTTTGCCTTAATTTCTTGAAAGGCCTCTCCTAATACCACAGGAGATCAACTTCAGGCATACAAGCTGAAGCTAAGGCTTTTCTCCTAAATCCCTCTTCAGCAGTCTTTTCCATGCTAGTCTTAGACATCTCCGGTTAGTTCAATGAAAAAGTAGCTTGCTTGACTTTGGGACTTGCTTAGCCCTGCATCTTCTGATATGCATGTTCTTCTTGTTCTTCTGTCTTTCTTCTTTGGGAGAAGAAAAAAAAAAAAGAACATGCTCTATGGCCATACAAGATCTGATGTATCTATCACTCAAGGAGAGTTGGTTCCTCATGGGATTATAAGGCTTAAAACCCCCAGGCTGAACAAGGGGCTCTGTCCCCGTTGCACTCAACTCTCTGAAATTAGAGCGTCTTGTGATGGTTAAATACAGAAGAGAACAGAAGTGGCTCCAAAAAAGTATTGTCTGGGCTGAGAAAGACTGCCTTAAACATGAAACGGTGCCTTCTTGTTGCCACGCGGGAAACGCAACACAGCTGTTTTCTTCTCTAAAATCCTACACTGAAGTCCTATTTGGCAGAGTGCACAAAAAGGCTTATACAAATATTGCTGTCTCCTGTCTCACTTGCATAAAGGTTATGCACAAAGCAAGGAGAAGGTTACAAACACAGAGAGAAAAAAAAATCCCTATCAAATGGAAAAAAGCCTTGTTGTTCTTGAAAAGGAGTAAAAAATAAATATTTGGCACATGATTGCAGTCATCAGGTAAGTGAAAAACTATCACTTTTTCTGTAAATTAAGATTTAACTAGCTGGTACAATGCACAAGCAGTTTACAAATACAGCAGTGGCTGCATGGCAAAATGCTAACACTGTCATATTGCTTCCATACATTTGCGCCAATGCCATACAAACAATCCCCTAGAGTTGGATATCTGCATCTAGAGCAAAAAGGGCACCGATTCCAAGCCACATCCAAAGATAACTTTTTACAGAAGGCAATTTTTCACACATTGGAATTACCCAAACTCTTTCTCAAGACTGCCATCTAGTGGTTTGCTAAAAAAAGTGAAGTCTGCCCTCTGTTTCTTCACACTTATTTTTAATCCTTTTTCTTTCTTCACACTATCTGTACTGTTCATAGTTAACCTACAATTATCTGGAATATATCCAGCATGAAATTTAGAAGAAAAAAAAAAAGACACTTCTAAGAAGAAAACAGTTATTCCAGATACAATCTCAAATGTACAATGGGGCGTTTGTTCCTCTTGGAAATCTCTCTCCAGTTTGCACAGCCCTTCTCTGACATCTGCAATACCTGAGATGGGACCTTTACAGAAGGCAAATCAAGCCGCTGATCTTGCAGAAAGGATTTATTTATTTATTTTCAAAACGTTTTAAATAGAGATGTTTTTCTATATGCAGTATCTAGGAGGTCTGATTCAGGTACTCTAATTGTCTGCTAATGATGTCAAAGGGGGCAGAGATCTAAGGGTTCAGCAAAAGGGGCAAAAGCAATACAACTTCATGTATGCAGTGATGGGATGGTGGGGTGCTGCAGCAAGGTATACCAGTGGCTGAACCCACAGTAGGAAAAGTGCTCTTTGAGCAGCTCTGTGGCTGCTGACTGAGTGAGGCCTATCATAAATATTTGTACCAGACATCTAGTATTCTGGTTTCTTTTTAACATAATATTAAATATTAATATTATTTTAATAAGTTTTCTAAACTGCACAGCAGACCTGTAATATAGAGAAACTACACAGCTTTAAATTACAGTATCCTAGGACAGATGGTGTTCCAAGGAATAGTCACTGCTGACATAACATTAATTCCTCCCTGTCCTACCTGCCCCATGATGCTTTGTATCACAACCAGTTTGGATTAGCTCAGGACTAGGAAGATGGAGTTTACTGACTTCCCTTCCAACCTCCTTATGTGTATGCTGTCCTGAAAAAGAGGGTGTCTCAGGGTCCATATCTTTTGAGATGATCATCTTACTGACCCAGGCTGATAACCACGTTACGTAAGGTAGTTTCACAGCTGGGGGTGGATTCTCCTCCTGAAAACAAAGTTTTCACTTCTCGGAAGAAAAAGAGCAGCCTGGCTCTCAACAAAAATAAATAAATAAATAAACAAATAAATAAATAAATAAATAGTCTACCTCCTCATCTTCCAGACTTCTACTTTCTATCCCTCTGCCAGGAGAAAAATACTTGCATTGCTTGGGGGATCAGACTGCGGTAACCTTTGGAAAAGGTCTGTGAAGAGCAATTTTTCCCCTGTAGAGCGCAGGAATGTGCCAAACTGACTCTTTTCCTTCTGCCTCAGGACAAAGTCAGGACAGAGCGTAACTCTACCTTTCCAGAAGTGGTTCCAGCCAGCCCTCATGGCACTCACAGTGGCAGTCCAGGAAGGTCAGGATGTCCCCTTTGGCTATAGAAGCCCCCAGCAGTCGGGCTCGAACCAGCCCTTCCCTCTTGTTTGCACGGATAAGACGCACCTTGCGTAAGCCAGCCACGTAGTTTTCCAAACGCTCCTTTAAATGCTCTGTAACAACAGAAAGAAAATAATATAGTTCTCTATTTATTCATTTATGGCACGCTACAGAATGATCTTTTTCCAGAAGCATAAAACTTACAGTAGTGCTTTGAAGATGCTTGGACTTAGAGCTCTGATTCTGCTATCCTGTCTATGTAAGGAAAGGGTAAGGATGGACAAAAGTCTGTTCTTTTAAGAAACAGAATGCTTCATATTTGCCTCTGCAATTCATTTCCAAATTGTTAGGTGTATCTCAAATGTAAAGGCTTTACCATGCAGAAGTTTTGTTCTTAACACAATTCATGTGTGGTAGAAAATGTCAGCATTGGCTTGTGTCCCATAATTCACATAAAAACAGACAAACTCTTTACTTATTACTATAAATGACAGCAGCACAACCTTGGAGCAACCAAAACATGCTCAAATTAGCAAACGTGAAATGCTCTGACCAGACTGCAGTTATGCATGTATGCAGGCACTCGCACTACAGCAAAGCAAACATGCTGCCCCATTCAAAACTAAATTTCATCCAGAACTTGAAATTTTCACTGCCATGAAAGAGACAAAATGTTTCCAGTTAGATTCCCATTTTGTACAATTTCATGGTATGTTATCAGAAGAGCAGATCTTTTCCTCCTGTGGACTGGCTGACAAAAAAAACAAAACCAAAAACCACACAAAACAGATCCAACATTATTTAGAATTATTCTTCCTACCTTTGTCACTGTAATCATCCACAAGGATAACTTCTTCTAAAAGTATATCTGGAGATGTCTCGAGAACACTATGAACAGTCCGCAGAAGTGTTGACCAAGCCTCATTATAGAAAGCTATCACAACTGATGTTTTCGGCAGGCTATAGTAGTCATACTTCTTCTCTTTGCATCTGTAAGCAAGGGGACTACATTTAGTCAAAGTGCAAAAGAATTTGTTAATTTTCAGGAGAATACTCTCAAATGAAGAGTCCATATGCTACTTACTAACTGTAAAAAAGACTATCTAAAGGATCTTAGAAGAACCCTGTGTATATGGAGTAGTCATGCAAACACTTTTAGAAAGCTGGTCTTCCAGAAGTCCTATTTCTACAGCAACATTATGACTAAAATTCTGCAGCCCCAAAAAATATCTAAACAGAAAAATAAGAGGAGGGCTGGTGTATGTGCAGTAGCTGCCTTTTCACAAAATTACTACAAGTATAGGAGCAAGCAGTGGTTAAAATACGACTCACAGATTACGGAAAGAAAAAAAAAAGGAGAAATAAAAAACTGAAGTGATGTAAAAAAATATAAATTACTGTACACTTGTATTTTGGAAAATAAAACAAGTGCTAGACAATCAAAATATAACTGTGAAGAAACAGCAATATATAAAGAGAAAAAAAAGCAGTAACAGAACTAAGAAGTATGTACACTAAAGCATAATTCAGGAAGACCACATAGCTGCCAAGATATAATAGTGAAATCCACAAAAACACATAATTTAAAAAATGCATGGTTTTCACTCCGTGGAGAGCCAACAGGTTTGCAAACCTTTGAATTAAGCTCCAGAATGTATTTCCTATAAAAATATATATGAACTTCCCTAAATGAACATAAGGATGCCAAGAAACTTCCAGATGAGCCAAAAGTATAAATTAAATATTTCCCTCATCTGAAAGAATTTTAAAATAACGCCAGTACTTATCACCACTTTTCCCCATTTCTTCAAGCCCTCTGTATTGGCAAGTTTGCTACCCACCAAAATAAATGGTTTTGAGATTTGAGAGGCTTTCTGTGCTTCCTGCTTACTGCCTGGAAGACACCAGGGTTTGTTGGGAGCACAGGGACACACTTCAGGTTCTGTAAATTGCTGAGGACCAGAAGGTACTGCAGCACGTAAGATGTCTCTCCCATCAAGACCAGAAATCCCCTAAAACCCACACAACTTAGGGCTGAATGGGTAAACCAAAGCAGAAACAGAAAAAAAAAAGAAAAGAAGCAAATATGGCAGCAACATACAGTAGTCCCCCCTCAAAACACCCAGAGAATGGCATGGAAACTGCTTACCTAGAACTAGAGCACACTGAGACCACATTTACTGCTATGCAATGCTGCTGTGCTAGCAATAAAGAGACTTCTTATAGTTTTGTTTAAAGAGTAGGCAATATTTGGTAGGATCTGTGGTATAACAAGTGAAACAAAGTTTGTATCTGAGAAAACACTCCTAAAATTAAAATTTTTATGAGTGGAAAAAAAAAAAAGGTATGTAGAGTACTTTTGTAATAAATACCTGAAAATGAGGAAGCAATGAGGAGAAACGATACTTGGGCAGAGTAGGAACACAGACATGTGCTTCTCAAACATGACAAGAATGCTGTGTAACACCATTCATTTAATATATGTATACACGCATCTACTCACACACAGACACACACACGCACTTACACAGTGAAGTACAAAATTGCTCATCCCTCCAGGCTGTAATCTTTGCTAAGACGCTGCATACAGAGATCTACCTCACACCAGTGGCTGGTGACAGAAATAATTTACTTTGCCAAATGTTCATGTATTAACACATGAAAAGGAGTAACATTTTAATTAACTTTTTTCTCTAAGAACATCACAGAAAACCAACCATATGAATCCAATTTTAGAAATGCATATTTACTTTAGCCTATTGAAAAGCAATTATGTTCATTACTGCCAGGAAAAAATCTTGTTATATATCACAATCACTTCTAACAGGTAATTTCAGTTCATTTCTTGATGGAAACAGGATCGTTACCTACCCATTTTAGAAAACTTAAGAAAAGAGAAAATAAATAGGAGAAATCCTCCAGGAAAGCTTTCTCTGGAAAATGTCTCAAGAAGATTCATGGAATTATAAAGTTGCATTCCCTTATTTAAAAAGGGAAAGGAAATCCAAAAGGTCTAAAGAAGCTTATAAACCTAATTATAGATTAAAGACTTCAATGGATTTGCTTGAAAATTACATGCTGGAGACAGGAAACATAATTTGGCGGAGAATATGGCAGTCCCCAGACTGCTCCTGATTCATCGTGCATTTCTGCCTCCTCCATCGAGCATTACCAAGGCTGTGGAGAAAAGTCTCTTACAGGACAGAGCAGAGCCCATGTTTCTTAGGTTTGTGAAGTCAAGAAAGAGGCTAAAACTGAAAAAAAAAAACCAACTCTTATCAAGCACAGTGACCTATTAGCATGGCAAGGAGGAGAGCTGGCTCCCTGTGGCTGCTGCCTGTGCCTGCCCTCAGCCCTCAGTCCCCTGCAGCCAGCTCCCACCTAGCAGGAAAACCTCACTCACCTGACATACCAAAACACCCAGAGCACTACCAAAAGCTCAGTTTCTTATTCCATTGCATTTATTTGGGGGGGGGGGGGACAATCAGCATGCATGTACCAGCTAACATTTTGAAAACTTTTAACTTAAAAAAAAAAATAAAAATAAAAATTGTCATTTAGCTTCTATGCAAGTTTGCATGTTTAACTCGGAAGTTATTTCCAAGAAACATATCCATTCCTAGATTATTGCTAAATGGCTGCCAGTCTCAAATATTGTCACTAAAACGCAGCATACTTTTCTTTATCTTTCTATATTGAAGGAAATTTCAGATAGTTTTGCTCAGTCTTAAAAAATAATGTCATTGTAGAGATCACAAAGCTAAAGCGCTTAAACCCTACAAAAATAATGATGCAAGAAAATCATGAAAAACAATGATTTTCTGAAATAAAAATGTTTAGAAGTGTCATTGCTTAACAATTAAGGATATATATCGACACTAAACATTAACACTTAAAAAGAAAAACAAGCTTTAAAAAAAAAAAAACACACTACAGATACGAAACCTGACTTCAAGACTAGTGGTCTCCTCCATTTCCCAGAGTCTACTTACAGCAACCATCTTCACATCACATCTTCTGTATCCACCCTTGCAAACTTCCAGATACATTTCCATTCCCCACGTGTCACTCAAGTATCCAAGCCCCTACTTTCTATGTGAATCAATTCACTTCTACTTTGGGTTACTGAGAACAACAAACGCATATCAGTTACAATATGTCATTAAAATGACAGGGAGGATATAAACTCGTGACAGGAGTCCAAAAACACGTTTTTGCAGATAGAGAATGTGTATTTATATTGCCTATATTGCAAGCTGCTTTCCGCTCCTAAGGCATGCTTCAGCGCCACCCCTAAGCATCCAACACTGTCCTCGCCTAGGCCGGGGGCCCACGGTCAGACAGCATTACCTGCACCTCACGGCAACTATCTGAAAGCCAGGTGCCGTCCCTGAGCTGGTTGTCTGGGTTCTGCGTGTCCATGAAGACACAGACAGAAGGTGATCCCCCTCACATTCCCTGGGATACTTATCCAGGATGGACAAACAGGCCTCTGTAGGCCCTCACCTCTCCTTTGTCAACAGAGGTTTCACAGTAGAGTAGATGCTTTGCTTTCCGTGGCTGAAGTTAAGTGAGAGGAAACTACCCATGGCCCCTACTAGCGACTGATACACCACCTTGAACCTCAATATCATAACCACCAAACAGTTCAAAGAAGCACCATGTGGTCATAAGGAAAGGAGTTGCTTGTAAACGTGACATTTCTAAGCATGGGAAATAAACACAACAGCTCTGTCATCTGCATTCCAGCAAATTCCACCACTCTTCTCATTGCCTCATTCTACCACAGGGATTTGTTTTTATTTGCTTGTATTTATACAGATAAGCATTAGACAAAGCAAAGCTTTTGTTTATCAACTTATATTCTAATTCAACTTTAATTCTAATTGTGTTCAGCCACAAATCTTTAAATTCCTAGACAGGAAGAGAGAGAGAATAACCCTGGTACGTGCATTCCCTTCAGGGAGCACAAACTTAAAAACACATTCACTGTCTACCATCTTTTCTTGATCCTTCTCTACAGCATCTACTCAAACATTTACCTTCACCAAATGAAAACGTATCACTATACAGCAACAGTCTTGTGGGGTTTTCATTTTATTTCTTTACACTGCCTTTGCCAATTCCATTCTAACTGAGGCTGTGAGGCTGACAAGTTTAATAATTTAACTGTGGAATCTACTATACTACAAAACGTTGTTAGCAAGCATTGCAATTAGGTTATCTATTAGAAACTAAGGAGACATCAGTCAGGAGAAGCCTAAACAAAATTAAGTGGGCTGTTTTGGGGAGTTTTTGTGTCAATTAGCGTAATCACTCAATTTATTTCATTTTAAAGAGCTGTCTCTCTCAGAGATGCGTATCTATACGCAGGGAGAGAGAGCATGGACGTGTGTAGACTGGGCACGCTGCCATGAGTTCATAAAGAATGGCTGCTGACGTACTTCTGTGCAAGACTTCCACCACAGCTCTAACAGCAATGTGGCAGGAGAAAATACATTTTTAATATCCAAATTTTATGTTCTACATGCCCAGCTACTCGTATTTTAAGAAAAAAAAATAAAAATATCAAACTGAGTTTTCAGAGGTTTGTTAAGAACACAATCTGCTCACAAATAATTTAGTATTTTGTAAAGATATACCTCTCTTTCAGAAGTAACAGACTACAACATTTTAATGAAAAAGTCTGTAGTGAAAATCAATAGGTTTCAGTTATTCTCAGTAATCTATCACAATACAACTGTTTTAGACTGCTAACATTTTTTAAGTTTGTTTTTTAAATTTTCACTACATAGTCCAAAACCATAGGCAAGCTCAAGATTCAAAGGAAGTTCAAAAGAGTACATGCCATTGCCATATCTGATTTAACGTTATTTATGCGACTGTGGTACGTCACATGCCACATGTGCATTGTCACAGTGTCACCCAGCCAGGCGAGCTACACATTTCTTTGGGCTGGGTTTGACCCAGTAGGTCAGGGACCAGGCTTGCTGGGTTTGTGAGGGCAGGCAGTGGCACACTGGCTCACCACACAAGTGCCTTTTCTCTTCCTAATTTGAACACAGTGGGCATCTGAATCCAATTTCACCTCCTCCACCCCATAAACCACAGAGGTATCAGTGTGAGGGACTACCCAGAGAACACACCTCCTTGTCCCACCCTCCCAAAGCTGTGCTTCCCCTGAGCCTTCCTCTTAGCCAGCCATGAGCATCTCAAGCTCAGAAGCATGACACAGGTTGCAGCCTTGCTTTCTGAGCCAACCTGCAGTTATCGTGGCTGTACTACCTGCTCCAGGATGAATTTGTGTTTGAAAAGCCTTCCTTGCTCCTCCCTGTGAGAGCAATCTATGCATAATGCCCATTGTTTGCACCAAAAGCCACGCAGCTCTACTGCATCAAAATCCAAACCAAGGTAAGTGCAACATTTTCAACGCAGTTGAAGGATATGATAAATAGGGTTATTCTTATCTCCTCCAAACACCACCCAACTTTTCATTCTTATATATTTTCTCAGCTGAGAGTACCTTGAAATAAGCATCAGTTCTGCTTAAAAATTAAAAGCCTTAAAGCCTTATCCAAGCAAGGAATGCAAAGACTGCGCCTGGTTCTGCACACCTCCGTGCTGCACAGCACTCAGATATTGCAGAAAAAGGTGTTGAAGTTTACGGAAGGTGTGCCTTGCTCTGCTTAGCAAAGCAGATTAGCAGCAAGCTCCCAATAACTGCCAGGATGGCCAAATTATCAGGGTGAAGGCGTCAGCAGGGCGAGTTGGAGAGACACTGGCTGTACCTCTTGCCACCCACTCTCCTCTATCCCGGCAGGAAGCCACAGTCCGGATCCACGCTATCAAACATGTATCTGGGGGAATAAATCATGATAGGAAAGACTCCCTCTCCAGGACACAGCACAGTCTATGAGACTGTAATGTGATCAAGTCTTTGAAAAGTGAGGCTAGCTAGATTATGGAGCAGTTTTCCAGACTATTTTAAAGTCTTATTTTACCAGTGGCAATAAGGTCTTGAAAAGATAAGACTTCCAAACACCAATTTGGGATTTCAGGTCATAAAGGGCTGCTATAAAAACACCATAAGATGCAAGGAAGAAAGTTAGTAAGTCTTCTGATATAGAAGTAAATATTAGTAAAGAAGTTTGAAGAAAAATACAAACCTCTTTAAACCAGATTAAAAATGTATTAAGAAAAAAAATCATCTATAAATCCATATCCTAATATTCACTTTTTTTTTTTGATCTATGGATCCTCCTAATTCTGTAATATTATAAAAAGACTATAGATGTTCCTACCTAGCCCAGCTTCTGGAAATCATTTCGCCACATATCCATTGGGAAAAAATATGTTTTTATTTATTTATTTATTTATTTTGCAGATTTAAAGCAGTGTTGTCATTTGGTCAAATGGCTACCCGCATTTGCAATCTTCTTCCAAATCAGTGAGACACTTAACATTTGTACCAAGCTATACAATTTCCTACACCTACATCCAAAAATTTACTTTCAAGTGAGTAATTTGATTCAGGACAAGAAAAAAAAAATTGCAAAGTAATACAGTAACTGAAAGTTATTGCAACCATCAGTAACGGCAGGGTGCAGATGCACCTGGTCCTTAGAGACATCCGTGTATAGTGAAAGCACTGTTTGGGGAAAAAAAAAAAAAAAAAAGCACTTTGTGCTTTACTGTCACTGATCTGGGAACTATGTCACATTAAAATGAAACCAACTGAAACCAAGCAGTCATCTAGAGGTCAGAGGAAGCTGAGGATCTCCGCAAAGAACTGTAAAGAAAAGTGTTCACGAAATAACACTGCAAGCTCTACTAGATGTTGGAGGGTGACCACTGAACAGAAGCATAATGGCAAAGACAACCGACACATTTTTTACAGAAGATAGGAAACAGCATCTCAAAAATAGTAAGATATCCCAAAGTACCAAAGCACATGTGGAAGCACTGTTGTATTTGTACCGCTACAAAATGAAAGCCTACTTATTAAAAAAATAAATAAAAAATAGTATTAATGCTGCAGATGTATTACTCCTCCACTTAACTGCAGGAGGAAGGAATGAGAAGGCCCAGTTACACTCTGCTTTGTGGGTCTAAAGCCTATATTTACGCAAGTGAACAACTCCGCAAACTAATAAAGTAATGACTACAAGGTATCATGGCTAATGTAGTTGCTGATAACCAATCATCCTTTCCAGAAAAGCTCAGAAAAACAAAAACAAGCAAACAAAAAACCTCAACCACAGTGTTATGAAGCTACTGAAAGTGTATACAACTGCAAGTGTTTTACGCAAAATGTTTGCTCTTGAGTAGGGAAGTGTGGTCTGGTTTGGACTCTGCTCAGCTATAAAGCAAGGGCATAGCTAATAAACCCAGGTGCAGGCAATGCCTGCATTGCAAAGAGGCACATGGGCAAGTTCAAACTTCTGCAGATAAGCACAGCACTTATGGTGAAAGTGGACTCCTTGGCGTTAAGAAGTCACTACTGTTTTTTATCTGCTATCTGAAAATGAAATGAGAAGCTCACAGCGAAGCCAGGGCACTGGAGAGGAAACCCTCGGCTGTGGCGCCATTTCCTGCAGCACGGCAGCAGGTGAAACTCCTGGTGGGAGCCGCCTGCCCATCGAAACGAGGTGCTGTCATTTTTAGCGTGGAGCAAAACCAGTCTTGAAGGTTGCTCGGGGAATTTGCTAGTGAGATAATGCCAGATGAGCAGACTACGTAATTTGGTATTTACAATCCAGCAAACTAAACAAAACACTGTACCAAGAGGAACGGTAAGTGACTCGCACTCAAATCCGGGAATAGGTGGAAAAAGCAGTTTTGAAAGTCAGGACAATCTTAGCAGAAGTCTGCTGCTCTGAACTCAAGGACAACATCCCCCAAAAGAAATAATACTACAGGCATAAATAGCGATGGTGAGGAACTAAGGAGGAACTAAGCTCTGTGTGTGCATGTATTTAAGCACATGTATATTTAAAGACATATCTACATATATTTAAACAAGCCCTCTCTCCAAACCACAGAAAATTTTCTACAATTAAAGAACGAACCTCTAAGACTTTTTACAGCTGTTAATGATTAAGCAGACCAGATTCAGTGTTTGGAGGGGGGGTTCTGTGGTGACCCAAAATCACTTGCCAGGTAAGGAATGACAGAAAAGACTTGCAACTCCGTTTGCTTTTCAGCATGAGTGAAATGAAGCCCAAAGGGCTGATTCGGGCTTCCACCATGAAAAAGACAGCATGAAATGCCGAGTATGTGAAAAATACTGAGTCAGCACGAAAGCGCCTCTCCCTGCCTTGCTCCTCCTATAACTAGAGCCAGCCAAAAGGAAACCATCCCTGAATAAATGGGTAACGCACACGTACTGTGAAGAATATACCTCCCTTCCACACCCCCCTCCAAAAAAAAAAAAAGAGGTAGAATGTCTAAAATCAGGAAAAACTCTTGGGCACAGTCCTTAACTGAAAAGACCTCAGGTAGAAAAACTAGAAATGTCTTTCTCACACATTGTACAAGACTGTCCAAGAGATCCCGGGGCTGTGCAGTCCCACAGACCAGAAGACCAGCTCATCAGGAGAAACCCTACAAGAGGGGACGGGCCATGCTGCCGGGGAGGGAATGCTGAGCAGCACGCACCAGCAGCCAAAATGCACAGGTCTGAGCCCACTGTGTGGCACTTGCAGGGCGTCAGCCCCAGCAGGACCCTCAGAAAGTCAGCGGTTGACAGGATGCTTGCTTGTTGTTGCACACGTGTATAAATGGGAAAAACGAAGGACAGACTTTGGGAAGAAAATCTGGCCCATCTAGGTAACATGATGATTGGGAAAAAATTCACAGTGGCCCTGAAAGAGGTACCCAGAGAAGCTGCTGAGTACCCATCCTTTGAGACTTTCTGAATTTGATCAGACAAGGAAAGCCTGCAGCAATAACCCCGAAGTTGCCCTGCTTTGAGGATACTGGACCAGAAACCCCTGAGATTTAATCCAACCTCAGTCACTCTATGATCCTCTGACATATTTCACGCCCAGCCTTTCACATATTGTATCACCGTTTGGTAATCTCCTGGTAAATCATACATTCTTATCTATATTTTATACAAAATATGATTATGGTTTAATTATTTATGTATATAATATGTATGTGCACACAGCTCTAGCCCAAATAAGACCAAAAAGTCTCTGTGTGATGAAGCACAGTATTATCAGTTGCTGACTTCAAGTTAAGACAGTTAGGAAGCAGCAACCGTCTAAAGGAAACTATAGAAGTTGTCAAACACTCTAAGTCTGTAAATCTAGAGAAACATGATCAGTTCCCAGAATAACACGTTATGGTGGTCTGTGAGAACAAGGAATAAAGGTCCTCTGAACATTTGCATCTGCAGGAATCTATTAGTAGGAGAAATATCTAATGTCGATCAAACTTTGTAATACAGTGCATAACATCTGCATAGAATTCGTAGTCAAACACTACATTATTTTGAGGGCTAAAATCAGACCGTCATCCTTCTCTTCCTGCCCATTACAGCCAGACAACACTGGACACCTCCACAACTACCTTTTATTAGTAAATAATTATTGCTACATGTCCGGTCTGACAGCAAGCCCAGGATGTGCAATACACATCAAGAGGAAAAAATTTATGTCACTAGTTTCTGATAAAGCAGCACTTTATATCCATAATTTTGCAGATCAGGTTTAAAGGTTTAATAGTTCAGATATTCTCCTTCTTATTATAAGATTATATTCAAAAATTATAGTTGGTATCACCCAGAGAGTAGGTCACTAATGAACATGAGAGGACATTAAGACTAAAAGGAGCAGTGGAGCATTCAGGTAGTGGGGACGTTGCCAATATTTATTTCCCTTTCTTTTCATCTTCCCATTTTCCTTCAACCTAAATTTCCAGACTCACCTCTAAACATACGAGAATATATTGAAACAGACCAAAAGCACATAGCCCAGAATGTCTCCAAGCCCAATATCTGTTAATATCTGATGAATCCTTGATTTGAATTTCACAGTGGATGGACTTCCTTATACTTTACAGCAAACGGACTCTTGGAGCAAGGAGGTGGCTTGATTTGCTTCACCCACTTCATGCACCAACCTCGCACTGCAGGGGCTCAGCAACAGGCACCCCTCAGTAGCTTGTCTTCCAGGCTGAAGAGCTGCACATTAGTCATTTCATTATAGGAGCCTTCCCATAAGCTGAACAGCACTGGGTCCCGCAAGATTTCTGTGGAACTTTACCAGCAGCCTTCCTTCACTACAAAAAAAAAAAGTAAGTGACTGCTTCCCAGCTTTTATCCAGTTATGGATAATTAAGGAATTTCCACCTTATTTCACACCTGTTTAAGGAACTCATCAAAAGGCTCCGAGAATACCAACTCATTATGCCTTCTTATCCATACAGTTGTTTTGTTCAAAGCACTCCAATAGGTTTGAGACATGTCATGCCTGACAAAAGCCAGGGCAACTCCTTCTCAATAGACCACACCTATCTACATGCAACTAATTCTATTCCTTACCACAGTTTCTAAATAACAAACTTGGAAGAGGTCCAAGCTTTACCAGTACACAGTTCTCTTCCTCTCCTCCAGAGCGCCACTTAAAAAAAAAAAAGTGGTATATCTGTCACTTTCCCGTCATTAGGTACCAGAATAGTTCCATTGATCACATCTAAAAATGTAGCTTTTGCATCATTTTTAGGGACGGATGAAGTCTACCATTACTTCTTATTTCCTGCCATCAGCCTCTCCTAACGCCCCAACGTGCATTAAAGATCATGAAATGCTGAACTGAACTGGCTGGTCAAGCATTACCAACCTGAAAACAAAGTAAACCAGATATTTCCTAGACTTGACATATCCATACAGCCTCTAATGTTACACTGAAGTGCAATGAATTTTTGGTCAGTACAGGCTTGTTGATACCTTTTTTAGTACTTTTTTTTTTTTTTTCACTTATCTCTTACACAGTCTTCCCTCTTAAGAAAGGTAATAACAACCTTATTGCAAAATTGTCTTTGGGGATTTCTTTTTTACATTTGCTGTGTGAGTTGGATACATGTTCTGTGATATTCCTGCCATAATTTAGATTTAACTGTGCAGAAAGGCACGAAGAACTTCAGTGTACCAGCAGATACTAAAGCAGTACAATACAGCCCTATCTTCAGAAGACAATTATCTCCAAGATTACATCACTGACGCTTTGCAATCCTTTAGTTTGGATCTATTTTGTCATTTCAACATCGAAGTATTAAAATCAAAACGGATGCTTAATTGTAGCAAGATTTATCTGTCTACTTACACTACTTTCATTTCAGGAATCTCCCCCCTTTATTTACAATGTCCCCGCTCAACAACTGTGATCTTCCATTTCCTCCAACATCCTGTCTGAGAGAAATGGCAGGAGTCCAAAGCAATTTGTTAAAATGATTTAAATTCTTCCTGTAGGAACGCGATTAAAGTGGTCCTTTCTAGCCTATGATCTAAAGACTGCTTCTAAAGGGAGGGTAAAACCTAACTAAGAAAAACAAGCCTACCACCAGGGTTAAGTTTATGATAAAAATGCCTTGCATTCGCACTGTGATTTTTTAAGAGCTACCATAAGATTCATGTTTTAGATTTAGCACTTGTAACTAGAATCGGGTGAGCTACCAGCCAGGACACACTGACACGAAGAGAAGGTACGGTGGAGGCAGAGCCCTGCTCTTTCCACAGCTCCTCGCGACCACACAAGCCCATTGCAACGAAATAAACTGGTGGAAGCCAAGGCCTGGAGGAACAGAGGAAAGGACTTGGAGGGGCTGGTAGCAACCATGGCTTTGCCCTCTTTGGCTGAAGGCACATACCCACAACTGGTCAATGTATAGTTTAAGACCATTCTTCTCCCCAGCTGGCTGCCCACTGGCGGTGCCCACTGAACCAAGGAACAGAGTACCTCTGAACGACCGAGCAAAGCATTTGCATCAGGCCAGAACCAGCCATATAGCCCAACTTGCTGTGCAGCAGCAGCTTCATGACCGCACCGAACTGTTGCCTGCCAACTAGGACCACTGATTAGTATCTAACCCTTATTTTTAAAGCGCTGATACCATTATCTCTGGTAAATTGTCCCAACAACTGACCATTGAGGAACATGGAAAGCACCAGTTTAGAAGAGCATTATGTATCTCAGGGGGCATTTCTACACGACACAACAGCATGTGATCCTGCTAAGTCTGTGTCTGAGCCTGCTTGGTGATAAAACAGACTGCTTCATCCTGCACGGCATCAGCCCCTCGAGTGCCGTGCAAGGCTGAATTCTGGAAAGTACAATGTTTGCAGAGCTGGGAGTGGTTGGAAAAAAGCGTGCTGGCTGCGGTGACCTGCCCAAGGGACAGCAGCAGGAGAAGCCCTGCGCTCCCGGGCTGGCACCAGGCTGCTGGGGGTAGCGGAGGGACTTGGCTTCTCCCGAGTCACACACGCACCTGCACCGGGCGCCTTTTTATGCCTTTCAGAAGAGAGCAGAAGGAAAAGCGTCGACGGCTTCAAGCCTGCTAGTGAGGGCTGCGGTGTTAAAGCTGTTTAGCGGGTTGGGAAGAGCGACGGGGTGCGAGGGGCGGCGGAGAGGCCCCGCCGCTGCCCCCCGGGTACTCACAGCGGGTGCCAGCGCTCGGGCAGGCGGCGGTGCAGCGAGATGCGGTCGCTCAGGTAGATGTTGATCTGGTGCCGCCGGATGCTCTCCTCCTGGCGCCGCTTCTCGGCCGGGCTCAGCTCCAGCCGCACCGCCCGGCCCAGCTCGCCCAGCGCCCCCGGCTCCGGGCCGGGCTTGGCGTACACGGGCTTCCGCAGCGAGGCTTCGTCGGCGGGCGGCGGAGGCGAGGGGTCGCCGCGGCGGGGCGGGGGGCCGCGCCGCCAGGCGAAGAAGCCGAGGGCGGCCAGCAGCCCCAGCGCCAGCAGCGCGCCCCCGCCGCGGGACCCCCGGCCCCGCTTGCCCCGGCACACGCCGCGGCCGAGGCGGCCGGCCATGCCGAGCGGGCTTGCGGGCGGGAGGAGCCGCCTCTCCCGGACACAGAGGCGGACACGGGCACGCCTCGCCCCGGGGGAGCTCGGCAATAAGTTCTCGCCAACCTGCACCGGCCACGCAGCGCAGCCGGCGCCTGCTCTGCCCCCCTCGGCTTCGCCAGGAAACCCGCCCGGCTCCTCCGCCGCGGCTCCTCCCTCCTTCCCGCCCCGCCGCCGGCCAGCCCGCGGGGCACGGCTCGGCTCGGCTCGGCTCGGCTCGGTACCGAGACCCTTCACCGGGCGGGACCTAGCGGCCCCAGGGTGGGCGCAGCCCGCGGCTGGCTCCGGGATGTCCCGGTGGCGGAGCTCCCGCTGGCCCCGGGGGCTGTGAGGGGCAGGGAGGGAGCGGTGGGGATAGGCCCTGTGCTGCTGGTCCAGGCACTGCGGGTGTAGAGTGAACCTTTCTTACCTGTGGTGGGGGGATGCGGTCACCCCAGAGCGTGAGGGAGCTGTGTGGTGGACACGTGTATGTACCCCCAGTGAGGGAAAGTTAGGATGGCACAGGGCTACCACGGCCACAGCGAGCAGCTTTACCTCATGGGGATCACCAGGTTGGCCCCAAGGCATCCAGGAGGGTGACAAGGGACATTTCGTGCCGTGGAGGGACTAAGAAGAGCTTTGGGGTGGAAGGAAAGAATCCTGTAGGAAACCAGGCTTCATCAGCTCCGCTGCCTCCAGGACAGCACGTGGTTTGACAAAAATGAACGGAAAATGGGCCAAGAAGCTGTGGGAGTTAATGACAAGCTCTTTTTTTCACTGGAGAAAGTGGTCCTCTTTGTTGAAAAAAGTCTTTAACGTGACCTCATAGATAGAAATCCGTAAGACAAGTGAAATCCCAAACTCACTATCCAGATAACGGGCAGCCCATTCCATGACTTGACAGAACTATGGAAAAAAGCAACCATGGCACTTAGTCTGAACTTTCTGTTTGACTTTTTCATTTTACCCCTTAATAGTATTTAGCCTTCTTTGTTTAAACTTAAGATCCTGAGGCCATGCGATCACATGAGAATTTGTGGGTTTGCTGTTGAAAACAAATTAGGCATAATACAGCTGATGCAGTTTATCTCTCAAGAGCAGCAGGGAGCTGAAACACTGTTTTTGAAGTGTTACGTGCACTGTGGCTTTTACAAAGAGGTGTTTGTCCTCTGATTTTGGAGGCCTATCAAGCTCAACCCAGCCGAGGACTCTGGCCATGCCCAGGGGGACGCAGCAGAATTAGGTGTGCTCACCAGCACTGCTGAGGAGTGAACGAAAACATTTCTGATGCTAAGCAAGAGGAAAAACCTGGTCACTACCAGACAGGGTCATAGCATGCAGTTATGAGCTATTTCCGATTTTAGATGCTAACAAATAGTAGATGGGACAACAAACGCAGAGGCAGTCAACTACTCTGGAGGCCTTGCTCTGGACAGAAGGTTGCTGAATAATAATGAGTCACCCTGATGCTGGAAAACTACCATAAATCAAGGAGTTTTGGTGGATTTGATGATGAGTATGTGTGTGTATAGATGTAACTTAATAATTTCTTATCCAGCAATACAGTTGTCTATTATAGATAACTATATATACGTAAAACCTAGTTTCAAATTACGTTTACATGTTGCAATAAAACTTAAGCTTAATAGTAGCAATGTATATATGTGTAAAGATGCTTTGCAGCCAACTTTTAAATACCAACATGATGGACATTAGAATATACATTGTATGTAAAGGAAGCTAAAACCCTAAAAATGCAGGTGACATTTCTGGTGCATGCTGTGGGCTTAGGTTTGGTTGTTTGGAATAAATAGTCTTGATTTCTCCCTTTGTGGGAGGCTGCAAATTACTTAGAAGATGGTAACAAATATTAAGCATGAGGAACCAAACAAGGCTTTCTTGGAATTAATCAAAGGAGAAGGAGTTCTTCCCAAAAGGAATTATTGGGGAAAATTCAGAACACATAAAGAGCAAAATTCAGGGCTGAGATTTAACTAAGAAAAGTGGGAAAGAAAACAGGAGTATTCTGCTGCAGGGGTTAATTTTACGTATTAGAACAATACAGAGGGTGCACAAGAATATGATTACATCGCTAAAACAAGTTTGGGGTGAAAAAATGGGAAACTGAAGACATGAAAATACTGCAAGAGACATCCTGTAACCAGGATGCGGTCAGACAACATTGTTGAAGAAGACAACCGGCATAGGAAGAACGGACTTGAAACAAAAATAGGAGAGCATCAGCTTTCTTTCATGGTGTCATAGAATCATTTAGATTGGAAAGGACCTCTAAGATCCTCAAGTCCAACCGTTAACCTAATCCTAGTGTTAACCTATCTTTCGCAGCAGTAGGAAAGGTTACAGCAGGTAGTACACTAGAAGTGTGCTACTCTGCCTGATAGTTGGCTCTCAGTAGTAATAATGCCATTAAGCCATGTAACTGGGAAGGCTTTCCATGATCATCATTGCAGCGAGGATTGGAAGTAATGCTAATAAAAGGCAGTTCCCCAAGGGATGATATCCAAGCACATAAATCTAAGGAAACTCAGCAAGAGAAAGTACAATAACTATGCTAATGCAAAAAAAATAAATAAATAAAAATTTAAAAAAAAAATCAGTTGCATTCACAAATACATCTGGACAAGATACAAAAAACGTGAATTCAAAGACACTTTTTCTCAACCTTTTTTAGAGTTTGTACAGTTTAATTAAAATGGGGAGACTGACATGTCTGAGCTAAAATACCGAACGTATAAAGACTTAGGGAAAACCTCTGCTCTGAGTGTAAAAATAAGCCCCAGAAATAAAAAAAAAAAAAAAAAAGAAAAAAAAAAGAACCTTTAATAAGGTTAATGAGTTTCCTACTATCCACAAAGCTTACAACAGCATTTTAATGGAAAAGTTACTTTTCAGAAATTCTATTGGCTTTTTCAGGTTTAATAACAAAACAATTGGTTTTGAGATTTTTGTTTTTTCAAGATTAGTAAGAATATTTAGTGAGATGTAAATTCGGTTACTTTAGGATTTTCAGTTATAAGTAAGTAGAGTAACCAGGCAAGTAATATAAAATCTATAATTGCTTATCAGGAAGATCTAATATGCCCTCAATTGCCAAAACAGAAGGTCAGTGGAATAATACATTTGAAGAGTTTATTTTTTAAAAGTGTAATAGTATTTTTTCACAAAAAAAAAAAAGGAGGAAACAAAATATTGCCTAAACCTTTCAGAAAGCAATCAGACATAAAACTAAGAAACGGTAAGAGAAAACTACAGTATGTAGTTATCCGTAAGAATTTATATTATAGTAAATATAATACCTGAAAGTAAGAGTATATCTCATGCTCACTTGAACATTCATTTAAATTGCAGACAATATTTGGTTTATCTAAAATACATGGGCTTGTTGAAGGAATTGGTCTACAGACAACGAAAACTTAAAGCAGTAAGATGAATTATTTTACAAGTGTATTAGTAGTAGTAGTTATTCTTCCTTTATAGTGATGATGTGCAGTACAGAAAAAAATAGAGGTATTAAATATTGCAAATGCTTTAAAATTTTCCTGATCCAAAGTTTTCTTTTTACAAGATTTTATTTGTTAGATCTGTACTTTTAGTCAAAATAAAGCAAAATTACAGAGGGGAAGTGGGGTTTGGAGATGTATGAGCAGATAGAGACTGCATTTTGAATAAACTCAAAGTTCAAATGGCTTCCTAAATTCACACTTTCTGGGGAAAAGAAAGTACCATATCGCGCTTCAGGATAATACTCCTAGTTTTAGTAACAACCAACATTGAGGTGTTCTCAAAAAAAAGGAAAAAATTATCAGAGGAACATGGTGTACAGATACACTGCAGAGAGATAGGAAATTTGTTCAGGGAGAAGATTCAGTTGAGTTATGAAACGTACATTGGCAAGAGCTGTGGACCAGTGATGGGTCATTGTTCACAGTCGCTTTAACTGGGCACAACACAGCATTACCCTGCAAAAAAACTGCTCCCCCCGACTCCCACCTTGGCAGCTTATTCCCTCCTTTGCCAGCACAAGTGTGCTTGTCTTTTTTTAAGCGTTATTTCATCCCATTTTTTGACCAGTGCCAAGCATTTTTTTTTATATTATTATTAAAATCTTTGTCTTGAAAGTGTCATTATTTGGTGTAGTTGCATAATGCAGGCAAAACATGGGATGGGATGGGTGCTGCTTTCCCAGCTGCAGGTATGTGTGAATTTGGGGTGGGTGCTGAGGTCCTTTGTGCTGCAGTGGGGACCCCAATTTTACAGGATAGCCCCTGTGGCAGGAGACAGCCTGACTGCGTAACGAGTAGGCAGAGGCAGAGCATGTCAGGAATTTAAATGGGAGGAAGAACAGAGGGTATGGAGGCCTAAAAATAAAATAGGTTAAAAACACAGACTTGATGAGTGAGATAGAAACCATCAACTATTTCAGGCATCTCATACCAGTCTGAAGAATGAATGCTGTATAATTCTGATACTGACAAGCCAATAAAAACAGACTGATTTGGTGGATGCTGCTTGTACAAGACCTCACCTGTACTGGTTTGCAGAACACTGTATGTGTGTATGTACATATCTATGTAGACATATATATGTATACGTACACATACACACACATATACAAAATACCTTGTTCAAATGACCATGTGCAAGCCAGGATAGCTTAAAGATAATAAGGATGTGCATGCCAAAGGCATCATTCGGTATATTGTTTGCTATGGGTATGTGTTGTTCATTCATAAATTTCCTTTTTCAAATAGAAAGCGTGAACTGTAGACGCTAGAAAAGATCCTAAACATAAAGGAAGTCTTGGCTTGTAAGCTTGAGTATCAAAAACTATTGAAACAAAACTGCAGTTCTGCGCACAGAATACGGTATGACAGGACATGTTACCGAAGGGACTGTTTGAGGTCTATTGCATTTGAATTTTTCTTTGAAATTTGTATGAATTGATTTTTCATAAATTCTTGTGGGGCATAGTAAATTGAAATACTAGATTCCAAACAATTGTTGAAAGTTTGGTGAAAAATGTGGCATATTCAGAAACATGTAAGTGAAGTAATTACAAAGTTACAGCAGCTGGTTATAGAAGACAACGTGGAGACTTGTTACATATATGCCATGATTAAAATTCTGATCCAAGGACTCAAGGAGAAATTGAGTGGTGGAATTAGCCGTAGTCATCCCCTACTGTAGGCACTTACCATTTTTTTAGTCATTTTTTTAAGGTTGTTTCTGCTTCTGTGTCTGAAAGGACCAAAGTTAACATTTATGAGTGTCATGATACTGGAGAGGTATCTTCTTTTCTCTGATGACATTTCTAATATAGGTCAACCTTTTTCAGTAAGAGATAGACAAGTATCTTCACACAAAACAGATGCTAAAACTTTCAGTTTTCTTTTTCGCAGAAGTATGACTTTCTTGTGATTCACAGCAGTAAGGTCTTTCAATAGAAAATAAGCCTTTTATTCCTTGAATTGCCATAAAAATAATGCCATCATATTTGGGGATTTGAGGTGCCATCATCCCCAGCCTCTCAGAATGAAGATTATGACTGAGTCAGCTATCTGCAGCTTTCTGGATTTTTTTTGGAACAGATTTCTTGACTACTTGCATTTGTCCTTTCTGAGATATTTTTTATGATGATAGTAATTCTGCAGTCTTCCATATTCTGTGACCCTGAATGATACACGAGGTAGAAATTTGCTCAGGTATCATGGTGTGAGGACATGCCCATTTGTATTATACCCTACTACTACTGTAAAAGCAACCACATTTTCTGTCATGTTATCTGGGCAATTTGTAGTTCTACATCACTGCACGCTTGCCATATTATAGTTATTTTACTAGCTCCACTGGTGCATTACATGCCCTAATGGCTTCCCGTGTTTTGTTTTGCAAATGAGGAGCTCCATCTCTTGCAGAGCAATGGCTCTAAGTTTATTTCCTTTATGTTACATTGTATTGTAAGTAGCTTTAATAAAGCTTATATTGGCCCATTTATCTCCCTGCTGGTGTTTAGATATCACTCGCAGTGGGGACTTCTGTTGGAAAAGGTTCACAAGTGTTGGCCTCACATGTCTGTTCTTGACTCATCTGTTCTGCTTCCTTGGTGTGCCTGCTCTTGTCCTTGCACTTTTCTCATCTTTTTGCCCTCGTTGCAATCCAACACCAACTTATCCAAATGAGCACACTGGTGGCACAAAGGAATTCCATGTGAAAAGCAATGTGTTTTTCAGTGACTGGACAAACCAGATGCAGATGCCTTCCAAATGATCAATGCACCATGTGCACTTGAAAGCCTTGGTTTTGTCTTCTCCTATATTCTCTTGCAGCCTAAGCCTTCTCCATTCTCTTACCCTAATGACCAGTTTGAAAGACTTTGGCTGTTCTTCCATTGCTGAAGAAACTAAGTTGTGCATTTCCCAGAGGACTTGGTAATGCATCACCATAAGAATATCCAATAGCACTTTATTCATTTCAGAAGAGATATGATTGTTACCTGATTCCTATCAGTGGCAGAAATCCCTGTGTGATCACATCTCTATAAATGCCTAGAAAGCTGACTGAAGATAGCCATGATCATCAGATAACAACAGCAGAATTTAGCACAAATAATTTCCTCTTTCATTTTGTAAACCCCAACAAATATCTCCTGTTGCTTATGAGTTTCTTCAAAGAAGAGTTGCATCTTTTGCTGCTAAGTTTCTAATTATATTTGTGATATGTTTGTCTGGAGTTTCAAACCATTAGTAGAATTTGATAGCATGATCATCAGCTACATAACATAAACTTGTATGATCAACACATTCAGCAGCTTATCTCAAAAGGTAAACTGGAGAGATCCTGTCACTAATTTGACTTTATCCAAGCATGCACTTTGATATGGTAAGTATGACCCAGTTTTCTTGAATCCTGAATAATGTATTGCATTAATCACTCTTGTCATTCCATTCTTCCAAGCTCTGAAATCTTGCTTGAAATTAATTACACCGTCCAGTTTTATTCATCACAGTGAGTTCCTCACACTTCTGTACTGTTGAGAGTGGTTTTATTGGCTAGACCAAAAGTTTGCCTAGCCATGTATCTTGCTTCTGATGATGGCCAGCATAAACATCTTTGTGCTTAAGGATTTTTTTTAACAAAAGTACCCATGTTAAATGTTTACATGTTTTACATTATTTAATGTATGATATCTATAATGGAGGAAGCATCACTGAATACTTACCCTGTCTAGGAATTTGTCCTATTGTTTCTGTGAGGGTAAATTTGCAAAAGTGTAAGTCATTTTTAACCTGCTGTGAGCGGTACTCTCCCAGAGGATGGGTTTAAGCGGCCTTACACAGTCAGTACTTTTTTGATGGAGTCTTTCCTGAAGTGCAGCTTGTTAGGCCCTTTGCCATGATGGTCCTGTGATCTGGATTTGCCAGTGGATCAGAGGAAGAAAGCCATATAACATGGAAAGTATGGGTGTCTCTGAATAAAACCTGTGGATGGCTTCATATTAGTGACACCAGGCAGTTTCAACTACACTCTGTGCAACGTCTCCTAATTCTCTCTGCCCCAAACCTCCACCATTGTAACAAGTGCCGTGTTCTGCCCTTGAAGTCACAAGTTTTGATAGAGAGCAACCTGCTGGAAGTTATAGAAGCTATAGGGGCATGATAACATATTCTTAAGTTAACCGGTCAACTGTGGTTCGGGAGTTATTTCACCAGAGCTTCATCATTTTTTCAGTTTAGGTGTTGTAAGTCAATTTAAGTTGGAAAAGGTTCCAGGCTACCTAGGAGGCTGAAGGTAGAGAGAAGAGACTTAGAAACAAAAATCAGAGTTTTATGCTCGGAGACCAGCCGCTGGGCACTACTGGGGTGCAAAGCGATGTTTGGTGGGTAATGACTGGTTTCTGTAGCGCAGAATTGTATCGAAGGAGCCTGAGGGAGGGAAGGAGGAGGCAGGAAGGTGCCGCTGCCAGCCCAAGGGGCCTGCGGCACCCGCGATGGCCGGGGCCGCCTCTTTGTGTGGAACCAGCGCGAAGATGGCGCGGGGGCCGGCGGCAGCGCCGCCGTGAGGGGACGACGCAGGCCCTCGGCCGGCCTCCTCCCGCCGGCCTCCTCCCCTCCTCCCCGCCGCCTTCCCAGCGGCCGCCGAGGGCCGGGGGCGGCCGGGCCGGCCGGGGCTCGGCGCCGCCGCCGCCGATGGGGGAGTGCGGGGTGCCCCCCCAGGTGCAGCTCTTCCTCCGCGCCTGCGAGCAGGGCGACTGCGAGACCGCCCGGCGCCTCCTCGGGCTGCCCGGCAGCAGCGCCGAGCCGGCGGCCGCCTCCGCCTGCGGCAGCGAGGAGCCGGCGGAGCCCCGCGGAGAGGCGGCGGCGGTCGTCGCCACCCCGGTCCCGGTCCCGGCAGCCGCCGCCGTCCCCGTGGACTGCACCGACGAGGCCGGCAACACAGGGCTGCAGTTCGCGGCGGCGGGCGGCCACGAGCAGCTGGTGCGGTTCCTGCTGCGGAAGGGGGCCTCGGTGCAGAGCAGGAACCACTACGGCTGGAGCCCGCTGATGCAGGCGGCCAGGTAGGGGCGCACGCTTCACCCCCACCCGGGGGGGTCTCCGCCCGCAGCCGCTGCCGCCGGTCCCCAGCCTCGGGTCGCGCCCGCAGGCACCGGCCTGCTCGGAGGACGGGCTCGGCCCCTGCGCCCCGGTCCCTGCCGGGGAGGGCGCCCGGGAGCGGCCCGAGGAGCCGGGCGCCCACCTGCCGCCCTCCCCGCGGCTCCCCGGGGGGCAGGAGGGGTGGCGGGGGCTGGTGCGGAGAGGCATCCATCCCAGGCATCCATCCCAGGCATCCAGGTATTGGAGCTGGGCACCCCTTGATAATGCCAGGGTGAAGAAAGCACCCCAGAGCTGCAAGGGGTCACCCGAACCCCAAAACGCTGCATGCTCATCCTCCCTTCCTTGGCAGGGAGATACGTGCAAAACCCCTGACCAGTTTCAGTCCTTCTTCTCTTAACCCTACCTGTTGGAAAATCACCTCCAATTTAAAACGGATTGAACTAAGTATAAACAATTCATTTTGCTTGCCTTTTCCTTATTTTCCTAAAGGGCTCGCTGGAGGATATGCAGAATCATTATTTTGGGTATTAGTGGCAGAGCTGGGTTGTTTTCAGTATTGTAGCATTCTCGTATCACTCACCGCAGAGCTGCGGATGGTTCCAGTGTTGCTAATGCTTGAGTTTCTGCTTATCTCAATGTATACAAATACCCGCTGGGTTTACATATTTTGCAAGGTTGGGGGGCCGTGTTCTACTTTGATAAATCAATGCTTAATTGAGAGATTTTTTTTTTCTTTTATAACTGATTAAAATACTTGGAAGAAAAAAAAATCTGTTTGAAAGTCAACATTCTCTTTTCAATTAAAGCCCACAGAAAGTTCCCAAAGAATGAGTCACACAGCTGGTTTTCCAGTAAGAACAAGGAAGACAAGGTTCAGCAGTTCTGTTATTTTATGAAGGTTAAAAAAAAAAAAAGCCCCAAAAACATTCTTAGATTTTTTCCTTAATGAAAACCTCACCCTCGTTCTCTAAAAACAATAAACTAAATCACCATAGTCTTCTAATTGTTTTAAAGAAATGACTTGCTACTATTTGAAACGTATGATAAATATTGAAGCCTGGGGAGGAAGCTTAAAATGGAAGAACATGTTTGTTTGTTTTTTTAATGGATAACCGAAAAGAAAATATAATGACTGTGCAAGCATAGGTCTCAAACTATGTACATGTTGAATTTTCTGGCTGTGTTTAGTCCCGTTGAAATTGGTGAGATAGCATATATGTATAAAAGTAATCACGTTTGCAGAGATTGCGGGATCTACTGAAGTGGCACAGTGAAGGCTACAAGCACAGACTCCTCGCAACTTGACAGTCCCTGGAAACTTTCTTCTGCAACTTAATGTTTTCTGGAAAGAAGCTAGGGAGTTTGTGTCTCGTGTCTCATGTCTCTGTTAGTGGTCAGTAGTGTTCCTGGGGATTTCCTCAAGTACCGTTTGTTCTGTTTCAGAGTGCAAAAGCAGCTTTCAGGAACAAAGCTTGGTTGTGTTAAACACTGCACAAGCATATAGTAACTTATGATAGCTACAACAAGCAGTGCAAAAGTACACATCTTATAAATGTATTATGTTTATTAAAGTGTGGGATTTTACCTCTCCCCAGTTGAGGAGCAAGGTTTCCATTTTCTCACTGTGAGCAAGCTGGTTTGAGGTATGGTGTTGGTATGAGGTATGGTAGCGGGGGGCTGCAGGGGTGCCCTCTGTGAGCAGAGCCCAGCAGCTGCCCCATGTCAGATCAGAGCCAGCTCCAGACGGCTCCAAAAGGGACCTGCTGCTGGCCAGAGCCGAGCCAGTGAGAAACACTGGTTGGGCCTCTGGGAGAGCAGATTTAAGGAAGGGGGAAAAAAACCTGCTGCAGCACAACAGCTGGGAGAGTGAGGAGTGAGAAGCAGCCCTGCAGCCCCCAAGGTCAGTGCAGGAGCAGGGCAGGAGGTGCTCCAGGCACGCAGCAGCAGTTCCCCTGCGGCCTGTGGAGAGGCCCCTGGTGGAGCAGGCTGTCCCCCTGCAGCCCACGGGTCCCACACGGAGCAGATCTCCACGCTGCAGCCCGTGGAGGAGCCCCCGGTGGAGCAGGTGGAGGTGGCCTGGAGGAGGCTGCGGCCCATGGAGAGCCCCCGCAGGAGCAGGCCCCGGGCCGGAGCTGCAGCCCGTGGAGAGGAGCCCACGCAGGAGCAGGGGGCCTGGGGGGAGCTGCCGCCCGTGGGGGACCCGTGCTGGAGCAGTTTGCTCCTGGGGGATGGATGGACCCCGTGGTAAGGACCCATATCTGGAGCAGTCCTGAAGAGCTGCTGCCTGTGGGAAGCCCATGCCGGATCAGTTTGGGAAGGACGGCATCTTGTGGGAGGGACCCCACGTGGAGCAGGGGCAGGGAGTGACCATGAAGGAGCAGCTTTAAGGACTGACTGCAGCCCCCGTTCCCCTGCTCCACTTGGGGGGAGGAGGTAGAAAAAGGTGGAAGGGTTGGGAGAAGGTGTTTTTAGTTTGAGTTTCTCAAATATTTAAGTATATATTTATATAGGTAATAAATGTTACTAATTTCCCTATGCTGAGTCTATGATCGTTATTTTGCCTGTGATGATAATTGAATGATCTCCCCGTCCTTTATCTCAACCCTTGAACCCTTTGCATCATATTTTCTCCCCCTTTTCCTTTGAGGAGGGGGAGTGATAGAGCGGTTGTGGTGGAGCCCAGCTGAGTAAAACCACCACGTATGGCTTTCATGATTGTCTTTTGCTTAATGGCAAATTACCAGAGCCTCTCACAGTCAACATCTATCAGAGCGGTGCTGCTGGTGAAACCAGTGTCAGAGTCCAGTTTCCCTGAGGTGTTCTACATGAGGAGAGCTCATCTGGTCCCCCTGGTGCTAAGTTCAGCTTCCTTTATGAAAGCAATGGCCACCCGCTATATTCTTTTTTGAGCTTCATGAGCGCATCACAGTTGCCTGTCTTCACTGAGCCACCTTCTGTTCTGGGAGTTTGTTGATTTTTTTTTTCCCAACCGCAAAGCAAGGGGTGATGCAAATGTCTTTTTTATGGATATGGTCACTTGGTGCATGTGAAACAATTTAGGAAGGTGCAGTCCACCAGTAAGGTGACCATGGTCACGTTCAGTGATGTGTGTGTGATCTCACATAGCAAGTATCTCAGTCATTTCCATTAGTTGATACGCTGAATTGGTAACAAATTTTTCTGTGTTCAGAGTCTGACTGTTTTCAGAGTATGTCGGAAGCCTCTGCCGTCCAAGGTGTTAATTCTCTTCTTCCCCTTTCCTCTTTATTTCTCTCAAGGTTTGGACATCTAAGCGTGGCTCACATCTTGCTGGAAAATGGTGCTGATCTCAACGCACAGAATAAGTTGGGAGCCAACGTCCTCACAATGGCCTCTAGAGGCGGCCATGTCAGCATGGTGAAATTGTTGCTGGAATCTGGAGCTTTTGTAGACAATTACGACCATTTTAGCACAAATGTGCTTAACAGCAGCAGAGACGACCTTCCTGATATCACTCCACTGATGGCAGCCGCTCAACATGGACATGAGGCAGTGGTACATCTGTTATTAGACTGGGGAGCTGATTGCAATTACACTGTGAAGACTATGGGCTGGAGTCCTTTAATGCTGGCAGCTGTTAGTGGAAAGGTGAGCTTGGCACAGCAGCTCATGGAGAAGGGTGCCAATCCCGATCACCTGAATGTACTACATAAAACACCTTTTGAAATCTCTGTTGGCTTCAAACATAAAGACATGAAGGACTACCTGGAATCTCTCACAACAATTAGACCCCAGGCAGGTATGGAGCATTAGATTTTTGTTTTGTCTTCTTGGAGTTTTGATTGCGTATTTGGAAACTGAAGGTGTTATGTTGTGTGTACACCACGTTCTTTAAAATTTGTAACTAGACTGAAAATGTTGGAGTAGGTATACCTACCTTGGGTGATGCAGGAATACTCAACTTCAGCAGATGTCTTCCAGGTTAACATGGTAGAATTCCTGTTCTGCAGTAAAAATTTTTAAAACATTTAAAATATTGTAATGTTTTGGGTTTTTTAACCTTTAAAACACATGATACAGGCACTCATTTAGAAAGAAAATTTAAAAAGGCTTACTTGATAGGGGTCTAAAGAAGAGATACTAGAGAGAAGAATAAGGACATCAAAGAAAGGATATCACGAACTTGGAGAAAACTTTTAAAAGATAGAAAATCTTGAAAACCTGCCTTGTAGTGAGAGACTAAAGATGTTCTGTCTGCCTAGTTTCATGAGGTGATTAAGAGAAGTGATTAATAAAGCTTCCACGTTAAGGACAGGACATCCAGTACTTGAGGGTCTTTTTGTACAGCAGCCAAAGAAAAAAACCTGCAAGTTTAAAGTCAGAATTTGAATGGGAAATAAGACAGCAATCTTTGCAGTGAAGTTTAGACCTGGAATGACTTAGAAAAGGTGTAGAAACCCTGACATGTGCAATCAAGGTTGAATGCTTTTCTAAAACTTATCATCAGATTGTCTTTGCTATGTGTCACGTACAAGGTCTGTGGTACGCAGAAAAACAGATTAGCTTAACCTGATAGTTTCTTCTGGCCTTCAGCTCTCTGAGGGTATGAACCCTTCTCAAAGCCCTTTGATAGTAGACTGTGTAGTATAAGAAAATGAAGTATTAATGTGGATGAATAACAAGTTATCATGTGCTCCACTTTTCTGATCCTTGAAGGAGAGGGGAATACTTAATTTCAGAACTTCATAAAACTTGTACCAACCTTCTCCACTCAAGCATCATGTGCCTGCAGTGTGCGTGCTCATACATGTACACATATACACACACGCTGTGCTAATTTATGTACAAAATTAGATCAGAAGTACATCATCTTGATGCAAATCTCAAGTAAGATGAACTGCAGAAATGCTGCTTTTATGGTGGTTTTAGTTCTGCACAGTAATACATGAATTATGTGCGTTGAATGAGATAAGGGAAGAGAAACAGTCTGACTGTGCAGTTAATGAGTGTGTAGTGGTGTAGCTTTAACCAGGAGAGCTTAAGGATGTAAAAAATCCAGGTTTTTGTAGAGAGGTCATACCTTGTGTTGATGATCGAATGGTTTTGAAAGATGTGAGCTAACTTTGACTACAACTTTATCAAGTCTCAAACAATATGTCCAGTGCCACATAATCAACCAAAAGGACATAATAGTATGTTGTATGTTGTTACTAGTTATTTTCTTTCTGAATTACGAAGCAAATTTGTATTCTGTTGACAGCTATCTGTATGCATGCTTGTAGGATTTTCATTTTTATTGAAGATAAAGGTTAAGCCTATCTGTTGTCACCTGTTTGTTTGAAATACTAATGATTTTTATTTTTTTTAATGTACTTATTGTTAGATATCTCTGATTTCCTTCCAAATTAACTTAGCTTTTCTTGATAGGTGGTTCTATAGAATAATGTTATGATTGGCTTATGCTGGTTTTGTTGTGAATTTGCTTCCTTTTCCTTCTCCAGAATTTGTTTATTTAATACAGAAATGTATTAAATCTGTTCATGAAGTCAGGCAGTTTGGTCTGGACATTGTGTTGGACGTTTGAACATCAGTAAGTCATTTCAGAGGTTGAGACCTTATTCTGTATGTGGCTGACTGGGGACTCTTTTCGAGGTGCTTGTGCCTCATAATGCAGACTGATGCTGGGAGACATTTAACTAGAGGGTGTGGAAAAGCAGCGAGGCAGGATAGGCATCTAGTTTTCCGGCTCTAGAATTTTCAATAAGGGTAGGAGTGACCCTAAAGAACATCTTTTCCAGGTGCTACCACCCATTCAGCCACGGTGGCAGAAAGCCTGCAGGCTATGTTAGTCTGCTCTAAGCTCTCTGCCACGTGTGATACCCAAAGAAGCTTATTTAAATCTTAGCTAATTATTTTTCTGTTACACTGCAGCGTAGACATACCCACAATCCCAGTCTCCTACTTAAAGCTTGTTAATTTTTATTTAAATTGGGTCTTATTCCTGCAGGTCAAGCTTCCCTTGTACTTTAAGACTCAGGACCAAAATCTGACATTTCCTTCTGCCCCAGAGAAAGTTTGAACTCACTCAGATGTTGACTCATAGGTTAAGTTGGAGCAAGGGCTTTCATACAGTCAAGCTACCAGGCAGAACTGTCTGACTGCAGACGTTTGCTCATGATGAGCCTCTGACAGAGACCTTGGTTGCTTAACAGTGTGCAGAATCAGACGTCTGGGGGATTTGCTAGTGCAGTGCTTTATATCTTGCCTGTGCATTTGCATGTAATCTCTGTGCATGCAGAGTTGGCCTGATGCTGCTGGAAAGTCTTCTATA
Source organism: Anser anser (assembly GCF_964211835.1). NCBI lineage: Eukaryota > Metazoa > Chordata > Aves > Anseriformes > Anatidae > Anser > Anser anser. The sequence continues at coordinate 65,781,410 of NC_139721.1, forward strand.
ATCGTCCAACTTAAAGCATTGAAGTCTGTTTAAACTAGAGTGGATTTGCATTAAAGCAGGTGAGCGTGCCTGCCACCTCTGCTGAGGGCAAGTTTCCATCAGCAATAAGGTAGTAACTGGGGTGGAGAAGAGGTTAACAACGTTAGGCTTCCACATAAATTTCTGCATCAATGTTTGGCCATGGCTTTAGCCTCCTCTAGCACTGGAATCAGTATATCCTGGGGGAAACAAACAAACAAACAGATCCTTTCTCTCCTGTGGAAGGCAGCAGAAAATGAAATTGTCTTCTGAACCATTAACCGTGACCCTATATAGGTAAGGTGAATTGCATCTCGAATGAAAGCACCTCTCTTCTATGAGCTGTTTTCAGTAACAAAATCAGAACTGCCCCTGACAGCCTGGGTGTTGCCTGTGTCTTCTGGCACCTCTTCGTGGTCTCCTGCTCCCCGAGGCAGCGTCTCTTCCAGGCTTTGCACATGCCAAGTGCAGAGTCCCATCCTTTCCTCAATTAGTCTTTTGAGATCTGTTTTCCATCAGTGAGTTCATACACAGTTCCTTCTATAGAGCAGTTTCTTAATCAGGAGAAAACTTAGGACCCACGGCTCCAGTTCCCAGTCGTAAATTAAGAGTTTCTCATGTTGTGGGGGGCTTTTCAGCAACTGTTTTTTGTTCAGCATTTTCAAATGACTTCCTCTGAAGTCAAGCCACGAACATGAACCTTTTCTGTTTTACCATAAAATGGCAGAATCGGACCTGAGAGACCTCTCAATGTCACTTGTTTTCCTACAAATCTTCTTGCCCCATTGGCTCTGTAGTGACAGTAATGTTTTGGAAGACAGAGAAGGATATATTTTTTTGGTTTGAGTGGAAGGTGCAAAATATGTCACTATTTTTTCCTCTTTGTATATATTGCCAACCATTTCAAAGCACTGGGAAGGCACGTAGAACGAAAGATCCTTCACTCAAAGTCTTACAATTGTAATAATTACGGTTCTTTTTAAGATGATGATGATCTGGGAGCTGAAGGATCTCTATTAATGCACAAACTGTGTATTTGAATCATCACTATTATTTTTGTGACCTTCAAAAATTAGCTTGTCAATATTCAAGAGGAAGTAAAAAGGGAGCATCTTATAAAACTCCTTTTGAATCCCTTTCCAAAATAGTCCTGTGTTACTTGAGTGTTTGCTGTTGTACAGAGAATTACACCAGACCACAGAACTGTACTGTGGTTCTTTCATTGATATTTAAGTCTTCCAGGCAGGAAACAGAAGTTTCCAAATAAAATTTCCTGATACAGAATGGAAGTTGAAAGGCAGAGCCAGTACTGGTATATTACAGTGTGTAGCCTTACCTCTGCACACAGAACCATACAGGTGAGTCGTTGTTCCCACAGGGAATAAAAATCTGTGCTCTCTTCATTCTTACTAAATGCATGTACAAACATCTTTTATGGTATATTTATGTATATATTTTTTCTATATATTGTGTATTTTTTCTATAAAATTTTATTAGATTTTTTTTGCCTTTCAAATGACTCTTAATAGAAATATGTGTTTTTCAGATACAGAAAAGAGGCAACCTGATGTCTTCCATGCTTTGAAACTGGGTAAGTACTGACAGGGTTTTTCCATCATGTCTGGTTCTTGCAACTACAGAGTATGCTTGTTTGCTAACATGGGAAACTGAATTGTGTTCTGTTTTAACCCGCAACTACTTTTTTCCCCTCTTTTTCATTTAAAAAATACATTTATTTCTGTAATTTTTATTTATTTTTTTTCACATTCCAATATGAAAAAGTCCTTATGAGCTCCTTGTTGTGCCCTTCATGCCACAATGGTGTGATTTAGTAGTTTCCAAGACCATGCTACCTTTAACATGATTTTTTTTCCTTCCTGGTAGTCTTGAAGTATGAAAATAAAACTGCAAAAAATACACTGGTCTCTACTCCATATGGACGTTTTCATTGCTGTTTAAAGTTGCTTCAGGAAAAGGGCAATTGTCTCGAATCCTGCACATTCTTTCATGACTGGGAGCGACTTTTCATGAGCACAAAATTGATAAATCTGTTTTGTCACAAAGAGAAAAAGACAATGCCATCCTGTTGATTTAAATTCGATTCAAGCTGTGATGGGTTGCACTCCTGGTGAATGGCTAACTGCTTGCTGGTTACCTATTTTCCTGGATCTTCTAGCATAGGAATATGTGCTGAAATTATGGGTTTGGCCTGAGTATTGCCATCTGATGGCGTTGGCTTGGGAAACAGGACTATTCGCTTTCTGCTGAGGTTGCTGATAATGCCAGAGATCAGAAACTCTACCCTGTTGGCAATCTGTTTGACAGCTTAGAGAGGCTCAGTCTTTGAGCCTTCTCTGATTCCTGCTTTTATAATTGGTGTTTTGCTTTTTAAACATGTTCTGAGCTATACAATAGCACCTGTAGCCTACTGTCAGCGGTCCTAGCTATGTGGACAGGAAAAAAAAAAGTCACTGAGCAGTAAAAGTAAAGGACTTGATGGATTTATTTAATATCACTTCAAATAAGGAAAGAAGTCATTCTCATGTGAGATTAAATCTTGCATCCAGTGAACTAATGAGAGGTGTCCCATGAGACCTATGAGAGTCTCACAAGGGTCTTTCCCCAGTCAGCCTTCCCTTACTGGGGGCCAAGATGTCCCAGGCAGTGAGGTGCCGTTGGTAATACAGCCTCGTGGATGCAGTGGATGTAGTAATACTGTGCTGTGTAACAAAGCTGTGCTTTCTGTGTCTCTCGCAAAGAAAACCTGATCCATGGAAAGCTGGCTGTACCCCTCCAGACTGTGATGTGTGCACGTAGTGAACTTCAGGGTTGGTGTGATGTGTGCGTGTAGAATAAGTGAACTTCAGGGTTGAGCACAGCTACCTCTCCTTCCAGCTTTTTGTCCATTTACCTGCTTCTGCCTGTAACGTAATCATGAATGCTCTGATGAGGTTTGTCTTCTTGCTTTCAGTGGGGAGCTGCAACCCGAAGGAGAATTCTGAGTTAGTACCTTTTTGATGAGTTTTTGCATCTTTTTTTATTTGTATGCGAATGATATTGTGAAGGAAAATACCACTGTTTCTCAACATCTGTCCAAATGGATTTCAGCAAAACACCTTTAAATCAACAGTTATCTTCTAAATTTTATTCTTACTGCATTCATTCCTATTGAAAATCCAGAGTTGTATTTTCAAATGGTCAAGTCTGACCTTAGCATCGAGATCTAATCCAGGGTTTGGTACTGCAGCTAAACAGTTGCTTTTTAACTAACCATTGTAAGTCACCATCTCAGAAACTTTATGGCTTTTGGGGCTAACAGAACTGGAAATGGGCAGACATAATTGTGAGGAAGAAAGAGATGATAGGTAGCAGTAGTGGGAGGTCTGTCATACGTGTCAATTCTTCACATGTAAGCTGCCAAAACTTATTCTGGAAAGCCTCGTGTCAGCTACATTTTAGAAAGCTCAGCCGTCCTTCTCATACCTGTGTAACTTTTGGTATGAGATTTAAAAACATTAAAGCTGGCTAGAAAGGAGTCAAATCAATATTGGTCAGTGTGCTGCATTTGTTTTTCTCTAGAATACACAGCTGTGGATGGCAGCTGGCAGCATTGTTTAAGAGGACTTTGCTAGGTTAAGAAGTGTCCAGGACAGAGTTCGAAGTCAATTCTGGAGTCTCTGTAGGTTCCAGGGTTTCTGTTTAACAAAATTTTTGATGCAGTTCTGTGTTAAAAAAGCCACTTGGTGTCTTTTACTAAATTGGGACATGGAAAATGAGGTCTGTGCTTTTCTTTCCCCTTCCAAGAAATTAGATGATGAGTGGGGGTGGATGTTAGTTTCAGTGCATGCATTCAAGTGCCTGCAGGGTTTATCTGGAATTCTGACTGTCTTTCCAAGGAAAATACTGACACCAGTGACTGAGCTGAAGGCAGTCCATGCCATAAAGCAGTTTACTGTTTGAAGTGGTTTTTTTTTGGTTTTGTTTTGTTTTTTAAAGTGTAAGAATTTTTCCATTTGCATGGCAGTTGACAGTCTGCTTCTTTTTGCCTCTGTTCCTGCAATGGTACATATTCAGTCTGAGATCTTTCTTTCCTCTCAGCTTCTTCTGTGCTTTTGTCAACCATATGTCATCAAAAAAGTAAGGGAGGTGGGCAAATTTAAGCCCTCTGCTTAGGATGACCCTGACTACCTCAGACATTTTTTTAAATTGCTTGTTCCTACCTTTATTAAGATTTAGGAAAAAAAAAAAAAAGAAACACAACCTAGCTAACGTATGTTCCGTAGCAGATTTTGCACTGCTTTTTGTAATCTAGACAAGAACTCAGTGACTGCCAGCCTCTTTTATCTGGAAACTTGACTGTTAGGTTTACTTCTAAAAAAGGATGACAGGAATTACTCTTGAGGAAGGAGTAGGGAAGTTTTGCGTTGGAAATTAAATATCAGAAGTAGAATTAAAAAAAAAAATACATTCTGAATATAAGAAGTTTGAGCACTGGTATAGACTAATTCACTGGGAGGTTGTGGAATTGTATCAGTCGTGGTTTTTAGAAGCAGCAAACAACCTTTGTAGGAGGAATTACTGGTCGATATGACCTAGGGCGTTGTTCTACTTGCTCGGGGCAAGAATGACCTTTGTCACCTTCAGAGTGCCTTTGTACCCATCTTCTTTGGTTCTAGAATTGTGGTTTTCTGTGATATCTGTCTAAGGAAATGCAATGGGGGATCTTAGTCCTGCTGAATGGCAAAGCAGTTGTCTCCGCATCGTTACTTTTCCTTCTGCATCATCTTCAGACAATTTTATGGAAAAGTTTCATACACGTGTCTTCACATGAGACACACTGCAGTTTATACAGCTTTAATGGCTTAGTCATTATTTGAGAAAATTATTCTTGTAACAGAATTGTACTGTAAGTGCACAGGTATGTAAAAATATGAGGGAAAATAGTGCCTCCAGCTTATATCACAACTTCCCGTAGCCAGTGAAAATGTATCGACGAAGAAACAGAGATTGGTACAAACACTTACTTTTAATGTTTGAAGCTGTAGTATTGCAATTCTGTAGTACTGACAGTTCTATATGTCTGTTGTTATTGATACTGCTTTATTGTTTAATGTGCAAAATGTTTTAAAGGACTATATACATTGAAGTGATACATACCGTATTTCTTCTGTTTTAATTCCACTAAACGTAGACCAGTGTCAGCAAATCAAAGTACATATTAATTCAGTGGCTAAGCAGTTCTATGTTGCTGATGTAGATTTTTTTTTTTATATCACTGTTTTGCAGGCAACTTTCAGCTGGTTAAAGAGATAGTTGATGAAGACCCAAGTCAGGTCAATATTACCAATGTTGATGGTGCATCTCCGTTAATGATTGCAGCTGTAACTGGGCAGCTGCCCCTCGTCCAGCTCCTTGTTGAGAAAAATGCTGAGATTGACAAACAGGATAATGTTCATGGCTGGACAGCACTAATGCAGGCCACATACCATGGGTAAGTTGTATGCTGTCTGGGTCGAACAGAAAAGAAGTTTCATTCTTCTTACATCCAGATAGAAAAGATCTTTTTGATATTGACTTTGGAAGCAGAGAGCTCTTGACAAGAATTGTGGAGGCTTGTGACCTCAATTTTCTAAAACACGTAGGATGCCCTCAGCTTTTCTGAACAGACCCAAACAAGTTTGGATTTCAGAAATGAGTGGCATATATGGAAACGCGAGTCTTGCTCTGTAAGCACTGGGAACATTGTGCTCCAGGCAGGCGCTAGGAGCTTTGATGCAGATTTTGACTTCCAGCCTTTGATGGCTTTCAGTCCTTTGTAATATATTATCACCCCAGATCAGGGTTGTAAGCCTACACCAAGTTACGAAACTCAATGTAATCACCTTTCTGTGTGCCACGTTTGCCAGTCTTAAAACCGTTCTTACAATTCCTCTCTTCAGAAGTTTTCATTTAACTTTTCTGGAGTGTGTCCACTGGAGAACTGACTTTTTTTTTTAATCAAAAGCTATTTTATAAATTGAATTTCACGTGTAATCTCTGTCATAAAGTTGGCAATGTCAAAATACATGACACTCATGTCTGAATTCAGACACTCCTCTTGTCTGTGATAACAAGGACTGGAAATCCTTATACTCAGAAGAATCTCAGCTTACCCCTTCTTAGGAACAACAGTAGTTGGGGGCAGTTTCTAGTTAGAAGGAAGGAGCAAGCAAAGTCTGTGTGAGTCAGGGGCAGTGGAGGATTGAGTCACTCTGTACACCCTGAAGGTGCAGGACTGGAAAGGAGGTTGGGACACATTTTTAAGGAAACGAAGAAGTAATGGGAAATGTGCAGAGGAGCTACATTGGGGATAAAACAGAGTTTTTGTTAGAAGAGAGAGAGAACGTTCATTCTTCATTTTAGGTTGACTTTATTTGGAGTATGTTCAGGTAGAAGGAATGCTCTGAAGTGATCTTCAGAGATCTGTTTGAGATCTGTTTGTCAGCTTCAGAGTTAGAGCTGGCAGTCAACTATTGCTACTTAAGCACATTGTTCTTCAGTATGGCTTATGCGTGTCAGAGTTTGTTTTTATACAAGTTTAGTCTCAGTGTAAGAGGAATTTTATATTAAAAATATTTTCCACAGCTTTGTTGTCATTGCTTATTTTGTATTGTTTTTAATTTGCAAGGCTAGTCCTGCTATTTATTCAGGTATATGAGAAAGGAGAGGGGTTAATGGGAATGGGATGATGATTCCTTTTATGCAACTTGCTTTTATGAGCTTTTATTAGGAGGTGTTTGTATTATCACTTACTGCTGATTTGTTTTTGCATTTAAGATACATCAAGGAAATTTGTGTCTCTAATCAAGTGATTTGCTGTTTGGAGTTCATAAATTATCTTTAGTCAGTAGGGGTTTTATTAAATGGATTTTTTTTTATCTGTTCTGAATAGGAAGCTGTGTTTAAGTATTAGCAGTGTTGTGTGATGACTTCTGGACTGACCTTTGTATTTTCACCTGCTGTTTTGCCCCAGGCGATAATGGCCTTTCAAAGGGAAACTGGCAACAAATACCATGATCATTTCCAAAGGGTCAGATGAAGAATCTGACTATTCAAATTATGTTTTTTTAAGGCTGACTGTTTGCATGCCAATTATTGTGATTTATAGTGAGTAAACAGTGACTGACAAAAGAGTCATGGGAGCTCCTGAATAAATTGTGGAGACGGTGTGGACTTGGTTAGCTATTGAAGAGGTAAAACTATGATCATTAATCGAGGAGCGATGATATAAAAGGATGGAAATGATGGATTGGGGTACTCTGTCTCTCTCTTTAACATAAGCAATGCTTTTTTTTTTTTTTCTCCCTTGAAGAAACAAAGAAGTGGTAAAGTATTTGTTAAATCAAGGAGCTGACGTCAATCTTCGTGCGAAAAATGGATACACAGCTTTTGACCTGATAATGCTCCTGAATGATCCAGGTATGTTGTTTCAGAGAACACTGAGGAAATGTTTGTAATTGCAATATAACCAGATAAACATCTCTTTTGACGTAGAAATTGCATCAAATTTGCTTCAAGATACTGACTGTGGTCTATGCTAGACTGGACCAAGAATGGATACTGCCTGAAAATGTTTTTTTTTAATTAGTTGTTTAGATGTGTATATACTTTTATGGGCTAATAGATTTTGTGTGGTCCTTTTGTCTTTATTTCTGAAGGTGCTCCAAAACGTTGTTTGTGTCATCACAGCCAGTTCAATAGCATTTACTTGTGGTGGCTCAGGTAGTGTCATTAGCTCTGAGCTAGGAACTGGAGCTAGAAGTTTCCACTTGGCAGCAGTTAAGGGACAGGACGAAGAAAGTGCAATCAGCACAAGACTAGTGAACTGGCTGGAGCTCCCACTAGGTCTCTAAAGGCTGAGATTAAATCACACTTCAGCATTCAAGTTTTTAGTCATGGGAGTGCTTTAGAAAAAGACAGCATGCTTTGGGGAGACTTGGATGAAACACATTTAGATTTTGTTGTAGTTTGTTTAGCCTACCTAATTTGGGACTTTATTATTAAACTTGCCTGGTAGCTAGATTGCGTTCTCTGAAGGTGAAAAACAGTAGTGCTAATGGAAAGAATGTTTATGTTCTCTGTATTTACTCACAGTGTTGTTTTTGATCACTAGCATGTATCTTTGCTTTGCCAAAAGTTGATAACTAATAGTATAAAGTTTTAGAAAATAAATAATGGTGAATGTGTTTTTCTTGTAACTAGCTCCCTGTAGGACAGAATAGTTCACCTTGTCACCTGTTCAGCAACGGGGATATAGGTTGGTTCTGTCTGCCCTTCTGAAAATCTTTCCTTATTTCTGTATAAAATACAGTTTTACAGAATACTTCTTGCTTTCCTGTCCTCATCTTATTCTTTTTTTTTCTCCTCTTCCTTCCTTTTTTTTTCTTACCTTTTTTCCTCTATATTTTTCTTACCATGTCTTTTCAATCCCTTCATTGTCCAGGCTGAACATCTTCTTTCTCTTTGGGATTTAATTTCAAGCTTCTTTTCTGCAACCTGCGCTTGAAGAAAGAATATTCCTTTTTCTCTGCTTTCTTCTATGTCAGGTGAGAAAAGGGACCATCCCAGTGCTGTTCTTAACTTCTACAAAGTGTGCAAGCAGGCAGTTCATTTGGTCACACATGACTGAATGGCATGATTATTTATACTGATAAATGTTTAGAGAGGCGTTGATAAGACTGCAGCCCACTGTGTGGGGAGACGGGGTGGGAAACAGGCCAAGAAACAAAGTTTTGGGTATTCATCTGCTTTGTTTGAGAGGTGTTTCAGTATATCGGTCATGATTTGGCAAAGTGAAACAGACTAAAAAGTATCTGAATTTGTTTTCTTTTAGACACAGAACTTGTACGGTTACTTGCGTCAGCATGCATGCAAGTAGACAAAGACAAGAATAAACTCAACAACAGATCATCTTTGCCTTGTTCCAGAAGCAGGCAATCCTTAAATGTCCCAATGCTGCCAGATGACAAAGGAGGTTTAAAGGTAAATATATTCAGTCACTCTTACTGAATGAAGCAGAGAAGGTCATTGCTAAGAAGTACTTTGGATCTAATATGTAACTAGTTGTGGGGATCTTTCCCCTTCTGAATTCCTAGTTGTTTCCTGGTTTTATGATACATATCATATGTTCAGCTTTCTTTCTCTTCAAGTAACAAGGCAAAGGGAAGACTTCTAAAGAAGAGTCAGCATCAAAGCACATTTCAGTGCCTAGAAATAGATGTCATAATTAAATAGTAGAATGTATTACATTCATGAGTTTGGAAATGAATTTCCTTTATTATCTTAATGTTATCATCCAATTGTACTCCGTTTTTAGTAGACTTTTCCTTTACTCATAGCTGATCTTTTTTCTTTGAAATTGAAGTGAATGTGTTTGGGATCTCTGAAAAAAAAGTGAGAAGCTGCCTGTTTATGTGTTTGCTTTGTGTAGGATTTCCAGCAGTTGTTCTTTATAATTTTCTTTTATGGTATTTAGTGGACCCTAGAAGAAGAAAAGCATGATGTAGGAAGTAAACTGAAGTTCAGGTAGTGTACTTGAAAATACTGTGACTATGTGCAGGACAGCCCAGACTGAGGCTTCATCATAGTGCTGTAAGGAGTATAAAAGGGATGAGTTTAGATTCATCATGAAGCAGCAGACTTCTACGAGAGAGGGTAGACTTTATTTCAACCATGAATGGAGGTCGGCACTGAAAATTAAGGGCATAGCAGAGGTTTTAATACGAAAAATGGAAGAGAGTGCAATTCATGCTTACCCGTCCTCTGGAGAGTCGTTGGAATGCTGTATGCTTATCTAGAAATTGGCAATAATCCAGTAGGAGACAAGTGTGTGCCATTTGAACAAGGACATTGTGACTTATGTTGTCTGTGTTCAAAAAAAGAAGGAAAAAAGTATTAGCTTATTTTGTTGTTGTTGCTGATTTTATTTGTTTAGGTGAAAATTTGTGTATGGTCTTATACCTCAGAATTTCCTTGATTCTGTAATCTCGCATTTTTAGCATAAATGTTATCAGAGTCTTGGAAACACACATGCTAATTTCCAGGCTATTTCTGACATGAATTTTAAAGACCATTTATAGTTCTACTTTACCTCAAATCCATTTTGCAATTTTAACAATGAAGTGACAAGTGATATTTTCATATGATTGTTCTATTATTTGATATGATACAACTTGAGTATCAGTTTAGATGGGCCTATTTAGGAATTTTGTTACCTAGCTTGGGGATTTCAGAACAGTCTTTGGCATTATAGAAAGCAGATCAACAGCAGGTCAGATTGCAACTCTTGCAGAGTTCAAGCAAAGGCTTGAACTGGGGTCATAGAAGATTTTGAGGTGAAATTAGAAAAAAACAATTTTGTAGGATTTGTCGATAAAGATTTAAATATGAGTACTGACATTTAATATTTTGATGTGTTGGAACTTGGTTGCAAAACATCAAAACTTTACAGTATTTACAAGTTAAGCCTTAAGCACTTTTTCAGCAGAAATATTCTATATAATTCTCAATTCTCCTGTATATATGTGCATGTGTAAATACACGTATATAAAGCCAATATAACCCTCCTCTTCCAACATTGCTTAGTGCTTTATTAACCCTTCTGTCTGATCACGAGTGTGTTACATATCTTATTCTCCATACAGAGAATAAAGAGATGAAAAATGATATTTTCAGAGTGACTGGGGAGGTCATCAAACACATCTTGCTTTAGACCAGTGTGTGAGGAGAATGCACAAGTGAGGGATTTGTCCTTGGCTTTGTAGCAGTGATGATTCCATGTGGACAACTTCTCTGTGCTGAGCCAGGACTGTAAAACAAATTGCCCGGAAGGTTTCAGTGAGATATTTATAGTGACTCAGACAGTACATAAATTTTCTGTCTAGGTCAGTGCAGATGGCAAAACGTGGAATCATAGAAATGGAAGAATGAGAGGGAACTCGATGAGCCCGCCTGTCTTTACGTAAGGAGACAGAATGAATATGCCAAGAACATCCTTGACAAAGTTTCTGTTCTCTCTTCTTTCACTGTGATGAAAAAGGTCCATAGTGTAATTTTGCAGCTGGTTCCACTGCTTGTCTGTTCCTACAGTCAGATTTTTTTCCCTTGGTATAAGCTAAATCTCTCTTGCTGCGTATTAAGTTAATTGTTTTTCAGTTATCAGTGTCCACCTTCACCTTTATAGGAACTATATACGTACTTAGAAAAGATGGAAATTCTCTTAAATCTTTTATTTTCTATAATAATAATAAAATGTATTCAAATTTCCTTGTTTGCAGACTGTTTCCTAAACTTCTTGCTATTTGTAGTTTGTCTGTATTAGTCTTAAAGTGAGGTATCCAAAACAAGTCATGAGATTCTAACTAAAGTCTCAATATTACATAGCAGGGTACAAAAGCTACTTGTACAGTTGTGTATTTCATGGGGTGGTCAGTGAAATTTGCCATTTTTTTGCAGCAGTAAGACACTGTGGACCTATTCTTAGAGGACCTATGATTAGTTGGTGCTTTGCTAGAACTCTGATTTTCTTTCTTCAGTACAACTGCTTTGCTTATTATTCCTTTTTCTGTATTTATACACTTGATTTCTTCTGCTTACATATGACCTTGACCCCCCCCCCACTGAATTCAATTCATCAGTGAACTGAAGTCAATTCATCAGTGTAATGACCTACTGAAGTCAATTCATCAGTGTAATTTAGAGTATCTAAGGTGCTCACAAAACTGTCCAGATAGATGTCTTACATGGACTGTGCAAAATGAATTCTGTTTCATCACTGATGTTGTTAACGAATATTTCCAAGCTCATGTTTCACACCACTGAATATGCCCTCCCCATTCTAGAGTAAATTGCTGGTAATTTGTCTGTTAATGTGTCTTTTGGTTATCATGCTTTTCCTCTATTAATTTTACTAGAAGCATATTTTCGTCATTTGTTCAGAGAATGGTACATGGAATATTGATAAAAGCTTTATTAAAGTTAAGCTATGTTACAGCTTCTCCTCCCTTCTTCCACTTCACCAGTTAGTCTGTCAGAGAGATTGATTTGGTGTGATTTATTCCTGACAAACCTATGCCAGCTGTCTCTTACAAGCTGTGATTACATACAAAGTTCTTTCAGTGATGTCCTTTCCAGTTAGAGAACAAATCTTACGAGGGGTGGTTGAGAGAAGTGGGGTTATTTAGCCTGAAGGAAAGGAGGCTCAGGGGAGACCTTATCTCTTGCTACACCTTAAAGGAGGTTGTAGAGAGGTGGGATCAGTCTCTTCTCCCAAGCAACAAATGACAGGACAAGAAGAAATGGCATCAAGTTGTGCCAGGGGAGCTTTAGGTTGGATATTAGGAAAAAGCTCATCACAGAAAGGGTTGTGAGGTGTTGGAACAGGCTGCCCAGGGAAGTGGTTGAGTCACCATCCCTGGAGGTCTTCAAAATACGTGTAGATGAGGCGCTTAGGGACATGGTTTAGTGATAGACGCAGTTACCTGGCAAGGTAACTTTGCTAGGTTAATGGTTGGACTTGATGATCTTGGAGGTTTTCTCCAACCTAAGCGATTGTGTCATTCTGTGATTCTAAATTAAGCTGATTGGTCAGTAAATTTTTAGATTTTCTTCTTTGGGGTAGGTGTGGTAATGTATTTGCCTTTTGCTTCTGTAATTTCTTCCATCCTCTCCAGTTACCTTGAAGATAATATTGGTTCAGAGTTTGTGTTGTCTATAATTACTCCGGGTAATCAGTTCTTTTTGTTTTAATCTGTGCAAGCTCATTTCAATAGTCCATTAACCAAAGGCACATCACTAAGGGTGGATTGTGCCTGACAAATCTGCTGGTCTCCTACCATGGGATCACAGCATTGGTGGATAGGGGAAGAGCAACTGATGTCATCTACCCGGACTTGTGCAAGGCATTTGACACTTTCCCCTATGATATCCTTGTCTGTAAATTGGAGAGACATGGATTTGACAGATGGACCACTGAGTGGGTAGGGAATTAGCTGGATGGTCACGCTCCAAGAGTCGAGGTCAACAGCTCAATGTCCAGGTGGAGATCAGTGATGAGTGGTGTTCCTCAGGGGTCAGTATTGGGACCAGCACTATTTAACATCTTTGTCGGTGACATGGACAGTGGGATCGAGTGCACGCTCAGCAAGTTTGCCAATGGCACCAAGCTGTGTGGTGCGGTCAACATGCTGGAGGGAAGGGATGGCATCCAGAGGGACCTGGACAGGCTTAAGAGGTGGGCCTGTGTGAACCTCATGAGGTTCAGCAAGGCCAAGTGCACGGTCCTGTGCCTGGGCTGGGGCAATCCCAAGCTGAAATACAGGCTAGGTGGAGAATGGATTGAGAGCAGGCCCTGAAGAGAAAGACCTGGGGGTGTTGGTTGATGAGAAGCTCAACATGAACTGGCAATGTGTGCGCTTAAAACCCAGAAAGCCAACCATATCCTAGGCTGCATCAAAAGAAGCGTGGCCAGCAGGTCGAGGGAGGTGATTCTCCTCCTCTACTCTGCTCTCGTGAGATCCCAACTTGGAGTATTGCGTTCAGCTCTGGGGGTCCATCACAAGAAGAACATGGAAGTATTAGAACAAGTCCACATGATGGCCACAAGTATGATCATAGAGCTGGAGCACCTCTCCTACAAAGACAGGCCGAGGGAGTTGGGGTTGTCCAGCCTGGAGAAGAGAAGGCTCCAAGGTGACCTTATAGCAGCCTTCCAGCACCTAAAGGGGGCCTACAGGAAAGCTGGGGAGGGACTCTGTGTCAGGGAGTGTAGGGATAGGACAATGGGTAATAGCGTTAAACTAAAAGAGGGGTCAGTTTAGATTAGATATTAGGAAGAAATTCTTTACCCAGAGGGTGGTGACGCACTGGCACAGGTTGCCCAGAGAAGCTGTGGATGCCCCATCCCTGGAGGTGCTCAAGGCCAGGCTGGATGGGGCTTTGGGCAACCTGGTTCGGTTGGAGGTGTCCCTGCCCATGGCAGGGGGGGCGTGGAATTAGATGGTCTTTAAGGTCCCTTCCAGCCCAAACCATTCTGTGATTCTATGTGGTCGATGACTGTTTTCTCATCCTTTACCCCTTTTACTTAGAGGTTCACTTATGAACTAATAAGTACTTTGTTTCCCACCATTTTCTGGACTTGGAAACAAAGTTGTGTCCTTGGTATATGCAAAGATCTTATTTCCTCTTTTCTTGTTGCCCGTGCTTTTTCAGCAAACAATACCCTCAATGTCAGTAGCAGAGCAATGTAAGTTATCACATTCAGTTTCTTTTTTAGGATAAAGTTGTTTATAAAGTTGTTTGAAGACAGAGATTTCCAGTGCTTCCCCTAATTCTTTCTTTTGTAATATTGTTAAAAGTATATAAGATATTTCTCAAGTGGCAACACCTCTTTTTTGTTTTTTTTTTTTTGATGCTATTGCATTTTCCCACCGCTACTAGAGCATAGCCTTTTGACAGACGCTATTTTAACCACTGATGCATTTTTATTTGGCTTTTTCAATCTAGCTTAAAAACCTTTGTTCTAGCTTCTATATGTCTCTCATGTGCAAGGTATATGGATAGACCACAACTTTCTGCAGCAACACGCTGGACGCTCCGCAGCTCAGACAACCCTACTCTGAACACCAGAAGCCAAGATGAGCTTCTCTACTAGCTTTCCTTCCATGCCAGAGAGTAGTAGAGTACTTTGTATGGTAGTGTAGTGGCTACACTTACTCCATTTTAGGTGACTTTGTGGTGAGAGCCTATGTTAGCAGATCAGAAGCCTATAAAGAGTAGCAAAGATGAGAGGAACTGAGAAGTGATCTTTTTGCCCAGAGAAGCTAGCTTGTTCCCGTAACAAGCAAGCCACGTTGTACAAACAGTCTCTTTTGTAAGGTCACTGTTCTCCATATTAAAACTAAATGGATTTTTGCCCTTTCAGTTCCTTTTGGAAGGTGAATAAATGCTGAACTGTGTGGTTTTTACTGCTTTCTCGGAACTATTTGTCTCTCTTTTTCCACCAGGTCTTTGTTGATGAAAGTAATGTATATCTTTATTAGTTATGACTCCAAAGAGATACAGAGGTCTGAGGACTCTGTCCATTAGTAATGCTCTGTGCAGATTTAAAATCTTTTTAATGATCATCTGCTAGAAGGATTGATTTATGGGGAGTAAGTTTACCATTTATATTACTTAGTTCTGCTCCGTGACAGTTAGGAAGAGATATATCAGAAAGCAGTTCAGAAATGTTAAATGTCAGGGAGAGAGGGGAATATATATGGTGAGAAGGAATGGCGAAGAATAAAGAGTAAACAAGGAAAGTACAGGTCTGGGTTGGATATCTTATAAAACAGCCTTGATGAAATATCATCATTTTAAAGTATCTTATTTCTTTTAAGGTGTTCCAGAAAGCGAAGTAGCTTTACTAAGAAATAATCAGGACATATTTAGAATTTTGACTTATTAACCTGCAAGCCACATGATGTTTAATGGACTGCATGGGTTTTCTTAATATTGACTTATAAGTCTTGTATAGTCTGGAGAAACGTAACAGGAAAAAATGTAATCATCCTGAATAGTTGAAGCATTTTATATCATCTGCCTACAAAAATATAGAAATCTGTAATCTATTTGCATAAATTCTTGAGCAAAGCTCAGACAATCGCCACATATACAATACCTGTATGGGCGGAAGCTATAGGTGCAGTAGTCCTTAGGCTTGTGCTGTTTTCACAGCTGGTCTTTCTTGCCTGTCAGTCTACAGTCTCTCCAGTCTGACAGGGTTTAAGTTAACTGTATAGCAGCACCATATGTATTGCGAATCTTGATTCTGATAGGAGTGCTATTAGAACTCTTTCAGTTTGCCACCGGTTTTTAAAATCTTAAGGAGAGTCTTTCGTGCGGATCCGATAAACTTCGTGCATGCCTCTAAAAAGAAGAAAACATGTATGCCAGTTCATTGATGTCAGAGAGTGCTGGAATGGATGGTGAAGTTGGAAGTTTATTGTAAGATTAAGAAATTGCCATGTAGCTGCAAAAAAATTCCCACTCAAATTGTCCTAATGCTTTTATCTAACTTGTCTTTCTAGATACAGTAGAAAAATATTGTAAGCTATTTGCCAAATGAAACATAAGGAGAAAGGTAAATCTTACCTATACAAATCATGGGGAAGGATTCTGTTGATGACTGCAAACCATTTTAACATTGCTTTTGTAGTTTCTCTGTAAAATTCCTTTATCACTGCAGTAAAGAGTACTTAACTGTACTTTTCTTTTCCTCTTTTAGTTGGAACTAATTTGTTCTTTTTCCTTCTCAATCTAGTCTTGGTGGAGCAGGATGTCCAATCGATTCCGCAAGCTGAAGCTGACTCAGACGTTGCGCCACGGGTTTTCTTCCAATCAGTTTGGGCCTTTTCCTGATGAGCCCGGATCTTCATTAAATTCCACCATAAAAGCAGTTTCACAGAGTGATACAGACACCTCCGGAACCCCTGATGCTCCTACAGCTTGGGTCACAAATAACAAAGGTAGTGGTAAACCCAGAGTTGTCTGATGGGAAGTGAACTCTCATGGGGATAGTCAAGGTGATACTATTTCTAATTTATTGATTTAGTGTTTATTTTGTTTAATATAGCTGAAAAATCACGTAATGTATTTGTGCTGAACACCTGCAACATCATTTCAGCAGGAAAATGCTAATGTAGCAATGTTACTGTTCTGTAGCAAGCACCGTTAAATTTGACAGGAGAGGCAGCTCAATCAAAAGTTGTTAGTATCCTTGATGAACTGATTTTTATAGTGACAACCGATTTATGTTAAAAAATAAACCTGAGACAAAAGGTCAGAAAAACCCAAATTGTAAAGCACATCTAGTGAAGTTATGCTCTCTGTGCAAAACCCCTTCAGTTTGTGATGTGAAATAAGATTATCAGCTTAACTTTAATTTAAGTAACTAAGAGTCTCAGCGGAAAATTTGCTTGTGTGTGCTTACAGAGGATACAGCTGTTGAATGTTTGAAAACAAAAGCTACCCTTGAGAATAAGTAGCAGGGGCATGCAGATAATAACACTTCATTTATTTTTTTTTTCAGGTGTAAACACTGCAAAAGGAGGGAAGAATGATGAATTATTGACAACCATGGTATGTTGCAGTGCTCTTGGCATCTTCAGTCCAATTCAGAAGATCATGCAGCTACATGTTTCTTGTTTGTTTTTGGTTTTTAACCTGCTATCCAAGTCACCATTAAAAAGAGAGCTATCAGTTGTTGATAATCACTAAACAGGAACTGACAAGCTATGGTACATCTGTAGTTCTGTAGACTAGTAAGTACTACAAATAGTACAGTATGGCAGCTCTTAATAGATACTTTTTTCACTTCAAGTTTTCAAGAACTTTTTTAAACAGCTGTCTGTACCTTTGTATGAACAGCAATGAATTAGTGAAGTAGACTGAACAGCTGACAAGAAGTATGCTATGAGGGAAACATGGAGCACAGTGCAATGTGAAACTGAGAAATAATGGAGGAAACCATGAAATACTTAGTTTGGGAGGTGTGCTTATATTACTCTTTTTCTATTTTTGTTACGCTGGAGCGTTAAGTTCCCCCACAGTTTACTCCCTGGAGATGTCATTAAGTTTGGCTGTTGATTTTTTTTTTTATGTGTTCTTTTAAGAAGATTGAGCAAATTTTGATATGACTGACTGGCAGAACTTCAGGGACCCAGTGTCATTTTTGTGGTTCTCTTCTTTTTCTGGAGAATACACTTAGCGGGGGAACAAATATTTGTTCCCTATTTCTAGGTGTCTTATCTAGGAGTTCAGAGAAGAGAACCTTACCAAGCATCCTGTTTGTTATTTCTTTGGAAACTACTTGTTAACGTTCCTGCTGAAATGAATGAAGAAAGAAACAGCTTCTATGATTTAATGAACTGTATTCATTGTATTGAATGAACGAGCTTGCTTACTGGTGCCAGTATGAACATTGGATTGTGTCTGTTATATGTTGTACATCTTCACAAATACTACTGTTATATCTCATTTCCATTTAATTTTGTTTAAAAATGCATTTGTCTCCATCTTTTTATTTAACTTTGAAACTACATCATTAACTCCCAGATATCTTTCTAAGAAGAGTCTCTTTTCTTTTTCCCTTTCTTTTCCTCTCTCAGTTGAGAAGTAGTGCTCCATTTACCAGGCTGCCCAGCGATAAACTGAAAGCAGTGATACCCCCTTTCTTACCACCCTCGAGTTTTGAGCTTTGGAATTCTGACCGAACACGAATCAACAAAGATGGCAAAGCTGAACAGATGAGAACTGCCTGGCCACAGAGAGTGATCAAGCACGATTTTAACAGCAGTGGGAACTCTGATGTGGTAAGTGAATGAAATATGTGAAAAAATATCATGTCCAGGGTGTGTTGGCTGGCGAACCATGTTCGTTTTGTGTTTAGAAATGATTTTGAATCCATTGTCTCTAGTAATGGCTTGTCCTTTTAAGATCTCCTGTTTAAGAAGAATATATGTCTCTGTCGAAGGAACATCAATAGAATGAAAGGTCTCTATATAATAGAACTACTTGTTCGCTGTAAACCAGAATAATGTCTAGCCATAATGAATTTGTTGCAAACTGCTAAAGTGACAACGGGTTACACCCATACATTTTAGTTGCCAAACTAGGCACAGTCGTTCTAGTGTGGCAGAAACTGCTCTGGTTTTGAAGACAGCATGGGGGAGAAGAAAAGAATAGAAGCTTCTCAATTTTTAGGGCCTGAAGGGAAGAGAAGAAATACTGGTGAGATACAATGTATATGAAAATATAATGACATAATATGCTGAAAGGGTTGGTATGTGATAAAACTAGCAATTAGTGGTCACATTGGCTTGAAGATGTACAGACTAAGTACAAATAGTGTAAAAGGGGGAAAAGTCTGAATAAAGTCTAATTTTTATAGAAGGGAGCTTGCCTGATTTCACTTTTTTTAGTAGTGAAAACACAAAACAAAAGGAAAATGCCTTGTTTGCAGGAAGCAAAACAACCTTGACAACCTTTGCTTTCATAGGAAAAAAGAGAAGATCTTGCTTCCTTGATTTAGGACTCTAATATCGAAGGTTAAAGAAAAGTTTATTTTACTAGCCTGGAATTCTATTTCTTGTCAGTTCTAGAAATGGGACAATAAAGACATTTTAGTAGACATTTAGACATTTTTTGTATTCCTATTTTAGTTGAAAATTAGCTTAATACCAGTAGAGGAAATCTAGGTGGAGTGTGGTGGAGAAGGCAAGTGGTAGATCCCAGGAAGGTAAAGTTTGGTTCATCATCCTGGAAAGGATGGCTGTAGTAAATGATTATAGTAAGATGTTTGTAAGTGGATAGTTGGGTCCCGTGAGGAGCACATGAGGAGCAGGGCAAGTAGAGGAGAACTAGCCATGATTCCCTCTGGAGGGAAAGAAATGTGTTGATCAGGGTGTAGGGGAGAGAAATGTAGTAAGTCTGTTCTGTAAGATAGGAGAAACAAACAAAAAAAGGATTCTGCATGAAAGAAGTTTTACGTGTGATTTTTTTTGCCACTGTTCATAATATTTTCTATATTGTTTCTCAAGTGCATCACACATATGCACATTTTATGTTGGCCAAAGGTTAAGGAGAATTAATGCCTTTATTATATCATGTTATTCATTGAAGATATATATTCAATATATTACATGCATTTATATAACTACATATATTCAATACATTATGTATGTTTTTTATAAATGTATTTGTAAACGTAAGATAAGAGTATTTTACAGAGAAAGTTTCTGAACTTACAATAAATAAAATAGTAGTTGAAGTTTTTTTGTTGTTGTTTTGCTCAAATAAGAAAGATAAAAAATTATTCTTATTTTCCAGATGTCTGTTAGCAAAGGTACAAGGCCAGTCAAATTACCAGCATTTGCAAGAAGACCTGCATCTCCTTCAAATTCCAACAACTTCAACCATTCTCCCCATTCTTCTGGCGGATCCAATAACATTGCAGGAATTAACAGGCACGGAGGAGAACTGCATAACAGATCAGGTACCACGCTTCTCTTGTTTTTAATACAAAAGTCATTTGAATGTGGTTCACCAAAAAAAAAGTATTTCTCATGATTGTAGAAGAAATTAAATGTCTTCTGAGGGCTTGTAGTGATGCATGTTTGAAAATTCTATAAGCTGTTGGAACAGGACTGAACTTTGGATACCTATGTAAGGGAACAAAACCTCACATCTCACTTGTTAACCCCTGTCTCAGAGAAACCTTATTGATTTTACTGAGTCCACCCATGGTGGGTTAGGCATATACTTGTTCATTGCTACGTGTATTTCATGGAGCTTACATGTGTTGCTTGCTTTTTGTTTAAATTAAAAATATTTTTTAATTAAAAAGGAGTAAACATTGTATCTGCCATTGTATTGTTTCTATAAAGAAGTATGGTGAAGCAACTCATGAAATACATCCAAGAGTATGAAAGTAAACTATGTGTGTGTGTGTATAGGCAAGGCTGGCTCCTGGTTAATTTTTGTCTCCTTTGCTGAAAGTTGCTGAATAGACCTGAACCTTACAGTTCTGTCTCTTACTTAATGCAGTCAGTTTTGAAGAGGGAGTGAATGGTGGAGAAAAGTAAACTGAGAATTAACAGACTTTTAAAAATGATGGTCTCCTTGACTCTGTGTTTGGTTTCTTTTTCTTCTTAGGTGGCAGTGCAGATAATGTTTTGTCTCAAATCGCAGCCCAGAGAAGAAAAGCAGCAGGCTTACCTGAACAGAAGCCCAGCCAACAGAATAGTCCAGTCCAGCCAACTCCTTCATCCACCCTGTCTGATTTGCAGTGTGCTCAAACTGTTGGCAATGGCCATGTAGTAAAGGTACAGATGAATGCTATTTTTTCTGCTTCTAAATTGATTTATTTTAATAGGTCATGCCTCAGTCATGGGTGATTCATAAATAAAACTGCATGACATTGCACAGCCTAAAATGAATGAATAAGCTGCTACAGTAGTGGAAACTTTTCAGCTCTACAAACCTTCATTCTCTTTACAAATTCTCAGAAGGTCAGACATAATAAAATATGATTTTGGTTTATTATTATTTTCACTCTCTTTTAAAAACAATAAATGTAATACTTGATCTTAGGGTTAATGTGTACTATTATTTTGGTTTCTTATGACTTCTTCCTATGGCCCTGACTGAGTCCAGCATTATACATGTTAGTTATTCCTGAGCTTTCCTCTGAAATGGTATAGCCAGTTTCCCTCCAAAGGCACAACCTGAGTGAAGAACATGAGATTGTGCGTACCGGGATCTGTCCACTCCAACAGTATGCATGTACTCATCCACGAGGTTTTATTTTCAAACAGTATGAGCATTAAGTTGTCATTACCAAAGCCAGGTTTTGCTCACGAATGCAGGCTATATTATCTGTGCTGAATTTCCTGTGAATTTCCTGAAATAGCTTTGCCCTCATGACCTACCCATTTTTTTTTTTTGTGTACTTTGAAGCTAACAGCTGTATAGTGCAAAATTTGTAAGGGTAAAGATCAAAAATCTTTCCTCTTCACAGAGACAAGTTAGAGAGTAGCATTGTAACAGAAGATGTGATCGTAACAGACTTCTGTTGTTTCACATGGGGAAAGTTTAAATTTCAGAGAGCAAGAGAAAGAAAGCACATGACTCCGGGTTTTAGTTCTAAAGTCTGGTATTCTGCAAATGGTAGTATACATGACCAAGAGCAAAATTTCTCAGTTTTTTTGCTTGTGGAATCTCCAAACAATTCTTTATTTTGTTTTGTGTTCTTTGCATTTGTTCGTGAGATTCTTCTTAGAGTTGTGCCTCAAGAAACAAAAATGGCCATAATACAAGATTACTACCTTTGCTACCTCATTCTGTGATGTCTTATATGGCAACAATAAGCAAAGTATATATTTAATAAGTTAAATTTGATGACAAATGAAGTTACAAAATAGTTTAGTGATTTAATAAGTGAAATTTCTGGCAAACAATGGTCAGAAAAAGAAAAGTGTGCAACTGCCAGTGTCAGAACGGTTTCCATGAACAGTTACTTCGTCTCTGATCTGTCAGCCCTGATTCTAAAGAGACTACAAGTCACTTTTCAAAGATGGGATTGGGAGCTAAAATCTACAACTCTGCTGGACCCCAGAAGCTATGGACTCATAATCTTTTCTCCCTTCTACCCACATAACTGCTCCCCAGGTTATAAATGATCTGTCTCTTTCTTTCCTGTAGACAAAGCCACTTCATTATCCTTTTCACTCCGTAAAGTCTCCTTTACTGAACAGGTACCATGTGCTTTTCCTTTCAGATGTGGTCTGACCAATATATTTCTAATTAAACTCCCAGCAGTTGCTCTCAGCTCATCTTAGCTTGGAAATAATTTCAGAAAGTTTGTATGCCCAAAAAATATTACTACATTTTTTTTCCCCAATTATATTAGTTAGCCTATTAAGAGATAATACCTGTGCCTATAACTTTTGAGCTGCAGATCTTAGGGCCTGTTATTACAGCAATGCTGCCAGTAAGATGTTTAATTGCTATTCCCACTCACAGTGAAAGACGTTAGACGTTAGGGGATAGAGAAGTAGAGAGTAGTGATGCCCTGTAAATCATATTCTGGGAAGGTAGTTCATCATACTGTTGAAAAATTTTTTAAATAGAATTGATGCCTGTGTGTTGGAAAGGCAACAACTCTTTCAGTGCTCTTTGCTCAGATATCTAATGAAGTTCACTCTACTCATTGATTTAAAAAAAAAAAAAAAAAAAAGTAATGAACGTGGATCTCAGTATAGATGTCCAGAAAATCATCTCAGACATGATACACGAACAAGAGTTTTCTGTTGGCAGTATGCAATTGCATAGGGATCCACACTGGCTGCAAGAGCTTAAGCAAGCTACTTTGTGGTTGTAATAAACAGCTTAAGTGGTGAAAATTTACCACCCATATCCATCGTGGAAATGCTTGTGCCCTCCCATTAAGATCATGCTGTCTAAACTTGGAAATAACTGATCTAAAAAGTGCTGTGATGTTACATTGCTCCATTTGCAAAAGCTGTCTGTGAGGGTAGAGATTGTACAAGCCTTAAAGAAAAGAAGCAAAAGGCTGGGTAGCAATTTACAGAGTGATGTAATTTACATAAACACAGACAATGCACTGAAGAAGGAGGAACATTTTAAAGCACAAATGTAAAATAGTAGACTACAGAGAGAAATTTGGGAATGTATCAAGGGACAAAACATAGAAATGAGCTCAGAGTGCTCTGCAGAAACCTCTCAAATCTGTATCATGCTTCTAGTCAAATGCAGGGCTGCGGGCGTAGTGCATTCTGGTGTAGGACAGAGTAATGGAAGAATGCTACCAACTTAAGTTAGTTTTATCTTTTTAATCTGCATCTTGTTGATTAACTACAAATGCTCCCTTTATGCCACAGCACAGTAACAAAACTTAGAGAGCCAGGAGTCACAGACTCTCTCTCCTTCTTGCCTTGTTACCTACCTCAGTGTTTTTCTTATGTCTTGTAGCATCCTGACTGACAAAAGTGTTTTAAGTTAAACTCTGAGTTCAGGAATCCAGGAGAATGTCACGTAGGCTTCTCTTTAGGTCATATAGTGCAAACATCAAAATGTTTGAAGTGGTAGGTAGATCTAGGAATTTAGGATGTGAGTTACATTAACGATTTTTTGAAAAGACTGATATACCTACATATGTTTGGTGTGTTGGTTTTTTTTTTTGTTGTTTTTTTTTTTACTTATTTATAATTCACTAATTTTCCCATTTCCATGCCTCCACATTAATTAATTATCTGTAAAATATTAATAAATTTGGAATCATTTAACTGATGTTAGATAATATCAAGTTTAAGGATTGACTGGAAACTTTAATTCCAGTGAAGCAAGGTGTTTAAGTGCACCTAAAACTTGGTTTGTGCTTGCTACTTATTTCTGTTAATCTAGCATGAAGTGTTACTTTAAAATATCATCTGATGTACTTTGAGAAGCTTTAATTGAGGCTTTGTTTATTTGATTAAATTTCTCAGTGAAAAAGACCTCTGTTCTGTTGACCTGAGTCAAAATAACTTCAGCTTTTATACAAAGTAGTTATAAGGCTTATATGTAGAACTGCTTTATGAAAAATAATTTTCTTATTCCAAAATAGGATCCTTAATAAATGTGTTTTCCTTAATGAGTTTGAGGGACTGACTCTCACCTGGGATATGCCAGTATTACTCCAAGTATTTCAGTATGAATCAAGCAGATACTTCCAGTTGTGAATATGTGCTCTGCAGAAATAATATAAAGCTATGAATCATAAATAATATTGAAGCATCATATATAGGTAAACACCTTTTTTCTATTTTTCATTCATGAAATGATTATATCGTTAACTATAGCAAAAACTGGAGATGAACAAAAGACCTCCATCTGGGACTTCATCTACATCTAAAAGCACATCACCAACTCTCACGCCTTCCCCATCACCCTCCCCGTCTCCTAAGGTTCACAACGCGGAGTCCTCTCTCTCTTCTTCTCACAGACAGGCCAAGAGCAACGGTTCCAGCAGTGGTACTATTACAGAAGATGGTGAGTAGGTCTCTGTAATTACAGGAGATTGATGTATCAAGAGCACATAGTGTTTAAAACTGTAATTGTACTGGAGTATTGTTTACCAGCATGAGAGTGAGAGTTGTTTTCTTTCTAGAAAAAATACCTTAGAGTTTTCTTATTTGGGACTGACATTCCAGCAGTAGCTATGTCTGTTTAGCTTCCAAAAGCTGTAATCTCTTCCATTTAGAGGGAGATAATTACCATCTCAAAGCTAGCATAGAGCATGTAGGTAGGCCAGTCTTACAGCACATCCTTTCTCTCCCCTCTCCTTCTTTGTGGCTTAAATACTGATTTTCCGCTCTTTACTAAGGTTAGAAAATGTACATTCTCCAAATTTGAAGTGAAAATGTATTTTTAATAAATTCAGTGAAGATTACATTCATTACATTTCATATTTCGTTACAGAAATACAATTTTGTTTCATAACAATTCATAGGTACATGGATCTGCTTTTAAGAGCTGTTTTTTTTTTTTAATTGCAAAAAGTAACCTTATTTTGACCCTATTTTTAATTTTAGGTTACTGCTTTTCCAGTGACATTACTGCCTTTTAATTTGAAATTTTAGATCTAAATTACGTTTATTTTAAAAAGTTCTCTTACCATATTGGAAACAGGATATCAATTACTTCATATTTTTGCCCCTGTAAACATTTCAAAAAAGTGAGAAAAATAACGTGACTCAGAATCTTTTAAATAAGAGATGTGGGTACCTTTTATCTAGTTTCTTCAAGAAGCACGTTTCCTATTTTTGGTGGGTTTTGTTTCTTTTTGCAAGTGTCAGGATTGATTTTTGTTTTCGTTTATTTTAACTTTGTACTGGCACTGTACTTCCCTGTAGTTGACACTAAAAGGAGGTGGTATTTGACCCACTTTCTGTCCTCTTGTCATGGCTTAGCTGTAACATATTGTACTGACTGCTGGAGAAAATCCTTTCACATTTTAGTGCCATTTTATAATGATGGCTTGATAACGTAAGAGTTGTCAGTTTAGAAATATATAAAGGAAAGAGAACTGGTTCTTGGATAAGAAGGGGAATTCTCCAAGCTATCAGCTGTTACACTCTTCCCTTGAGAAGCAGGGCTTTATGACTACACCGCTAGTGCCATGATACAGTGAGTTTCCTCTGTAGCAGAAGTGTAGGTTGTGAGAAGCCTAAGTAGTTTGGGGTTCATTGTGCTTGTGAGCTTTCATACTTGAGTGGTCCTTTAATTCAAGGGCTTCTCTTACTGTGAGTTTACTCAGCAGCAGCAAGTCCGAGGCTCAGCAGTAATCAGAAGAGTAAGTTATGCAATGTTAAATTTTTTCTTTTTATTTCAAGAAAATTTAAATTAATTTTCTAATTCATTTTCTCTGATTATCACTGTGAAGGACCAGTAGGCAGCGTGGTTCAGAAGTGCGCATGGTTTCTTTTTAGGCAATCAGTTGGTGGACCATCAACAGTTTTTCCCTATTCTGAGAACCAGTGATGTAGAAAATCATGAAAGAAGAAACCATGTGAGAGTAAAAGGAGGCTGTGAAAACTTGGAGAAAGGTAATTTTACCCTACTCCTATAGAATAGTACTAATAGTTGTTAAATAGGAGTAATGTGTCAAAGCTCCCAGAACCTTTATAAAGATGTAGGTAAGGAGACTAGGTATGGGTATAGGATAAGTAAAACAAAGATTTCGTGAAAAAGCAAAAGTGAAACATTATGCAGTGCAGGATATAAAAAAAAAAGAGAGGATTCTGAGGTTGTTCAAACTTCGTGTATAATACAGGAAGAGGGAAAGAGGAAAAGAAATCCTGAAAGGCCTACAGTTGAAAACGTTGTCTAAGTTTGTGGAAAGTATTAGAATTACAGTTGTTTATCAAAGAGTCGTAGAGTTGTTTGGGTTGGAAGGGACCTTAAGGATTAGCTATTTCCAACCCCCTAGTTCCAAGAGTTGGCCTTCCAGACTGCAAGCACTTACAGCTGGCTCATGTCAAGCTTTTCATCCACCAGAACTCCCAAGTCCTTCTCTGCAGGGCTGCTCTCAATGAGTTCTCTCAGTCTGTGCTCACATCTGGGATTGCCCCAACCCAGGTGCAGCACCTTGCACTTAGACTTGTTGAACCTCATTAGGTTCATGTGGACTGACTTCTGAAATTTGTGCAAGTCCCTTTGGATGACACCCCTGCCTTCTGTTGTATCGATTGCACCACACAGCTTGGTGTCATCTGCAAACCTGCTGAGGGTGTACTCGATCCCACTGTCTGTTGTTCATAAAGATATTAAACAATACTAGTCCCAGGACAGACCTTCTGAGGGACACCACTTGTCACCGGCCTCCACTTGGACATAGAGTTGACCATCACTCTCTGGGTGCGACCTTCAAGCCAATTGCTTATCTACTAAATGGTCCCTGCAATTGAGGGCAGCTCTTCTGCTCCTCTTGAGGTCTGTTTGGGTGTAAGCATCTGCCTGGGGAGGTTGTGGTCCCTCCATCAGGATTTCAGCCTCAGCCCAGCAGTTGTGGTGGATGGTCACCATTGTTGTTTCACAGAATCATAGAATATCCCGAGTTGGAAGGGACCCATAAGGATCATCAAGTCCAACTCCTGGCACCGCACAGGTCTACCCAAAAGTTTAGACCATGTGACTAAGTGCACAGTCCAATCGCTTCTTAAATTCAGACAGGCTTGGTGCAGTGACTACTTCACTGGGGAGCCTGTTCCAGTGTGCAACCACCCTCTCGGTGAAGAACCTCTTCCTGACGTCCAGCCTAAACTTCCCCTGCCTCAGCTTAACACCATTCCCGTGGGTCCTGTCACTGGTGATAACGGAGAATAGGTCACCTGCCCCTCCACTCCCCCTCGCGAGGAAGTTGTAGACTGCGATGAGGTCCCCCCTCAGCCTCCTCTTCTCCAGGCTGAACAGACCAAGCGGCCTCAGCTGCTCCTCATACATCTTCCCCTCTAGGCCCTTCACCATCTTCATCACCCTCCTCTGGACACTCTCCAACACTTTAATGTCCTCTTTGTACTGTGGTGCCCAGAACTGCACACGGTACTTGAGGTGAGGCTGCAGCAGCGCAGAGTAGAGCAGGACAATCACTTCCCTCGACCGACTAGCAATGCCGTGCTTGATGCACCCCAGTTTCAGCAGAAGGCTTCTTCCAGTTGCTCCCAGAATAGAAGAAAGTGACTGGCCACTCTATGACATTATTTATGACAGCAAGTCTCTAGGTTTTGAAGATCCTGGAAGTTTCTTCCAGTATTCTTCCAGCCTAAAATTTAAGCACACCAGTGTGCTGAAAAATGAGAAGGGTAGCCAACCTAAGAAGAAAATAGTTAATATATCTGAGGGGTTCTAATGTAACTTTTATTTTATTTCTTTAAGATGGTATTTTTCATCAAGCTGTGTGAAGTTCTCTCACTGCGTTTTTACCGCTGGCTATCTTTTCCCATGGACTAACCTCAGTTAGGGTGCTAAAGCTTTTAGCCTGAAACCATGTCAACCCTTACAAATCATGTTAAGCATACCAAACAAATTGGCCTTGAGGTAAAAAGCCAAACTCTAACAAAAATAAGACACAGCTAGAGTTATCACTTCAGTTTTCTGTGGGCTTTTCTGTGTGAACAAGGAGGCTTCCAGAATGCTGAACAGAAAAATGTGTTCATCTCAAGATACCTGATGTCTTTTGAGAAGCTTAGAGAGTTGAAATTCTCTTTCATGTTTCTACTGGTGGTGAAAGAAATAGGACAGTCAAAGAAGTGAAATAAACAAAAGCAAAATTGGGAGTGGAATGGTGATTATCTTTACAATAAATGTGAGTTTATATAGAGTATATTTAATATTGTTTTGTGCTGTAATGTTTTCATTCGTGTTCTTCATTTTGACTTTGATTCTCTTCTTCAGTTGATCACTGGTGATACTGTTGAGGGTGAGGGGGAAAACATGAGTCATTTGTGACAGCAAAGTGATAAAAATAAACAGGATCCTGAATTGAGAGAGGTACTGTGTAATTAAGAGAGTTAATAGTGGGTTGTTCTAAAACTGCAGTTGTCTTTTAACTGGCTAATGACGTTTTAAATGTGTGTTAAGAATTGCTATCAGGTTCTCCATCTTCTAATTTCCTTGCTCTTTGAGAGGAAACCCAATATCCAGTGCCGTTATCCTGGGAAAGTAAGCTTATGGAACTTAAATTCTGCCCAAGCTTCATCTTAGATGGACTAAAGCTATCTGTGTTTAAGACTGGATGCCAGGTACTTGAGGAGAAGAGTTTCAGATATACCCTTGTTATATCAGGGTTTTGAATGAGTGACTGGGTAGTTGCTTGCATTACATCTTGCCTTCCTGGATCATGATACAGAACTACCTCATTCAGTTCAGTGTCTGCTTGAGGAGTTTTGCTTTATAGACTGCATGATCTGGATCAGCCATCTGGGGCCAAGCACCTGCGTTTTAGACATGGAAGTGCATAAGTTGCCCTCAGAGGTACATTTATTTAAGATCCTTTTTATGAGGAAGAAAGAAGGATGCAAAAAACGCATTTTATCCTAGCAAGGTACAATTAGATAGAATTACAGTATATTGAATTAGGTGAGAACACAACAATATTTTTATTTCTGATGCAGAGTAAATGTGATTGGGTTTTTGCTATCATATGTCATTGTGTGAAATATATCGTTTAATAATATATCTTTAGCAGTTAGTGATCTCCTTAGAGATCACTAAAATTGATCTTTTGTGACCCTTGTTTTGTTTTATTTTTGCAGATGAGCTGACTGGCATCCTTAAAAAATTGTCACTTGAGAAATATCAACCTATTTTTGAGGAACAAGAGGTAATTAAAAAAAAATACTGTTTTAGAAAAGTATGGTGCAACACACATAGCATTAGAATTGTGATCCAAATTATCAACTTTGAAGTTGTACAATTTTTGGCTGAAGGACCTTGAAACATGGACCAAGTGGTATTTCTGGAGTTCTCCAGGAAACTGCAAGTATCAGTGTTTTTTACAGTGAATCTACAATTTTGTTATAGATAGATGCTTCAGATTTTTTTTCCCCTTCTGTTTTTAAATCCTGATTTCTCTCTTTCTGTCTGTATCCAATGGGCATAAAGAGTTTATAGGACACACTGTATCATTCCTGGAATCACAGCTGGAATCTCCCTTGCAGATGGAGAGCAGCAGGGTGCGAGTCGCTGAGATGGCTGTTTTCTCTTATCTGCTGTGAATAAGTAGGAGATTTTTGGGAAACCTAAACATTATTGTAGATGAGACCCGTGACAGTGACTTGCCTGAAGGATGGAATTAAGACACATTACTGAAAATAAGCAAAAATAATTCATTACAGTGTTTAAGACATTATCAGATGTGAGTAATACCTGTGTGTTCAGTTGTTTGAAGGCAGAGGGCAGTGAATAGACATGTAATAGATTGCCACTGCTGCGGAGTTCAGGATTCAGCACCACACACAAATTCTTTAGCTGCATCACAGTGCACTGGGCTTATTATCCTTCCCTTGAGTTTTAGAGAAGGAAGCATTTTGTAGAAACCCTTTGTGTGTGAAGTTTGTATCAATATGAAGTTTCAGATGTTTGTTTTTATCACAGCTTTATGGATGTTTCTATATAGTATAAACTGATATATGAACAAACCCTAAGTTTTCCTCAGGAGACACTGGAAAAGTACACATAAGATTCTGAAAATCAAAAAATGCTTTTAAAAAGGAGAGAGAAAAACTGTTGTCTTATCCAACTAATTGTTACAGTAAGGAGAGGATTTTTTTTTTTTTTGAGACTATATTTTGTATTGACTGTGCTTTTCTAAAGACAATAAAATCTAGGAATATTTAAAATGTGTTACCGTATTATCATAATTAGCTGAATTATTAACAGCAGATTTAAAACCTAAGAGCACAGTGGAAAAGTGGGTACCATTTGGTGCTGTTAATTCATTAAATGTTTTTGTTTCACCAATATTTCCAGTGAGTTTATAGAACTAAAAAAAAAAATTCTCCATCAATAATGAATCTACACTTAGGTAAATACTACTTTTTGCTTCTTCATATGCAGGTGGATATGGAAGCCTTCCTTACTCTTACTGATGGCGATCTGAAAGAGTTGGGTATTAAAACTGATGGATCAAGGCAGCAAATTCTGGCAGCTATTTCTGAACTGAATGCAGGAAAGGTATGTTTTGAAGTACTGTGCTTAGTAAACTAATTCAAGGTTTGTTTGTACTGTTAATTCAACATATATTTGAAAATTCAGTTGGAGATGTTAGATGGAAAAGCTAAACAAATGTTTTCCAAACAAAACATTTAACGTATTTGGTTAGTTAAAAGTACATTGCTTGGTAGTATTCCCACTTCTTTCATTAACTGTTTCCTAGTTCAGTAACTATACAGCTCTTTTACAGAGTATTGACAATCATATGAGAAGCTAACACTAACGTGAACATTGGTCCTGTTACAGTTAGTGAATGTTGATTTCAGTGACACTAAAAAGAATATAATGAAAAAGGTCTCCCTTTTGATTTTTTTTTTTGTTACTAGATAAATAGCACTTCTCTCATTCCTTACATTTTTGATGCCATTTAATTTTATATTCACAGTTACTAGTTCAAGGAATGGTGTAGAGTAAGCAATATTTGTATCAGAGAGAGATTATGGACTGGAGCATCTCTTTAATTACACCTGCTGACACTGCTCAACTGCTTTTTAAGTTTCAATATTCATTTTCTCTCTGTGATACTGGAAGCTCAGCTAAACAAAATACAAAGATAATTCCCCCAAGTTAAAATCAAAAGCAGCAGGTGATAAGACTAAAAAAAAAAACTTGGGGAGGTGGGTAATGTTCCATTGTATATAGCCATGGAGAATATCCTGAAAATGCTTCTACTGCTGTCTGGCAGTTTCAGGAAAAGATGACCACAAGGCTTTCTATGTATCTGGGAGGTAAGGATTTGTCATTATTCCTAGCAGTGCACTGTGACTCTCTGGGCATAGAAATGCATGTTTTCATATCTTTTTATGAACTCATGATAAATTAATTTGTAAAACAGAAATACTTCATTTTAATTTTTTTCTTTCACAGGGACGAGAGAGACAGATTTTACAAGAAACTATACACAACTTCCACTCTTCTTTTGAGAGTAGTGTTAGTAACACACGACCTCCTGGTCATTCCCAAAGTAAGTAGCACCTGGCATTAATTGAACAATATATGAGTACTTCTAATTAATAACAGCGAGAGGACAGAATGTGACAAACAAGCTAGGGAACCACTTTCTGGGTTAATGATCGATGCATGTCTGTGTCTTTTGCTGAGACTGTAGAGAAGATTTCAAGATAAAGAGAGGTATCTTGAAGATTTTATGGACACCTCAGCATTATCTAAAAGGATAACAAGATTTTTGTTACACATTTATTACTACTGAACACAGGAAATGGATATAAGTGTAGCAAACTATAGTATATGATGAAGGGCAGCAGTGGGAGGTGAGTTTCTGTATGATACATAGTTTGCTTTTGCATACTGTTCATATAAGACAATTTTCCTTGGTGTGATCAGGTAGATTCAATATAATTGAGGTTTGCAATTTAGTATATTGGCTTAAACAGCTATTTTAATTATGTATTCATGTGTGTATGCATTTATTTTTTATATGTAATATGTTTATATGATTGCCTGTAGTTGCTTTATTTGGAATACATCTATTCCAATTATCAGTGTTAATTGCTAGCCATTTTTGGATAAAACCCTGCATTTTAAAATGTAGTATCTATAATAAAAATGTAGATCTATTAAAATGTATAGAAAGACATTCCTGACCCACAACAAATGAATACATTTACTACCGTCACACCTAGATATAAAGGTTTAAACCTCTGCCCTGCTAACCACCTGAGCCAAAGGCAGGTATACATCTGTTACTCAAGATCAAGAAATAGGGCAAAACCTATTCCTACCAGCATTTCTGGATCTGTGTTTTGGGAGGAACAAGAAAGCCATTGAATGGCCTTGAGAAATTTACCTTCTTAGGTACTTCTTACTCTCCTTCAGCTGCTTATTTTGCTGTT
Organism: Anser anser; assembly: GCF_964211835.1. NCBI lineage: Eukaryota > Metazoa > Chordata > Aves > Anseriformes > Anatidae > Anser > Anser anser. Next base: position 65,814,130 of record NC_139721.1, read on the forward strand.
TGCATCCACTCACAAAATTGTTCCACTCGTTTAGTGGTTATGCTAAATAACATTTGAGCTATTGTATGCTTTAGCAGGCCTAAATAGTGAGTGTGAGTCCCAGTTGTTCCAATCTCAATCAGCTGAATGTCACTAGATCTGTGAAAGCAGGTGCAAACTGTAGGTCTCACTGCTGTCTTGGGAAAACTGGGCATTGCTGGGGTAGTTAGGCTACTTTCTGAGTTCTGTGTGGTCTGCTTGGTTGAAAAGCCACTGTCAGGTGTCACTGTACGCGTAGTGCAGCTTACTTCCCATTCTCAGAGCTGTCATCATAGTGTGGGAACTTCTGGATGTCTCTTGATAACATCCCAGACTTGAAGAGCCTCTTCTGTAGGTACTGCTGGGTGAGCAGAAGCTGATATTTGGGATTTGGTGACGTGCTGCAGTGAACTGGAATTACTCAAGAGCTGAAGAAACATACAGATGTAAAGTGTCTCCAAGCAACTTGTTGGTGTCTTGAAGACAGCAGAAAACAGTAATGGTGGCACAGAGTTGGTTAGAACATCCTTTTGTATGAATTGAGG